>NC_135281.1:1008889-1634722 GCF_051311805.1 Agelaius phoeniceus
AGGAAGGTGGTGGGATTCATGGGCACAGAGCCCAAATCCCCTCTGTGACCTGAACATGGAGAACAGTTGCCTGGTGGGACAGAGCTTCCCAGCGGGCCCTTGGAGTGGGCAGTGACTGCTGTGATGGGCCATTGCATCTGTGGGAGTTGGATCTGCATCCTCCTGTGTCTGTGGCGATCACAGGGCTTAACTCCCTCCACACCAGTCTGCTCAGCTGCCTCGGGAGGGGGCTCAGTGCTGTGACTCAGGAACACAAACTGTGAGCTGGAGTAGCTTGGGCTTGGTGTAAAGATTTACTGGGGTCAGGCAGAGCTCTGTGGCACACGCAGGAGTTGGCCAGCAGTGTGGCCAGTGCTCCTAAGACTGGACTTGAAGGTTCTGTTCCAGAGTGCCAGGACATGGGTTGCCTCTGAAGCTGCTGAACTTTATTTCTGACTTTGGTCACCACAGGATGTGTTTGGGAGCACTGTGATCAGAGCAGGCACCTTACTGCCTTGGTGTACTGAGTTTGGTGATGGAGAGATCCTCTTTGTGCCTGTGCTAGACCCTGTAAGCTGAACCCCAGCTCCTACAGCCCCTGTGGGGTTGTTCCCTTGGCTGGTGAGAGCATCCAGCCTCCACATCAGGCAGGACAGGTGGACCCTTTTATGCCAGTGTTCTGGAGCTGGATGGAGAAACATTTGGTGTGCTTAATGAGCATCAATGACTGAGGATCCCCAGTGCTGGGGGAGGTCCCAGGAGCCTGGAGCTGCATCTGGGTGATCTAGTGGCAGCAGTGCTCTGTGTGGAGCCTGCTGCCTCTCTCGTGGGATCCTCAGGACATGATCTAACTGTCAGTCTGCCTTGGCAGCAAAGACACCCCTTTGGAGAAGAAGAAGAAAGGGAAGAGGAAACATGAGATACCAGTGAACAGTTTGGATTTGGATCAGGATCTCCAGAGCCCATCTGTACAGAGCCCAGAGGAGTCTGTGGAGTCAGCTGACAGCCAGGTATGTCCAAAGCCCTCAGCTGGCTGCTGGTGGGTGAAATCCTGGCTGCCTCTCAGTGGGACCACAACAAGGGCCTCTGTGCACAGGAATCAGAGCACATGCTCAGCACTGTGGTCAGCTTCTGTCAGCCTGAAATCAGCTGTTGGCCCAGGGTTGCATGCACACTGCTTCCCTGGGCCCTGCGTGTGTCAGCCTTGAGTGTCCCTCTGCACCACAGCTCTGGGCAGCTCCCTTTCCTGGCCAGCACAGGGGGGCTGCATGCCCTGCATCTCTACAGGGCTCCTCTACCTCACGTCCTGGGGACTGGTGGGGCTCTGGGGATCAGAGTGGGGATCTCAGTGCTGCAAGGAGTGCCTGTTCTTCCTACCACCCCCATCCTGCTGGGGCCTGGAAGGAATTCTGGCAGCCCTGGGGCTTTCTCGCTGCCACTCAAGCAAGGAGGAGGTATTTGGTCTGTCCGTGCCTCCTGGCACTGCCCTTTTTCCTCCTGTGTACAGAAACGGCGCTCAGGACGGCAGGTGAAGAGGAGGAAGTACAATGAGGACCTGGATTTCAAGGTTGTGGATGATGATGGCGAGACAATTGCCGTGCTGGGAGCTGGGCGAACCTCGGCACTCTCCGCCTCTACTCTGGCATGGCAGGCAGAGGTAGTGCTGGGGTGGGGCTGGGGGTGTGGGACTGGGGGATCTACCTCATGTACAGTATTCCAAAATGTCAGTGCTGAGGCTTGAGGAAGTGGTGGGTCCCAGCTTAAGGATGGGGTGGGAGAGCGACTGTCTGGGAGGGTTCAGGCTGGCTTTTCAGGAACTGTGAGATGGACAAGAGGCATGCTGGTCCAACTGTCCCCCTCCTGCTTGGAGACTAAGGCCTCTGGAATGTGTGACGCAGCTGGACATGTTCTACCCACTGCCCATGCCCACCTTTGGCTTTGGTCTCTGTAGCTCCTGTCCATGATTGCTCTATTATTTTGTTCCTGCCAGCTGAGGGCTTTGTAGGTGCCATGTCATAATTTTCTGCCCGCATTGCTGCTCTCCATCAGTGCCTCAGAGTGTAGTGATGCCAGCCTGACCCTTGCCAGCTGAGCTGATCTGCTGGGCAGCATGGCAGGGATCTGGGCAGCGTGGCAGGGACTACCCAGTGCCATTGCGGTTTGGGCCTTGCTGTCCTTCTGCCTCTGCCCACTGGTTCAGTGCTGGCTGCTCCTTCCTGCCTTGTCTGTGACTGTGTGTTGAATCCTGCAGCTCTTTCCATCTTTCTGGTCACTGACAAAGCTGTCAGATATTAATAATGGTCACTGGTTGTTTTCATGGTGTTTCTGTTACCCTCTCTAGTCCCCTCTTCCCAAGGTTTTGGTGGGTATTAGCTCTGTTGATAAGCCCTGACCTGATGATCCATGCCTGGCCTGGGGCTGCCACACACCCACAGAACATGCTCCAGCGCTGCTTCAGCTCTGCCTGAAGCTGTGTCCCAGCTGGGCTCCTGGCAGTCATCTCTCCAAGTGAGTTTTTCAAAGCAGCAGGTGTGAGCTGCCTTTGACATGTGTCCATGCTCCCACCCCGTTCTCCTCTCAGTCCTAAACTTTCATCTCAGTTTTTCCTGCTCCAGATGGGTCATTAAAGCTGATGTCCAAAGCAGCCAGGCTGGATGGTTGCTCTGAGGCCTGCCCATCCTGCCCAGCTGAGCCTGCCTGTGGCTGCTCCCAGGAACTGACAGCAGGACAGGATGTGAATGCTGCAGCCTCAGGGCTGCTTTCTCGGTGGCCTGGTCTTGCAGCTTTCCCCCTGCACCCTGGCCAGAGTCCTAAACAGCTCTTTGGGCAGTGCAGGGCTCCTCCAGCAGCCTTCAGATAGCCAGCAGTGAGCCACTGATCCACAGACCAGTGGAAGCCTCTGTAAGGGCTGTGGATCAGCATGGGAGCTCCCAGCTCCAGGGCACTGCACTGCTGGATGGCCATGTTCACACCAACCCTCTGTGGGAGAATCAAGCAGAGCCCAGCAGTGCCAGGGCAGGTGCTTGAGCATAGGGGAACAGGCACTGCACAGTGACTGGCAGGAGCATTTCTGCATGCTCCCTTCAGCTGTCTTAACCCAGTTTAGGGCAGAGTTCCCCAGACAGGGCAGAAATCCTGCTCTGGGCCTCAAGATGGCAGCCAAGGAGCCCAGGCAGAGCTGCTCTTCCCTGCTCATTGCGTTGTGGTGCTGGGTTCAGCATCCTGCTCTGCCCTCAAGAACATTGCCAAGGCAGCAATCACCTCTGAGCTGGGGATGGAAGGGTTGCTGTGGCCCTGGGCATGGTCTTGGCTTTCCCAGACACTTCGGGATGAGTGGTGTGGGGTGCCCTGTCTGTCCGTCCCTAGCCTGCCCCATGCCATTCTTTGAGAGACTTTCTAGTCTGCAAAGTGACACCTCAGGGCTGCTTTGCCTTGGCCCATACTCTACCTCTGTTAGAAGGGAATGAACAGAGTCCTGTTTTCTGCTCTGCACTTGGCTCCTTCTTCTGCTGTACTCTCTTCTAGCCAAAGCAGAACTGATATTTCTAATGCTCAAGCAGGCTCCATGTTTTTGGTGTCCCTCATCTCCCCTGCATCTTCCTCTGTGGGTCTCCTCTGTAGCACAGACAGGCACAAGTCTGGCTCTCTTGTCCCTTGGCATTTGGTGGGGCTGATCCTGGCACAGCTACAGCCAGGAGAGCCTCCACCTCCCCAGAGCTGGCAGCAGGACAGCATTAGGGCCACCTGCAGCAAGCCTGTGCTCAGTGAGAGGAGCTGTGCTGGAGCCCCTGGGTGCCAGCAGAGGGTATCTATGGGTAGAAGCCTGCAAAGAGAAGGAGGCAGCACTTCAAGCCTGCCAGGAAGAACTGCATGGAGAGAGGTGGGGTGAGGTGCTGTTGCCCATGTCCTGTGGCCATGGGCAGATGACAGCGTGTGAGTGACATGTGGCAGGGCCTGACAGACATGCTGCCTGCTCTCCAGGGGCCCTGGGGCCACACAATACTATGGGGCTGTATAACTGCCAAGGCATGACCAGAATGTGGCATAGAGAGTGCCTTGGAGCAGGAATGTGCATATTGGCATAATTCCTTCCTTGAGTCCATGGGCAGAAGTGCCCAAGCTCCCTCCTCTTCTGGGAGACTTTCCACTCTATCTGGCTGCCCTGGTGTAGCTGGAAGGACCCACACAGCAAACCTGACACTGCTGTGGCCTGGCTGACCTGAAGAGGACAGGCAGAGGGTGAGTGTAGCTGGGCTGGCAGCACCTACACCCTCACACCCAGCAGGGGCTCCCCAAGCGCAGCTCTCCTGGCTCCCAGTGCCAACTCTGCCTGGCTGGGGGACTGGGAGAGGAGCAAGCAGCTGTTCAGTGCTGGGAGAATGCCAGGGGTCTGTGATGAGCCAGAAAAACAGAGCTCTCGTTTCCTGTCCCCAGGAGCCTCCCGAGGATGATGCCAATATCATTGAGAAGATCCTTGCCTCCAGGATGGTGCAGAAAGAGGTGAGTGGCAAAAATGTCAGTGGGGCTAGAAGTCCCTGAGCAGAGGATAGGTGGGACCTGGCTGCCCTGTGCAGCAGGGACACGAGACAGCAGCAGTTGGTGCTCTTGCTTCTGTGGTGGGGTGCTGGGGTATGCCCAGACTGGCACCTTTCTGAGCTGTGGATCAATGTGGTGCCTCTCCTGTCCTGGGCACCAGAAAGCCTCTGAAGAGTCTGGCCTGGGCTGTTGCCCAGAAAGTGTTGGGAGTTCCCCATGCTCAAGGGTGGTCTCGTGTCGTGTTCCCCAGGGCTACTGCACCTCTGGAGCAGCAGCACAATGAGTGCCTGCCTGTCCTCACCATCCCTGGGGCTCAGTCCCTGGAGCCTGTGGCCAGGCAGGGGGTGGCTGAGAATGCCCCCCCAGCTTCTGCACAGCCTCTGACTGTCACTGACTCTCCTTCCCTTGGTTTCAGACTCATCCTGGAGGCCTGGCATTTGAGACAGAGGAGTTCTACGTCAAGTACAGGAACTTGTACGTGTAGTGTTGTACTTGTGGTGCCTTTTTCTGTGGGCCCTGTGCATGCAGGAGCAGGGACTGTGCACTCCCACCTCTGTCCCATCCCTAGCTGCAGCCCCAGCATCCCTTTTTCCTATCCCTGTTGATGCCTTGAGAAGCTACCTAGAACAAAGGCTGGACAGTGTTAAAGGAATAAAGTAGGGATTTATTAAAAGGGCCTTCAAAGGATACACCTTGGGCAGTTCAAGAGCCTGGCTGAGGCTACACCCTAGATGGATGATGGGGTCATGAGTTTCACACTTTTATAAATTTTGGTCCATTTATATATTTTGGTTAATTGTCCAATTACAGCTTCAGGTTATGAAGTCACATCCTCCCAGATTGCTCTCCTCAGTTTGCTGTTTACACTTTTTGGGCCTGAAGCTGCAATGGGGTCATTGGTTCTCAGGCTGGAAAAGGATTGTTTTGTCTAACTAAACTGTGAAGAGAATTTGCTAACACTTTCGATGAAGTTCAGAGTTATATACTAATGCAGTACAGAATCTGCAATAAAAAAAAATAAAATAAAATACTGGAAAATATTAAAGCTAAAACTTAAGGCACCACTGTCCTGAGCCAGCTGTGGTGGAAAGCAGAGAAGCTGCTGCAGCTTCAGTGCTTGGTCTTAGCCTGATCCTGGGGTATGGCTTTCCCCAATTTGGTTTGGCGTAGGCATAGGCATGGACTGGGCATTCTCTGGATCACTGGGAGATCCATGCTGCTCTGTGTGGTGGATGGTTTGGGACCAAAGGCCTCTTGGTCACATGTTGATTTTTTTTCCCCCTGCAGCTCTTACCTCCACTGTAAATGGGCAACTCTGGAGGAGCTGGAGAAGGACCCCAGGATCTCGCAGAAGATAAAGCGCTTCCGGAACAAGCAGGCTCAGATGAAACATATTTTTACAGAGGTGAGAGTGGAGCACAGTGAGCAGTGGTGCCTGACTCTGAGCCCAGTGCCATGGCTGAGCAGGCCAGGAGCTGCCCCTGACACCTTGCTGCCCAGACCTGTCTGTCTCCAGGGCCAAAGGCACCAGGGCTGGAGATGAGGGTCCATGACTGTGCACTGGACACCTCTAGTGTCACTGGTGGAATTATGAGCATGGTGATGAGTGTCCCTTGCGAGGCAATGCCAGCTCTGGAAGAGTTGCTTGGTGGTAGAGAGGGCAGCATATAGGGCTGGAGGTGCTTCTGTGGTGGAGCAGAGATGCTGTGGGAGAGAGGGAGCTATAAATATCTGGGCTTAGGGCAGCTCCTGCCTGCTCTGCTCTATAAGCAGATTAATCTTGCTTAGTATGAAAGGTGTTCTATAATTTATCTTGTTGCTCCAGAGATAGTTGTTGGATCTCCTCAAACTGTCCCTTACAAGTATAAATCAGGCCAGTAGGCTATGAAAATTTCTTCTTTGTAGCTGGAAAGCTGGGGGTGTGTGTCAAATTTCTCACTCACGAGTCTGTTTGGGGTCTTTCTCAGGATGCAAAAAAAAAAGCATGTGTTGGAACACTCTGTACCACCAACAGTTCAGCAAGGAGCACATGCTCTTTTCCTGTAACTAACTGGGGCTTGGGGAGTTGTGAGTGTAGAAGCCTGATTTTTCTCTTTCCCAAGCCTAAGGCCATGTCTCTCCAAGGACTATGCCAGGTGGGGCAAGAGGGAGGCAGAGACAGAGACCAAGGTGTCACCCCTTGCAGCCATGGGGTTCATTGGGTGCTGTGCACTGTGGTGGTCACAGCTCTGGATGCTGCACATCAGCTGAAGCAGACAGCTTAGGACTTGTACCTTTGGGCCAGATAGGCTGGAGAGGACATTCCTGCCTCCCAGCAAGGGCAGCACGGAGCATGTGACTGCTCTAAAGAAAGAGCTTTGCCTTCTGCCAGGTTCCTGCATCCTCCCTGCCCAGAGACAGATGTCTGTACCTGTGTCCAGGGCACTTGGTGTGTTGCACACAGCTAGCAGCATCCTGGGGACAGATGCCCCGCAGCTGTTTACTTGTGCCCATCTGTTTAACCCTGGAATCACCTTGAACTTACCTCCTGTTTTACTGTTTGCCATCACAGCCTGATGAGGATTTGTTCAACCCTGACTACGTGGAGGTAGATCGAATTCTGGAGGTGGCTCACACAAAGGACCCTGACACTGGGGAGGTGAGAGGCTGCATCTCTTGCCTGCCCCATGGAGGGAAGGAGGGAGACGTGGCAGGATGCCCGGCCCCATGGTGTACATTGTGGGTCATCTCTGAGCACCCTGAGCCTTCCCAGCCTTCCCTTGCACAGGTTTCCCTGTCTCCAAGGGCCCTTGGCCCAGGGTGGGTGGAGGGATGCTGACTCTCCCTGTCTCTGAGCCTGTTTCCCTCTGTGCTGCAGGAGGTGACTCACTACTTGGTGAAGTGGTGCTCACTGCCCTATGAGGAGAGCACCTGGGAGCTGGAGGAGGATGTTGACCCAGGGAAAATTAAAGAGTTTGAAGCCCTCCAAATCCCTCCAGAAATCAAGCACATGGTAACGTACCCTGAGGTAACGTACCCAGCTGGCAGCTCTCTGCCCTGGGCGCAGGGACTGGCTGTGTTCTGCCACAGTCCAGCAGTGCTGACCTTGTCCCAGGTGCTGCAGTTCAAGCCCTGTATCCTCCCCTCTGGAGGTTGGAGGGTGGGTTCCAGAGGCCAAGCCCTTACTATAACTCAGCTGTCAGTGACTGTTTTGAAGTGTTGTCCCTGATGTGCATCCCCAGCAGTGGGATTTGGCCTCACTGGGCATTAGCATCTCCCATGGACCTTGTTCCTGCTGTCCCCTCCTAGGAGCGCCCAGCGTCCGAGTCTTGGCAGAAGCTGGAGAAGTCCCGGGAGTACAAGAACAGCAACCAGCTGCGGGAGTATCAGCTGGAGGGGATGAACTGGCTGCTCTTTAACTGGTACAACAGGTGAGGAGAGGCAGGAGCCCAGTGCTGCCATGAGCAGTCCTACTGGCAGCAGGCCCTGTGTGTGCTGTCATGGGAACAGTGAAGCTGGGGAGCAGAGTGGACAAATGGGCCTGACAGAGCAGCCACTGAGTCCTTCAACTGCTGGAGCTGGCTGGCAGCTGCCAGAAACAGTGTATTTGCTTTAGCTTTGCAATTGAATTTTTAGGAATGGTTCTCCCTGGTATATATGCTGATGAGTCTTGGAGATAGTAGGGCTTAGCTATGATTCTAAGGTACACCTGGGCTTTTGGTACTGGCCAGGCTATTGGTGACTGATTGTGCAGCAGGCAGGTGGGAATATGCATGTTCTTGGCTGCAGCAGGCCATCAGATGCATCTTTCCCTGGCTCATGTGTACCTGAAAAACAGCATCTTTCATGCTGATTTTGAATCCATGATGTTACAAGAAGTTGGCTGGCTTACCCAGACATATTTGGGCTGCTATACCAAAGTCGCCCCACGCTCCATGCTGCAGGATCAGAGAGTGTGGGCAGAGGTGGTGTGCCTGACATCCCATCAAAGAGTTGGTGACAGAGTGGTTTCTGTCCCCAAGAGCCACCCTGACCTGACCCTGTCCGTCTCTGCAGGAAGAACTGCATCCTGGCTGATGAGATGGGGTTGGGGAAGACAATCCAGTCAATCACTTTCCTCTCAGAGATATTCCTGATGGGCATCCATGGCCCCTTCCTCATCATCGCACCTCTCTCCACCATCACGAACTGGGAGAGGGAGTTCCGCACCTGGACGGAGATGAATGCCATCGTGTACCACGGCAGCCAGATCAGCCGGCAGATGATCCAGCAGTACGAGATGGTGTACAGGGACACACAGGTACTGACTGATGCACACAGCCCTCCTGGCATGTGTCCCCCAGCCCTGCCTTCCTTTACTTGGGAAGCACTGAGCTGCCTGTGGAGCTTGTTCATTTGGAGAAGGAAAGATGATCTTTGCAGCCCCATTTGCTGGCATGGGCTCGGGTTGCACTGTGAGTGAACAGGCACAACTCATGCAGAGCAGTGAGGGTGCAGCTTCTTGTCCAGGCCTATGTGCCTGCCCTGGGGCAGTGTCTGGTTTAGAGATACACAGCCTGTGGCCATCAAGGAGGCTTGCAGAAACCTGCCCAATGCTTGAGAGAGATTATTCTGGAGAAATTCCAGCTCAGAGTCAGATACTGACTCACGCTGATACTGTCAGGCAGGAGGTCTGACAGTGTGCTGCTACCCTGCAGGACTCAAGTTCTGGTTTCTGTTTCCCTAGGGTAACCCTCTCCCTGGGATCTTCAAGTTCCAGGTGGTTATCACCACCTTTGAGATGATCCTTGCTGATTGTCCAGAGCTGAAGAAGATCCAGTGGCGCTGTGTGGTCATTGACGAGGCGCATCGCCTGAAGAACAGAAACTGCAAACTCCTGGAGGGGCTGAAGCTCATGGCCCTGGTGAGCATCCCAGGTTCACCTGGGAGCAGGGTGGGCTGGAGATGGCCATGCTGAGCAGTCAGATGCCACTGTCAGCAGCTTAGGCCCTGTGCCAGGTTAGAGGAAAACCATCTAGAGGGCCCCTTGATGGATGGGGCACTGGTGCCCTGCAGCCCTCACAAACTTCTTTTTGCCAGAGTGGAATATTACCTTCCCCTGTGCCTTCCCACGTGGGGGTGCTCCCTGCCAGAGCCCTGCACATCCTTGCAGCCCAGTGTAAGCTGCTGCAGCACATGGGGGCAGTTGCTGGCCAGCCCTGCACAATACCCTTGGCCATACTGTGTCTTGCGCCCTACATTGGGAAGGGCTGTGGTGTTCGAGATAGTTTCTTACTGCTATGCAAACATGTTCCTCCATGCCAGGGGTGGGTTAACAAAGGGATCAGTGAGCTGCTCTGAGAAATTATTTGGATGTCCAGCTCTTTTCCAGCCCTGGGAAAAGCAGCATTGCTGTTAGCTGGACCAAGAACCAGCAGGCCTTTTGGATCTTCCAGCTGTACTCAGCCTCCATCACACTCACTTGTAGCTGGGCCAGGCCTCTGAAAATAATTCATCTTGTGTAGTGCCCTGCTGTGTTGTGAGCTTGGGTCAAAGCAGGGCTGCTTCTGGTCCCCCTTCTATGCCATCACCTCCCTTTGTACAAGTCCTCTGGGAGTCTCCCACCTTACAATCACCCTTCTTTTCTAGCAGGCCACTCCTGAGGACATTTCCCGCACTAGACTGGGCAGGAGGATTAGCCTGAGTAGGGAGTCCAAGGTTCTGACAGTGCTGGGACAGAGGAACTGGTGCACCCAGGACCAGCACCTGGTGGTGCCTAAAGCCCAAGCCCATGTTGTCAGTCATGGGAGGGAGAGCATTCTCCTTGAGGGATCATCTGATCCTCACTCTCCCAGGTCTTGGGGATTGTTCAGACCTCATCTGCTTTTACTGCACATGTACCTACATGGTGAACCTCTAAGAGAAGCTCCCCTTTGTTCCCTGTGCGCAGTCATACCTGTCCCTGCTAATTTTGGAGCACCCTGCTGAGACTGTCCCTAGCAGCAGGCCACTGCTGCCCCTCGGTGTCCCATGGCTCTCTGTGGTGCTCCCTCTTGCTCTGTCTGAGCCCTGAAGACAAACATCCTGCCCCCAGCTGCACAGGAGCTTGGGCTCTGTCAGCGTCCCTGTCCAGCACCAGCACAGGCCTACCCAACGCTCTTGTGCCAGGGCAGGGCTGAAGCCTGGGAGCAGTGTGAGATCTTGAGTTTGGCTGTTGTTGCACAGAGCTGGACTGGCACGTGTGCATGGGAGTGTCCTGGGAGCCACAAGACAGTGTTGTGTGGCAGTGGCTCAGTCAGGGTTGTCACCATGGCCAGGGAAGCCTCTCGGTGTGTATGTGGTCCCAGGCCATCCAAAGTGCTTCTTAGGCTGGAAGACAAGAAGCATTGTGCTCTTGGGACATCTTCAACCCCAGCTAATGGGGTTGAGCCCTCAACCTGTTTTCTCTGTGTTCCCAGGAGCACAAGGTGCTGCTAACAGGGACCCCCCTGCAGAACTCAGTAGAGGAGCTCTTCAGCCTCCTAAATTTTCTGGAGCCACAGCAGTTCCCCTCAGAGACAGCCTTCCTGGAAGAGTTTGGAGACCTGAAGACAGAGGAGCAGGTACCTGGAGTAATGATACCAGTGACTTAGCACAGGCCACTAGGACACCTGGTGACCAAACCAGACATGCTTTCAGACATGTGCTTCATGGAAGTGGATAGGACTCCTCATACCAGGAGAAGCAAAGTTGTGACAGAGCCCCAGTGCTGTTCTGGGGAGAGGAGACCTGCCCCTGCCAAGGCAGTGGTCTGCTCCCAGCTGACTCCCTGCTGCCCTTGCATGCTTGGGTTGAACAGCTTACCTGCCTCTCCCACCTGGTCTGTCCCTGAGACCAACAGGAGTGCAAGGGGAATGGGGAGGTCAGTAGGTCCATGCGTCAACCCTTGTCAGGTTCCCCTGGAGAGCCTTCCTCCAAAGCTCTCCTTGAGTGTGGGTCATGGGAAGCTGCTTAGTTGCCTGGGCTGTCTCACTGCCTTTTGAATGTGGAAGTTGTACAAAGATTGTCATTCTGTGGGAGCAGGCACAGGCACATGAAACAACCACCATCTCAGCTACCGTCCAAAGTCTCAGCTCTCCTGCATCAGACACTAAGGCTGCTGGCAGCAGAGGCATGTGGAGCTCATAGCCTGGGACTGGTCATGCCTGCCCCAAGGACCCCAGGCCCTGAAGTTGTCCTGGCTGGCTGCTGAGCAGCTGCTCTAGTCACCTGTAGTGGGTTTGCAGCATGGGGAGGCTCCAGTCTAGCAGACCCCTCTGCTGGCCCATGTGCTTCCGTGCAGGGAGGGCAGTGAGTGTCTGTGCTTGCTCTGCAGGTGAAGAAGCTGCAGTCCATCCTCAAGCCCATGATGCTGCGACGGCTGAAGGATGATGTAGAGAAGAATCTGGCACCCAAGCAGGAGACCATCATTGAGGTGGAGCTGACCAATATCCAGAAGAAATACTACCGGGCCATCCTGGAGAAGAATTTCTCCTTCCTCTCCAAGGGTGCCAACCAGCACAATATGCCCAACCTCATCAATACCATGATGGAGCTGCGCAAGTGCTGCAATCACCCATACCTCATCAATGGTGAGGGCTGTGCACAGAAGTGTGGGGGGGACACACAAGTATCACTGCAACATTTACTGTTCACTCCCAACAGAGCTTGCCTACCTGGGGAGCCAGCTCAGGCCTTGTGCCATCTGCTGATGATGTGGCAGAGCTCTGTCCTGTTGCTTTCCCAGGCAGCCCAGCTCCCTCCAAGGGCTGCTTGCTGATGGGCACCTTAGGGTCTCCTGAGGCTCACTGTGTTTGGGGGTGTTCCAACACAGGACCAGTGTCCCAGCCTGACTTACTGTGCCAAGAGCTGATGTGAGCCCTACAGAAGTTTAGTCCCAGGAGTGGAGGGTCTGCAGGAGGTCTCTAGCCAGCCTCCGTAGCTCTGACTGTATGGATTCTGTTGGTCATGCGGTCCTTTGCTGCTGCCCTGGGCAGCTGCACTGCCAGGCTTGCCAAGAGCTCACACCCCTTTTCACCTGGCAGGGGCAGAGGAGAAGATCCTGGAAGACTTCCGCAAAACACACTGTCCAGAGGCACCAGACTTCCAGCTGCAGGCGATGATCCAGGCAGCTGGGAAGCTGGTGCTCATTGATAAGCTGCTTCCCAAGCTGATTGCTGGTGGGCACAAGGTGCTCATCTTCTCGCAGATGGTGCGCTGCCTTGACATCCTGGAGGACTATCTCATCCAGAGACGGTTAGTACAGGCTCCAGCATTCACCACGGCTCCTCCACAGTACCTCCATGCACTCTACATGGAGTGGCAACAGCACAGGGTGGGGATTTGGCCATTCCATGCCCACATACTGATGGATCTGTTTTACCATGTACTACTGGTGGGTGTGGAGACCGCAGAGCTAAGCACTTCAGATCTGTCATTCTGTGTAGTCTAGGGCTAGTCCTCAGAGTGACCAGGTAAAAGTAGATCCTTCCCTCGGTCCTGGTTCCCATGAGCCCCATATACATGCACCATGCATGGGGTTATGATGATTTTGTTATCATAAGAGGCACAACTTTTGGGAACAGCCACAGTGCACACAGGTTGATGGGGCCTGCGCCTCCACCTGGGCACAGGTCCTGCCAGTAAGTCCTGGCTGGTGTGCCTACACAGCCTGGGAGAAGGAGCAGAAAGGGATTTGAAGGCCACAGACTCTTGGGGCCCTGCTGTGATTCTGCTCTAAGCTCTCCCTCTCTTGAGCAGGTACACCTATGAGCGCATTGACGGGCGAGTGCGCGGCAACCTGCGCCAGGCTGCCATCGACCGCTTCTGCAAGCCCGACTCGGATCGCTTTGTCTTCCTCCTGTGCACGCGAGCAGGCGGGCTGGGCATCAACCTGACCGCTGCTGACACCTGCATCATCTTCGACTCCGACTGGAACCCACAGAATGACCTGCAGGTAATGGGCTGGGCAGGGCCAGGCTGTCAGGAGGTCCTGAGGCACAGCTTCTATCACTTGTGCCAGGCAGGGACAACAGGGCAGCAGCACCAGCTGTACTGGGCAGGAGATACCAGTCAGCATGGCTGGCAGGAATGTGGGCAGGGGGAGCAAGACATGGGAGAGATCACAGTGTGGCTCTGAAAAGATGAATGTGCCACAGAGTAGGCAACACTGTGCCCATACCTGTTTTTGGAGTGGGTGCAGTGTTGTGTGCCACATCTGTAGAGAGCCAAGGCTCCAGCCTTAACCCTGTGTCCTTGCCTGAGGGTGCTGGGATCTCTCATTCCTGCTCCACAGCTGTGGAGGCTGTGCCAGACCCTGCCATGTCAGCCACAGGCAGGGAATGAGAGTGCTGTGGTGGATGGGAGGTGCTGTGGGTTAGGTGGGTGAGTGTAGATGCTGATGCAGAGTACCACAAGCCACATGGTCCTCATCCAGCTGGGCTCCCTGTGCTGACACTGTGCCCTCTGCACCGACAGGCTCAAGCTCGCTGCCATCGCATTGGGCAGAGCAAGGCTGTGAAGGTCTATCGCCTCATCACCAGGAACTCCTATGAGCGGGAGATGTTCGACAAGGCCAGCCTGAAGCTGGGCCTGGATAAAGCTGTGCTGCAGGACATCAACCGCAAGGGCAGCACCAATGGGGTAGGTTGGCTGCTGGAGCGGGGCCAGAGGGGAGCCTCTGCAGGACATCTCTCCTCCTCCCCCTGCAAGTCATTGCCAGGTCAGAGCAGGGACTCAGCAGCCTTTGGGGAGGGAGAGCCCAGTCCCACACACTCGCACTGCTGCCCTTTGGCCTGCCAGACTGTTCCTGCACTGCCATGGGGATAGGGGACATGTGATGCTGTGTCCGGAGTGGTGTGGGCTGAATTTCCTGACAGTCCCTCAGGAAGAGTTTTGAAGTGACCTCTTTGCTTTAACAACAGCAAGTCTGGATTGGCTTAGGGCCCTTTCTTCTGAAGCAGAGGGAGGAGCCTTCTCCTGTTGTGCAGTGGTCATGGTTGCTGGCCAGGTTGGTGATGCCCCTGTGCTTTGGGCAGGTTCAGCAGCTCTCCAAGATGGAGGTGGAGGACCTGCTGCGGAAGGGTGCCTACGGTGCACTCATGGATGAGGAGGATGAGGGGTCAAAGTTCTGTGAGGAAGACATTGATCAGATCCTCCAGCGCAGGACACAGACCATCACGATCCAGTCTGAGGGAAAGGGCTCCACATTTGCAAAGGTATGCTGTGCTCCAGTGGGAGGGAAGGGGGATTTCCCTCAGGGGCGGAGGAATGGGAACATGCAGGGCAGTAGTGGTCAGTCAGCCTCCTACCTGTGTGTGGAGACCTGTCCAACTTCCTACCTGTGTGTGGAGACCTGTCCAGCCTCCTACCTGTGTGTGTGGAGACCTGTCCAGCCTCCTACTTGTGTATGGAGACATGTCCACGTGGTGGCCAAGCCCTGCTGTCTCAGTGTGCCAGTGAGACCTGAGGCTGTGCTGGGGCTGGTGTGGTCTCCTGTCTCTCTGATGGTCAGTAGAGTATTGAGGAGGGGCCACCAGCCTGGCAGGTGATAGAAGGCTGCCTAGAAGGGTTCAGCCATGAGGGCTGGATGGTGGCAGGACCCAGCTGCTGGGCTGCATGATGCCCAAAGCCAGGTGCTGCTGTGCCATGGAAGCTGTGTGCTGTGGGGCCTGACAAAACCCCCAGAGCTCTGTGCTATGCTCTGGCTAGTGCCTGCTGGGACCACTAAGGGCTCTCCTCTTCTTGCACAACCCAGCCTCCATTTACAGTGGGTCAGGCATGACTGCAAAACAGAGGAGTTCAGCTCCCTCAGGCAAACAAAGAACCCTCTGGCATGTAGCAGCTTAGGGTGTAACATCCCATAGCAGCAAGACTGTGCACTCAGACTGGCATTGGGGGATCTCTGTATGGGAGAAGGCACACCTGGATGGTGGGTTGCACCCCGTTCACTCCTCTTCTTTCTCTCCTAGGCCAGCTTTGTAGCATCAGGAAACAGAACTGACATTTCCTTAGATGACCCCAACTTCTGGCAGAAGTGGGCCAAGATAGCAGAGCTCGATACAGATGCCAAGAATGAGAAGGTAGGATGCAGTTTGTGGCCCGTGTGCCCTGCAACTGATCTGACACAATGTGGCCTGGTGTCCAAGTGTCCAGGGTGCTGCATGCTTCCTCTAGGCTCTTGAAGAGGTTTGTGTTGGGCATCAAGAATTACTGCAAGGGAAGATTGACCCACAAAGGCTGGCTAAAGCCCTGATTTATTTAGCCACATGTTGGTCTGTGTCTCCCTGATCTTTCACGGTACTCAGTCTGTTCTCCTAGCTACTCCCAACAATCTCACCCTCTGCTTGAGAGCATTGTCCAAATGCTCCTTGAGCTCTGGTAGCCTTGGGGCTATGCCCATTCCCTGGGGAGCCTGTTCAATGCCCAACCACCCTTTGGGGAAAGAACCTTTTCCCGATGCAGCTCCAGTCATTCCCGTGGGTCCTGTTCCTGGTCACAGAGAATAGAGATTGGAGCCTGCCCCTCTGCTCTCTCTCCTGAGGGCAGACTGGTGCCTCTGCCTGTCAGGAGGTAGGAGGGGACAGATGGGATCCCAGTGCTCTGCTGGCCCTGCTGAGGTGATGGGCTTGGCTGCAGCTCAGGTCTCTCTTCCCAGCTCCTCCACCAGGCACAGGGTGCTGCCACTGGCTCCAGTGCGGCCCCGAGGCTGCCATAATTCCAACTAAGGCAGCAGTGCTGTAAGAGATGGTTTTACACAGCAGCAGGAGGGAGGTCCTGCAACTCTGCAGAGCTCACTGCTCAAGCTGGAGTGATGGGAGAGAGTGTGTGTGTGTGTGTGTGTGTGTGTGTGTCATATGTGCCTGAAATCCAGGCAGATTTACATTACATTAATTCATTCAACAGGGTGGGGTAAGGAGAGGGGGCAGGTACATGCTATTTAATTTCATACTGCTTCCTGCTGCACCTTCTTGGAAGCTGCTTTTCCTGTTCCAGCCCACCTGTCCCCCTGATGCAGAGATTACACTGCCTAGAGCACAGTGCTTGGCACAGGGACTGCAGAGAGGGCCAGGAGTGACTCAGAGCTGAGTCAGCTGCTGGCAGTCAGACATTTGGACACAGAAGGGGACTGATTTTAGCCTGTCATCAGTCAGGCTGAATTTTGTGCTGGTCAGGAGTTGTCACTTGTGCAGGCAGAACTGCACACAGGTAACTTGAAGCAGGCATCCTAGTGGGAAGGTGATGGTCAGCCGCAGGACTGGCAAGCCAAGAGCCAGAGGCTGAGCAGACCCCAGGTGACAGGAGCCAGAAGAGCACATAAAAGTGTTTCTGCCTGTACCTGAGAGTGCTCTCTGCTCTGTCCATCACAGGAGAGCCTGGTCATCGACAGACCCCGGGTGCGGAAGCAAACCAAGCACTACAACTCCTTCGAGGAGGACGAGCTGATGGAGTTCTCTGAGCTGGACAGTGACTCGGATGAGCGACCCACGCGCTCACGGCGCTTCAACGAGAAGACGCGGCGGTACCTGCGGGCTGAGTGCTTCCGTGTGGAGAAGAACCTGCTCATATTTGGGTGAGTCTCACCCATGTGAGAGCACAGCCACAGCCTCCAGCTGCCCCAGTGCCCATGTGCACCCGTTGGCTGCACCAGCTACTTCCTGCCTGTCCTGCTTGCTGTGTTGCCTCCTTCCAGCCATGACCCCACTGGTGGGACCTGGGCTCTGAGTGAATGTTTGGGATGGAAGAAGAGTTAGCAGGACAAAGCTGGCAATTGGCACTTCCAGAGTCTGCTCCTGCTTCTTCCCTGTTCAGTCCTGCAAACCTCTCTCTGTCTCTGCTCCTGTAACGTGTGGGCAAAACGTCCCCGTCTAGGGGATCTAGCAGGGCTGTGCCCCCACAGGAGCTCCTTGAGAGAGGTGCCAGCAAGGTCTCTAATTGCACAGGAGTGTTCACTCTGTGTTCCTGCTGTTTCAGCTGGGGACGCTGGAAAGATATCCTGACCCACGGGCGGTTCAAGTGGCACCTGAATGAGAAGGACATGGAGATGATTTGTCGGGCCTTGCTGGTGTATTGCGTCAAACACTACAAGGGGGATGAGAAGATAAAGAGTTTTATCTGGGATCTCATCACGCCGACGAAGGATGGCCAGAATCAGGCTCTGCAGAATCACTCAGGTATTGCGTGTTCTCTCTGCCATTGCATCTGTACCCGCTGCCCTGTGCCAGTCTGTGAGACTGAGGCTGCAGAATTCAAAGCAGAGCTGATGGAAACAGTCTGCAAGTGTTTGTGCTTCAGCACTGCAATTCTCTCTGTGCAGAGAAAGAAGCTTCCATGGAGCTGACATACACACTGACCCTCAGAGCCAGCAGCAGGGGCTGGCTGAGTGAGGGAGGCTGTTTTCTGTCTTTAAGTGCAGAGAGTGCCTTGTGGTGGGAACAGAGGTGCTGCAAAGTCTCCTCTGGCCTGTGAATACTGTTGTGGTTCCCCTGCACAGGGAGGTGCGGGCAGTGAGCTCATGAGCACCAGTGACTGTATGAACATGTTGGGTGTGATAGGGATGAGGTGATGATTCCACTCAGGGCATGGACATGCTCAGGCTGCTCCTCAGGGCCTCAGAGGGCACAGCATGGATGTGGTGCAGGGCCCTGCCTCTGCCTCTGGGCAGCATGGGCAGCTGCACCAGGGAAAGCTGGGGGTGCAGCTGAGCATCCATCTCACAGCAAGTCTGTGGGTTTGGTCCTCATATAGACCATTAACTTAAGAGCTGGACTCAGTGATCCTTATGGGTCCCTTTCAACTCCGAATATTCTGTGATTTTGTGATTTCCCTTTTTTTTCCCCCGTTTTGTTTCCCCTCGTCATGGTGTTTGTCCCTGACCTACTGGTCTGCAGTGCCTGCCCTGATGGGTGGAGGTGCAGTGTTGGTTTGTCCTGAGACTTATGCAATGCATAAGTGCTCCCCAGGAGATGTCTTCTCTCACTCTGTGTAGCAGGACCCTTGTCCTAGGCCGGGCTGTGCTCTCTCTACTCAGAGGCAGTATGTCTGAAGTTCACATGTCACATGTCAGATCTGTAATTGCATCTGTTGGCTAGAGGTGTTGTGTAGAAGTTCCCAGTGTATCCTCAGCTTCAGACAGGTCACCCAGAGACTTCCCAGCCCTGTTCTCCCTCTGGCTCTAGCTCTGCCTCAGTGATGGACACTGCAGATTGGCCTCCCCACCTGCAGCACAGTGCCTGCTCTCTGTAGGCTTCCCTGGGACTGGGGCAGCCATAGAGCCCACCCTGTGAATGAGGCAGCCACAGGGCTCTTTATCTGTGAGCACAGAGTGGCTGCTGGCTCCCTGCATCTGGGCTTGTGGCCTGGGACATGTGGTCATTGCCTGCTGTGCCAGAGGGCTCTGGCTGACCTTGCAGCACAATGCCTGCATCCTGTGGCTCTCAGGACAGGTGAGTGGGGCTGGGGAAGGCCACAGTGTCCCTCAGGGAGTCAGAGCCCAGCAGCCATGTGCTGTTTGTTCTGTACTTGTGATCTGTGGCACAAGGTGAGTAGTGACGAGGCTGGAACTCTCCAGACTGCTTTTGATATCAGGGAGCTGGGCTGAAACCTGGGACTTATGTTCCCAGATGGTGGAGCACAGGGAAGGCTGTTTTGGAGTGGTGATGCTGCTGAGCACCAAGTGCACCATAGTTGGTGCTTAAAACCAACATCATCATTTCCTTCTGTTTGGAAGTGTCCAACTGGCTTTTGCAGTGTGACCTCCAAGGATGTGGCTTTTGGTGTCTGCTCTAAGTTATTCCAGTCACCTCCTGCAATGGGAGTCACTTTGGCAGTGCTGCTTCCTGCTCTTGCCCTGCTGCTTCCTTGCTCTGAAGCTGGGAGTGGGCTTCAGAGTCCTGTGGAGAGCAGAACAAGAGTCAGAAGCAAATAAACTGCTGTGAGTGGACTTGATTTAGATAATGCCAACTAATGAACAAGCCATGGTCTCAGCAGATGGTCAGGATTGCTTTAGTGCAAGAGCATTGATTATTGACCAGCAAAGCCACCAGGAGCTTCTCCATCAACTCCTTAGAATGGCTCTTCACACCTGTTTAACCTCTGTGTTGTCTGGGCCAGAGGAGCAGCGACACCTCAGCCTGACGTCAGGAGCTGGAGAAGAGCAGAAGCAGCAGAACACTGAGGGCAGAGCAGTGCTCCTTCCTCTGTCAGGAAGGCCTTCAGCAGTAACTGCTGTGGTTCCCCAGGCAGCCTCAGGTACCACTCGTGTCTGCAGAGAACTGACTGGACAAGTCATGCCCCATCCCTCACGTGCAGAAAGGAACAACAAACTTAAACCCTTGCTGGCGCATCCTGGAGCTCTTCTCCATCCCTCATCCATGTGATCACAAGGGGTGGGCACAACACCCAGACAGTCCAACTCAGAGCTCTGCTCTGATCCAGCACCATTCCTGCCTTTCATCCTGGAACAGGCCAAGCTGCTGAGGAAGCAGCATTTGCCCAGAGTTCATCAGGCCAATTTGGTGCTGGGGACAGGAGGCCTGGTGCCTGTGCAGGCCTCCAGCAGGCAGCTGGGCCACAGCCCTTGTCCTGTCATGGAGGTGCAGATTTTATGCAGGAGTTGATGACATAGTGACGCTTTCTCTTCTTCACTGGTGTTACAAGACCAGACAGATGGGATGGGACTGCCCAGGCATCCTTTCCCCTTCATGTTTGCAACTCCTACCTCAAGAGCAGCTGCCCAGGGAGGCGGCTTATCCCTCTCTGGAGACTCCAAACAACAGTGACCCCACCAGGAGTTGTTTCCATGTTCTGCTGTGAACTCACACCTTATTTCAAGGTTGAACTCTGTTTAATTTTCATCTCCAGCCACTGGATCTCATTTTATCTTTGTCAGGCAGATGGGACTGCATTCCATTTCCAGTTGGTACCTTAGCACCCTTGCAGCCATGCAGTTTCCCCCCAGCCCTGCTCCAGATGCATGGTACAAGAAACAGCCCTTACAGAGCAGATCAGCAGGTCTGCTGCTCTTTGATCATTTGGGAGCTTCTTGTTTGAACTCTTGTCCCAAAAAACTGTTCCCATAGAGTGACCTTTAGAGGTGCCTGTACTGTCTAAGTCTCCAAGGGCTATGGCCAGGACCAAGGTCTCTTCCCTGCTTCATTCCTTTCCGTGTGATATTTTTGCACATGGGGCCATGTTATCATTTGAGCTCAACGTAGCACTGAGAACACACAGCAGTTTGGTTTCTGTGGTGATCCCCAAGTTTTTCACAGAGATGGACTCTTCCATACTCTGCGTTTGCCCCATGCACTTGCTCTCCTTGGCTCTCCAGGCTGCAGCTGGGAGCTCTGGCCGGGCTCCTGCAGCTCGCAGCTCTGCTGCCCCACCCGGCCTGCAGTGCCAGAGGTGCCTGGCAGCAGTGCCCGGCCGTGCCCGCGGTGCTCACTGGCTGCCACTCACTCCTACAGGCCTGTCAGCACCGGTGCCCAGAGGCAGGAAGGGGAAGAAGACGAAGAACCAGATGCTGCTTCCTGAGATAAAGAACGCAGACTGGCTCGCCACCTGCAACCCCGAGGTGGTGCTCCACGATGACAGCTACAAGAAGCACCTCAAACAGCATTGCAACAAGTGAGTCATAGAATCATGGAGTGGTTTGGGTTGGAAGGAGCCTTAAGGAGCATCTTATTACATTACCCTGGCCAAGGACAGGGATACCTTACCTTATCCCAGGTTGCTCCAAGCACTGTCCAGCCTATCCTTGAACAGGGATGGGGCAGCCATGGCTTCTCTGGCAACCTGTTCCAGGGCCTCACCATCCTCAGAGTGAAGAATTTCTTCTTAACATCCAATCTAAATCTCTCCTCTTATAATTTAAAACCATTCCCCCTTGTGGGAACCCACATTGGCTCATGGAGACAGTGGACTGAGGGCCTTTAATGTTGGGAGGGTGGGAGGGAGCTGTGAAGGGCTCACAGCCCACAAAAGATCACCATACTCCCACTGCTGGACCACCCTCATTCCCCTCCAGCTCATGGAAGCCATGTCCTGAGCAGCGACCCTCCGGCCAACGGGTCACAGGGATGGGCAGTGTGGCATGACACTGCCTGGTCACTGCCCACCCTGCTTTGTGGAAGTGGGTCCTTCCATGTGGGAGAACACGGTGTGGAGCAGGTTTTGCTGGCTTTGCTGACCTCTCTGCCCCCCGGGACAGGGTTCTGCTGCGGGTGCGAATGCTCTACTACCTGAAGGCTGAAGTGCTGGGGGAGGCTGCGGATAAAGCCTTTGAGGGGACCCCTGCCAGGTAGGGACCTAATGGTGAACCCCTGCAAGGCTTCTTGGGCTTGAGAGCTGCCACAGGTGTCTGACCCAGCCACATCTGGGCTCTCTGCAGCTCCAGATGAATCAGATCCCAGGTCTTCCTCAGGCAAAACTTCACCCTCAGGCAGCCACCCTGCCTGTGCAGAGACTGCAGCCATAGCAGCCCTGCTGAGGCAACTCTGAGACTGTAGCACCAGCCTGGGTGCAGTGGGGACTTAGGGGGACACCCTGCAGGAAAATGCTTCTGTGTGCTGCTTGACAAATGGGCCCTTATCCAAACTGGGAGTCTACAGAGACTGCTCCAAGTCTCAGGGCCAGGCCTCAGAGCAGAGCACACCCCATCACTGTGGCCTGCAGTCCCTCCCAGTCCTGGGAACAGTGGGACCCACAGGCTCTATAATGGCACTGAGTCTGCAGCCTGCCAGCTGTTGACCTTTCTGCAAAGACTCAGCTCTCAGTGCTTCTCAGAGAAGTGTGATATGCTGAACTTAAAAGCTTGATTTCCCCAAGTAGGGGCTGCTGCCTTCCCCAGCACAATTCCATCAGCACCAATGTATGTGAGAAGACTCTGTTCTTTTGGGGTTGGTAGGTGTGAAGTGTTTTACCTCTAGAGATGCTGTTCAGGTCAGACGGGATCTTCAGTCCTCTGGAGACCGCTTGGGTGGGGAGGCTGGAGAGAGGCTGAGGGCATCCACTGCCCTGGAGAAGGAGGAGCAGGAGGGCAGCAGGTTGTGGTGGAGCCAAGGCTCCAGTTCTTTGACCCCAGGGAGAAGTATACCCATGGTCATGGTGGGGCCCCTGGCCAGCGTTCATTAGCTGTGCCCAAGCCAGCAAGCTGTGGCTCCTGCCTCCCCCTGTCCCTTCTGAGGAGTGCCCAGTGCCCCTCAGTGTCTGCTGAGGCTGGGAGAGGGGTGTTCATACCATGTCTGCCACAGGGAGCTGGATGTGCTGCTGCCTGACATTGACTACGTGGAGATCCCAGTGGACTGGTGGAATGCCGAAGCTGATAAATCCCTGCTCATCGGCGTCTTCAAGCACGGTGTGTACCCAGCTCTGGTGGGTGCTGGTGTGTGGGGGAATGAGCACCTCTGCCGCTGGAGGCAATGTTGTGTCAGTGCAAGGGACAGAGCTGTGGCCACGCTCCACAGCCACACAGGGCCAGGACAGCCCTCCCCAGGTGCCAGCAGCAAGTTTGGGTGGGGAACAGGCACCCCACAGTGCCCAGGGTGGCCATGCCAGATCTCGTGATAGACTCTGGTTTCCCAGGAGCAGTGTACAGTTGCTGTGTGAGGGCAAGGAGAAAGGCACAGATCTATTCTTGGCCTCGTCATGGAGTCCTGGTGCAGTTTCCAGGAGACACAGGGCTGTTGGCCCCAGCTGCACCCTGTGTGGTGGCTGTGCTGCTGCTGGCTGGGATGGGAGGGCTGACCTTTCCCGTTGCCTGCCACCCAGGGGCTGCAGAGCCATTAGCCACTTTTGGGAAAGTGTTGTGAGTTTTTGGGGGTGAGAACTGCTCTCATGGTAGAACAGAGGGAGTGAGAGCTGGGTGGGGAGCTGTGTCCCAGGAGTAGGAGGTTTTTGTGAACCAGACTCAGGCCTTGCTCTGTGCTGTCTGTCTGTCCCGGCTGTGGCAGGTTACGAGCGGTACAACGCCATGCGGGCGGACCCAGCGCTGTGTTTCCTGGAGAAGGTGGGCATGCCCGATGAGAAGCTGCTCTCTGCCGAGCAGGGCGTCAGCGATGGGGCACAGGATGCTGCCGAAAGGTGGGCAGGGGATGGATCCGAGCTCCCACAGCAACCTGGCTCACTCCTGGGGCAGTGCAGTAGAGGGAGGGAGCAGGCTGTGCTTCTGAGCGCAGAGGGGAGGGCAGAAGGGAGCTGGTTCCCAGTATGAGATGGCGAGGTGGCATGAGCGCCAATTCTTTGCTTCTTGGTGCTGAGAGCTGGTATAGCCACAGAAGCTGTGCTGCCACTACCAGGGACTATTAACTCTCTCACCTAGGAGCAGTGTGGAAAAAGAAGAGAGCAGTGGAGAAAAGCTGGAGGGGCTGTCAAAACAGGAGGTGAGTGGGATTCATAGTGTCAAATGCACATCTGATACTGCCCAGCCTGCCCTGCGGTGCAGGCTTGGCTCCATCAGCTCTGCTGCGTGGCAGCAGGGAGCTAGCATGGCTGGTCTGCCTTGTCTGTGCCCCATCTTGTGTGCATTGCTTCTGCTCCCTGGAGCACAGCGTCTGCTGTGCTTCTCGTTGTTGCCTGTGGATGTGGGCAGCATCTTCTTCGGGGGGAGCTGAAGGGTATTGAGGGCTGGGGATGCCCAGGAATGCTGGTTCTCAGTCTTCAGGAGCCACATGGGGCCCTGGCAGAGGAGTCAGGGATGTCCCAAAAGAAATGGCCTTGGGGGAGAGGAAGATCAGGGAACAAGGCAGCACAGGAGAGTGCAAGGGTTGTTTGAACAGTGGAGTGCAGTCACACTGCAACTGTCCTGAGCAGTGGCACTACGGCCTCTGTCACTGTGGTGATCTTTCCCTCCAGGCCCAAAATAGCCTCTCTGAGTTGTCACCTCTGCTCCTGTGTGCTGAGCACAGACAACATCTGCAGCCCAAGGGCACTGGACACACTACCCTGCCCATCCCACCACCCTGCACCCTATCAAGGATGGGTAGGCTGTGGGTGCTGGGCGTTCTGTGTGGGGTTGAGCCCTCTCTGATTGTTTCCTTTTGCAGGACATCGTGACTGCTGGGGTGGGTGAAGCCAGTGAGAAGCGGGACGAGCCAGCGGCAGGTGAGGCCATGTCTCCTGCAGTGTGGTCCATGGCTTCCCTGGGTTTGGGGTGGCACAGCCAAGCCTGAGTGCTACCCCAGGCACTGCTTGGTAGGAGGAACACATTGCTGGGCTGGAGGGACATTCTGCTCTGTGTTAGTGGATGAGGCAGCTCAACCTGGGCAGGGGCCCTCATGCACAGACTCACAGGTGACCCATGGATAGGCCCTGTGGCAGGGGTTCCAGACAGGGTTCCGAGTGATTCCAGCCAAAGCTACCCAGGGTAGCTTCAGGTAGCTTCACCCAGGCTTCCAGGGTGACTGGAAGCCATTAGTCTGCTCTCCTCCATGCAGTTGCCTGCATGAGATGAGCATGTGAGGTCTCTGCAGTGGGCAGTATCGGCACATGCCGTGGGCTGACTGGCCCCATTGCTGAGCCGGGAGCTGCATTCTCCCATACATGGTGTGGCCTGGAGCCGTCATTCCTACCCTGATCTCAGCCTCTGGACTCTCTGAAGGAAGCTAAGACATGGTGAGGCTGTGAGCCAGCAGGCCCAGGAGGTCACATGGCCCCCTATTCATGACTGTGATTGCACATGCTCCCCATGGAAGGCAGAAGGTGGGAGGAAGCTCTTGGAGCTTGCCAGAGGATGTGGGAACCTGTGGCTTTGCGTGTGTGCTAAATACTAATGTCCTTGCTGATGTTTGAAGCCCAGGATGGCTCCGACTCAGACAGATCCTGCTGGCCTGTCTCCTCTGCTCTCACGGCCAGACTGCGGCGACTCGTCACCGTCTACCAGCGCTGCAACCGCAAGGAGCTGCCTCCCCGTGCTGAGATGCTGGTGCCCGGTAACCATGGCTACTGGCTGCAGGATGAGATGTTCCGGAGAGCCTCTGAGATGGACTCGGTGAACAAAGAAATGCAGAAAAGGTAATGCAGCAGGGGAGCCTTTACAAAGCTGATTTAGCCCACTTGAATTCCTTGGCCCCAGAAGTGACCCAGGTAAATGCCACCAGAGCTGTCTGTGCTGCCAGCTGCATAGGGCATGGAGTCACATGGGTCCTTGCTGGGCAGGGAACATGCTCTGAGCCATGGGAGCCTTGCTGCTCCAGCAGCCAGCCTAGCCGGGGAGCAGCCTCTACTGTGGGTAGCAGGTGGTGACACTGAAAGGACATCAGGGGGCAGGTTTCCAGGGTCAAGTCAACCTCAGCAGAGGAGAGTTGTGTCCCTGGAACACACTGTGGATGAGGGTGACCGATGAGCACTGTCACAGCCCATGAGCGATGCCCTTCCAACCCTTGTGGCTCTCACAGCACTGGCTTTGCCTCCTGCTCATGGCCACTGGAGCCCAGTGGTGACATACCCTGGTTGCACTGTGCTCCCATTTCATTTGTGTCCCAGTAAGTGGGAGGGGGTTGGGACTGTCCCAGCACCCTGAGTGGCTCTCTGCAGCCATTGAGAGGGTGTGCACAGGGTGATGCTGCTGCTGTTGCTGCCAGTATCCCATGCCACCCCAGGACTGGGACTCTCTGTGGTCACCAGCCCTCAATGGGATGGCCTTCAGTGAACCTGTCCCTGCAGCAGGACCCCACATAACCACATGGCATGTGTGCTGCTGTGTGCTCTGTTCTTGGCCTCCTTGTGTAGAAGCTGCTCCAGCCACCTTCTCTTTCCTCTTTTTCTGGACTTCTTCTAGTTGTACCGTCCCCTCTGCGAGATGGGGGCATCAATGGTTGTGCTGTAGACATCACAGCAGCCTGGTATCTCCTGCTCCTTAATTCTCTGGGCTTTTTGTAGGGGAGATTGCCTTACAGGAGTTTTCCACTGGCCTTTAATTTGAGGCCTTTTGACAAATTCACCATTGAGCTCCTTGATTCGGATTGTTAATATATTTATTAATTAACCTTCTTGTTGTTCTCATTTTTGAAATGAAACATGACTGCAGCCCCAATGCTGGCCCAGGTGTATTTTGGGCAGTTGGAGAGTGCTGTGGGTGTTGTCACCCTGTCTACTTTCCTTTGACATGTCTCAGCTGCTTGCTGGTGCTGGCTCAGAGCTGCAATTCAGGGGCTGAGATTTTATTGGAAGCTCTTTTCAGGCCTCAGTGCTCCCCTTTTTCTACTCTTGCACTCTTGTGTGCACCCAGGTCTGTTCTCTATGGCTTTTCCTCTGGGCTCTGCCTGGGCCAGTATTTGCCCAGGACACTTCACCAACTGCGTCCTTTGAGTGGTCCCCATAAGGCAAAAGCTCAGAGGGTCCAAGCCAGCATGAAAGTTGTATTCTAAGAGTGCTGTAACTGAACTCCTCCCTTACCACTGCTGCTCTCTGCTGGGGAGGAGCTGACACTCAGGAGTCCACAGGAGTCAGTAAGGTGGGTGGTGTTTGTTACTGGGACCCTTACAGCAGCAAGCCCCAGTCTCAGTTTTCCTCTGGAAGAGGCTGGATGAGAACGGTGTCTGCATATCTTTCCTTTGTAATTCCTGGTACAGAGAACTGACCTTACTATGGAAGTCAAACAGCTTGATGTAGCAGGAAGGGAGTAGATAGGATAGGTTTGTGCCTCACTGTTGGCAGCACAGCCCAGAGCTGCACTCAGGGGTTTTTTGAAGCAACCAAGAGGGTTTTTTCAGCAATTAGTTGAGAGCCAGAGGGCCTGTGGCCTCTGCTCCTCCTCCCTGTGCACCAGAGGGCAGAGCATCTAGTGCTGTGGCGGTCTCCCCAGTGTGCTCCTCCTAACAGCTCCCTCAAAACTGTTGGTCAGTAACTAGACAGTGCTCTCTGAGCCTCTCTGCCTGGTGCTTTGCCTGTTCTGGGCCCAGAATGTGTCTCAGTGGTGTTCTCCTTCCTGCTCTACAGGTGGACCAGGAGGGAGCAGGCAGATTTCTACCGCACTGTCTCTTCCTTTGGGGTTATCTACGACCAAGAGAAAAAAATCTTTGACTGGGCCCAATTCCGAGCCATCTCTCGACTGGAGAAGAAGACAGATGAGAGCCTGGAGAAGTACTTCTACAGCTTTGTGGCCATGTGCAAGAATGTCTGTGGTCTCCCTTTGTGGAAAGAGGATGGTGAGTGGAAATCGCATGGCCTATGGAGGGGTACTGGTAGGTCATGTAGAAGGGATCCCACTGCTCTCATGGAGCAGGAGAACAAGGGAGGAGCTTCAGAGACAGTTGGAAGCAGTGAGACGCCAGGCAGGCCATGGGCTTGCAGCAGTCATGCATTTCTGGCTGCCTTGTCCCCACCACACAGTGCCTCCCTGGCACAGAGGGAGGGTAGAACAGCCCTGTGGATTCGTGCCCCTGCTCTCACAAATCTCTTGGAGTTCTCACAGGAAACCACAACATTTTATCCAAGACAGCAACCTCTATAGGTGAGAGACAAGTTGAGAAGCAGCACACACAAAGCACAGCTCCATGCTGGAGCTGGGGGTTGTTTGGGTGAGCTGTATTGCTGCTCTCCAAGCATCCCTCTGCTCTGTTGGACAGAGTCCTTTCCATCTATGCCTGTGCCTGTGCTGACTGTGGAGCTCTGCTGCATGGTAAATGGAGCCTGGATCCACTGCAGGAGGCTCAGGAAGCCTTGCCAATACACAGGGCATTTGTTTTCTTTGAGTGCTCTGCAGAGGTCCTACGTTGGCACTGGACAGGACATGAGAGATGAAAAGCTCCTTGGAGGCTATTTAGGCACAAAGTGATTTGTTTCCAACAACAGCAGAAAATATTTTGCCTCAGATCTGTCATGTAGTCTGGTCTTAGGCACAGTTCCTTGTGTGTGTGTGTGTGTGTGTTGTACCTTAGCTGTTCCTCATCAGAAGAGCTGCACGAGCTGCCCTTCCCTGACAATGGGCTGAAGGGCTACCAGAGGCTCAGAGTGCTGGGAGCCAGTCTGCCTGCAGGTTCAGGCAGCTCCAGCACTGCTGGTGATGATGGAGCAGAGCTCAGACAAGACTCTGGAATCCTCTGCAGCTGGTGCTGCTCTTGATCCAGCTGCTGAAGTCAGGGGGTTTTACTCCCTGTGTCCATTTGGTGGGATATGACTGGAAGGTACTGAGGCTGGAAAAAGAGGCCTCAGCAGTGGCTACAAACACTGGCCCCACCTCACCTGCAGTATGAGCAAGGTTAAAACTCAGCTTGCTCATCACTGCCTCTGAGGAACTCCTGCCAGCCCAAATAATGTGTCCTTGGTTTTGCTGTCCCTGCTGCAGGTCCTCCAGACCCTGACATCTACGTGGAGCCCATCACGGAGGAGCGTGCTGCCAGGACCCTGTACCGCATCGAGCTGCTGCGGAAGGTGCGCGAGCAGGTGCTCAAGTGCCCGCAGCTCCACGAGCGCCTCAAGCTGTGCCAGCCCAGCCTCTACCTGCCCGTGTGGTGGGAGTGTGGCAAACACGACCGGGACCTGCTCATCGGCACTGCCAAGCACGGCCTGAACCGCACTGACTACTACATCATGAATGACCCCCAGCTGTCCTTTCTAGATGCATACAGAAACTATGCCCAGCATAAAAGAACAGGGCTCCCAGGCCCAGAAACCCTGTGCTGCCTTTACCAGTCTAACTCCAAACTCTACAGTTCCCCCATGTATAGCCAGATGGATCAGTCCTGTGAAGCCCTGGAGAATGAAGCTGAGAGTCACATCAAGCTAGAAACCGTGGACAGCACCATGTCCCAGGCTGGGGGCAGCCCGCTGGACACAAACTGTGAAACATTCATGTCTGAAGTCCGGGACATCATTTCCAGTAACTACGACGAGAGCTCGCTGCCAGACTCGCTGGTGTGCATGATGTACGATGAGAAGGCCTGTCCCAGCGAGCAGAGCTCCCTCGCCAGGGACAGCCCCAGCTGCACGGATGTCGGAAACAGCGTCGCCAAACTCTCTGAGGGCAAGCTGGAGGGGGATGAGGATCCATCCAGCTGCGATGCAGATGCCATGAGAGAGGCTCCCTTCCTGGAGGGTTTGCAGGTGGGCTCTGACCGAATGGACAATCAGAATGAAGAAGCTGAGCCTTCACCTTCTACCCCCGAGAGCAATCCTCCAGAGAGTGCCCCAGCCAAACTCAGCAAAGGCTTGGAACAGAATGGAGCACTTGCCAGCCCGGCAGCAGGGCTGCCTGAGCATGGCACCGTGGAAAGGGTCCTAAATGTGGGGCTCTACAGTCCCAGTCTCCATAACTATGAACTAAAGGTCCCTCCTGAGCAGAGGTTCATCAGTCTGCTGCAGGAGAAAGGATTGGAGGCAAAGTCGGGGCCAAGTCAGAGCCACAGTGAGGAAGATGAGGAGGAAGAAGAAGACGATGATAACTCTGAGGCAGCAGCAGATGCTGTGGAAGGCTTGAATGGTCCCAGGACCAGGGCTGATTTTGACCCCGAAGCTCATGAACTGGGGTGTGAGGAGCAGAGCTCTGGTCTCCCCACACCAGAGGACACTTGCCCAGAAGATGTAAATGGCGAGAGGGAGTCCCTGGGTCTGGGGGAGCCCGTGACAGAGGTCAGGGAGGACTGTGGCTTGAATGAGGAGAGCACCCAGCAGCAGCACTCACTGGACCAGGCTCAAAGCCAGCCTTTCAGCCTGCCCACACCTCTGCCTCAGGGGAGGCCTCAGGGGGCAGAGGCCCCCTGTGTCAGGGAGGAGCCCTTGGGCCAAGATGCTGAGGGGCAGACAGGCTGCACAGAGACCCTGCACCCTGAGCCTCAGGGCATAAAGCAAGAAGAGTGTGAGAACAGAGATGACGGGGGGAAAGCCAGCAGCAACCAGAGCCAAGGTAATGTCCTGAGAACTCCCTCGGGTTGACAGTCACCTCTGGCTATGGTGGGAGGGCCTTGCTGTCCTCCCTGCAGAGCCAAACCTTGGGGCTGGCCGGCCCGTGGAGTGGCCTCCCATCTGTAGGATCTGAGGTCCCTTTAGCTGCTGCAACTGGGAGCAAAAGGTGTTGGAGGCTGCATTTGCCAGTAGAGCTGACCAGAACTCTCCACCCTGAGCTCCAGCAGCCCTTCTGCTAAGAGCATGCCATGGAATGCAGGATGCCTTTCCCTTTCTGGCACAGAGCACTGCCTGTTGAGCAGCTCCCTTTGGAAAAGCATATGCCCTCCCTCTTGCCCACCTGGGAATGGCCACACATGGGGGCTACTGCACTTCAAGCCCCCCAAAGTCAGCTCAGGGGAATGATGGTCCTTCCTGAGTAGCTTGCACTGCCTGCCCTGGTCCAAGTCTGCTGCTTCTCTTGGAGACTTGGGGACTGTTTTGGACCTTTGTGGAGCTAGCTGGGCATTGGGGTGGGAATGTGTAAGGAGATACCCACCTCTAGATGGGAAGAAAGGCAGGGTGGTTGTGGGCTCTATTCTCCATTGCTTTTTTAGATGGTCCAGAGAAGTACTTGGAGGAAGAGAACAAGAATTCTGCTTCTGTCCTGCCCGGGGAGATTGATGATCTTCAGGATGCCCGGGCACCAACCATTGCCCAGCTGCTGCAGGAGAAGACGCTTTACTCCTTCTCTGAGTGGCCTAAGGTGAGGTTAAAATGAACACAATTTGTATCAAAGTGTTTCTAGGTAGCCCTGGCCAGCAGTAGCTCACACAGCTCCAGCTCTGCCTCCTGCTCTTCTGCAGACCTCATTGGATGCTCTGGCCAACATGCTTTTCCCAAGCATCTGTGCCGTGGAGATGCTTGCCCCCAAAGCAGCTCCCTGCTGAGCTGAGATCACCTGGGCTGGGCTTGACTTTAATCCTGAGCTGTTGTTGTATACAGGTCACTCATTCCAGTTTTAGCTTGCCACCATCCAATTCTGTTTGCAGGACCGTGTGATCATCAACCGCATTGACAACATCTGCCACGCCATCCTGAAGGGCAAGTGGCCTTCCTCCAGCCAGCAGTTTGAGGCACAGAGCCTGCTGACAGCCCCAGCCATGGCCAGCAGCACCGGCAGCAGGAGCAGCTTTACTGAGTCAGAAGCCGCCGATTCCACCTTCAATAACGGGGTCTTAATGTCACGGGTACAAAAGGTGAGGGGGGCTCTCAGGCAGTGAAAGGCTCAGAACTCTAGGGTGAGACATTGCCCAGAAGTACTCAGGAGTTTCCCAAGTGTGGCCCCTTGGTGCCAGTTGGGGTGTATAACACATGGCTTAAGCCACTTGGTCCCCTGGCAGTAGGTCCTGGAGGGTGCCCCATGCTCTCAGCCCTGCCCCCCTCCTTGGAAGGCAGCTGCTGTTGGCAGCTCTGCAGCTTCTGTGGCTCTAAAGGTGCTTCCAGAGTCAGCGCTGGAGTGGCTGACATAGTCAAAGGGGACATCCCACTGGTATCCCAAAGGAAGGGGTGCGAGGAGCACTGCCCTGTCAAGTCCCCAGCTCCCAAGTCCCAGTGCCCCAGTCCCCAACAGTCACATTGGACAGACAGGAGCTGGTGGCCTGGGGCCCCAGCAGCTGGCAGAGCAGCCATGGTTATAACACCTTGGGATATCTGAGTGTGTGCAAGGGTGCTCCTGCACCACCCCCACACCGGGAAAGAGATATGATATGCCCACAGAAAGGACATCCCTCAGGGCTCCTTGGGGAGGCAGGGATGACTCTTAGCTCAGTGCTGGTGTGAGGAGCTGTGGTCCCTGGGCAGGGTAGGAGCAGCTGTAACCCTCTGTGCCTTTGGTACACACAGGAAGGTTTCCTGAGCCCTGCCTTTGCAAAAGATGAGCAGAAGCACAGGAGACCCTATGAATTTGAGATGGAGAGAGATGCCAAACAGAGGAGCCTGGAGCAGCTGGCAGCAGCCCATGCCCATCCACCCATTGTGCTGAACGGCTGGCGCGAGGCAGCGGTGGACTTGTCCAGAGGCTCTGATGGGTCCCCAGGGAGCTCCTCTCCTTTCCCCCTGAACACAAACATGCCCAAACTGGGGACCGTGAATGCCCTCCAGAGCTCCCTGGGCATGGACTTGTCTGGCATCCTACAGGCAGGGTTAATCCATCCTGTCACTGGACAGATTGTAAATGGCAGCCTCCGAAGAGATGATGCTGCCATGAGGAGGAGACGGGGCAGGAGGAAAAATGTTGAAGGGATGGACCTCATCTTCTTGAAGGAGAGGCCTCTTCCAAACAGGCTGCAGGTGGGTTGATGCTCCCCCTTTCGCATGAACCCAGTGGAGTCAGCAGTTTGTTTCATGGCCCAGTTCCCCCCTCCAAACTCTGCTGTCCATGACACTGCACTGCTTCCTCCAGGACAGCTTGGTTTGTGCAGGACCAGGTAGGAGTAGATACTACAGGGAGGAAAGGAAGTTGCCCCTCTGGTTTACAGCACTCTGGAGTGTTTGAATCCTTTTAAACATTATTAAAAGCAGCTGTCCCACCTCAGGGAATGTTTAGGTTTAGGGAAGATGAGGAAGACAAGATCCTACTACTCCCTTTCTCCTTCTCTCCTGGGATCCACTCAAAGAATAGAGCAAGACCAGCATCCCTAGACCACTTTTAGGAGTGATCTGAGGGGAAGTTGGTCTTCCTGGTGATTGGAGAGTTTCCTTGTGAGTTCAGAAGCATATCTCAGCTTTCTGTGCCTTCCCTACCACCAGTGCTGGGGATGGAGTGGAAATGTAATGTGGTGATGGGTGGTGATTTAAGGAACAGGCACTGGGCGTATCTGGATTAGCCTGTGTGATGGGAGCAGATGATCTGCTTTGGGAGCTGGGCTTCTCGGGGTGCACATGCATCACTGCAGTTGTTGATGGGCTGTCCCTGCTCCTCCTTCCATGGCAGGACGTTCAGGAAGAGCAGCCACAGCCTCCTCAGAACAGTCCCCTCCCTGATGGGCCAGTTGCTGCTACCTCAGCTCCACAGCCAGTCCCAGCTGTAGGCAGCCAAGAGAAGGCTGTCCCGAATAAGAGTCTCCTTGACTGGCTCCGGCAGCAGTCTGACTACACACTCGATGTCCCCAGCTTTGGCACAGTAAGGGTGGCCTTCAGTGGCACACGTGTGTGTGTGTGTGTGTGTCTGTGTGTGTTTGTGTGTGCCTGCCTTGTGCATTGCCCTTTGTGTTATGTTCTTTCTTGTAACACGGTTTGTGGTGTTCATTGGGGCTGTTCAGGGATTCATTACATGTTTTAGAGGTGAGCACTGTTGCCCTGTACAGCAACAAAAGGCACTTGCTGCTGAAGAACTCCTCTGCTTTCCCCCAGAACACAAACATGCCCAGATGGGGGACTGTCAGTACCCTCAGGGTTCCCTGGGCATGGACCTGTCTGGCATTCTCCAGGAGCTGAGCCCTGTTACCCGAGGTCGGTTCTCCAGCTGCAGTGCATCTATCTGCCCAATGCACAGTGTGTTCCAGAAGGGCCAGGGATGGATGGGGACAGAAATGAGAAAATGGATTTGAGGTGTTCAAGGTCTGTCTATGTTGTTCTTTTTCACCTGCGGTAATTATAGGCAGTGCTGTTGTACTAAATAAGGTTCCCAGGCAAGGGAAAACATGCTCTCTTTAAGAGCCAGACCGAAGAGGCTGTGTTGGAGGCTGACAGGCTGTGGCCATGTGGCCATGGATGCTCTCAGAAAGCAGTGGCTCAGAGTGAGGTGCACAGTCTGTCTGATTCTTCCTGCTCTCTCAGAAACCTCCAGCTCTTGGTTTCACAGGTTGGTTTGCTACAGGTTTCAGCTTATTTAGGCTGTTTGACCATGTGGTAGGCAGAGCACAGACCATGAAACAGAGCAGGAAGAAATGTGGTGGTAAAACAGAAAAGACTGCATCTTGGTCCTGGAGGATCATGTGCCTGAGGCGAGGATTTTCTGGAGCTTGAAGTACAGGCAAGACATGAGCGTTTTAAAGCTTGTTAGAGATGAGAGCTGAGGAGCCCAACATCTGCTCAGCAGGATGGCGTTTCTTTTCAAAGTTCAGAGACACATCCAGCTGTGTGGCCAGGGCCTCACTGGAGCAGGTGTGGAGATGCCTTCCCACTCCTTCCCAACACCCTTGCCTTCCGGGGAGGTACTGGAGCCTGTCCAGTCTGACTGTGCCTCTGGTGAAGCTCTTGCTCCCAGAAAGCCCCAATGCCTCAGGCCAGCCCTGCAGGATTTCTTCTGTCCGTGTAGGATGGATTGAGAGAGGCTTTAGGGTATTGCAGTAGTTCAGTTCAAAGGATGAACTGCACTCAGGGCTTTTTTCTGACTCTCAGGAATCTGGGCTTTCCAAGTTGTTGGTTATAATGCTCTGTCCCTGCAGGCACATCGACAGGGGGTGTGCAGTGACTTGGCTGTAACTCGGTAGGTTGCAGTTCAGAGGGCTCTGATCCCAAAGAAACATGGTGCAGCATCTCTGTCGTGAAAATGGGTGGTGAGGAGCAGGTGGCTGTATGAGAGTGACAAGTGGCACACACAGACCTGTTCTTTCTTTACTGGGTGTATGCAGTGTCCTGTTTACAGATGCATGTATAAGAACCTGCAGTGTCAGGAGTGGAGGAGAGTTAGAAAGGGCTAGGGCGCTCTAAGTGGGGTACACTGGAGACCCCTTTATATCTACAAAAATCAGTTTTGCTTATTTGAGAGCTGATCCTGTGGCAGGGACCGGTTTGTGCTGCTGGTGCTACTCCTGCCCCAGCCTGCAGGGATTCCCTGTCCCTTGGGAGCCCATCCTTGCTGCTCTCCTGCAGGGCTTGTAGCCAGCCAGGCTCATTAAGCCATCTAGTCTCATTAACATTGTCTTGTTTGCACTCCAGAATTTTTCAGACAAGCCCAAGCAGAGGAGGCAGCGCTGCAAGGACCCCAACAAACTGGACATTAGCTCTCTGACGGGAGAGGAGCGGGTGCCGGTGGTACATAAGGGTACCGGACGGCGGGTAAGCAAAGGCCTGTTCTGTGCTCTGCCCTCAGTGTCCCAAAATGCTTAGCAGACTTTGAGCTCACCTGTGGGGGAGATTTAATCCAGAGAAGCCTATGGATGAGACAAAAGTCTGGAAGAGGTCTCTTAATCTACATTATCCTGTGACACATGTGTGCCCAGGGACATGCAGACCAGTGAAATAAGTGACTGTCTGTGTGAAGTAAGGGATGTGGGAGTGTCATCACTTTCCAGGGGGCACAGACTTCTCAGTGGCAATGGGAAACAGCCTTTGGCTTTAAAGCCACGCTCAGCACAGCTGTGTCATGTGCTTTCCATCCTAGATTTGGTTGTTCCCCTTGAGTTCATTGCAATATGCCACAATCTGTAACATTGCCACACAAGTACCTTTGGTTTGTTCCTCCTTATGAGGTACAGGCTAGAGCACACCAATACCCATCCCGCTGCTGGGCTTGTAGAAAGTCGAGGGTTGGAAGGGCTTTTTCTTGCTTTCTGAGCATGGAGCTTGGATTTACTTGTCTGCAGTTTAATCTCCAGGGCACTGAGGTTCGCCTCTCTGAACAAGAAGGGGTGTTCAGGAGTACTTTGCACCAAAATTAGTTCTTAAACACACCCAGGACTGTACAAGGTCAGAAGGTGATGTGACATTAATCCCATCTAAAAGCAGAACTAAAGAGTGAGGCAGAAAGGTTGTTTCAGCCACATCTGTGTTCCCCTTTGTTGCCCCCATGCCTGGCCTTTTCTGGGTGAGCTGGAGACTTATCCAGTTCTAAATATGGCTTTTACAGAAGCTCTGTCCCCATCACTGGTCCCTGAGAGGGCAGTGAGCTGGGCCACAGAGGCTGAGCCTGCCTTTTCTCCCTGAGCTGTGTGTCTGGAGGCAGCAGGCACACTTTAAATCCTGCAGAAAGGCAAGTGTAGCAAGGCAAGAGTCTCCACCCCAGCCAAATTGCAGCCCAAAGCAAGAAGCTAGGGGAAGTGTAATCATATTTTTTGTATTATTTTACATAACTCTCTCTGCAATAGAGGTCATCCTTCTGCTGTGTTTTATAGTTAGGGGGAGCCACGGCACCAGCATTGAAGGAATTGCCAAGGTGGCTTGATGCAAACTTGGAGTATGCTGTTGCAGCTGACTGGGCTGACATTGTTAAGCTTTCAGTAAGTTAGAGCTTTTGGAGAAATCTGTATCATGTCATCTTTTTTTTTCCCCTCCCCATCCCCACAACCTTTCTCCAGTGAGGATCTGGGGGCTGCGAGGCAGGCCCTGGGCTGGGTGTGTGGGAGGGGATGGCTGCAGAGCGGGAGGTTGGGCCGTGCCAGTGCCAGCCCCGTGGCCACAGAGAGGGGCCAGGCCCCGGGAGCAGGGCTCAGCGTGCTTAGGGTAGCAGGGGCAAGAGGAATGCCCTAGGAGCTGGATGGAAGGGTGTGGACAAAACATTCTCATGGGTCAAATTTTCAAAAACACCTCTAGTTGATACTTTTCATCAGCTCTTGTGAGCTCTGCCTGTACAGCCGTGGGCCCACCAAAAGCCCTACAGGTCACCAGGCCTGAAGGGTCAGGCACAGGCAGGGAGAGGGGCAGGGCGGAGTCTCCTGCACCACATTCATCCACCCTGTCCATCCACCAATCCCTGCCCTGCTGTGTGGCAGAGCCTGTGAGGAGCCTCTCCCCTCCGGCATGCCTGGCACTGCCAGATCGTCCTGCCCTGCCCCGTGGGCTGGCCTGATCCAGACTTCTCCCTGCAGTCCCTCTCACCTGCTGCCTGGTTTTGGGCTGCAGTGGTTTGTGTGACAGCCTTGCAGAGGGCTGGAGGGTGAATCTATTGGTGAATTTTAGAGGTTTGTGCTGCTCTCAAATTGGTTTTTCCTTAGCTCTGGAGATTTGGCACGGTCTGTCCCACTGCCCAGGAAATGGCTCCATGTCCAGGCTGGCATCAGGGCCCCACCTCTGCAGCCAGCCCTGGGTGAGCTGACAGCTCTTCCTTCCCCTGACTTGAGGGGACAATCCCTTTGCCACAGAAACCACTGTGTGCCTGGCACTGCCTGGGCACCTCTCCTGTGCCCTGCTCCAATGGCTGCATCCCATGATCATTCCCACCCCATGGACACTGAGCTTTTGGAGAATGCATACCCTCCTGGCAGGGGAGGGATGCAGAAGGATGGCCAGCGGCTCTGGGCGCTCAGGCCAGCAGGAGCTGGGGCTGGCTGGCCCACAGAGCCTGGGGACACTCATGGCTCTGTGTAGCTTCTCCCACGTGCCAGTGGGAGATGCTCCCAGAAGATTCTCCCTCCTTGGGCAGGTGCTGTGCTGAGCAGACTGCCAGGCACATCTAATTCACGTTTCTGCACTACAGGTGGCAACAGGAAATACTTTTCCTACCTAAATTTATTATTCAAAATAGTTCAAAGAGTGGTGATATTGATACCTAAGGGAACCACAAATGGAAATGTTTAAATGTCTGTTGAGGATGCTGAAAAAGGGAGTGTTAAGCTGTGCTGTGGATCCCCCTGAACTGCTCTGTGTAACCAGATGATCTCACCCACTTCTGGCTGCTGGGTTTTGGTCCTATGTCTCTTCTGTCAGAAGACCTTTCTGAATGCTCCCTGACATCTCTGTGAAGCTCTGGCCAGGAAGTCCTCAGTCAGCACACCCACTCTCTGTGTCATCCCATGAGCTTTGCTGTCCTGCAGAGCATTGAAAATTTGGCCCTTCCCATCTCAAAGAGGATTTTTTCACCTGTTGCTGAAGGCACAATTAGAGCTGGGCAGGGAGCTGAATGGGCAGCTGACACCATGCTGCCCTGGTGCTTCTCACGCTGGGAGCAGCTGGTGCTGAGGGCTGGGGTGAAAAACAGGGTAAAAACATGCTTCCTCCTCCCCTCCCTGAGCATTAGAGAGTGCAGGATCCTGCCAGGGCAGAACAAGGGTGTTTTGCATTTGGCAGCATCTCTTGGGGAAAAGTTGTGTGTACCTCTCAAATTCCATATCACATAGGCAAATATTTCTGTGCCAACACCATCTGGGACACAGATGTGGGCACAGACAAGCCAGATTTCCTTCGCTGCAGTAGTAACTGTCAGGTGTTCTCTGTTATGTCTCATTTTCAGGGCTACTTACCCGAAAACAAATTCAATCGCATTCTCACCGAGCCTGTGCTCCGGGACACTGGGCCACGCCGGAGAGGGAGGAGGCCCCGGAATGAACTCCTTAAAGGCCCTGGTGTTGTAGCAGATTCTTCTACTGGAATGGGACCACTGTTCATGAACGGACTAATTGCAGGGATGGATCTAGTGGGACTTCAGAACATGAGAAATATGCAAGGGATCCCTCTGACCGGGCTGGTTGGGTTTCCTGCTGGCTTTGCAGCAGTGCCCTCTGGTGAGGATGTGAAGAGCACCCTGAGCATGTTGCCCATGATGCTCCCGGGCATGGCGACCGTACCCCAGATGTTCGGTGTGGGAGGGCTCCTCAACTCCCCGATGACCACAACTTGCACCGCCACTGCTCCGACTTCGTTAACAAGCACAACGAAAGGCGGCACTGCCAGCGCCGAGAAAGCCAATGAGGAGAAACGGGGCAGCCAGGATGGGAAAAAGGAACCTCTCACTGAAGATAAGCCTGGTCCTAGTTCATTTTCTAATCAGACAGAATCCGCAATAACTACCAGTAGTCCTGTAGCTTTTAACCCATTTCTTATCCCAGGGATGTCTCCTGGACTGATCTATCCCTCCATGTTCCTTTCCCCTGGCATCGGCATGGCGCTGCCTGGCATCCAGCAAACCAGGCACTCGGAGGCGGCAAACCTGGAGAGCCAGAAGCGGAAGAGGAAGAAAGCGAAAGGGGAATTGGCAAATCCAGAGCCAGAAACTGTCTCACTGCCGGAAAAAGAAGCTGCAAACAGTCAAAACTGTGTGCAGCAGAGCCCGCCAGCGGCGGCAGAGAAGGAGCAGGACGGACCAGCAGAGGAGGAGCGCCAAGCAGCTCACGATACCGATTAGACCTTTTGTTTCATTGAAAGAAAAACACAAAAAGATTGTGGCTTGTGAGTTTCTTATCCCATAAACTCTTTGTTACTTCCCCTCCCACCCTGCTCCACCTTCATAAACCTGTGTTTCCATGAGTAATACTATCTACCTAATTCCCTGTCAGAAAAAACTGGTGACATACTACATGTTAATAGTTGCAGGGTCTTGCCACTTTATTAGATAAACAGTGTTGTCTAGCTAGTATGGGAGGCACCGAATTCTCATTCTGTTTTTCCAGTCAATCATCCCAGCTGACAATAGCAAATCCAGTACTTGGTCACCCCCCGCAAATTGCTCACTCCTTTGAGAAGAAAAAGCAGCAAAAAAACAAAAGCAAAAGAAAAGTGTTTATCTCTTGGTCTAACACACAGACAAGGGTATTTCTGTCTACAGCGACACTGAACGAAAAAGCCTATATTTGGGCTAAAAGCACAGCTATAGTAAGTGCTAATGTGTATTTTTGATTTAAAGTATTTCCCTATTTTATCATGGTTACTAGAATAGTAGTATAGACAGAAGTATATAACTAATAATTGAAAATGCATATATTCATTTCTTTGAAAGGAAAAGCATAAACTGGTAGTGATATAATTTCTTGATCACCCCACCTCAAAGGTTTGGAGACAAACTGCAGAGAGTGAAAAAATGATGTAGACATTCTTTTGTGTTTTTTAAAACCAACGTTTGGTTTTATGTTATGTGGAATTTAGTTGCCCTTTCCTTGGTAGTTACAAGAACTTTCCAGCTTGAGCTGGAAAGGTTTTGCACACTTGCATGACTTTTCTGGGGTTACTGTATTTGTAGCAGCCAGTTCCTTCATCATTCTGCTTGTCTTCAGTTCTCCTCTCTGGCGTTAGTTCTCAGCTATGGCATTACAGGTGCTCTAAAGGTATTTTTTTCCAGCCATGAACAGACCACACCAATTTTAATGCTCTTATATGAACACTTAGGCTTTCTGAGTTTTTATATTTTCCACTCCTTACCCCAGAAGCGGCATTCTTTCAGCAAATACGGAGAAGGCTGTACGCCAGCTTCCCTCCTTGGGGAGTCCTCTGAGAAGGACCCTTGAGACTTTCAGAGCCTGAGTTTCTTACTTCTAGTGGTGGACTGTGAAGAGAAGACTTTGGCTTCTTCCCATTCCGTTTGCTGTTGAACAGTATTTCCAGTCCTCCAAATGATTTCAGCATCTGCATTTCAAATGGACGGGTTTTAATGCTGCCAGCCCTCCACTCCAGCTCTGGGTACTGAGATTCCTCCACAGGCAACTCTTCTGATTTCTCCTTCCCCTCACTCCTTTAATTCTTCTTTCTCTTGGGGTTCTTACTTGCAGCTCATGGTCTGAGAATTGAATAAAGCCACAGTGGTGCAGCAGTGAGTGAAGGCCAGGCGGGGAGGGAGTTGGAGTGTGCTACTCATCAGTTTCACACTTGGTTGTCACAATTTACTGTATTTTTTACTTTTTTTTTCTGTTGCAGTTTTGCTAATTTATCAGATGGTCCAAATGTTTTGACATAACTATTTCAGTTTGCATTATTTATTTATGATGCTTTTTGTCATTGTCTTTTATACATTTGGGATTATAAATTATGTACATGTTAAAATTAGCATCTCAAAGAAGTCTGTTACCCGTGGTCAAAAAAACCAGCTGGTTTATATTTTCGCAGAATTTATTCCCAGTTTACTGGATTGGATGATTTTTTTAAAGGATTTAGCCAATCATAATGCAATCCTCCTCCCCCCCAATAATTGTGTTCTATTTAATAACATTCTTGTAGCATAGATACTGTATCACTATCGACAGATTTCTTAGAAATGCTGCTATCTCTATTTAACTAACATTTTGTTCAGTTTTTGCCTCCAGTGGAAGCAGAAAGGGTTTTTTCAGCTGTTAAATCCAAAATCAATATAATTTATTTATGTAAAAAAAAAGTCACGATTGATATATTTTTGAACCTTTTAAGTACTAACTTTGTTTTTATTCAGTGGAAGAACATGTACTTGCCCTAAATCCTTAAAATACAAATGCTATAAAACTTCATATATCTTCAAAGCCTTACTGTGAATGGATACAGAAATCTCTTCCGAGTCCATTTCTTGTTATGGGATGATTTTTCCAGGGTTACACGCATAAGGAACAGGGTCTAAAGTGAAATTTATTTAATTAGCCAGCATGCTCTATACCTTGTTCTTCCTTAGCAGACATGTATGCTACGTCTCTGGGTGTTTAGGCTTCTCTTTGCTACTTTGTGACCCTTTTGCAACCCGATATACTCTGTGGATTATTTAGACTGTAAGGCGCTAAGTGGCTGCTTCTTCTTTTCCATCATATCCCAAACAAACGCCAAATTTTCACTGGTTTTCATGGCTATTCACACGCATACATCCTTCACGAAATGTGCTAACAAAATAAACTGTCTGTGCTCTTGAACATGGATAAAAAGAAAAAATATTTAAAAGTCAGATTTTTATTTTTTTAATTTAGTGACTAGATGATGCTTATCTTTCAGACTTGGGAGAGCCTTGCTACAGATGTATATAATTTTTTTCAGCAAATATATGTGAATGTTTAATTCACCTGACTCAGTGATAAACGTGACTTGCCTTTTTCTCAGCATGATCCCATGAGAAGCTGTTGAAAACAGCAGCCTGGTTGCTGCTCTAGGCTGCTCCTGGTGCCCTGTGTGTTACTCTGCTGCTCGCTGTCAGGGGCCGAGCTTGCAGCTCCCACAGCACCCTGGCTGAACTCGCCAGCCTGAAGGAACTCCTGTTCCACATGTTTTGCAAGATGCCAGGAGCAGCCCAAGCTCCAGGGACCGTTTAAAGCACAGAGGATGCACAAGGGCTCTCTGCTGACCTGCTCTTTCCACAAGGGTGGGTGGAAGCCCAGAGACTGCCACAGTCATCATACACACCCCACCCTCCAAGCAGTTACACCCCTTGGCATGTGCACAGCCCCTCCCAGCTGATGGGCTACTGAGGGTGCTGGGCTCCTCTCCCTGCACTTTCTGCACCCCCAAGTTTTGTGAAATGCTTGTCCTAAATCTCTGTGTAAGGATCTCAGGCTTTAGCAAAGCAGGCGTTTGTCAGTGTTTCATAAGAATGATGTGCAGGACCAGCTCCATTCTTCCAAGATCCAGGAAAAAGGATACAGAGTAAAACCAGTGCTTTTACTGCTCCACCTGCCCTGTTTAAGCACCTTGTCTTGGTATTTTGTTGCTGCTTTGGGGAAGAAAAAGAGGAAGGTGTCCTGCAGAAAAGACTGGCAAAATGGTAGTGTGAACTATGAATTTCCAGTTCCAGAGTCTCTCTTTAAAATCTGGCTCCACACACTGCATCCTTGCACACCTCGGCATCCATGATGCAGGATATTTGCTGGCAGAAGTTGCAGCAGGAGAGCCATGGAGGAGCGAGCATGTGCTGGCGTTGGGCTGTCACATCAGTGGTGGCTGCAGTGTCTCTGTCTCTTCAGACAAGGTGTGCTGCCTGCTGGTGGCAATGAGTGGATGTGGTGGAGGATGGGCACTGTGGGCACAGCTTGCTCCCTGTTGTGTTTTATAGGATACAAGTGCCCCTTCCCGGAAAGGGAGTAAAACAAGCACAGCTGCACATCCCTGCTGTCCTTGCCTGGTTTTTATCTGACAGACACAGAGAAGTCTCATCACACATTTAGATAGGATCTCTAATTCCCTCAATGGTCACAAAAAGGGGGGAAGAATTTTCCTCAGGACTGAGCCATGGTTGGGGCAGCTTTACTTACCCCAGGTGCAGATGTCCCCAAATCTGGGCTCTTGACAGTTACAAGAAAGGATTTGCGGTTGGAAATCTTGGCCAGCAGTGAGCAGAAGGCAGTTTCTCTAATGACATCTGTTTTTTATTGAAACTTAAGCTTTTCAGTGCAGTTTTTCTCCTCACCTCTTCAGGAGCCACTTCAGCCCCAGGGCTCTGGAGCAAGGGCTGAGTTACAAGATCAAATGTGAAGAATCTCCTCACATTTTACATCCTCAGAGCAGTTTCTGGGCACTTCAGGTAAAGTCCCCACATGCTTCACGCCCGTGTGGCAGTGCCCAGTTGCCCATGGCACCCGTGCTCGGCCATGAGCACCAGACAGGCAGGCAGTGCTGCCAGGAAACTGCTGCCAGTGCTGCAGAGCAGCAGCTCTGGAAAAGTGGAGGGAAGAGAAATCCAGCTTCTCTCTCAATCTCATTCCCATCAATCTGCACAGTGTGCCCTGTACATTTGGACAGCAGGCCTAGGAACATCATCCTCACCCTCCCATGTGGCTTTTTGGGGTGCTGGTTGTTTCATGGTGCTCACAGGGGTGGCTGAAGACTATAGATGCAGTGCCATAGGTGACACTCATTCCTGAAGAATCAAGGTTTCACCTCAAGAGGTATAAAACAATGCAAGATCTTCAGCCCAGCAGAAGATCAGTCCCACTCCCTATGTGGCCTTGTTCTTCCTCCTGTGGGATTTTAATTCATGAACAACTCCATACAGCACCACTACCAGGCTCCATTTGCCAGTGGCCTGGATGGGATGTGGCATTACTGGTTTAACTTGGAACTCTGTCCCAGCCTGCCTGAACACATCAGTTCAGGCAAGCCCAGCATGAGCCTTCAGAGGGTTTCAAGAAATAGCAGTGTCCTGGACCTGTTTCAGGAGCAGCTGCGAAGAGTGAGAGCCATGGCAGATGCTCCAGCCTCTCCTCTCTCTGGGCTCCTGCCAAGCCTTGGTCGTCAAGTTTCTCAGCTGGTTGTGCTATAGCACAGAGAGACATTGTACAGGAATTGCCTGTACTCTTTGGAAAAATGTAATTTTAAAGGAAAACCTCCCAGTGACTTTTTTTCCCTCCAGAAAAGGACAGAGATTTCTGATAGAAGAAGAGATGCACGAAGAACAAAGCTTGGCTCAGCTTGAGGAAGAAACATCTCTCCAGAAGGAATAAATAAGCCTGTGGGACCCAAAGCCTCAATATGAAATCCTAAATGAAATACATTTCCTGTCTGCTTATAACAGGCAGTTTTCCATGCTCTTATGGCCAATCTTTCTCCACATAGATTTAGATGTTGGATTAAGGCTGTATTTTATGGAGAGTAATGTTTTGGAAAGCACGGAGCTGATCTGATTCTCGGTAAGGGACTGGCCCCACCAGCCTGTGGATCCCATGAACTGATCCCTGCGCTTTGCAGAAGGGCATTTTCAAGAAAACCAACCCCAGGATCTGAGAGTGGGGTAAGATGGAGGTCAGGGCAGGGCAGGGGCTGCCAAGCGAGCGGGTGCGGCGGGGCCGAGTCCTGAACGCGCCTCTGAGCATCCTCGCAGGTACCGGGGAGGGGGATCCGCCGCACCGGGCGCTCCGAGCGTTCTCCGTCCCACGCTGTCCCGGTGTCCTCCGGTGCCAGGCGGGTGCAGAGCCCCGTTCCCCATCCCCGAACCAGCGCTGCGGACGCTGCGTGACTCGAGCCCCTTCCAGAGGTGCGGGAGCCGCTCCCCTGCCCACGGCGCGGGGGGCGGGCGGGGTCCCCACAGCCACGGCTCCCGACGGACGCGAGGGCTCCCAAGGGGGCTCCGTCCATTGGCGCCGGTTCCGGTGAAACCGGCACCTGGAAACGCTCTGAGCGCCCGCCGCGACCGGGACCTAGGCGGGGCCGCGCCAAGGACAGGGAGCGCGGCCGCGGCCCGGGAGTGGAGCGGCTCCCCGAGGCCGCCGGGAAGATGCAGCCACGCGTGTCCCGGGGCGCTGGGAGCCGAGGAAAAGACGCTCCTGCCGCGGCCCCCCGGAGCCGTGAGCGGGAATGGGCCGCGAGCACCCGCCTGCAGACGAGTGACGATGGCTGACCCCGGGCAGCACCGGCTCACCCCAGCTGGCCGCGACCACCGCCCCCCGCGCGTGTTCCCGTCCCCGCCCCCTCCCCTGCGGCGGAAGCGGCCCCGCCCTTCCGGCAGTTTTGGCGCGCGCTCTGCCGCCATGTCCCGCCCGGGGGCCGCCGATCCCGGCGCCGCCGTGGAGCGGCTTTGCCGGGAGCTCAACCTGGATGCGGCGAGCGCGGCCGAGGCGCTGCGCGACTTCACCGCCCTGCGGGGCACCTACAGCCTGGAGGTGAGCGGGGCCGGGTGGGGCCGGGCGGGTGGGGGCGGGCGCCGGCGCCGTCCCGCCCCGGCCGAGCCCGCGGGACGCGGCGCTGCCCCGGTGACGGCGGCGCCCGTGCCCGCAGGGCGAAGCGCTGCACTGGTTGGCCTGCGCGCTGTACGTCGCCTGCCGCCGGAGCCGCGTGCCCACCGTGGGGAGCAGCCCGATGGAGGGGAACGGCGTCTCCCTGACCCGCATCCTGCGCTCCGCACGCCTCAGGTGAGCGCCCCGCCCGCGGGCCGGGCTCTGCCGGTGCCGAGCGCCAGGAGCGCCCTGCCTGCCCTGCCCTGCCCTGCCCTGCCCTGCCAGAGCCGCTAGTCCAGGCGCCGCTCCTTCGCTCCCAGCGCTGCCAGCCGCGGCGGGCTTAAAGCAGTAAATCCGCTGTTACTACAAATGGAAATTAGATGCAAACACTAATTTCCAACTTCAAGCTTTTAGGAAACCACCTGTGTCGGACCAGCAGCTGTTCTACACACGCCAGTTGTTTCTCTCAGTAGTTAATTTTACCACAAACATCTCGGCGCGTGCCGTCCCGGTACAAGGTGTGTCTGGCTCAGGATTCAGGCCAAATTTCGATGGAGTGCTGGTTTTTCTGGGAACACAGCACTGTTGATCACAGAACTCACCTTCTGCACGGCCCCCGGCAGCCGCTGCCCTGTCGCTGCCCTGGGGACATGGAGCCCGGAATGTTGCTCTTGCTCGTTCCATTTAAAGACCCCACTTCCCGCTGAGCTGCTGGAGGGTTTGTCAGTTATTTACATCCCCAGCTGACAGGTTTTTGTGCAGGTAACTTTGACAGGCATCTACTCTTGGCTTGTTTTGTTGTCTGTCCTGCCTCTGCCTCAACACACACAGAGCTGTGCCTGCACTTTGCTGCCCACCCCTGCCCTGCCATGCTGGCAGCCTCCATATCAAGTTAATGTTCCCGTGCCTTAAAGGGGGTCAAGGAGAAATCCCAGAGTGATAAAAGGCAAAAAAGCTGATAACATACAGTTTGGGAGTTTTATCAAAATAAATTGTAAACCCATGTAGTAATTATGTCAGTCTTTAAAGGAGTGAATATGTTGCATTTTGGCTTTTTAAAATTTTAGAATGGAAATTAGTTAAAGGTCAAAACAGACTTTTCTTTTTTCTTTTAAGTTTAATTCAGTTTTTTAGCAAAATGAAGAAGTGGATGGACATGTCAAACCTACCCCAGGAATTCCGAGAGCGAGTTGAGAGGCTGGAGAGAAATTTTGAAGTGTCAACTGTGATTTTCAAAAAGTTTGAACCAATATTTTTTGATATATTTCAAAACCCTTTTGAAGAAAGTTCCAAACCACATCGAAGCAGGAAGCAGAGGTATTTTTTAGATTTGATGTGACTTTTCCCTGGAAAGAGTTATACTCAATATAAGTTTATGAAAATTAATTTCCAGAGTGATGGTGTCTCTTTGACTCTGAAATGCAGCCAGTGCAGAGCCACCCCTGAGCCTGGTGGGTGCCGCTCAGGCCAGCTGGGCTTCACATGCAGCTGCTGTTACACAGGAGCTGTCCCACAGTGAGGATGTCAGGGTGTGGTGGGGACAGGTACCATGAGGTGGGTTAGCTCCAAGGTACAGTGAGATCAACACTTGAAATGTTTAGCAGAAATAGCTGAAATAGCACAGGAGTGTTTTGTCTTGGCACAGTGCTGGCTGGGGGCTGGTGTCACACCATGATCCCTCTGCTCAGGGGCTGTCACATCCCTGTCACCTCCACGCTGCTGGCTGTTTGCCATGGTTGCCAGATGAGTGGGAACACCAAATGGGAGGAAGTTACAGCTGATGTGCTCATTTTTATGACAAATTTGGGAACGTGTGGTGTCATCTTCAACTGACACATAGAACGTCTGCCTTATTGAAAGGAGCTCATCCACACTCCCTGCAAGAATATGTGGCTGTGACAGCTTTGTAGTGAGATTGTAGCCTTGGGGATGAGGGAGCCAAGCTGTTGGCCTGCAAGGTGTTTTTGTCAGTTTATGTGGGTTCTCTGGATGTGAGGGGGGGTAATTGTTCTGGTGCAATGCTCCAGTATAGCTCCACATCCACAGGCAGTGTGCAGGGGGAGGTGCTTTGTTGGTGTTCCTTTCTCAGAGCAGTTTTGGTTGGTGCCACTGCAGCTTTGGCTGCTCTATGTGTTGAGTCATGTCTTCCTTGGTCTTCCAGCTCCATGGGCTTGGATAGTTCTGCAGCTGAACCGTAGTACGAGCTATAATTGCCTGTTCTGAAGGGACGGCTGATGCTTTAGTAAAATATTTTGGAAAAACCATCAATGGAATATATATAGCCTTTGTCACCTCCCCACCTGTGGCTGTGGGACGGTTCTGTGGGAAGTGTGACACCAGCAGAATAGTGTGGCAGGGTCAGAGGCCAGAGGCAGCCTTTGGCTTGGGAACAGGGTTGGAAAGTTGTAGATGTGTGCAGGACACTCTGGAGCCAGGTCAGGCATTGTCTGTCAGGCAGTGAGAGCTGAACTCAGGACATGTAGCTTATACTGTGCCTTAGTGTGAAATTAAGACAGCAGCTCCAGCTGTTGTTTTGAACAGGAAATGGAATGAAATTTGAACTGTAGAACAAGGTCTGGCTTCCTGGAACTGAGGAATGACTTCTCCCCCTATTTTTCTTGTTGGCAGGCGGGTGCCATGCAGCGTCAAAGATCTCTTCAACTTCTGCTGGACTCTCTTTGTGTATACTAAGGGTAGGATGCTTGCTTTGCCTGCATGGTTTGTATACATTCCCAGCTGTGAACTTCTGTTGTGTTGCTTGACGTGATGTGCTGTCTCTTAAAGGTAATTTCCGTATGATTGGAGATGATTTAGTAAATTCCTATCATTTACTTCTGTGCTGCTTGGACCTGATTTTTGCCAATGCCCTTCTGTGTCCAAACAGAAGAGATTTGCTAAATCCATCATTTAAAGGTATGGTGGGGATAGATTGTTTACAATCGACTGTGCTTTGTTCTCTTGGCTCATTTGAAATGAAGTTGAAGGTTGGTTGTCTTCCCCCCTCCTCCTGGTTCCCAGGCTTACCAGTGGAATTCCACACTCTGGAGATGAAAGCCTCTGAGGATCCTCCCTGCATCATTGCCACGCTCTGCGAGCTGCACGACGGGCTCCTTGTGGAGGCGAAGGGCATCAAGGAGCACTACTTCAAACCATACATTGCAAAGCTGTTTGATAGGAAGGTACATCTTGTGAGTTTTATCAGCACTTGCTGGTGCTCCGTGGTGGTCTCAAGATCATTTAAGTCCTGCAGGTTCCACAGGGGAAAGCAAAGGAACTTGTTAATGAGCAAAGGAACTCAGACTGGCTCAGGTTTTCTTTGTATTTTAGCAGGAGCAGAATTCCCTCACACTTTTAATGCTGTGTGCTGTAAGGTCTCCCCTGTTTCAGCTTTTTATGTCAGTGAAGAATCTTTACTTTCCTTTCTTGGCAATGTGAAACTGAATCATGAAGGATGGTATTTTCTTCAGGCAAAAAAAAAAGTGATCTCCTTGTGAAAAAATTGTATGGAATGTCTGTCAATGGGGTGTGTGTCCTGCTCCTTTTCTTGAAGTTGAGCAAAATGCTTTGAAAGGAGAGGTTGAGTTTGCAGATGTACAAATTGTCCTGTCTAGTTCTGATCCTGGAAATGTTTTCCAAGCTCTGTGGAAGCTTCTTTGGAGTTGCGCATCGAGCCAGTCCCTAAGCCAGCAGTGAGCAGATGTTGCATTGCAGGGCTGGCTCTGAGCAGTGAATTTGTCTGGAGCTTGGATCCAGTTGGGCTTTGTGCTCTGTCTTGGTAATGGCACTGTAGCCCTTTGGTCCAGGCCAAAAAAAAAAAAGAGTCCAGTTATGCACCTAAATCTCGTTTTTTTGACTAAAACCATCATGCTCTCACACTTGAAGCAGTTTTGATTTTATTATCTAAGATACTTCTGCTTTTTATTCTTAGATCTTAAAAGGAGATTGTTTGTTGGATCTTTGCAACTTTACAGAAAATAGGTAAGTTACAGCTTTTGTTCTCAGTCACAGGGCTTGGTTCATGTCTAAAGCACAGGCCTTTGTGTACTGAATCTCAGTTTTACCATTCCATTGTGTTTCCATATCTAATGGGTTTTGAGTATTTGACCACCAAAGCTGCTCTCTGGTTGAAACACTTTCTGGATCAGAGGTGTGGCCAGTGTCAGGAGTTCGAGCTGCAGGGATTTTTTCTTGATACCAGGTTTTTTGGTGCTTGCTCTGATTTTCTGGCAACCGTAATCTTTGAATAATGTAATGCAAACTAAAACCTTGGCTCTGAAGGTTGCAGATGTGTTTCTGTACACATATTATTTCCAAGTAGGGAAATCTCTGAATTTATTTCTCTATCTGTAATTGAGTGTATAAATCTGTGCATATGGCAGATGGACTCAAAAGAAAAAGAAGCAACAATTGCAAAACCACAAAAAAGAGGTGAACAATTTTGATGGGAGGGAAGTGTAGTTGTTTCAGAAACTCTGAATTCGCTTCTGAAAGCTACTTTAAATGCAAACTATAAAAAATCCTTGTCAATTTTTTTGCCTTTTGCAAAAATACCTATTAATTTGTTTCTGCCTTTTGTTTGTGAGCTTTTAACTTGTTGGTTTGCTTTGGGAATTTTGAGCAAAGACTCAGTTGTTTTAACAATGTAGGTAACACCTCAGTTTAGATATAAACTTGTTTCTTTGATCATTGAAAATTGAATTTCTCCTAGTATTTCTACTTTAAGATTAATAGTCTTCCTTCAGTAACACTGTCATATGGAATGACACAGTAGTCCCTGTTCTTTTGCAAGTAGTCTGACATCTCAAAGACTCTTGTTAGCGTCTCTGGGGGTTTTTTTTGTCCAGCTTTCCACAGACCTTTACATTTTCCTAAATGTCATGGGGCAGCTGAACCTGTGATACAGTGAGGTTTCCTGTGGGATCACAGCATTGCTTGTGTCATGAATACATTGTTATATTCCATTATTATACATGCTGGAACTGCATTCCTGGCCCAGCTGCAGGCAGGATTATTGGTGCAAGCCATTTCTGATTTTCATCCAGAAGTTCCATTCTGCTTCCCAAGTATATGTTTAAAGCCTTGCAACCTTGGTGGGATTAAACATTCCTTTTTTCCAGCTGGGTTTGGTGGAATAAAGAAAATTAAGGATTTGTTTGGTATCACATGTCAGTAATGATTTTAGAAGTAAAAGCCAGTCAGGCAACTCCTCACTTTCCCCTCCTCTGCACCATTAGGAAAATTATGGGCTACAGAGTGGCAAACCCAGAAGTGCAGCAGTTGGGTGCAGTTCTCCCTGGTGCACAGATTTAACCAACCTCTGATCAGCTGAGCACTTCCAGATTGGTTTATTCACAACTGGCATGAAAGCAAAGTTGGTTTTTCCCTCTTCTTACTGACATCCAAATTCTGGTGGAAGAGTGATTCCTACCGTGATCCTGGAGAGGTTTTGGGTCCAAGGACAGGCAGGGATGACCAGGGGCAGGTTGCTCAGGGAGGTGGGAGCAGCACTGCTGCCCAGAGCATGAAACTCTGACCCTGTGTTGTTTGGGGCAGCACCTGAGCTCCTGGGGCACCTTCTTTGTTTCTTCAGCAGTTAAACCTTTGCTATCAAACCTGGGCTTCTCTTTCAGCAAAGCACTGAATAAAGAGTATGAAGAGTATGTTCTGACCGTGGGTGACTTTGATGAGAGAGTTTTCCTGGGAGCTGATGCTGAAGAAGAAATTGGCACTCGAAAATTCCCTGCAGATGTGCCAGGAGAGAAAACAGCAGCAAGAGCTCACATGGAGTGTCATCTGCAGCAGCATTTTGAAAAGGTGATTCATTTAACATGGCAAGCTCACTTGAAGATCTCCTTCAAGTTTTCTCACCCTTATACACTCTTTGAATCATTGAGGTGACTTGAAATTTCTTCTTCCTGAGAGGAAGATGGTGAACACAGGCTTCAGTGCTGTCTTGCTATAAGGAGAAAAGGTGGTATCTTTTTTCCTGAGGAATCTTTAAAATAACTATTCCTTAAACAGAATGAGTGCACTTTCATGTGTATAGTTTGTTTTTGTCCAAGAAAAATCAGTAATTAATACCCAAATATGTAGGTCTTAGTTTTGATCAATCTTCATTTATATAATCATCCCACAAAACCTTGACACTGGATTAGTTTTCCCACTGTTTCATTTCTTAGGAAAGGAAAAGTCAACTTTCCTACTTTTCTATGGAAAATAAGATTCACACATAAGCCTTAACAAAGTCTCTCTTCATTACAAAAAGTAGCCTATAAACAGAGTTAGTGTTTCACTGTGTTTAAAAATGTATCTAATGAAGCTGACATGCCGGAAAACAGTTGCTTGATGACTTTTTAATCTTTGATAAGGGGGGAAAATAGTATTGGCTGTGTGAAAGAGCCATATACTGTTTGATTTACATGTCAATTAAAAAAATCAGAATTCTTTTTCTATGATACTGGTGCAAGTGTAAATGAATCATAGGTCTTGGCTTTTTCTCCCAAATATAAGTATATTCTATAATCAGGCACATTAAAGGTGGGAGTTTGGAAAGGGTTTTTTTAATTCTGAGCTTCAGTTTCTGTAGTACAATAATATTACTGTTTATGCATAACAACTGCAGGCTTCACCTTTTCTCACTATTTGCCTTGTATCTTCTGAATGTTGTCAGTTCAGATAATTAAATCCAAAAACTTTATTGCATCACTTCTAGAGAGCAGGATACAAATAGGTAAGTACAGTTCACAGAGCTCCATCTGCTCGGTGCCACTTCATCCTTTGGATGGAGGAAGTAGGGAGGCCCATTTCCCAGGGAATGTTCTCCTGTGAACCTCTCCTGGGCAGCTCTGCCACCCACTCCTTGTGTCACCCAGCTAATGCAGTCGGCGGCTGAGAATGGAAGCATGTGCTTCCTCTTCCTTGCCCTGTATTTTCAAAGTTCAAATAAGCCTAAAAAGTTACAGGTTTTAAGATTTTAGGTTTTGTTTTACTGTGTTTTAGTTGTAAAATCCCTTTGAGTCAATTTTTGTCTGCGCAAAGATTTGTTATATTTTCTATTTATGGAGTCCTGAGAAAACTTTGGCTCATTTTTAGTCACTTCTGAGGTCTAAGGTGAAGCCTTCACATGGTTCTACTACTGATGTAATTTTAATCTTTGAAGGAATTTTGCACGAGATGCTCATTTGGAAGGTAATTGAAACAGTTTTGTTGGCTGATTTCTCATTATTATTTTTCTCTGTCTGACAGAAAAGATCCTTTGCACCTTCAACCCCACTGACTGGCAGAAGATACCTGCGAGAAAAGGAAACTGCCTTCACTCCTGTGGCTTCAGCCACACAGAGCGTGAGCCGTTTGCAGAGCATGGTGGCTGGGTTGAAAAATGCACCAAGTGAACAACTTACAGCTATTTTTGAGTGAGTATGTCCACTTCAGCTGCTTTCATTGACACAGAAACTCATCTTTTGGCTTTTTTTCCCTTTGGGGCAGAATATTTTGGTCTGTGTTTCTGTATTATTTCTTGTTGAAGGATCTTCTGTTTTCTCAATGATCTTGTCTGGAGAAGGATGGCTGAACACACACCGCCCCCCTCCATCTGACTTGTCACCACCATTGTGTTAATGGAGCTTCAGCTTTTGCTGATCTTGATTTATCTGTCTGCTTGAAAGCCAAATGCCTTTTTTATTTATTAACATTTTAAACAAGTACTTATCAATTAAAAGATGTGGTAACCATGTTGACAGAGGTTTTGAAGAAGGGCTTGTTCAGGTGAACAAGCTGCAGTCTTTGCCCTCAGCTGGGAAGATAAAACTAAAAGCACTTACAGGCTGCCCATTTTTCCTTGACACTACTGCAGGGTGTGTTGGTCTTACCCCATGGCACAAGGATGAGCCTCTCAGTGACCCTGGTCACTGTCAGTGCTGACCTGGAGTAGCAGCAGCCATGTTTCCCACTCAGGATGTTCTGGTGGCTGTTCCCTGAGCACTTCAGGTTACTGCCTTCCTCCCTGAGCACAGCTCATAAAAAGCAGTAATTGAATAGTAAATACCTGTAAAGTTGCTGGGTGTTTGCCTAATATCTTTCCAAGCTGAGGTCCTGCTGTGTTACAGTGTAAGGTCTCCAGATATATTTTTACAAATCAGAATGGAGATTTAGTATTAGCACTTAATATTTGAAGACCAAAAGCAATGTTCTTTTTAAAGTAACCATTATGAACAGGTGAAAAATATTATTTTCTGTTCTCATCTTTGGAGTCACGTACATTTGAAAGTTTGCTAGCACTAGTTCCTAAAAGTTTTCAACTGTGCTCTGTGGGATGCATTTGTTTAGAATCTTTCTTTGATTGTTTTTATAAGGACTGATACTATTTATACTCTACAGTTAAGACATTAATGTGTCTGTAATCTCTAATAAAACATGTGTTTGTTCCAAATTATAAACCAGCCTGTCAAGAAAGAGGTAAATATTAAAATGGGAACAAGAATTGAATGAGCCTTTGGCAAGAGCTGTGATGAGTACTTTGCTCATCCAGGATGTGGGTTCAGCAAGCACTCAGGTCTGTGTACTGTGTCCCTGGAAGAAATCGACAAACTATAGTTTGGACTGTGTAATCTTCTATGCTTTTCAGTATTTTCTTTTTCAAATTAAAATTCCATGGAAAAGCTTTGAAGTTAATTAGAAGGCTTTGTTCAAAGAGAAACCTTAGCTGATTTTAGTTCTAGCTTTTCAGAGTAATTCAGTGTCTTAATTTGACACAAGCCACGGGCTGCTGTCCTCTAAAACAGGATTGCTGGAAAATTCAGAAGCATTTAGATTGAGCATCTCCAACTAGAGATATTATGGCCCTTTTTTATGGCAGTAACAATGTGGAGTTCATCAGTTCCCCCAGTCTTGGTAGGAAATGGGAAGATGCTGCTGCCTCTTCCCTCTAAACTTTTCTGTGCTGCCTCAAACTGAGCCTGGCCAGTGTGGTGTTGTGGGTGCCTTTGGTTGGTTGGTTGGCTGTTGCAGTATCCTCCTCACTCCTGGCAGGTTCATCTTTCTCCTCCCTGCTGCTGTGGTTCTTGCTTTCTTCTATGTTTATTCAAGGTCTGCAGATCCTCCCTGGCCCTGTTAGGAAGGGTGGACATGATACTTGTGTATGTTTTATGTTTTCTTCTGTCTGTGTAATACAGGTTCTTGCTGACGAGGAATGCTTGGTGTAATTGGCCTGTCTTTTTATTCTGATTTTATGGTTGTTGTTTCTTGATATTTATTTTTTAATCTGGTTATTAATTGGTATAAACAAGGCTTTCTTTGCCTTTGGCTTCAGGTCTTGTGCCCGCAGCCCCTTGGAAAGCATCGTGAGCAGAGTGAAGGAAATTGGTGAGACCTTCTGTTGCTGCTACACTCAGTCAACAGATGAACAGCCAGGATCTCACATAGGTATGGACTGAAAAGCATGGGGTGTTTCAAAATACTAAACCAGGGCAAACAGAATGCATACCTATACTGTTTTCTGTATTTATTACATTGAAGCTGGTTTTATCCCAGGATACACCCAAGCAGAAAACTGCTGCTGTCAAATAGTACACTGTAAAATATAAAAAGTTATGGCAGAGTAATCCCAAGACTGCAGTTCAAACTGGGATAACCAAGAAATTATGGAAAAGCAAAATTACATAGCAAGAAATATTACAAGAAATAATCCTTTAAAATGTTAATGGAATTTCATGCTGTGTCTGGGACTAGTGGATTTCTGAACTTTTTTTTTTGTTTGCAAAGTATATATATATACTCACGTGAACTATTGTTTTGATGAGAACAGGTGCTGGTCAGTTTAGTCTTAACCCTGTTTGTGCCAGTGGCATTTGACTTAATCTCTGTTGATTTTAAATTTCAGATTTTGCTGTAAACAGATTAAAACTGGCAGAGATCTTGTATTATAAAATCTTGGAGACTATAATAGTGCAAGAAACACGGAGACTGCATGGCAAGGATCTGACTGTAAGTAAAGAACCAGTGAAAGATGAGAACACTTTTTGTAGCTGTTTCTTGGGAGTTTATCTTCAGGCAGTTTCAGAACAAAGTACTGTAAAGCACTCTGTGTATGTTGTTAATACTAAAAAGGGGAAATACATGGGAGCTGCCAAAATGTATTTTTCTTCTACAATTTAGACCAGTATAACTATCATAACTAAACATTTCAATTTCTGTTGCGTTCTAGAATTACAACTTTATGGACTGATAACTTTTATTATCTTCTTTACCCAATGAGCAGTACCAATGCTTCATGTTAGTCAGCACTACAGTTGCTCTGCTTTATGATGCACAGCAATGAGGCCAGTTCATTTGTCCATAGCATGCAAAATGTGATCATTTTTTGGTGTTGTTACTCTACTTCTGTTCTCCTCAACTTCCCTGTAAAAAGGAGGTTGTGGATGGGAGAAGAAGACAGCTTCTTTCCAACAATAAGCTGTGTAGTATTAGTGCCACAAAATTCCAACTCGTGTTTCCCAAATGTGAGGCCAGTGGCATTGATGTGCTCTCTGCAGGCTCTCCTGGAGCAGGATGTCTTTCACCGCTCCCTCCTGGCGTGCTGCTTGGAGATCGTGCTCTTCGCCTACAGCTCCCCTCGCACCTTCCCCTGGATCATTGAAGTTCTTGACATCAGGCCATTCTACTTCTATAAGGTAAATAAACGCTGGCTTAGGACAGGATTGGTATTCAAAATGGCATGTTACTGGATTAAGAGTCATAGAGTCCTCCCTAGGGAGTCAGGTAAGACAAGGACTGATATTAAGTGTGCATTAGGATATCACTATAGGACACAAAGTAACACGACGTGGACACGCTGCTCTTTCAAGGTAAAAAGAGACTTTTTAATTTCTGACTCCAACATTTATAGATTTCCAAAAGTGACAGCGGATTGGAGGGTGACAGTGCCACCTCTCCAATGACTCTGGACAAACCAACAGTCCATAGATTTCTCCTTCTCCATAAAAGAATGCAAAACAATAAGTTATTTACATAAAGTGTGTGAGAAAGCTCATTACAAGAATGTAAACATCAGAAGGCTTAGAAAATCTTAAAAAATCAGGGCAACATCAGGCCTATTCTAAATGCTGGCTGTCCTGAAATGTATTACTTGGAAGGTATAATGCCAGAGCTGAAGCTGAAATATAAAGAACAAAACCCATTTTGTAAATTGTACTGATCTGTTACATACTGCCCATCAACTTCTACTAGACTAAAGCCTTCAAGCATATATTTTGTTGATCTTTATATTTATTGACTACAGTGTAGTTCTGAAATAGCAGATACAGATCTGAAATGTTGGCTTTGGCTGCTACTACTTATCACAGGCTTGCTTTGCTAAGTTTGGGGGCTTTTCCTTTATGTAACAAAACATAGAATATCTTTTCCAGAGTTTTCTCTGGTTTTGCTCTTCATTTAACCACATTTTCCCCACTTCCAATGTAACTTGATTTTTGACTACTTCAATCCTTTTATCACCTATCCATATACCTCCAGTTTTTGCTGGATGCCTAGCAGCTTACTGGGGTTAGTTCTGAATAAATCAAGTACTTCTCTTTAGATGACAGCAAGTGAAAAATGGAAGCCTTTGAGAAAGCTGGTTCATTATCTGTCCTTCCTTTTTCCTTTACTCCTCAGCTGTGCTGTAACAAATCTGTCAATATGGCTGTGGCTGTTGGTAGCCTCCATCAAAACTGGTGCACATCCAACTTTATGGAACAGATTTATGTTTGATTTGAATTTTCTCAGCTATTCAGTGTATATTCTTGCAGCACTCTTATTTGGACAAAAATTGCCATTACAGGAGTCTCACACAAGAGAGACTTGTGACATTTGTAACTTTGTTCTCTAGGTGTATCTTCTTCTGTAGCAGGAATAACCAAAACTGGTCTTCCATGGAATTTTTGTGGCATTTCCATCCTTGGAGCTTTAGCAAAACAGGCTGAATGCTCCTCTGATAGGAATGACACAGGGAGGATCTTGTGTTGGAGTATGATACTGCAGTCAGCTCTGTTCAACCCCCATTTATCCATGTCAAGGGTTCTGAGTGCTTCTTAAATGAAACTTTAAAGCAGTGGTTTTCAGCTCCTCATGTTATGGGCTGCTTGTTTGCAAGAGCTGAAATGCTGGGGCTGTCACATCCCCTGCTGAGCAGCTGTACCTGATCACATGTGCCAGGTCATTGCTGCATGTTCCCAGTGCTTTCACTTGTGCACAGTTAGCAGTGGTGAGAGAGGCCCTAAAAACCGTGGCGTGGATTGTTGTGCACTAGTGGCATATCTGCTATCCTCTTCCAGCCCCAGGTTGCTTTGGAAAAGGGGGTTAAACGAACAGGGTTGGGGAAGATGAAGATGTGAGGTGGAGCCTGGAGCACTCTGTGTTGACGTTTTGAACAGGAGCCTGAAATAAATAACAGTTAGATGGTGTTAAACATGAGCAATGTGACATTGCTGTGTGTCGTTGCCATTAGGTTATTGAAGTGCTGATTCGCTCTGAGGAAGGACTTTCCAGAGACATGGTGAAGCACCTCAATAGCGTTGAGGAACAGATTCTGGAGAGTCTGGCCTGGACTCGGAACTCAGCACTCTGGAATGCACTCGAGGCCTCAGAAAACAAAGTCCCAACTTGTGAAGAAGTATGTGATCTCATTCCTGTTACTAGGAAATTGATGTTCTTTTTCTCATTTTTTTAATTTGGAAAACTGTTTAAATGAGATTATTACTGCAGAAAATCTTCTATTAATAGATTGTCACAAAGAAGGGAAATTAATTTTTTGTCTTAGACTGACATTTCTTACTTCTCAGGTAATATTTCCCAGTAATTTTGAGGCCAGCAATGGAGGAAGTGGGTTTGGGCACTTGCCCATGATGCCATTATCTCCCATAATTCATCCTCGAGTGAAAGAGGTTCGGACAGATCTTGGTGGGAGTTTAAGACGAGGTAAGTTTAAGGGTTCTGATATTATTTGAATGTGTGAATTTGGGAAGAGGGTTACGATTCTTTGTAATTGGAAAAAGCATCCTTGAATCTGAATTGAGAGTTCAGAATTGTGAAGTTTATTTGAGCAAGAGAAGGTCTAGATGCACCCAGTCAAACCAGTGCTGTGACTAACTGGCTGCAGACAGCGCTCAGACAGTGCTTCCCTTCTGGACTAGAGAAGATTTTGCTACTGGCTTGATGCCAGGGTGACCTTACTCTGAGATGGATTGTCATCAATCACTTATTGTCCATTGACGTTTGAATTTTTCCAGGGTTTTTTTGGGGTTTTTTTTGCTTTCTGTTAGTTTATGGTCAGTGAGTTTGACTGGATTTTAGGTGATTTTTTTTTTTAGATATAGTGAAGAGCTACACTTAAATCCTGCTTCCTACAGAACTGTTTTTGTGTCGGGTGGAGGACAATTTGCCTACAGTGTTCTGTCCTCTGAAGCTGCTCTTTGCAGATTCCTGGATCTCACACAGAAGTGTCTCCTAACAGTGAGGGTGCAGAAGCAGTGCCAGTACTGATGTTTCCTTTGCATGCTTCCCTAGTTAGGAATTGCAGCTTTTGTTGTATCCCAGACACTGGTCCGTATGTTCTTGCACGTGCTCTGTGAACTGGTGGGCTGTGTAATGTTGTCTCCTTCAGTGTTTGTCTTGCAGCAAGACAAGGCTGTTTGGTGTTTTTTTTTAAATACTCCTTGGGAAGGAGATGTACAAGCAGTTTCTGTGTTAGGGCTTGCTGATGGAAGAGGAACCAGATTGGAGATGGTGTCTTACATATGTCTCTCAATCCCTGCAGTCTCCAATCAGTCTTACCTGGCCAGTTATCCAGATAATTTCTGACTCATGGGAAATAGGAAATTCTTGTCACTGTGATTGTCAGACTGCAGCAAAAAGCCTGTGAGCAGACGCCTGGTACATTAGTGCTGTGTATTTCAGGCTTATTACTGGAGCAAATGTTTGAAAGCAACAGGAAAGCCTGAGAGGAACTGGGGCTATGTGAGAGTGGAGTCACCTGCCTGGGAGCAGTTTAGAGAGAGTTTGAAAGCCAGAACATAGGGAAGACAGCATGTCCAAGGAGTGTGGTCAGGGTTTCTGTAGAGGAAGGTATTCACAGGAGTAACACTTGCAAAAATTCCCTAATTGCTAGGCTGACTGGAGTAAGTACCTCTGATCCTGTGTGTTCCTCAGTCTCTGTGGATCAGAGTGACTGCTCAGCTTCCATGTGATACCTGATGGCAGAACTGCACTGTCTGGGGTGACTGCGAAACTGAAAAAAGTCAGACTACAGATCTTGTTCTTATCACCTCAGAACAGTGAACTCTGAGAGCAGGCCTGAGCTATAAGTGATCTCTGCTGCTGTAGTTGGAAGGTATCCTTTCACCTTCTCTGCAGAAGTATTTCCATTAAGCTGCTATTGTTAAGGTTTTGTCGGGTTTATTTTTTCTTCCTTGACATGCCAGACGTGCAGCCATTGTCTCCAATCTCCGTTCATGAGCGCTACAGTTCTCCTACAGCTGGAAGTGCTAAGAGAAGGCTCTTTGGAGATGACAGCCCCAAAGAAACGCAGATGGAAAAAATCTTAACGAAAGGAACTAAGCTGACAATTGCCCCAGCATCAAGCGTTGGTGCTGAAAACATGTCAGCATCTCCTGCCCAGACAGTGCTGACCATGACAACCACTACAGGACCAGGAAAAGCAGGACAGAAGGTCACTATCCCACTGCATGGTAGGAATTCTTGCTGCTTTTCTTCTCTACTAGGATATTTTCTTTAGTCTTAAGTTATACTTAGACCAACCATGCATCTTGAAAATGTGTTGCTTTTTCTTTCTGAAAAAACAGTTACTTTGTCAACAACAGCTGTCCTGGTTTAAAGGACAGGTGTCTGCCAAGGAAGGCAGGAACCTTCCTTGGAAAGGAGAATATGACCCCCTTCCCTCTGAATTATTATAACTTTGAAATGACGGGGCTTTCAGGCAAAGATACCAGAAAAGGAATAGCAGGTCCTTACTAGCGTGTGTGTGTATAACAAGGCAAGCCAACACCAAGCCCGGCAGCACCGACCAGCAGACGCAGAGCCCCAGGGCCGGCCTGGTCCCGGCTGCAGGCACCTTCCCCTGCGGTGCAGTTCCGGGCACAGCCAGCAGGGGCGCTGCTGGCTCCCGGCCGGGCAGGGCAGGGCAATGACTCTCCCGGGTCTGCAGGGGGCGCTGTGGTGGGAGCTCGGCCGCCTCTCTGCGCACGGCAATGGCGGCAGGCTGGCAGAAGGGATGGAGAAGGGGCTGCCTTTGGAACCGTCAGGGATGGCCGGTCCTGCTGCACCTCTGGCTGGGGAAATGGACTGCAGCAGGAACCTTGGAAGCAGCTGGAACGGCAGAGGCGAGCAGATCCTGTTGTAATGAATGAGATGTAGCAGAAACTGCAGAGCTGTGGCCCCTGTGGGGCACCCCGGCAGGCAGGGGTACGGCACTACAGGGTAGTGAAAACTCAGAGCAGCGGCAAAAGAAGAGCAGGGGTGGGCAGAGGTCTCCTCTGCAGCAGCATCACACAGCCAGGGAAATGCATCCTTCAGGATGGGGCTGGGGCTCAGGGTCCCGGTCTTTTCCCCTGAGGCACCCGAGCAGATGGCAGGGTCCTTTCCAATGAGGCACGGTGCCAGTGATGTCCCCGTTCGGTGGCTGCTCTCAGGAGCAAATGCTCACTCATGGCACAGAAGCAGGACAGGGCTGGGCTGCAGCAGCTGCAGCAGCAAATTCCCCCCATAAACAGCAGCTGGAGCATCCTGCTCCGAACCCAATGGCGAGAGAGGGCGAGGAGCTGAGCCCAGCCTCTCACTACCTGGCCAAACTTTCGGGGTATCTTTTACCTTCCAAAGAGAAAACCTGCCAGGTAAAGACAGTAGCCAGCCGAAACTTTCCCCATCCTTACCCTGAGCCAAGGCAACTCCTTTTATCTCTCTAAAGTACTGGTGGTTTTTGTCTCTTAGAAATGTATGGGAGAAAATTCCCTGAGAAAAAGAAAACAAAAGGAGCAATCCTAAGCTCCAACTGCTACTAAAAAGGTTAAGTTTATATTGACATCCCACCTTGGAGACATCTGATCCATGGCAAACACACTGAGGATTTCTCCTCTTGCAGAAAAGATCATGTTTGTGCTATTTCCAGTTTTGCCTTACACATTAATCAGTATTTCAGTTCTCAGCTCCATTAATGATTTACTGCAATTTGTCTTAATTTGGTCTGTTAAAATCTCAAAAGGCTCTGGAACTTCTAGGTAAGAGTTACGTGATAACATTAGCAAAATACTGTGAGACTTCTGTTTTGTGGAAGTTCAGTGATACTTGAATATTTCTGAAAATGAGCAATGAGATTTTTAGCCATTCTTAATTTAAAAATTGGGTCTATAGTTAAAGATTAAAATAAAAATTCTGCACTAATCATGTTTAAGGAGATTTTCAGCAAGATAATTTGTTTACTGAGGAAACTAATGAGGACTGTATAGGATATGCTGTCAGTTTTGCAGAATAAGAATAAAAAAAAAAAAAAAAGAATACCCACTTTCCCCCAACAGAGTGGAAAACCAAGTACAGAAATTGTGATTGCTTGTGAACTTTGTACTTTCAGATAACCTTTAGAAAAGATCATTCACATTCAGATTCTCCTTTTAAACCTTACCAGAAATGTAGTTTTTACTATTTCTGAAGACTCTGTGGGACAGACTGTAGTACAGAGGATGAGATGTCTTCAGTATCAAATGTTCATAAATGAGCCTGATTTGCTGTTTGACTTTGCAGCATGAAGAGAGCAACCAGTTTATTTCTAGGTATATGTATCCTCTCCAGGTATTTCAAATGACATGGGTGGAATCACCTTGATCCCCATTTCGATTAATTTAGGCCAGCCATGTAAAGTGGATGCTCAGGCTCCCTGCCACCCTCCTGGGAACCAAGGAGCAGAAGTGGTGCTGCCAGCGGCCAGCAAGCCGAAGAGAACAGGCTCCTTGGCACTGTTCTACAGGAAGGTGAGTGCCCTTCCTCAGGAGGGGGGCTGTACTTGTGCTCGTGGCCATGCTGGAGCCTGCCTCCCTGTGCAGCTCCCATTACCTTCAGTCTTCATGTGCCTTAAGCTTGGCACATGCAGTCCTTATATACCTTGAAGAAGAAGGAAAAAGATGTTGAGTGTTGCAGAGAGTCCAGTTTTCTCCTTCCCACCCATGAGATTTCTTTTTCTTTTTAATTAGGAGCTTCTATAAATAAATATCAAAGGCATGCTTTACTTCAGATTTTACTTCTCTTGGCTATTTTGATTGCCCTCACATTTGCAAGGGTTAGACAGACCTGACATGAGAGGATTTTCCTGTGTGTCACTCATTCAAAGCTGCACTGCTGTGGATCCAGCATCTGGAGATGCTCCTTTGCCACTTTTAAGGCTGCCCAGCGGTGCTGATCTTGCTGGGCTGGGGGCTCAGGAAGCAGTGATGAATAACATAGTAGCTTAAGGTTTCTAAAAAGAATGAGTTTGAAATAATGCAGGATTTAAAGATTAAGTTAAGAACTGGGTGTCCTTCAGAGTAACTTCAGATGACTTACTTATAGTTGCTTTCATTTTCAGTGTGCATTTTGTGAAGGGTCTTTGGAGGAAGCAGGGTAACTTGGTCTAGATGACTACAAAGAATATATCCCTAAATTAGTCTCTCTCAAAAATACTAGAAGATTTTTCTTTGCTGTTATTTTCTTACTAAGTAAGTTATTTTCTGAGGTTTTCCCCTTTGAGGGTATCTGTATAGATACAATAGATCTTAAGAAGTTCTATCATGAACATTCTTTAAGGTACAGCTTAATAAAAAAATCATTTCTGATAACACTTGTAAGCCACATCCTTTGTCTGAACTATTGGTTCTTTAATTTTGCCAGTGACAGGCGGTTTCTCTGAGAAAGGATTAAGAATTGATCAGTCACCTGCCAGTTGGGAATGTTGCATTTTGGAAGTTTTACTCTCAGCTGGGGAGAACTTCAGGTGTAGCTGTGTCTTTGACTAAGCATGTCATAGACAACATAATTCCTCTTAGTTATGAAAAACTAAAACCTTGACTTATATTTGTCGTTAAATTTTGACTTTCCATTTATAGTGATCATTGTACTCAGAATGATAATTTTCCCCTACTTTCCTTTCTTGCTTCTGTTTAGTAGAGCAAGTGAAAATGACACTACCCCTTCCTGCTTTCCAGCATAAGGAAAGTGCCTAATTAGTTAGTGAGGGATATGGTATAGAAGCTGTAGGCATAATGTTTTTAGGTGGATTTTCTGCAAGTGTTAGAGGTTCAACAGTTGGAGAGTGGACAGCTTAGTCTTTGAATCCCAAAATTCCAGATTTTGGTTGGAAAGGACCTAAAAGATCAAATCATTCCATCTCCTGCCATGGGCAGGGACACTTTCTGCTAGACCACGCCCCATCCAGTCTGGCCTTGAGCACTCCAGGAGAGGGCAAGAGCAGCTTCTCTGGGCACCCTGTGCCAGGGCTTCACCCCCCTCCCAGGGAAGAGTTCCCTCCCAGTATCCCATCTAACCCTGCCCTCTGGCAGTGGGAGCCATTGGCACTCCAGGCCTTTCTTCCAAATCCCTCTCCAGCTCTCCCAGAGTCCCCTTAGGCAGCAGAAAAGGCTCTAAGGCCTCTCTGGAACCTTTTCTTCTCCAGGCTGAACAACTCCCACTCTCCCAGATCTTTCATGGGAGAGGTGTTCCTTCCCTCTAATCATCTTCGTGGCCCTTATAGAATATCTCTGCTTTGATGTCTTTTATTTCTGCAGGCCAGGATAAGCTTGTTTGGCTTCACTCTTGACTGTGTGTCTTTTCCTTCCAGGTGTATCATTTGGCAAGCGTGCGCTTGCGTGATCTGTGCTTAAAACTGGATGTTTCCAATGACTTGCGCAGGAAGATATGGACATGTTTTGAATTCACATTGGTTCATTGTGCTGATCTTATGAAAGACAGGCATTTGGACCAGCTCCTCCTCTGTGCTTTTTATATCATGGCAAAGGTAACATGTAGTTTCAAGAAATTAATGGAATTTTATGTTCCATTTTATTTTCAAAATATCAGGTGTGTTCAGCATTTATAGTTTGATTCATTCGTGTCGTATTACGGGAGGGAAGGGGAAAGTCCTTCCAAGAAGTGGATGAAGTCTCAGTATGGTTTTTTCCTTGTTTTGCATATCTTAGCTCACTGGCTCATTGATGGAAATTCTTGACAGAGTTTTTGTTTTCTTCTTGAGTGCATTTACAGTAGCACCGGTTGACACAGACAAAGCACTGTGTGGTCTTATTGCCCTGTATTTGTTTTCTGTCCCATTTGTCATCTTGACAATCTGTTGATCTAAACTAAAAATTCCATTACAGTTACAGAATTAGGCAGGTGCAGAAATTTGCAGGAGCAAATTTATGTAAGGTGGTTTCTATTCCCAAAAATCCTTTTAGCTTTTGATGATTCAGGCTGAGGAATTGAGGTGGTTGCCTGTTGTATTTCATTTCTTATTTCATTTGCCAGCTTTAATTTAAGGTGGTGTTAAATTGGATTGTGAAACTGGACTATTGGTTTGACTCAAATTTGAGCTGATGGTTACAGTGTCCATCAAGCCTAATTCAGACACAAAATTCAGGAGGCTGGATTATCTTTTCTTGCGGGCAAATGAAGAGTAGCAGTGTGTGGAGGGAAACTGATGTTTAAATTGTGGCTACCTGTGCTCCTAACTGCAGCATGGGTTAGGTTCACCTGATGTCAACACTGATAGCAATGCCATTTAATAGTGCTCTGTATTTTATCATGTAATTCATCAGTTGTTTTAGGGTTTTTTATAATCCAAGCTTTTGAATGCTGTCTCCAGTGCAGTGTGAGACCTGACAGCTTAGCCAGAGACATTGATACATTGTCTCCTGGCTCCTACTACAAAAACTGTTGCTTGTCTGCTCTTAAAATTACAAATGTATGGCTGAAAACCAGAACCCTTTAAGAAATAAGCTATTTTGAAATAAAAAAGCAAAGTGAAATTGCATGTGTGTACCTGCCTAATGTCTTGTTCAGGATTTCCCCGCTTTCTGTTTAGAAAAGTTAGGGATCCAGTTTCCAAATTCACAAAACACATTTTTGACTTAATAATATTTCCTTTCTTTAATTTTAAGTGTCATTGGAAGAAAAGTCTGGAAAGGAGTAATGCCTAAGCATCATAACTAACAAAAAGCTTTAGTAGCTAAGAAACAAGGAATTCCTGAACAAGAAAAATCTTTGTTGTTTCATGCTCTCATCACTAGAGATAATTTTTTAAATTATGTATCCATAGTAATACTCCTCAAAAAGCTAAATACTGGACCTAGGCAGTGCAGCCTTCACACTTGCACTTGGTCTTCAACAGCCTTTTCTTTTCCAGGTAACCAAAGAGGAAAGAACTTTTCAGGACATAATGAAAAGTTACAGAAATCAGCCCCAGGCAAACAGCCATGTAAGTCCATAACACTGGCTTTACTTTTTGTAAAGCTCAGAAGTGGCTTTTGAAGTCTTTGTGCTCATAAGAGAAGTCAAATCCTCTACAGTGTAATACTTGCTCCTGTTCAGTTGGATTTCATCTAGTCTCCTGACCTGCTTGCTTTCCTTGACAAGAGTGTTTTTCCTTGCTATCTTGTAGGTTTATAGGAGTGTCTTGTTGAGAAATACTTCTGATGATGTTCCATTGGGCAAAAATGCAAACCCAGATATGGCGATGACAGAAGGTGAGTACAGCAAAGGAATTTGCTCTTTTCAATAACATACTTGGGGCTTTTAAAGAACTGGACAGTCAAGTAATAAGTGGAACAAGTTTTACAGTTTTTAGTGTATTAAAGAAAAATATATGTATTGTTGAAAAAGAAACCATCTTGTAAGTAGCTCTCCTGTGTATTAGGTATGGAAAATAACACTTCCTAGTTGGAAAGCATATTTAATTTCATTTACCTAAATTTGGTTGCTCAGGGTGGAAGTGTTTTCTTAGTATGTCAATGATACTGTAGCTCTTGGATGGCAACACTGATAACAAAGAAGAATGAAGATTAACAGTACCTGGAATATTATGGTGGGTTTTTTTTAATATCGTCTATTCTGAAGACTGAAGTAGAAATAACTTGTTTCAAAAAAATAAAAATGCTAACTCTCCAGGACTGCCATTTTCTTATATTCAGGTTTCTTTTAAATAAGTAATGGTTTCTTTGCTCTGGGTTAGAGAAGAAAAGGGATAAGAGTAGTATTTGAGAAAAGCATGGAACTGTGCCATGCCTGTTTTGAGTGGCATGTCAGGAAAGTGAGAGATCACAAGCCCATGTATGAACCCATGAGCAGATCTGTAGCCAGGACACACATAAAATTTAGTTTGTTCTTTGTGGCAAATTCCCTCTGGGTGGGATTCATCTTTAATTCATTCATTAATGAATATTAGAGCCATTTTTAAAGGGCTGCTGAGGATTCTGTCAGGGTCATGGAAAGTACTGATCTCCTCTAAATCCTGTCTGACACCTCCACAGTTACTGGATGACTTGGAGTATCTGAAGTGACACTGGGCTTTGGTATTTTGTCAGACAAATATACGTGGTTACAAAGTTCTTCAGTGTCTTTTCCTACCAGACTTTCTTCAGTTTATGGACTCATGTCTCCTTTACACAGTATTAACTCCGGGTCTTTTGATGCCAGTTCACAGGAGCTGTGCTTGTGTTGTGAGAGAAGGAAGGCAGATGGACAAAGGAGTCACTTATGGGTGTAAGCTGGAGCTTTGGATGTTTGTCTCAGTGCACTGATTGCCAGAGACTTTGTTTGCTGCTCTGTTTTACTTGGCAGACAGCAGAATGCAGGACACATAGAAGGTTGTGTTCAGTAGCACTTCAGCTTAATTAGGGGAGAGCAGACATCAACAGAAATACACCTGCTGTGTGGCTACAGCTTTTCCCACTTAACAGAACATGCCTGAACAAATGGCATCATGACTTCCTTGGTCCAGATCTGAGTTGAGCACCAAGTTTTTCTCTGCTAGCTGATCACAACAGACTTTCAGAGAAGCCAAAAGCTGGGAGCTGTCAAACTGCTTAAAATTTAGTTTTAAGACCAAGTAATGGCTTTGTACCACTCCCCACACTCTCCAGAATAAACATGGAAGAAGGGGTCAGTTGTGCTACAGTTTCTTGCTACAGCTATTTCCAAGTTTGGAATAAAGGTTGATACTGGCCTTTTTAGACATAACCCACAAGCCTGCTCACAGCAAATGGTAGCTCCTCCTGATGTTCATAACCACCTGCAGCACAGCCTGCTCCTGGCTCAAGCACATTTCTTGAATTCCTGTCATTGACTGGTCAATTTATGGACAAGTTCTTGCCAGCTGGACATCGTAAGTTCAACTCTGAATTGCCTGGTTTGCCAATGCTGTAGTTTTGAAATCTGAAGCTCTCTTATTGTTAGACTCATCTATGAAAGCTGGCAGCTCCTTGGGACGGTCCACAGCAGAGAATTTGAGTGAGTCAGAAACAGAGGAGAGAGGAGATCTTATTAAATTTTACAACGCAGTCTACGTAGGAAGAGTAAAGTCATTTGTACTGAAGTACGATATCACAAACCAGGATCATCTGGTAAGTAAAGTATTTTGGAATTAATACAGAGTCATTTTTTCTGGCAGTTAAATGTATGTCAGTAACTTTGTCTTGTCTCCTGATGTGGGTCAAGTCAGATAATTGGAGGTAATGGTATGAGCCCTTGCTTTAACAGTCTTTCAAGAGGACAAATGTAGATGCTGCTCAGTTTGCAAACCCATTTCTAACTTCTTTACATCAGTGCAATACTTACTTGCTCAAATGCCTGTAGACTGTCTGTGTAAGGCATCTGGAAGAATAATTCTGTTGCTTGGTCGTTACTTGAATTATTGTTTCACTGTCACGAGATAAAATATTCTAAAGAAGACCCGGAAGTGTATGAATGTTCTCTTGTGTGAGGTTCCTGCTGTCAGGATGTTCGGATTGAGCAGCCGTGTCCTCTCGTGCAGGTGGAGGCGCCGCCGCTGTCGCCGTTCCCCAGCATCCGGCAGCAGGCGGTGTCGCCGCGGCGCATCTCACAGCAGCACTCGGTGTTCGTGTCCCCGCACAAGAACGGCGCCTGCCTCACGCCCCGCACTGCTCTGCTCTACAGGTTCAATGGCAGCCCCTCCAAGGTACAGACAAAAACAAATGGTTGAGAAAGGGTTAATTGTCTTCTAATTAGGATGTGGTCTAGTGCAGCTCTGATGTGTTATAATGAATAGTCTCTCACTTTGCACTGAAAGGTAGAATTCTGTATGTAGACTCCATCACTCAGAGGTGCAGGATAATCTGTTGTTCTCTGATATTTCAGACATAGAGCAAGTTTGAAATGGAGTCAGAGTAACTCATTATTTTTGTCTTGATCGCAGAGTTTGAAGGACATCAACAATATGATAAAACAAGGTGAACATAGGAGTAAGAAGCGAGCAATAACAATTGACAGTGACACTGAATCCCCTTCAAAGCGACTCTGCCAGGAAAATGATGATGTTCTACTAAAACGTCTGCAGGATGTTGTCAGTGAGAGAGCAAATCACTAAAAAACTTCTGCTTTCTGTGGGATCTCTAAGTTACGGAGCTGGATACAGCTGTTGTGCTATTTATTTCTTGGTTTTGTATATAGACAACTGTCAAGTTCCTTCAACACTGAACTTTCACCTGACTTGCACAGGACGCAAAAAGTAAAGAGTTATGTAGGAAATGCCAGTGATCTTCATGCCCAAAGACCACGCTGTGCTATAACTTACTCTGAGCTGTTTTAGCAAAAGAGTGTTCTGTGAAAGCCATATTGGATGTTTTCAAGCCCTCATTAGGAGCATCATGAATTTTGAGTGTAACTCAGCTTGTAATACCAGTTTTATTATTAGGATAAGAGTGATAAAGAAGTTAGTGAAATCAGTGAAGTTTCCTCAAGCTTTTGGCATTTAGAGAAGAAACTTACAAAGTGCCTTATTTGAAAAGAATACAGAATTTTATGTATTATTTTACTGTGGAGTAACTGGAGGGAAAAGAAATTAATTATTTAGCCTCAGGAAGAGCTGAGTAGTTTTGAACTGTCAGAACTTATGTTAAAGTGTAGGTTGTGACATGTATCTGACAGCTTTTGCAGTAACAAAGGCAATAATCTAAAAACACAAATAGTGGCGACTTAGGCTGGACTCTGGTAAAGCCCTGAGATGCAGTTCTGTGAGCCTGGATTCCCTTTCTTTTGAGCCACTGGTGCTCCATGTTGGAAGCCACAGAGCAGCCTGCCCTAGATGCTGTTCATACAGATGGCAGCTCACCCATGAGAAAATACAGTTACAGCTGAAATCAGCAACTGGGGTTTGGCCATGTTAAAGCTGTTCAAATGCTTTAACAAAAATTCATTTAACAAATTGAATGTCTTTTTTTTTCCTGAAGACCTTTAGCCTCTTGTGTAGTATCTACACTGAATGTAAGCCCATCACATAAGGAGGTGTGTATGTGTGAGGTTTTATAGCTGTTGAAGGCTTGGGTTCACTGGAAAAGTAGAAATTCCAGCATCCAATTCTTGTGACTGAGTTTTTAATGCTGAAGATTTGGTAGGGTCTATTTTACCAAAATGGAGAAAAGTCAGGGTTTACTCATTACTGTAAATCAGTAGTTTGATCTTATTTTATAATTGTATTTAAGGTTAGAGCCATAGAGAAACTTCTCAGCACTGTAATTTTCAGTTTCTGTGTAACTCAACTGAAAAAAAAAAAGAACAACTACACAGGACTTACTTGAGGGATTCTGTTTCCTTCATTGGCTGGGTGGGTTAGTATGTGAGATCCACAGGTCATGGGGAGAACACTGCCATGATTTTGAGCAGCCTCAGCAATGATGAAGGAGAAATGAATTTCTAAGTGTAGGTGTGCAGGGACACTACTCAGCAATGAGTAAAAAGTTTACAAACTTGGTTTTGAGTCATTAACCACTTGAATATTTGATATTTTTTTAAACTTTTTTACTTTCAAAAAAAGGTGCTTGCCCATGGAGAGCTGCAGTATGAGGAAATGGCTGTGCAGTGGAATAGGTTTCATGTAGCAATTTAATTTTAATCAAGTTTTAATGTTTCTCATTAGATTTTGAGATAAAAAGTGGAGGATTGCAGTCTTTCTGCAATAGGATAGGAAATTTATGGTTAGGCATGACAGCATCAGTCTTTCCATGGTATTGTACAATGAGAGTTTACAACGATTGACATCGTTTTAATTCAATATCATGTGCACATCTCCTGGTGTCTCTGCTCCTCACACTATCACTGCCTTCTCTGACAGTAGACAACTGATGGAGCCAAAATTCTTATTAACTATTATGTATAGTGCTTCTTCATTAGGAAAATGAATGTACTACAACTGGATGCAGCTCAGAATTCTTCACCTTTTTAGGTGATCTAAAAACTATTTTGGGCTTGTTGAACAGCTAAAACAATATGGAATGGACAAAATGGAATGAACAAAATGGAATTTTTGTAACGGTTTTAAAGTGCCTTCACATGTAAATCTGTATTTTATAATAAACAACTAAAAAGCATTTTAATCTGTGTTACTGTATTTCCTGTTGTTTTGCTGTGCCAGTTCATTAAAGAATGCCTTCTTATCTGCATTTTCTGTAATATCAAAGACCTTCATCATTTTTGTGCTCCCTCAGATTTCTTTGAGATTTTTTTTCTGTTTGAATTCATGACATTTCATGTGTTTTGTCTGAAGTTTCCTCCAGACGTTTCTTTACTGTTTGTATTTCGGTCAGGGGTGGATTTTGGGAGAAGGTGAGTAATATATTGCATGAAGTCACCAAAAAGCACCATAAGGGAGAGAACCCTGCAGTGACAGGTGATGTGTCCACAGAGGCAGGTGTGACTCCAGCAAAGCTGAGCTGTGGGCTCCTAGTTCATCTCTGAGCACTGCAGGCATGAGCTCCAGGTGCTGGTCCTGGCTGCCTTGCTCCCAGATGTGTTTAAGAACCAGCAGGTTCTTGGACAGGTTCAGATCTGTACCAGCTGGTGTCATGCTGGTTTTGTTGTTCCAGGTAAGCATAAAGCTGGCAGGAACTCAGCTTTTCAAATAACTCTTGTTCATCTGCTCTATGAGGGAAAAAAGGCCAATTTGTGCAGATTCTGCTGTAATGACTTCTTTGTTGCCAGAGCTTTTGCTTTAAAAGACTAATCTCTAGTTCATAGAATCACAGAATCATGGAATATTCGAAGTTGGAAGGGACCCACAAGGATCATCAAAGTCCAATGCCCTGCCCTGCACAAGACACCCCAAAAATCAGCATCATAGAATAGCTTGGTTTGGAGAGGACCCTCAAAATCATCTCGTTCCTCACCCTGTGCCTGGGAGTGTTGTCCAAGTGCTCCTGGAGCTCTGGCAGCCTTGAGGCCGTCCTCATTCCATGGGGAGCCTGTTCAGCGCCCAACCACCCTCTAGGGAAAGAACCTTTCCCTGATACTCAGCCTGCCCTGCCCTGGCACAGCTCTGTTCCCTCAGGTCCTGTCCCTGGTCACGGAGCAGAGATGGGAGCTGCCCCTTGGGAGGAAGCTGCAGACCTGATGAGGGCTGACCTTGTCTCCTCCTGGCTGAACCAACCAAGGGACCTCACATGGCACGTGAAAATCAGACGATCCAATCAGCATTCTGCTTTAGACGCGTGAACAGCTGGGATTAACCAATCATGTATTAGCTAGAGAGGTGTGAACAGTAGAAACTTACTGTAAATATAGCCCTTTTAGGGATAATTAACTCGGCTCCACTTGATATTTGATCATGGTGTGATGTCCCATTCCTGGGCCTCCACACTGCACTGAGGGACCCCAGCACCTTCAAAAGCATTTCCCTGGGAACCTTACTGACTTCATTCCATGAGCGGCCTGAACTCTGCTCTCCTCAGGGCCAGGCTGGAAATTTTGCTGACACTTTTCCTCCTGTCATCAGAGATTTTAAACTTGATTGCTTTGTGGTCACTGTGGCCAAGATGGCCACCAATCACCACTTCCCTTACAGGACCCTCTCTAGTAGCAACAAATCATGGAGGACACCTTTCCCGGTCAGCTCCCTTAGTACCTGTACCATGAAGTTGTTATCCAAGTGTTTTAGGAATTTTCTGGACTAGTTTGTGCCAGCTGTGTGGTGTTCCCTGTTAACATCTGGCAAGCTGAAGTCAGATAAGGACAAAGGTGCTTGATTAACACATGTTCCTTAGTGTCATGGTCCTGGCTGGGTGGCCCATTGTAGTCACCAGCTTTGTTTGTTTGTCTTACCCAAGGATTAGTTACCAGGAAGGGGATGATGAGGGTTGTAGCTGTGAAAACCTGACTGGTTTTTGGTTTTTATCTTTGTAAACTTCCTTCTGCAGGTAACCCTGCCAGCGGGGGACAGCATTGTGGGCAGCTTAAACTCAGAAATTAGGCTCTTGTATTCCAGACTTGCAAACCATCCTGTCTGCTGGGGGTTGAGGGATTTCACCAGTTCTTCATATGAAAATATCACCTCCTTAATGCTCCTTGAAGTGGATTCAGAGCTTCCCTGTTTACTACAGCTCAGCTTTCTAGAGTCAAAAAGTTGTTAACACCCCTGTGGAGAATGCCAAAAATCTGCTAGTTCTTTGCATATAAGCACTATGTTAATAATAGGTTGCCACACTCCAAATGTTGTACTAAGGTGTGGCCTTAAGAAAAATTTGTGGTTAGACTGCAATTAAACAACTCAGGGAATCGAAACTGATTTTCTCTTTAGTTTCCCGTTAGGAATTACCCTTCTTGTATTGCTGTTTTGTGACTCATGAGCGGTTTTTGTTGATGTCTGAGGAGTGGTAAGAATTGAAACTGGGGACACAATACAAAGCCATGAAGAAACTGTAAGTGTGTAGGCAGTGCTGGGATCACAGATGAAAGAAGCTGAGTGTGTCTTAAGGCCAAAAGAGGCCGAGTAAACAGAGATTACTCAGTTTGATTGCTTTGATTACAGTAATTACTCAGTTTGATTGCTTTGATTACAACAATCAAAGTTTGCAATAAGCACAGAACTCATCTCCCAAGTAGCAGTTCTTGAAAAACTGGTGTCAGATGAACACAATGCCAAACTCCTAAAACTTTTTAACTTCTTTGAGTGACCAGAAATGCACTGGAGGAAGATGCATCAGAGGCAGGTAATGCTTGTGGCTCCCAGCCTGCCTGGGCTCATGCAGCCCTGGCTCCATGCGAGCCACAAGGCTGGGCAGAGCCACTGGGGCACAGGGCTGACGTGGTGCCTCATCCTGCAGGTTTGTACACCTGAGCAATGGGGAACATTTGGTTTAAGGGAGCCCACTTTCCCCTGCATGTGTGCTCCCCAGCAGTGCTCCTGTGATCCAATGCTGTCTCTCAGCTGAGGCACAAGGAACCTGGGCTGCAGCAGCTTTACTGCAAGCACCTTCTCTGTCTTCACTTACATGTCATCATGCCTCATGGTTCCCAGCCACAGAAAAACAGCTCTGCAAGGGTTTAGTCACACACATTTCAGCTAGTTCATGTGTAAATATGGGGCTCAAGCAGCTGAGGTTGTGGAGCAAACTGGTGCCGATTCACAGGTGGCTCTGCTGTGAACTTTTCAGTTCCTTGGTGGCAAGTTTGTAGCTCTGCTTCATGGAGTCCACTGTGACAGTGTTCACAAGGGTCCAAGGATGAGGGGAGAGATGAGGATCTGACTCCATGTTTCAGAAGGCTTGATTTATTATTTTATTGTATATATTATATTAAAACTATACAAAAAGAATAGAAGAAAGGATTTCATCAGAAGGCTGGCTAAGAATAGAAAAAGAAAGAATCAATAACAAAGGCTTGTGGCTTGGACAGAGAGTCTGAGCCAGCTGGCTGTGACTGGCCATTAATTAGAAACAACCACATGAGACCAATCCCAGATGCACCTGTTGCATTCCACAGCAGCAGATAACCATTGGTTACATTTTGTTCCTGAGGCGTCTCAGCTTCTCAGGAGAAAAAATCCTAAGGAAAGGATTTTTCAGAAAATATCATGGCTACATCCACCAAGGGGAGTCAATCCAGTGGTGGATGCCCCAACCCTGGAAGTGTTTGAGACCAGGTTGGACAGGGCTTTGTGCAACCTGGTCTAGAGGAGGGCTCTCCTGCCCATGGCAGGGGCAGTTGGAACGAGGTAAGGTTTTAAGTCCCTTCCAATCCTAGCCATGAACACCAGGAAAGTGCTACAAGAAACATGTAAAGTGAAAAAATAAAGAGCCCTTACACAGGAATAATTCCTCTTCAGCCTGAATTTGACCATGTGCTTTGAGTTTTGCTTGCCATTGCAGGTGGATTCGTTGGCATAATTTTGGGTTTAGTGCCACGTTGCTTGAGCAGAGGTGATGGTTTCCTGTGTGTGCAGCAGCAGGCAGGGATGGGGAGGCACTCAGGTCACCTCTATTGCACACAAACAAGTCCAAAAATAACTTTTTCCTCCTTTCCCCTTTTTCATGTGTTTTGTTTCATTATGAAGGAATTTGTGCTATTCAGAACAACACCCTAGTGCAGTATTTTTTTCTTTTTCTTCCTTCTGCCCAAGAGTGAAACTAGTAATCTCTGTCCTCTTGCTGTGTCATGTGTTCATCTCATGTTACAAAGTCAGCAGTTTTTTGATTGCATCCAAGACAGATGTCCTGTTCTTTCAGGACAATCCTCCCTTGCTGTTTTTTAGGCCACAAATGCAATGAGCTACCTCTTAATTTATTTTTTTTAATAAGCTCTCCAGATGTATTGGGCCTGTGGATAGGATGTATGTCCTTCAACTCCTTCCCCTCCCCACAAAGCTTCTTTAGGTAGAGCTATATATAGAGTGGTTTTTGACTCTTCTTAGAAGTGTAGAATGGACTGGTGATCAATTATTCCTTAAAAAGCCAAGCACCAGTGACATTTATGTGTCACTTGTGTAGAACAGAGGAAATGGAGAAAGATGGACATAATTTTGTATGGTTGCATTCCCTAATGATCCGGCCTGGTTTTGCCTCCTCATGTTGCTTCCAAGAACTAAGTTTCCTCTAAAAGGGTGGGACCCAGCCAGTTTCGTTTCAGTGCTGATGGATCAGCACTGAGATACCCAGAGGGGATGGAGAAAGACTCTCAGCCAAATGAAAATCAGACAGCAAAGTACATATAATGTTTCCTAACTAAAGCCAAGAAGTAAGAAAGCAGGATGCTTGTTTACAAAGGAAATTACTGTAGCATGACAGTAAAATGTGAGCTTTTTCCCTCAGAAACAGAGACCTCAAGAAAAAAAATTAAGGACTATTTATTACTAAGATGATGGGAGGTTTTTATAGTCATTTTTTTCTCCCCTCTACACATCTGAAAGGGAGAAGGAAGTGGGGAAGAGGACACAGCAACTCCAGATATGCATTGCATTGGCTTGTGGCTGGCTGCCAGGTCACTCAGCCACGCTCTCACCTCCCCTCCTCAGCAGAGTGGGGAGAAAATACCACAAAACAGCTTTGAGATTGAGACAGGGAGATCACTCACCAGCCACCATCATGGGCAAAAGACAGGAACTGAGGAAGATAATTTGATTTCCAATTAAAAATAGAGTAGGATAATGAGACACAAAACCAAAACTAAAATCACCTTCTCCCCACTCAGCCCTTTTGCTTAAGCTCAAGTTCATGCTTGACTGCCCTTTCTCCTCTCTCTGCAAGTGTTGCAGGGGGATGGGGAAAGAGGAGGGGTAATTTGTAATGCTCTGTCCCTGCTGCCCCTTCCACCTCACGTTCTGTCCCTGCTGCAGTACGGGATCTCCCCACAGCTGAAGTTCCTGCCGGGATCCTGCTCCTGTGTGGGCTCTCCACGGGCCACAGCTTCCTCCAGGGCATGTCCAATTGCTCCAGCGTGGGGTTCTCCCTGGGCTGCAGGGTGGATCTGCCTCACCATGGCCTGCACCACGGGCTGCAGGGCAATCTCTGCTCTGGTGCCCGGAGCACCTCCTGCCCCTCCTTCCCTGGCCTTGGGGCTTGCAGGGCTGTGGCTTCTCCTCCCAGCTACAGCTGTGCCACAGTGCATTTATCTTGGAGGCCTCTTGAGCCAGCTCTGCCCAACATAGGAACAGCTTCTGGTGTTGATGTACAGAGGCCACCACTGCCCTCCTTGTTCCCCAAATGTGGCCATGTAGACCCAGCACATGTAAGCATACTGCTGAGGAATAACATGTAACCTTCCCCGTGGGAGCCCATGCAGCATGGCAGTGAACACAATGTGAGAAACAATAGCACGTGCTGGGCATCACAGAACTGCTGCCTCACACAGGGATCTTGGAGGTGTCCAGGGGCCTGGATCTCTGGGATGCCCCTGTTGGTGCTGGTGATGGCAGTGGAGCGACAGGCTTTCCCCAAGGAGTGCCTGGCACACCCTTAGTCCATGGGGCTGCTGGCAGCAGTGAGTGGGCTCCCCCAGAAGATGTGCTGGTGAGAGTATCTGGTCCATCGGGCACCGTGTGCAGCTGCACGTGTGGCAGACACAGCTCTGAGAAGGCTGGCGGGGTGGATCAAGGCAGCAGAGAATTTGCCAGCCTTGCTCTGTGGGGTCTGTAATGGGGAGCCAAAGTTTTAGGCCCCTTCTGTGCCCTTCGTGGCACTCAGAGGCCTTGGGCCGCTGAGCTGCTTTCATGGATATTGAGAATTATATGAGAACAAAATACATAAAAACCAGCCCATGTCTCTGCCTGGGATGGCTGTGGTGCCCATTACCATGGCTGGGGGCAACGGGGCACCTGGCAGCTGTGGTGAGGCTGCTTCCATGGCCCATGATGTCTTGGGAATGAGATCCTGAACGAGTTCGGGTTCAGCAGTGCTGTTTGAAGGCAGCAGTGCCGAGGCATCGCTTCCTTTGGGAGCCCCACGAGGCAGCTGCCGTTTGCGGGGATGCCTGGGATTTGGGACGATGAGCGGCAGTGCAGGGTTCCAGGTGGTCCACGTGAATCCCCCAGAGCAGGGTCGCCGCGGCGAGCACGCATCGGCGGGCCCCACGGGGGACCCTGCCGCCCTGTGGGGTGCGGCGGGCTCTGTGGGCCGGCGGAGGCTCCACCCGGGGCTGCAGCGGCTGCTGGGCCCCTCAGCCGGGCCGGCCGCCATAACCGGGCGCGGCCAAGGGGCCGCGAGAGGCGGTGACGTCACCGCGCGCCGACCCCCGGGCCGGTGGCGCCTGCGCGGTGGCGGTGCGGGATGGGGAGCCCGGCGGGCGCTCCCGCCAAGCGCGCGCGGTGCGAGGGGCCCCGCGGCTCCGGCAGCGACCGCAGCGACCCGCGGCTGTGGGACACGGAGTGGCTCTGCCAGCACCTCGCCCGCTGCGGCGTGGGCAATCCCAGCCTGCTGCGCCGCTTCCGAGGTACGGCGGGCCGGGGCCGGAGCCGCGGCCGTGGCCATGTGGCCCGGCCGCTGGCGCTGACGCTTCTCTTGCTCCCGCAGAGAGCGGGGTCACCGGGAGGATGCTGCTGGACCTGCCGGCCTGCGCCCCCGAGCTCATCCGCGTCTGGTGAGCGCCGCCCGCGGGGAAAGGGGGGCCGAAGCCGCGGGGAGCGGCCGCACACGCGCGTGGCCCGGCTCGGCCCGGCTCTAGGCCGCGGCCGCCCCCAACGCCTCGAGCGGAACTGTGCGGGGGAGGGCGAGGGAACGGGCTCCATGGGGCCGATGCCGGACTCTCAGAGCAGTTCCCGTTTCCGGCTGATCCCAGCACAACCACGGCGCGGACTCTTGCTGCCCAAATAACCATGAGAAGCAAAAAACCTCGATCCTTTAGAAAGGTTTTATGAAAATCACCTGGGGTAGCACAGTGACCTTTGAAGTGTAGCTGGGAACGCAAGTGTGAGCTCCAGGTTCTGATAGGAACTTATTTTGCTGCCTGAAGTTGCTGCTGCTCCGACTCCAGGAACGACAGCCGCCCCGATGTTTGACAGAGCGGGAGGTGCTGCTCGGGAGAGGCGGAGTGTCACCCGTCTCCTTTGGAGAAATCCCGGGCATTGACAGGTCAGCCTTGCAGCACTTGGCTCTCTGTTGTGCCGACTGGAGCATGGGCTGCTGTGGAAAAAGAAGTGTTCTGGCAGAACACTTCTGTAGTGTGTTCTGGCAGAATAGGGGCCTGTGGGTGAGTGGCCGAGTCCTTGCTGCCCGGAGCAGTCCAGAGCAGGCAGCCCGGCTGGTAATGGTCACCTGCCACAAACACGGGGACACTGGGTGCTGTTCTAAAGTGTGTAAAGGATTGTTCCCAACAGTGAGGGACGACTGGGCCCAAAACCCTTTTATCTTTCTGGGGGCAAATATGCAAATATATTTTCTTGCTTTTCTGTAACAGCAAAGAGTATGAATCTGTCGTGCTGTTCTGTGCGTTGGAAAGGCCCCTTTGCCCCTTCTCTGCCCCACCGGGAATCCTTTTTTGCTCCCCTCTACTGGATGTGAGCCTGCTTGCTCACCACATACTTCCTGGTGGTTTTTAATCTTGTAATGTCTTTTCTTTACTCCTTTGTTAACCTTGTTTATACTGTTTCCTTCAAATTTGTCTCAAAACCCACGTGCTGGCTCCAGCTGTTTGCTGATGTTGTGGTTGGTAACCCTGAGGTAAGCTGGGGTGTGTAATCTGGCAGGTGCACACAAGTGCAGAGCTGTGCTTTCTGCTGGGGGTTAGAGCACTTTGCTGTTGGCTCCTTGGCTGAAGGCTCGTCTGAGCTCATGCTGTGCTGGGGCTGAAGGGCTCTTCCGCTGTTTTATTGAGACATCAGCGTGCAAAGGGGAGTGGGAAAGGGCGGGTGTCTGGGTGTGAGTATTAGAAGAGAATAAAAAGCTGGTGTGACGCAGCAGGACAAGGCAGAAGTCCTGTGCTTTGGACAAGGTAAGACGTGCTGGAGAGTATAAGGTATTTTTGATTTCTCTTTTTGTGGAAGAGGAGTTTAACTGTAGCAGTTTGAAGTGTGCAGGTAGAAATGCTGTGATGTCGTGGAAGGCACCTGAAGGCTTTGTTTATTCCTGAAGTACCAGGTAATTGCCTGACTGAAATGACAAGCTGATGTCTAGTTTTATTTAGGATTTGCCTGGAGGCTGGTTGCTTCTAGCAGGAAAGGAGCATCATGTGTCCAGGACACACTGGACATGTGCAGCCAGTCTGGGGAGGCAGAGACTGTCTGTCGGTGCAGAACATGGGCAGCAGGATGGGGTAGCCGGGGTCCCTCAGCATGGGATACAGGTGATGGGGGCACAGGACTGTGGAGACCTCTCAGTTGACGTGGAGAGCAGATGGTGATGGGTTTACAGGTGGCTTGTGGGTTTTCTTTGTATAAGATATTGTTAACTTTGTATAAGTTTCCTTCTGTGAGATCTGACATCTTGTTTCTGTTAAGCTGAAACTGGTGAGAGTTGGATGAGAAATTGCTCAAGCATTCTGCTTTTTGTAAACATCTCTCACTTTGCAGTAAGAACAATTCTTTTGCTGTCCACTGCACACTGTCCTGCAGTAAGTTGGGTCATTTCTCTGTGACAGGCCACTAATGAATGCATGTCTTTAGTTCCCTGGGTTCCTGGATGTTCAGAGAGGAGAGCTTGGGCTGGTGGTGCCTGGAGGCAGTGCAGTGAGTTTCCCAGGTGTTCTCATGTTGCTGGCAATGGATGTTTCCTGTGATGTACAGAGTGCTGAACACAGATGATGAGTGGGGCTGTCTGGCTGACCTCTTTGGGTACAGGAAAGGGATTTTCTGGTCCTTGTGACCTGTGGCATGAAGGAGGGTATGGATCGAGCAGGGAGGAGAGTGGATGAGGAAGTGCCAGTTGTCACCATTTCCAAGCAGCCATCAGTAATGCTGCTTTGACTGTTAGAGGAAATGCAGAGTCCTGGAAAACTACAGTTTTCTGTATTAACAGGATTTGTCTTGCTTAGGGGGGTCTGGCCTTGTAGACTTCAGGTGAAAAATGCCCTGCAGCTGTTTTCTATCTGAAGGAGGATGAAGAGCAGGGAAGGTGGGGCATCCAGGCAATTGGTCACACCAGTAGCCAGCATGCAGGGTCTAATCTTTTCCCAATTCTTCTCCTCATCCCACCAGAGCAACGAGTGGCTGTGTGGGACTGAGTTCCTGTCTGGGGTTAATCCACAACAATCCTTCTTGGAGCCCAGGGTGGGGCACAAGGGGTTGCCAGATGACAGATCTGAACAGAGCATATTAAAATACAAATAGTGGGGCCAGCAGAACTAAGGAAGTGATTCTTCCCCTGTGCTGGTTGGGCCACACCTTGAGTGCTGTGTCCAGTTCTGGGCCCCCCAATTTAGGAAGGATGTTGAGATGCTGGAGCACGTCTGGAGAAAGGCAACAAGGCTGGTGAAGGGTCTGGAACTCAAGCCTTATGAGGAGTGGCTGAGGGAGCTGGGGTTGTTTAGCCTGGAGGAGAGGAGGCTCAGGTAAGGAGACCTTACCACTCTCTACAACTACCTGACAGGAGCTACCTTCTCCCAGGCAACAAGTGACAGGACAAGAGGACACAATCTTAAGCTGTGCCAAGATGAGTTTAGGCTAGACATTAGGAAAAAAATCCTTAACAGAAGGAATGATTGGGCATTGGGATGGGATGGGCTGCCCAGGAGGGAGATGGAGGAGTCATCATCCATGGAGGTATTTAAAAACACTGGATGTGTCACTTAGTGCCATAGTTTAGTTGATAAGGTGATGTTAGGTCATAGGTTGGACTTAATGATCTCAAAGATCTTTTCCAACCTGGTTAATTCTGTGATTCTGTGTGAAAAATAAGTTGTTAAAGGCATTCATTATCTTAGTTTAATAGCTGCTGGTCACAATGTTGATTTCTTTGCCCTCAGAGTATCATGGAACACATGCTGGTCTGGGCATCACCAAGGGAGCTTTTCATCTTAGAATTGTGGAATGGTTTGGGTTGACCTTATTGATCATCTCATTTAGACCCCTGCCACAGACTGGGACACCTTCTACTATCCCAGGCTGCTTCAACCCCTGTCCAACCTGGCCTTGGACACCTCCAGGGATGGGCAACCTGTGCCAGGACTTCAGCACCCTCACAGGGAACAATTTTTTCCTAATACCCAATCTGACCCTGGCCTCTGCCAGTTTAAAACCATTGGCCCTGTCCTGACAGTATCTGCTCTTCTAAGTCCCTCTCCCTCCTTTGTATGGGTCTCCTAAAGGTATTGGGAGGCTTCAGGGAGGTCTTCATGCAGACTTCCCTTCTCCAGGCTGCACAGCCCCAGCTCTCTCGGCCTGTCTGCATAGGAGAGGTGCTCCAGCACTGCCTTGTGGCAGTCTGAGCAGCAGCTACAGCCCAAGAGCTCCCTGTTAGGGAAAGCAACACCAAGTGGTTGAGAGAAACACTGCTCACCAACAGCTCAAACATCACATGCCTTTAATATTTTAGGGATAGTGAATTATTAAATGATTCAGATGAGAATACGTAGTGCATCAAGCAGTACTTTTTCCTAATCGTTGACACTTTATAGTCTTATTTTATGTTAAATTTTATGTTGAAAGGCTGATATCAAACCAATCTCAGTGGTTAACTGCTGGGAGGAAAAGTATTTTCTCATGGTAGTGTTTGCTGTCCTACTGAGGCTGAATCCATTTAGCTCAAGGGCAAAGCTTGCAGATAGAGTTAGTAAAAGTAAGTGTGATAGGGCATATTATCTCTCTCTCTCTCCAGACTTATCCCACCTGTCCTCTTAGGCTGCTGTGGCTACAGCAGAGTACCTGCACTGGAAGTTTAGCTGTGTGTTGTGAAGGGGACCTTTAATACTTTATTAAAAATGACAGCAAAATATCTTTGCAAAATAGAAGAATCAGTCTCAGCAAAATTGGAACATGTTTTAAACTGCAGTGGTTTTGCTGCTGGAGTTGAAATTAATTTATGTAAAATTCAAGTTAATTTGACAAAATTAAACTATTAATAGACAGTTGACTAACTACGAGAAATTTTTATAAAAATAATTTGTTGGGACTCTGACATTCTAGTTGAAGGAAGTTTTGCATCCTTAAAAAGTGTCAGTTATGGGAAAGCAACGTGCAGCATCTGAATAAGCTTAAAGGACACTAGGTGTGGTTTACACAATTTTTTTCATCAGTTTTCCTGGTGGTTTTATTTCTCAGTTCTGTGTAAGTGGTAGAAGCACTTACACTGTTCTACAGACATGTTCTGTAGCTATTTGTTTCCTTCCTTCTATACTTGATTTTAGAAGGATAAATGCTTTCAATATTTTTCTGAAAAAGTTGCAGTTGCAGTCTTCTTCCATCAAGGAACATCAAAGTAATGTGAATGTGCATGAGTAATTCCATATGTACTGCAAATTGTAAAGGGACGTGCATTGCAGACTTGGCTCTCAGTGTCTCTTTTTCCTTCCTAGCTGCCCAGCTGAGCGACTGGAAGTGCTGGCGTGCCTGACACAGATGCAACAGCAGCACATGGAGGTGATGAAGGTATGGGGACATGCTATGGGGACACCATGACCAGGTCCTGCCCCAAGCCCTGCACGGGGCTCTGCTCCCTCTCTCTGCCTCCCCTTTCTTGGCTTGGTGCTGCCAGCTGGTGCCTTTCCTTTGCACAGCAGCAAACTCTGGGCCCTTGGTAGTGGTGATCTGTGAAAAACCACATTAACTAGAAGAAACAATAGAATCATCATGTGGAAGCTTTCGGTGCGCACCTCCAGGTTGTGAGGGATTAAATGAGCAGAAGAGCTGTTTGACATGTGTTGGAGAAGCTCCCTTTCACATCCCTTTGTGTAGAGCCTCCCCTTGGTTTATTTTATTAGTTTTTCCCCAGGCCTGAGTTAACAGACTCCTCCTTGCTGTCACTGTTTCCTGTGTCCAGCTGTTTCTCCCAGTGGTGTGTGTTGCTCCAAGGCTGTGGAGCAGGGCTGGCCAGGGCTGTGCCTGTTCTCTAGTAGTCTGCATATCTGCTAGAGCCCTCCCAGCTCAGTGACCAAGGGTAGAGAGCACAGGTAACCCTTATTTGCCTCAGTATTTTACCAAGATAGGTGTGTGATGGAATGGTTTTACCTGCAGTTTAACAGCAAAGGTTAAAGATTAAATGTGTTTACCTTTTCTACTTGAGTCCCTCTAGTTACTGAGATGTCTCTAAAAATATGTGCTTGTCAGGAAGTACTTATTTCATATTTTGGTCATTTTGGGGGTTTATATTTTGTTTTAAGAAAAAAGTAACAATCATAATTTCCACCCAGCAATATTGCATTTGATTTTAAAAGCATGAACAGTATCCGGGCAAACACTTTTATTGGCTATCTCAGACATGCATTGCAGTATGCTGCTTTAATTGGAATAGGAGATTAATAAAGACAGCAGTTTTCACAGGTGTTAAGTTTTGGAATTACGCAGTTGGAGATAACATTTTTAGTCATTTTGACTTCCCTTGCTATGTGAAATAGGCAGTTTTAACTTTTTGGTGTCAAGCTTTAGTAGTTCTCCAAGATAAATTTGGTTGCGCAGAGAGGTTGAGGATGCACTGTGCCTGGAAGTGTTCAGGGTCAGATTGGACAGGGCTTGGAGCAGCCTGGTCTAGTGGAAGGCATCCCTGCCTATGGTAGTATGTTAGAACAAGGTGATCTTTAAGGTCCCTTCCAGCCCCAACCTTCCTATGATTCTGTGATAGATCTTGATATAGAGTTGGCAGGATATGTCTGTTTTACAGAAGATGAACAGTCTCTCCAACCGAATACCTGACCATTCTAGATATCTTTTACCTTGGTGCCTGTTTCTTTTCAAAGTCAAATTTTAATTTTTTTTTTCTTACTTCTGTAGGTTTTTAATGATCCTATTCATGGGCACATTGAATTGCATCCCCTGCTGGTTCGGATCATCGACACCCCTCAGTTCCAGCGCCTCCGGTACATCAAGCAGCTGGGCGGAACGTACTTTGTTTTTCCAGGAGCCTCTCACAACCGCTTTGAACACTCCCTGGGGTAAGGTGCTGCTTCTGATGCATCTGTGGCATCTGGATATCCCTGTTTGGTTCTGCTGCTGTGGAGTGCCAGCCACGGGGCACTGCTGTCTGAGCACTGGTGAAAACTGCTGGGGGATGTTTCTGGTCTCAAATGTTCCTGGATAGCCCATGTCATTGTGGGCTGTTCCCTCGAATTTCTTTTAATAAAGACAGATAAACAAACCAAGATGGGTCAAAGTTAGATTTTCTTCCTCACCCTTTATTATTCTAAGAATAATGTTAGCTGAAAACTGTAAGTGTTTTATGTTCCTCCAGTCAAAATACAAGTTTTAAAGCATAAACTTAGTAGGTGTGCCAGGGCTACTCTTATGATCTGGCAGACAGTTGTAATCCCCGCACATCATCCAGCACAGCCAAAATGGTTTGATCTGTAATGTTTGTCTTTGTAGGTAGATGTGCTTCATGCAATCCATGGCAGGTTGTGAGGCTGATAGCTGTCATTCCATTAAGCAGAAATATGATAGACACAAGGATTCATAGAGTGTTACTAGGTCATTCACACTCATCAGGAAAGCTGATGAATGACAAATTTGAGCTTGTTTTAAGGGTATATCTCAAAGAGCAGCTATTAAATTAAAATTAAGCTTGTAAGTGGTTTTTATTCAGGTGATCTGGCCAGCCTAAAGTTGCTTTTGTTGGTGCTGAAATATTGTGGAGTAAATCTGGCTTACTTATAATGAGATTCAAATGGCTGTTCGCAAAAGGATGAGATGAATGAGGCAGCCTGGATTGATTGCATCTGGTAAACCAAAGAGACAGAAATGTGGTTGAATATAAATGTGGTTGAAGTCTGAAAACTTCAGTTCTATCAGTAGCTTTTCTTCTGAACAGTTCCATTGAGTTAAATTTAGGGCAGTTGTTCTCCACTTGTATATAATGCCAAAGATTTCTACAGTGTTACAAATAGAAGAACTGAGCTTTGTGTGCTTATTGGTCTACTAAAAAGCCATCAAATGGTGAAATTTGGACTAATGAAACATATTACCTTATCACAGAACTAATTATTACCTTGTCCTTGTCTTGCTTTAAGCTGTTCTGAAAGGGGAGCTGTTGAGGCAAGTAGAAAAAGAGGTTTGTGTAGAGGTTATAATAAACAGTTTATGGGACTGTGTGCCATATATTTGCTCCTGCTGGTTTTGTGCCCATTCAATTAAATTAATTCTCAAATCTAAAATGGATGAGAAGAAGGGAAATAATTGTCATGAGCTATTAATAAAGCAGCAGTTTGAAAAGAGTACCAAATGCTTTGGTGACTGGTGTGGACCTTTGCAGCTTGCCCTGGCTGGAATTCAAGGATTCAGTGTAAGCTGAGGCGCTTTAAGATTCTCACTGTCAGTGGTGCACTGCTGTTCCCTTACACAGCTACCATGGGGTTGTGTGTTATGAAATACTGCAGGATGCTCTAGAGCCTCTGTGTTTTGGGCATGGTATCCCATGCTTTTTTGCTTTTGGAGGACTAAAACTGCTACAGGAAGCAGTTTGTGATTTTCTCCCACGTCAGGGTTGGGTATTCTTTGTATGCTGCCTCTCAGATAAGGGCTGTGACTTCATGGAGCAAAACAGAGTTCATCCTAAACCAATGCTGTATTTCTTTCTTTTCGTCTTGCAACAGGGTTGGCTACCTTGCGGGATGTCTGGTTCGTGCACTGAAGGAGAGACAACCAGACCTGGATATAACCGAGCGAGACATCCTCTGTGTAGAAATTGCTGGGCTTTGTCATGATTTGGGTAAGAAGCACCTGAGATGGGTTGTTGCTCTTGGAAAGCTAACCAGGATGAAAAGCTGGCTGTGAGGTCAGAACATGTGAGCTGGTTTGGGCTGCTTAATGCATGGCCATATTCCAAGACAGGTTTTATCTGTTCTGTTTGGTCTGGAGTACATCTGTGGAGACAGTTCCACCTGAATCTGTAGCCACTCTTAGCTAGTGTTTTGTCCTGTTTCCAAATGGTGCTTAGAGTTCTGCCCTCAGTGGCTGAAATGTCCACTTCTTTCTGTGGTTTCTCCAGGTCTCTTCAAACATTTCAGAATGAAAAATAGTGTTCCTTTCAAAAATTGTAACATTTATTTCATAAACTACTTCTTTTCCTCAGATCTGACACAGAATAATTTAATATTCTCAGTGTTGCTGCAGTACTTGCCTGTGGTGTAGGTGCTGGTACTGGCTGTTAAGTGCAGTAGTACTTGAAATATCTTAGGAAAGTGTACTTGTTATACCCGAGTCTTCCTCGCAGGTGATGGGGAAGGAATTATCTGAATGGTTGCACTCAGAGTGGTGGTTACAGGCTCAATGTCCAGGTGGAGCCCAGTGAGGAGTGGGGGCTGGTGCTATTGAATATCTCTGTCAGTGATGGGGACAGTGGGATCGATGCACCCTTGGGCAGTTTGCCAAGAGCACCGAGCTGTGTGATGGAGTCACATGGAGAGAAGGGATGGGGCATCCAGAGGGACCTGGACAGGCTGGAGGGGCAGACAGTGGATTGAGAGCAGCCCTCAGGAGAAGAACTTGGGGGCATTGATGGGTAAGATAGGACCAGAGGCAGCCCAGATGTAGAAGAATTCTTGGCAGAACAAGGGCATGCAAGGGCATACTTTTACAAGAATTGGACGACCCTGGCCTGCAGATTACAGAGTTACTTTGAAGACCATGTACTGTCCTCAAAACAAGATAGACCATGTACTGTCCTTGAATGGATACAGCAGGAAAAAATGAGCATTGTGCCAGGACGAGGCCAGATGCCAGGCACATTGTGGGAACTGCTAATTTAGCACACCTTAGCTGAAAATGCTTCTAGCGTGACAACCAATCAGCAAATAACATGTATGTGTGAATGCAGCCACTTCACCAATGAGCATTAAGAGAGGCAATGCAGAGAGAGGCAGAAATATTCCAAAGTTGCTGAATAAAGCAGAAGGACGTGGAGCCATGTTGGTGTGGTTGTCGGTACTCAGCCGACTCTCCATGGGACCCTCTTCACCCAGAACCCCCTTTGTGCTGGGCTGATCCCCAGCATGGGCAGAGGTGGGGGGGGGGGATTCTGCCCCTCTGCCTTGCTCAGGTGACAGCCCCACCTGCAGAGCTGCCACCAGCCCTGTGCCCCAGCATAAGGATGGGGTGCTACTTATGCACCCCAAAATTGCCCCAAGGCCTTGGAGATACACAAAGGGCTGGAGCCAGGCTGGGAGGGCTGGGGGTGCTCAGCCTGGAGGAGAGGAGGCTCTAGGGAGGCCTTAGACCACATAAAAGTGGTTCCAGGAGAGCTCAGAGGGACTTTGGACAGAGGCTTGGAGTGACAGGACAAGAAGGAATGGCTTCCCACTGGCAGAGGCAGGGTTAGATGAGATATTGGTAAGAATTCTTCCCTGTGAGAGTGGGGAAGTCCTGGCACAGGTTGCCCAGAGAAGCTGTGGCCACCCTATCCTTGGAAGTATTCAAGGCCAGGTTGGAGAGGGCTTGGAGCAGCCTGGGATAGTGGAAGGTGTCCCTGGCCATAGCAGAGGTCTGAATGAGATGATCTTTAATGTCTGTTCCAACCCAAACCAGTCTGAGACTCTGTGATGTGTCAAGAAAAGTCAAATACAGGAGAATTCAGATCCTAAGCTTGCTCAAGAAATTTTTGCTGACAGCTATGTCTCAGACTGTGTAATCTTTATATTTAAGGTCATGGGCCATTTTCACACATGTTTGATGGAAGATTTATTCCACTCACTCGTCCAGATTTGAATTGGAAGGTAGGCTTTTCACTATTAAAATAAAAAGACAAACCTGAAATTTTTAGAGGCAGAATAATTAATCTTTAAAGAGTTCCAATGCTTTTGAGGCTGTAGTGGTCATCTGGCCTTACCTTATTGCATCATTTTGATGGCTTAATTGAAAACCAGAATGTTGTTTTCTAATCTTGTGATGATATCCTTGTTAGGTCTGCACTGATCAATTTTGGTCAGCATTGTGCCTTAAAATGCATATTGAGAGCTTTCTGCAGAATATATTTTACATTTTAAAAATACCAACTGGCTGCTTCCTTTCTGGTATGTTTAGTCCAACGGCAGGATATTCAATATTGTTTAGAATTCAAACTTTCCAAAACAGTTGTTTGCTGTGAATGAAGTGCAACACAGTCCTTTCAGGCCTCTCTCTGCTTGTAATTTCTTAGCAAAATCAGATGAGTAAATTGGTTAATCTTTTACACAGCAAAATTGATTATTTTGTCTTTTAGCATTGTAATTGCATCACTGCTGTTTGTCCACACACAGAATTAACAGCTCTCTGCAGAAGAGTGTGTTTCTGGACTCTGTAGACCGGGTGATTTCCTCTTCTGTTTAATTGAAAATGACTAGGAAAGCACCCAGCTTCTGCACTTCACACCAGCCTGCCCATGTGCCCTGCTAGGCAGTGCTGATGGCTTGGAGTAAAGCTGTGACTCTGCAGGAAAGATGCTTAAACTATGTAATACAGTATTTGGATGGGTTTTTTCACAGCATGAAACTTCTTCTGTTCAAATGTTTGAGCACTTGATCACTTCCAATGAACTAGAAGAAGTCATGAAGTCCTATGGTCTTGTCCTGGAAGAAGATCTGTTGTTCATCAAGGAACAAATAGGAGGGCCTATAGATGAAACTGCCTGTGTGAAATCGGTGAGTCAGGGTGTTGCTCCTGTGGTAATGCCAAGAAACGTCTTTATTTCGCTGGAAGAACAGATAATTTTGGCTTCTACTGTATGTTACTTATTGCTCTATGAAGTTCTGGGAATCTTGTCACAACTGATGCTGGAGGAGTGTTGTGTTTATTTCTTACAGTGCTGGTAGATGTGTTAATGTGCTTACAGCTCCCTGAGAATTCTTACCCAAAAGCCTCCAGATCAGAGGAAAGCTGTAGAAAGTTACTTGTATTTAGGGAACTGAACTGGTAACTGGGATCCACTCAAGGGTACTGAAGAGTTGGAAGAAGTGGTCACCAAGGTATTTTTCATCATTTACATGCAGTCCTGGGTGGTTCCAGTTGACTGGAAATCAGTAGATGTGGCTCCATGAACAAGGGTGAGAAGGATAATCCCGGGAACTAGAGGGCTGTCAGCCTGACCTTGGTGCTAGGGAAGGTCATGGAGCAGATCATCCTGAATGCCATCATGCAGCATGTACAGGACAAGCAGGGAACCAGGCCCAACCAGCCTGGGTTTAGGAAATGCAGGTCATGTTCAACTGGAGGGTAGGAAGGCTCTACAGAGGGATCTGGATAAGTTGAATCAATGTCCCCAATTGTGTGAGGTTCCACAATGCCACATGTTGGTCCTTCTACAGGCTGGGGTCAGGGCAGCTGGAAAGTGGCTAGGCAGAAAAGAGGTGCTGTTTGGTAGACAGTGAGTGAAAATGAGCCAGATGTGCCCAGGTGGGCAAGAGGACAATTGCACATGGCCTGTGCCAGCCACAGCATGGCCAGCAGGACCAGGACAGTGACAGTGCCCCTGTGCTGGGCACTGCTGAGGACACAACTCAAATTCTGCATTCAGTTTTTGACCCCTCACTTGAAGAAAGACTCTGAGGTGCAATGGAGAAGGGCAGTAGAGCTGGGGAAGGGTCTGGAACACAAGTATGATGAGGAGCAGCTGAGGGATCTAGGGGGGCTTGGCCTGGAGTAAAGGAGGCCTCCCCCAGTCTGGATAACAAAACTGGGCACTGGCAGTGATGAGGCAGTGAGCAATCCAAGCCTGGCCCAAGTGCCAGAGCCACAACAGCTTTGATGACAGCAGTGAAATGCTTGGATTTATTGCAGTAGCCAACATAGAGGATAAGACTTGAAGAAATGAGTTGCCTCAAGAAGCAAGCAAGAAGGGATGGCAGTTGTTAATCATTGCAACTCTATGAAAGATCTCAGTCCTCCTCATTTTACACTTTTGTCATCTCTTCAAGGACACTCGTTAAGTTGCCACCAGAGTAAACAACTGGTAGCAGCTGAAGTCAGTGGGAGATCTGTCAGGACAATCTGGTCCTAATCAGAATTTATATGTAGTCCCAAACAAGTAACCCACAAATGTTCACACTTGCCCATTATTTTCTGCTGCAGGAGTGGGTAGCAATCCCACGGCAAATACAAGGAACTTGGAGTAGTGAAAATGAGTCTGAGATCCTATAGGAAGAGGACATCCATTTACAAAATCCACAAGCTTATTTTTATCCCACTGGGCTTGTTTGCACACGAATCTTGGTGCCTGCCACTGGCATTGATGATGTTCCAGGTTCTTTCCCTGTGTCTGGTTTGCCTTGTTTGGATTCTGTGCCTGTTTTCCAGCAGGATACCAGGAAGAGGAGTGCCACACACGGTACATGGCAGCACCTTCCTGGTGTTAGGCAGCAGATTGCACTGGAAGGCTGTGCACTGTGGTGCAGGCCTCTGTCATGACATGGACAATGGGTGTTCAGGCACCAGACATAAACAGTGTCCTGAGCATGTCCCAGTAGCAGAGCTCTGTGATCATGGGATTTTTATCCATGATGTGTTTGCATCCTTCTGCTTGCATGTGTTTCTGTTGCTATTTACATCAGTTTTAGTATTTCTGTAGTGCAGGTAACATGGAAGCTATGTTTGCATACAATGCTTTCCACTTTCAGAATTTCAAGGCCACTTTATGGCATATTTTTAGGTGAAAAATCTTTAAATTTTCAAGAAAATGCGTGCCTTGTATCTTAGTATTTTGGTGTTCATTTCCTCTTTACCTTATGGCTGAATTGTCCCTTGTGAGGCAGGAGTTTAAGTAGCTGAATATTCAAAAATTTTTTCTTAAAACTTCTAAGTAAGTGTTTTTAACTCTGTTCTATGAAGTTGTAGATTGCAAAAGATTGCAGGACAGTGACATATTTGTGTATTTAATTCCCTCAAAATTAAATCATTCCAAAATTTCCCCTCTTTGTTGATATGTTGTTTTTTGTTTTTTTCATTCCCAAGCTGCAGGCTTTCTTTTAGTAGAGTAATGGGCAATGAATACTTGTGTTCATGGGTTTTATTCTGCTTGGGATTATGAGAAGACAGTCGCTTAGGCCCTCTTCTGGATTTCTAATGCCTGATAGCTTCTGGAAGTTCTTTTCTTGTCTTTGTGTTCTTCACTACCTCAGAGTTGGATGTTTATCACAAGCAAAGTCAAAGTGTATTCCCACTGTCTTTGAAAAGCCATTAGACATTGATGGTACACTTTAATTTCTTGTTGTTTCTGATGTTTTTCTTCTTGGCTGCCCTGTCAGTGGCCCTACCGTGGTCGACCAAAGGAGAAAAGTTTCCTCTATGAGATTGTCGCTAATAAAAAAAATGGCATTGACGTTGACAAGTGGGATTATTTTGCAAGGTACAAATCTTACATTTTATTATGAATTCCTCTTGACAAAATGCTGCCGTATGTACAAAAATAATCATATGGTTAAACACTCCGTGCAATATTTCTAGGGATTGCCATCACCTGGGAATCCCCAATAATTTTGACTATAAGCGATTGCTTATCTTCACCCGGGTCTGTGAAGTGGGGAACCAGAAGCACATCTGCCCCCGTGACAAGGTGAGCAGGGGGAGCACCTGGGGGCACGCAGGGGAGCTGCACCCCGTGGCTGGGGGTCCTGCCCCTGCTTCCTTAGTCGAGGAGGGAGAGAAGTATTGGCTGCTCTGAAAGTTTTTCTCAGAAGCTGCTTTTTGGGAGAGGGACAGAGCAAACCATTGTTTGAAAGGATTTGTGGCAGATCCTGTCAGGGATCTCTACAGACCCCTCAGATCTGCATAATCCTGCTCCAGGTCTGTTGGGCAGGAAGTGAATGTAGCTGTGGTGAGGGGCTGCTAAAGGGATGAGGGGTCCTCTGCACTGCCTGGGGTCACTGTCAGCATTCTGCTCTCCTGCGGTGGCCTGAGCCAGTTTCAAAATTTGGAAATTATGAATAATAATCATTCTGCTTTATGCTGTGAATGGGAGGAGACAACTAATTTGATTAATTGATTGATTGATTTAATTATCCTACTAAGACAGTGGCAAAAGTAAATGCTAATTGGGTTTTTTTGATTCAGGAAGTTGGAAATTTGTACGAGATGTTCCACACCCGGAACTGCCTGCACCGGAGAGCATACCAGCATAAGACTGGCAACATCATTGAAATAATGCAAGTATATTTTCCTTTTCTTCCTTTTCAATTTATATTTAAATTCTTGAAACAATCCATATCCATTGGAATATTCAGAAAATCAATAAGGTGTGACATAGAATAAAAACTACTTCTGATTCTTGTGAAAAGACTTAGTGCTTAAGGTATCATAGAGGCTGTGGTTAGCAAAGCAAACAAAAACAGAAAGAGAGGAGGACAAAAGCATCCTTCCACATTAAATTAAATCAGAGGAAAATTGCTAAAGGCCTGAAGAAGCACAAGACTAGGGTGTGCTTAAACCATTTAAACTGCTGACAGCTGAAGTGAAATCCTTATCTGCAAGTTAGAGAACACTTAGCTCAAACTGCCTGGTTACTAGAGCAAGGTTGCTAATAAAGTCATGAAAGGGCTCATGTAGTTTAGCTGAGGCCTGGCTTTGTGTTTATGTAATACAAGATTTGTTCAGGACCAGCTCAGCTGCCTACCTGCTGTTTTACCTCTCTTGTTGATGTCTATAGAATTTTCCCTATAACATTATTCATTTTACTTTTCTTGAGAGTCAGAAATACTTGTATCTCCAAATCTTTTTTTCCTTAGGGTCTTGTCTGTTGGGTAACTGTTGACATTGGTAAAAAGGAATGTTAAGGATTACACAGTACAAGAGTGATTTGGATTGTTTTCATTTTGTAAACTTCAGCTCCTGATTTAGGGATCCTTTAAAACTCAGACTAAAAATGCTTGGGTTTGACAGTACCTCCATATGACAAGTAAAACATATTTTTTAGTTTAGAAAAACTCAGTTCTTGGCTTCCTATAATTATAACAGCCTTTCCAAAACAGTGTCCAAGCTGGAAATGACAGCAAGGTATATGGAAATTTGGAAGAACATCATCTTTAGATTATAATTTTTCCCATCTGAAAATATTACATGCTTGTGATGCTTTCCCTTTACAATGCTTTGCACCTTCTCAGCTAACTGGGGAGGCAGGGAGTCTGTAACAAAGGGTTTGGTCATCTGTGAGGGAACCTTCACTGCAGCTGAGGGACCATGTCACTGTTTTGCAGGGTTCTGCAATTGTCTCAGCAGTGCTAAACCACGTCTAAAGCAGAGCAAAGTGAATTTGCTCATTCATCCAAAGGTTACATTCTGTTCTGAACCTGTCTTCAGTAAATCTCTGTTGGAATGTGCAGTGACAGCGTGGAGACAAGATGTTGCAGTGATCAGTGTCTGCTGTGTGCTGGGATACAGTTTCATATGTTGTCTTCTGTTTATAACATACTACTAAATTGTTTCATTTTTCCTGTTGACCAGTGAGGTGTTTCAAAATCATACTATCCTGAACTCATAATTTTGTCTCAAACTAGGATAACAGAAGCCTTTCAAAAAGCAGACAAATTTTTTGAAATAAGAGGCTCTGGAGGAAAAGTGTATCGGATTTCTACAGCAATGGAGGACATGGAAGCCTACACTAAACTAACTGGTATGAGGTCTCAGAATTATTTCCTTAAGTAAAACAGCATGGCTGCCTGTTAAAATGCTGATTTTATTGCTTTTGTGCACAGAAGGTGGGGCAGGCCTGGACTGTCTAATGCTTGTGATCTGAAATCTTGCTAGAAGGGAGAGCAATACCTTCTAATTGAAATGACTTTTATGTTGTGAGAGAGAGAGAGAAAGAAGCACTAACTTTATATTCCACATATGTTCAGATTCAGCAGTGTTAGAAGGTCCCGCCTGTGCCCTGAGTTTGTTGTACTTGTCACAAGTGGGATGTGAGTGAGCTCTAAGTGGTACTACAGGTGGCTCTGTCAGGTGAAGTTCTGGACGAGTTTTGTGGTGTGAAGCTGTACCCAAAGCAGGTTCCAAACAGCTCTCATGGAGTCTCAGGTTGCCCTGCTTGCCTGCATCTCCTGGTGTGTGCTGTGGGGCCCTGGTGTTCCCCTGGTTGTGTTCAGAGCTGCAGTGGGGCCAGGCAACCCTTCTGCTCCAGGGCTCTGTGGTTGGCTCTGTATGCAGGGCACGGGTGCTGCAGGTCCTGCTCAGGGCTGCTCCTGATCACTGGCAGCTCTTGCAGCACCTGTCAGCTACAGCTCACCAGGACTTCCAAGCCAACCCTCCTGAGTTTCCATCACCAAGCCTTAGCTCGCCAAGAGAGAGACTGAAGAACTTCTATCTTTGGTCCATGGATGACAGGGCCTGAGGGCACTTGCAGAGAATCCTGTGTGCTTTAGCCTTTGTCATGCTAAAGACCTTTTGCTGGCAGTCTTTCATGTGCCACACCCTCTGCAGTATGCCCACACTCCTGCTGCTGCAGTGAGGAGTCCCCTCTGTCACTGTGTGCCTCTGCTCGGGGCAGGACAAGGGTGGCTGCTTTGAGGGGCAGTAGTTGTTGGGGAATGTGAGCTGCATTGCTGAGCAATGGAAGGCTGGGCAGAAAGGAAAGAACTGAGGTGAAGTTGTTCCTGGGGAATGGCTGGCCTGGCAGGCCTGCTGTAACTGCCTGCTTACCTCTGGTACCTGATGAGGAGCACAGCTCAGGGCAAGGACAGCAGGGCTGTGCCCAGCCTCTCACAGTCTGCCACAGCAAGGTGCTGCTTGTTGGGACCATCTGTTCAGCAAGGACGGCTGAACAGCAAGGGAGAGGGATGTGAGGAATGTTCCAGCATGTACAGTGGAGCATGAAGGACGAGTATGGCCTCCTCTTAAACCTCCTTCCTGCCTCTGGTGCTGTGGAGAGTAAGAGTTTTCCTTTTTTTTCTTTTCGCTCAGGGAATTTTCTTCCAGTTGTTGCCTAAGAGATGGAAATGTACATTAGTTAAGAGAGACAAAAGATGTAGCCAAGGAGGAGGGGGAAGGGTGCAGTTTGCTACTGTTTTCTTGGGAAGGGCAGAGTAGTGGGAGATTTTGGGTGAGGGGCTGGGCTCAGCCCCGCTCGCTCTCGCCCTTGGGCTCAGAGGTGACACGGGCAGGCTGCTGTCCTGGGGAGAATTGCTGCCAGCGGGGAGTTCTGTCCTGCGCTGCTTTCTGCTCACCGGGGCTGAGCTTCAGCTGCTGAACTGGGACCTTTCCAACACCCGACCTCAAGGGGAAGGGGACCCCAGCCCCCTCCCCATTCCCAGAGGGAGCGTCTGTGGGAAAGGCCGGCCCCGGGTCGGTGCTGCCAGGCTTGGTGTTTGCCTTGTTATACACACACATGCTAGTAAGGAACTGCTATTCCTTTTCTTGTATCTTTGCCTGAAAGCCCTGTGATTTCAAAGTTAGAATAATTCAGGGGGAAGGGGCTCATATTCTCCATTCCAAGGGAGGTTCCCGCCTTCCTTGTCCTTTAATCCAGGACAAGTGCTTGCAACCTGGACACTCCTTAGAGTTGTTTCAGCAGTCCCTGGTGAGTTATGCTTCTGTGAAATTGTCCAGTTATGGACCTCTACAAATGAGAAACCTCTGGGAGGTTTGTAGCAGGCACAGGGACTGCAAAGGCCCTGTGGAGGGCAGAGGCCTAAAGATAGGAAATGCCAAGTCACGGTGAATAGCAAGAAGCCCCTCTCTTCTGCCTTTTGGACCCCTGCTTATCTCTCTGTAACCCTGTAGGTCACTCCCTTTTAACCCCTGCTACTGGACAATTTCTGATCCCCCTATACCCTATAGAATGGGCTGTTTTAGCCCGGTTCTGTAGAAGAGCTGTCACTGGAACTTCACAGATCACCCAATAAAGACATCGCTGTGGAACGCCAGAACGGCCTTCTCCTCTCTCACCCTGTGTCTGCCTGCCTGCGGCACTGAGCAAGCTAAGAGCTGGAATCACAAAGAGCTGATAATCACTAAAGAGCTGATATCCCTTATGCTTGCTAAGGTTGCCAGTGGCTGAGAGCTGCTTGGGAATTTGGGCAGTCTGTCCCCATAAAGGACTGAGCTATCTGGCCTGTGCAGCCTGCTCGGGGGCAAATCTGAACCCAGCAGGAAGCCGAATTAGTGGTTCTGCAACAGAAGGTTTCCTAACTTTCTTCCATGGTGGTGGGTGAAGAACCACCATGTGTTGCCTTCTGATTTGGCAGCAAATCCTAGTTCTAGTAAAGGCTGAGACAGCGAAGCATTCCTTGTCACTGCTGCTTTTGCACAGGGAAGACGTTCGTGGGCTTCTTATTTCCCCTGCATTATCTATTCTTTGTTTGAAGAGACCTGGTCTGTGGTTCCTCATGGAGGAGTTCCTGGCTTTGGTTGACCTTGTCCATTAAACCAGTTGAAGGTGTTTTGGTACGTGGCTCAGAGATTGTTCTGGACCTTGTTGGGAGCTCCTCAGGCCGGTTGCAGCTTCAGGTGGGCTCTTGCAGGGTTGTGCTTGCAGCATGTGTTGAAGCTGCCCAGGTGTTCCTGGCCAGGGAATGCAGTCATGGGGTGCAGATGAGGCCAGCAGCATCCTGGCAACAGCAGTCTCTAGGACAGCCAAAAGTAACCTTTCTGCTCTGAAGCCACATCAAAAGAAGCCTGTCTTGCTCCACCTGATGGTGGGAATCTTGCTGCATGTATCACTGTCGTGTGGAGTCAGGAGGGAGGATTTTGATGCTTGCATCCAAAGTCTGAGAAAACCTGAAGGCTTAAAGGCCATTCTTTATTTTTTTACAGGATGGAGTCTTTACCCATGTCCTGAGCTAGTTAGTGGTGGAGTTCAGGGTAGTCTACTAAGCAAGATTGGCCAAATAAGAGAAAAAAGTAATTTCTAGTGAAATAACAAAGTATGTTGCCAGGGTGAGAATTGAGATAGTTTTTCTGCCAACAGCCATTGTGAATCTAATGATAATTAAGATACTATTGTGACTTCTCATTGTCAGACTTAGTTCCGTCATTCCCTGACGGTTCAGTGACTTTCCTGAACCAGCAGTTTTTCTGGTTGCTTTAACCTTTGGCCCTGTTTGTTCATTTTACTGTGACACTGGATTGTGACATACATAACAAAAATCAATGCAACTTTGGCAGACTGTGTCTACCTGGAAATTCTTCACTCAAGTCATCCAGAACTGGAGGAGGCACGAGAAATTTTGCGTAAAATAGAACGACGCGAATTATACAGGTTTTTAGGAGAAACTCGACCTGAATCAAAAAAGGAAATTATAAAGGTAATGTCCCTTAGCAGAAGGTTCTGAATTCTGTCCCCTTAAAAATGTTCTTGAAGTTGATGAACATCATTTGTCTCTACGTGGGCTTTGTTTAGTTTGAGGGTTTGGGGTTTTTTTTGTTATTTGCTATTTGAAAAATAGAGTCAAAAGTTATCCTCCCATCTTTAAGTAGCTGAGCCATGAAACATATAAGAAATTGGGGAAAGTTTTATCAACAAACAGTCAGAAGAACACCAACAGGTGGAAATTCAGAAGCTGAATTACTGCAGAAATATTTCCAGGAAAAACTTTTCTGAAAAACACAAAATTTTATAAAAGACTCTTACAGTCCAGTGATTGAAAAGGTTATTACATCATTTGATGTTCATGAAAATTTCAAAAACAATTAGGAACTCGTTTGCTTTGAACCATAATTTGTGTGCTTTGCTTTGAGAATAAATATCAAACTGAATAATAGCTGCTGAATTTCTTGATGTTAAATTCTGTACTAAGCATGAGAATGCATGTACTTTTCCCAGTCTTTTTCATGAGTGCTTTTCAAAGCAGATAGCAGTTTAATTCTTGTTGTCTTATTTCAAAATAATGATATATTAGAGCTCACTTCAGCTGGCTCAGCTCTTTTAATGTGTTGTCACATCATCAGTTACTTATCCCCAAATTTCAGGCATCATGGTGAAAACTTTCTATTTCTGATTTCCAGAAGTGGATGTCTGTATCTAGAAAGCCTTCATAAAAATAGTTCAGCTCTTTTAAAGAATAAGGTTAGAAAAGGACTACTAGATGTAACTGTTCATCTTTTTGTTTGAAGAGAAGCTTTGCTTGTGTTCTTTGTTTACGAAAAAGTCCTGTTAAGAGATTCTGTATTACAAAAGCAGGAGGAAATAGGTGAAAGCAAACATTAAATAGTTATACATGGATTGTCAAGTTTTTGCCCTTCTGAGGAGAAGGTTGGGGTAAGTGGCCCAACAAATAAGGAGACGGGTGTGAGAGCAAATATTATGATTTCTACCTTTAAACAGCTGCTTTTAGAAGCTTGGTTAATGAAAGGAAAACTCTCACTTTGAAAGTGCAGCCAGAGGTGTTGAATCTTGGGGTATGCAGGGTGTTGTTTTGAAGGGAGACTGGATCCCTGTTGGTGCTGTAATTATATCCAGCCAGTGCTTTGCAGCTCGGGGTGCACAGCTGAGGGCTTGAGGGAGGATGTTCCCCCTCTAGTGCCTGTGGCAGGAATGTCAGAGGCTCAGCCTCCTCCCAGCGCTGCAGAGGAGCTGCACAAGACAGAGCTATGTCTGCTCTGCTCCTTCCCACACCACAAGGTTGTGTTTAGAACCACTGAATGGTTTGGGTTGGAAAGGACCTTCAAAGGCCATCCAGTCCAACCTCCCGCCATGGAGCCGGGACGACTTCCACTAAACCAGGTTGCTCCTGCCCTGTGCATTTCTCTGATTCTCAAGCTGTCCAGAGCCAGGGGAAAATCCCAAAGAGCTTGAGAGTTCTCAAATTCAGGTTGAGTTTCCAGTTAGTGCAACTAGAGAGGTAATTTCAAAATGATGCAAGCAAAGTTAGGCAGTAAGTTAACACATATACATTCTGATACAGAGTAGAAATAATTACAAACAGCCTCAAGTCTGTTTCCTCCTGGCAGAGTTTTCCTCCAAGCTTGCTCTCAGTCTTTCTTTGGTTTCTTGAGTCACTGCAAACCACACACGTGCCTTAGCTTGTCAGTGTGTGTGATTTTTCTACTCATCAGTCTCTGCACCTCTGCAATGAACAAATCAACAGCAAAAACAAACAAACAAAACCAAACCAAAAAACAACCCAACTGCTCCTAGCAGAATTCCTTCCCTCCTGGACAGTCTCCAGACTGCTCTGGGCTGCACTCCCATGAGTCTCAGTTGCTCCCAGGAAATCTTGATGCTTCAAATTTTGCATCTTCCCCCAAACACAGCAGCCCTGAAAACAGGCCACAGCCTTTGAATGAGGACATTTCAGTGGACACCTGTTCTCCATCTAACCATGCTCCTCTGCTTTGTGTTAGCCTCAGTGTCAGCAGGGAATATTCCCTTGGTGTCAAAACCAAACAAAACCCCTTTGTGGGTTTTAGCTTTTGTGGAGTACTTTAGCGGAGTACTTTTGTGGGTTTTTTGTTTTGTGGTTGTCTGTCTCTTGTGGCTTTTTATATGTTTTACTGCATAGACATAAAAGCTTTATCAGAGGATAAGATCCTGCAGCCCTTCATTTGAAAATTTCAGTGAAAATGTCTAGTATTCAGCTTTGGGGAAATTAATTGTAACACATTTGTATTGTAAAACAGTTGATTGAAGGTACTTATTTTCTGCTTCTATGCTTCAGCATTCTGGATGTTGCACTCCTGCTCTCCCCCTGCCCCATTATCAGTGTAAAGCTCCTCCTTCACAGACTGGCAGATTTTGGGTTTTCTCATTTGCATACATTTGGTTTGTTTCTAAAAACTGAGTTTTATACTAATGGCTATGGTGTACAGTAATTCAAACAACCAGATTGTTGCAAGAGTCTTGTCAAATGGTGAAGAATTGAAAGCTTTAGTTTAGAAACATATTGTGTCACCTGTTGTATTGCCTTTACCTAGACCTGAGAGTGCATAAATGTAATTTGAGTTACTGAGTTAATCCTTTGGTTTGGTTTCTTCCAGAGTAACAGCCTGGCAGAAAGCATTGCTAATTCCAAGCCAGAGAAGGACCCTCCAGATGTGGAGCTAAAGGCTGAGAATTTCATAGTTGATGTAAACACCTCTCAGAGCGGGTTCAAGTAAAAACTTCTCCATCACAGAGGGCCTTGTGTAGCCTGGTGGAAGAACAAGCACACAGGGTGTCTGTGGCTGCAGCCTGGCTCCCTTTGAGGGTTGGAGGTTTCCTGTGGGGGGTTTGCTGTGGTGGGAGGTGTGGGGCAGGCAGGGGGAGCCTCACTGGGCTGTCACCTGTACACTGCTCCTGGTGACAAATGGGGTCTCTTGTCACTGTCCTCCCCCTGACAAGGAGCAGTGGAGAATCCTGTGGGGTTTGAGACACGGGTGTCAATGGCAGCAGCCCAGGGACCACTGGGTGGGTGAGGAAGGCAGGAAACCCCCAGAGGGAGGAAAGAGGCAAAGTGACCTCCAGGCTGCAGGTGCTGCACTCCTGATGCCTGGCAGGCACAAAACACCTGCTGCCACGGCTCAGGCTGCAGCCAGCAGTGTAGGAGGGAGGGAGCTGGGGCAGTCTGCAGGCATCACCCAGCTCAATCCCTGCTCTCAGTTCATTCTGGGAAGAGAGAGTGGCTTTCCACAGAGTGCATCACGAGCCCCTCCTGCAGCGCCCTTGCACTGAAGGTTCCCTTCACTGGGCCAGACTGGAGCAGCTCACTGAGCTTTACAAAATTTGCCTGGGATTTTCCCATCCCACAGACTGAAATCGTAGGGAAGTGGGTCCCTGCTGACCACAGAAGTGTTGGTGTACCTGGCTGATGTAAATAATGTCTAAACCTTATGTTTATGATTGTAAGCTCTGCTGCAATCATAATGTAGGTTGTGTGTTTTGGGGAGGCCCAAGCTGGCAAGGGACCAGTCCACTTCCAGTGCTGGAAGCTGGAATGTTTCAGAGCACATCTGGGAGCTGGTCACTGTAAATGTGAATATCCACCTGGCAGCATCAGAGCAAGAGGGGGTAGAAGAAAATACAAATACCAGATTGTTTTTTTAAGTAGTAATTTGTTAAATACTGTTTCATTTGATGACTGTAATTTTCAGGAGTGGTGTGTGTGTGGCCTTTTGTATTTATTGTGAGAAAATTAAAGACAAACATTAATAAATGCCATTTTCTTTTTTGTACATGCAAGGTTATCAGCATGGATTATGGAATGAAGGAACAGAATCCAATTGATAAGGTTCACTTCTATTGCAAGGCTGATCCTTCCAAGGCAGTTAAAATCAGTAAAGAACAGGTAGGTTTTTACTTTCCTTCTGAAAAGCATTTTCACCACCTGTGATGGAAGTGATCACAGTCCTGGGTGGTTGTTCATGCAGGATTTGTGGAGAAGTGGTGGGATCCATGGCCTTGTAATCTTCAGTGTGTGTTGTACTGTGACAATCTGGAACCCTGGCAGCCTTTGCCTATGAGCAGTATGTAAGTGGAATACACTAGGAGCTGGAATATCACAATTGCTTTGGATAAAACTCATGGATTGTAGTGGAGCTTCTTGCTGCTTTCCTTCTGTATTCCAAGAAATACTAAAGCTTTTTTCTGCTTTATTTCAAAGGTTTCAAAGCTTTTACCCAAAATATTTATGGAGCAGGTTGTCCGGGTTTATTACAAAAGTCAGGATCCATGTATTATTTCAGCTGCAAAACAGTACTTTGTTCAGTGGTGCATGCAGAATGATTTCACCAAACCACAGGTAACAAATTCACTCATTATATTTCTTGTTTAGAGCTCATAATATTCATCCATAAGCTTGCTTTTTCAGTAACAAGTTGGACATTCAGGCCTTGCCTTTGTGGCAGAGGCACCCACTCACTCACCTAACCCCTGGTTTTATCACAGCTCCCATCTGGGGGTGCTTTGGTTTCACTGAAGTAGTGCTGGAGACACCTGAAAGTACCACAAGATCATAGAATCATGGAATGGTTTGGGTTGGAAGGGGATTTTGAAGATCACCTTGTTCCAAACCCCTGCCATGGCAGAGACACTTTCCACTAGACCAGGTAGGGGAAAGAGCTGCATCCTCAAACAGGAGAGGAGTGCTCCTGGGTGGGGATGCAGGCATGGAAAACTGGGTAAGGCCTGTTCTTAAGGTCATTCTTGTGGCCTCTGTCTGTTAGAACAGGTAATTTTAGAAAGGCTTTTTACAAATGGATCAAGCAACAGCTCTCCCTGGTTGTAGAATGTGGTTGTGTCCTCTGAGCACATTGTTCAGGTTCAGGCACATCCTCCCTGCAGGCCCTGGCGTGCTGCAGAGCACAGCAATGTGCATCTCACCAGCCAATTTCTGATCTTAGGCAGCTGATGGTCTGTGTTGGAATGCCTGAGCACAGATCACCACCTGCATCTGCCTGGGGTGAGCCCCACTGCCTCAGCTGCTGTTCAATCCTGCTTGTTTCAGACAGTGCAGGGCACATTCCAGCACCAAGGGGAGCTTGATTGCAGCAGTGCTAATGAGGGGCTGTGCTGAGGTCACAGGAAACACTCTAATGATTCTGTTAGTAGACCAGTGACCTTCCAGATTTTCTGGTAATAATTTAAGAAGAACCTGACTGCCAGTGGTGATGCCTTCTCAAGCAGGGCACTTTTGTCTCCCCACCACTCACTGCAGCAGTTTCCACCTCTGGGATGCACAGTCACTAGTGTTTATTGATTTACAAAGATTCTGGGACCTTGGATTGATTTTTTCCAGTTCAGCCTGAGGGTGAGCTGCTTTTCCCTGGCCTTAGAATGGAAAGCAAAAGTGAATTAATGTTTCCTGTATTTTCATACTAGGATGGTGATGTTGTTGCTCCTCATCTAACCCCAATGAAGGAAACCTGGAATAAGATGACAGATGATGAACACAGGAGAGCCTCAGAACCCAGCTGCAAACAAAGGCTTTCTTTTGATAAGTAACAAGTTTCTTTTTGGTGCTATTCAGTCTGCTTCCTCAGAAGATGAGTAAATTTGAGCATCAACTTTTCTAAAAGCTGGTTGGATGGCCTGGAATAATTCACAGAACAATGCAGAATGTATTTTGCAATACAGAATGTTTTAATGTAGATACTTAAAGTGCATATTCCAGATGGACTTCTAAAAAACAATTTATTATAACAGATTAAACTCAGTTCTCATTGATTTTTTAATGTAGTGGCACTGTGTAGCAGGAGTGACTTTAAAAATTGCAATTCATTGTTATTACAAGATTTTACTACTCCATCCAGTCCTGATCCCTTCCTATTGCATGACTTAGCAGAAAAAATCCCAGCCCAGGGTTGATGGGGTTTTGGGAGGGGGTTGGGGTTTTCTTAGTGTCTGAGGAAGAGAGGGATAAGTATGCTTCTGAAAATACAGTGAGGTAAAGAAGAAATTACCATGGGTGGCATCTTCAAAATTAGTAAAATTAATTTAATAAAAAGAAAAAAAGGGAGGGAGAGGGGAATCTTTTGATAATCCAAGATTAAATTTCTGGTATTCAAAAAGCTGGTGCAGACCTCTTGCTACAAGTGACCACAATTTTTATTGAAGTAACAATGCATTGCAGTGCCATGCAGCCTTTTATTGTTTTATTGTGTATTTTTGATACATAGAATGTTATATTTTTTACTGTCTGTCCTGCAAAGACTGCTCAAAAGGCCAGTGGTGTGAGTGGTTGCAGGAAGGCCAAGCTGCCCAGGTGTTTGCCAGGGCTCAGGTGTGCAGAGAGGGCAGTGCCAGCAGGGCTCTGCCCTGCTCTGCCCATCCTGCACCAAGTGCACCTTGGCTCTGCTTTACACTGTACTGGGCAGGCAGGCTCATCAGGAATCCCTCCATTCTTGTATCTGCTCTGTTCTCCTGGACCTCATGGCTGTCCCTGCATCATTTTTCTGTCTCTTGTAGATCTGTGAGAGTTCTTACAATTTTCCTGTACTGGCAGTACGGGTGTGAGTGTTCTGAATGTCTGTGCTGTTGGACAAATGAAGACCATTTTCCTCTCATCTTTTACTCAGGTCTAAGAGGAAGGCTGCTTTCATTAAATAAAACCTCAAAGCTTGAAAAAGTCTGATCACAAAACTAAAAATACAAAGTAAAAGGTTCAGTAATGCTCAAGAATTGGAGCAATCTGTGGCCTTTTATATCTGGAAAGGGGAGAGAGGTGTTGAACATCTGGCTCAGGCAGTCAGGTGTGGGTGGCCAGGGTAAGTCCTGAAAAACAACCCAGTGGGAAGGTGCTGTGATAGAACTCCACAATCCCTGTAATATCTCCTTTGCCCTTTTTATCCTGGGAACTGATGCTGTTAGAGGGAGGGAGAATGAGTAGCCAGGTAGTTCTGCTGCTTATGTACCTGTGCTCATGTGTCTGAAGGTGTAATCTCTGGTGCTCCTGTCTAACAGTATTTCCGACCTGCAGATGAACCAGATTGGTTAGAAGGGCGTGTGACCTCTTTAAAAGCTTTTAAAAAAATTGCTATTCCTCAAGAAACAATATCTTAGAGATATCATTTATCTCCCTTGTCTGCATAAGATTGAGTTTCATTTTGATGTAATTTTGTTCTTGTTGATTTGGTTTGTTTTTAATTTGTTACTAACTGCACTTTATACTTGGAAAAGATCTTTTGTTTATGTTAAACCAAAAGTGTATACTTAAGTTCTGAGAGCATTTCTTTTCTCAACATGTTCATGTGAACCTCTCTGAAGAATAAATTTATAAACGATGATTTACTATTCTTTTAAAAAATTGCAGTGTGTGGACTTTATTAAAAACAGTCTTACTGTGTCATCCCAAGCAGCCAAGGTGTTCCTGCCTGCTGTCTGTGGGAGAGCTTCCCTCTGAAGAGGTTCTTGGTTCCTGTCTCCTCGTGGGCAGTGGGGTCCAGGCTCAGGGAGGGTCCCAGCACTCCTTGTGCTCAGTGTGGCCACCTGGCCCTGCCACCCTGCCACAGCCTGGGCAGCCACCCCAGGGGCCAGGGCAGCCTTGGGTGCTGCTCCAGCTGCTGGGGAGGGGAAGGTGAAGGTGAAGCCCTGCCTGACCAACCGAGTCACCTTCTGTGCTGAGGGGACAGTGGTGGTGTCAGCCTCAGTGGGCTGGGGCTGGGTGAGCAGGGCTGGACCAAAGCCTGGCTGCAGGACTGGGTTCAGAGTGTGGGTTATCAGTGGCACAAGTCTTGTGCTAGGGGTGGTGCTGGCTCCAGTTCGAGGCCCATCACTTGTGGACAGGGTCCACCCTCAGCACATTTGCAGATGGGGAGACGTGGCTGGTGCTCCAGAGGGATGTGCTGGGATCCAGAGGGGTCTTACCAGGCTGTAGAAAGGGTCTGACAGGAACCTCCTGAAGGTCACGAAGAGGAAATGCAATGCCTGTGTCTGGGAAGGGTAATTTCCTTCACCAGGATATGTTGAGGCCATCCACCCATGAGGAAGTGTAGAGGAAGGGATCCAGGAGTTCACCATGACACAAAAAACGTGCAACAACTCCTCTTTCAGCCAAGTGTTCCAGCAGTGTCCTGGTGTTGTCAGCAGGTACAGAACCCTTTCCCTCTGCTCCACACCAGTGAGGCCAGCCCTGGAGTGCTGGGCCCAGAGCTGGGCTGCCCAGGACGGGACACAGGGACAGACTGGACAGAGTCCAGCACAGGGCCATGAAGCTGATGGAGGGACTGGAGCATCTCTGCCATGAGCAGAGGCTGAGAGAGCTGGCCCTGCCCAGCCTGGAGCAGAGCAGGCTCAGGGCATCTCATCCCTGTGGATGAAAAGCCAGGGGGAGGCTGCAGAGGGGACAGGGCCAGGGACAGCCCCGGGGGCCTCGGGCACAAAGTGACCCACAGGAGGGGCCCTCCGAGCTCAGGAGACACTTCTGCACTGGGAGGGTGGCCGAGCACTGCCGCAGGTGCCCGGGGAGCTGGGGGAGTCTCCATCCCTGCAGAGACTCAAAAGCCACCTGGACACATCCTCGGCAGCCGGCTCTGGGTGGCCCTGATGGAGCAGGGGCTGGGCCAGGTGACCTCCAGAGGTGCCTCCAGCCTCCCCCAGCCTGAGCTCCTAGCCCAGGGCCACTGGCAGAAGTGTGAAATGGGCCTGAAGTCGGGCTCTCTGTCAGTGAGGGGTGAGGCAGTGCTGGGATTAGGATAAGGTCCTGGTGGACACAAGGGTGATCCCAGGGTTTGGTGCTGTGCAGCCATTTTCAGCAGGGAGCATTGGTTGGCACCAGGCACAGGGGCTGGGTGCCCTGAAGGGCTGCAAGGGACTCCAGGTACGTGTCACTGGGGGTCTGGGACAGTGGAGGGGGTCAGTGGCACTCTGCACGTGGAGGGGGGAGATATGAAAGGGTAGAGAGAAAAGGGGTATGAGAGGGTTGTGTTGAAAATAGGGCTGGTCAGTGTAGTGTCTGCCTGAGCCCTGCACCATCCTGTCTGTCCTCTTAAATCCATTTTCACCTATTTCTTAGTGAAACTCCCAGCCTGTGTGCATGTGTGCTGCAAGGAGTAAGTGCCAGCTGCTGGAGAGATGGCACAGGTTGGCCATGGGAGATGGAATCAGCAGGGAAACAACTGGTGAGGTTCAGCACAAGGTACTCAAGGGCTGGGAGGGTAGGTGGGTGTAAAGCTGGGGCTCTGTGGGATGCAGCCTCACAAAATTGCAGATTTAGGGACAGGAGCTGACATCAGGTGAGGTCATGGGGTGATACTTCAGCTGGATGTCCAGCTGTGCTCCCATGATAAATACATCAAATGTGGTCAAACCAGACAGGCTCCAATGGAACCCCATGAGCCACCCCTGCCTGGAATCCCCCTGAAGGGCTGGTTCTGCTGCTTGGACAGGGGTGCTGGACAAGGAGGAGGAGGAGATCTGGCTCAGCCTCCAGGAATGAGGCTAAACCCTGTCAGCCAGGCAAGAGGCAACAGGTTGTGGATCTCTGGCTGGGAAGGGCTCTTGTCATCCCCTCCTGAGGAGGAAGCCCTGGTCCTCACAGACAGAGGGTGTGACTGTGCCAGAGGGGGGATGAGTCCCTGAAGCAGTGCCCCAGGCTGACCCCCCACTCTTGCTGTGGCCACACAGCCCAGGTTGGGACAAGACATGGCTGTCACAGCTGCTGGCCTGCTCCCCACCGTGGGTCCTGCACACCTTCACAGAGCCATTCAAGGGGCAAGGATGAGGCCAGGAGAAGTTTATTGAGGAATGGTGACCGTGCTGTCCCCAGCACTGCCAGAGCCAGCCCTGGGGCAGAGGCTGCCTGGGCTTGCTCAGTCCTAAAGTGTCACTGCCCTTGAAGCTTCCTTCTCCCTGTGGGGCCCTGCCGTGCCCGGCTCTGCCAGTGCCCTGCCCCTGGGGCAGCTCTGCCTCTCCCAGCCAGGTGCTTTGGGGTTGGGCTGGGGGTTAGGGCTAGGAGTAGAGTTAGGGTTAGGGCCCCTGTGGGCCCATGCACACACTCTGGGCTCCCCAGCCACATGGCAGCGACACTGCAGGCCTGAGACCCCGCTGCTGTTTTTTTCCAATCACGCTGCTCCCATTGGCTGTTCTTTCCCCGTGAAGTCGGGATATTATTGGGAACAGGTGAAAGGAGGAGGGGTGAGGCTGGTAGCATTCCTCAGGCTCTGCAGGTGCTGTCAGGGAGCAGCTGTGCTCGAGACATCAGTCCAAAGAGTCCCCTCTCCTGCACCTTTTTTCTTGGGTGTCTTTGTTGGGGTCAGGCCAGACCCCACATTTCCAGATCCTGGATGCAGAACTCCTCCCGCTGTGAGAGGGTCTCGTTGTCGAAAGTCTCGCAGGGCTGGCTGCCCCCGTGGCGCAGGTCCCCGTCCAGCCACAGCCCAAACCTTCCGCTGCGAATGTGCAAGAGCGCGGTCAGCTGCGACCCGCCTCCTCCATGGCCGGAGACCTCCCACGCCACCTCCTGGGCTACCGGCCACCTCCCGTCCTCACTCTCTGCTCCCCAAAACGGACATGAGACGGGACAAGCAGCGGGCCCAGGTCTGTCACCGTGCCTGCAGGCAGGGAGCGGCAGGGAAGGTGCTGGGAGCGGGCAGGGAAGGGGCAGGGAAGGGACTGGGAGAGGCAGGGAGCGGGCTGGGAACCGGCAGCCCTTCCAGCGGGCAGTAGGGTCAGGGAATAAAAGGCCCAGTGCTGCTGGACAACCGGCGCCAGTGTTTTGGGGTTCAAAGCATCACGACGCGCTTGGACCCAGCTCCGTAGGGGAGCCTGGGTTCCTGTGATGGCTCTGATGGCCATCGGGGCTGGGGACCCTCTGATCCGCTCAAGCTGCCGGTGCAGTTCCTACCTCCCCCCACCGACCATCAGCAGATTCACATCCCCGTTCACAAAGAAGTCGTTCCTGCCCGTCCACCTGAACACCTGCATGGGGACAGCACTCAGGGGACCGTGGACTGGGGCAGTGTCCCCATCCCCATTCCTGTCCCTGTCCTGCGAGGACCAGCTGGGGGCTGCTGAGCCAGGCTGGCTCTGCTCGGGCATCTCCGTGTTCCACATCTCCGGGAGACCTGGCCGAGCATGTGGTTCGGATCCATCCCTGCCAACAGCCCTGTGGGCCCTCCCAGGGCACAGCTGCCCCCACTAACACGCACAGCAGTGCCCGACATGGCTGCTCCACATTCTGCCAGCCTAGAGCTGGGCTGTGACCGCCGTGCCATGTGGAGGGAACCCGGTGACAGCCAGCTGGGCAGGGTCCCCTTCCCTGATCTTCCCTCCCCGACACTGCCTGGGATTCGCCTTTTCCCCCCAGCCCTGGGGAAGCGCGGGGCCAAGCGCAGCCCCGTCCCCCCGGATCCCCCCAGCACCGCGGGGACCCCCAGGCACGGCCCGGCCCTCGGGGCACGGCCAGCCCCGGCCCGGGTGCCCCTCGGCGGGCAGCCCGCAGCCGCACCTTCAGCTCGGGGCAGAAGGAGAAGAGGAAGGTCTCCCCCGTGCCGTAGAAGCCGCTGCTGCTGCGAATGGCGGTGGCGGAGAAGGCACCGAAAGCCTGGGGAAGCAGAAGGGGGAGACTCACGGGGCTGCGTCCAGAGGGGCTCCCAGCGCCGGGACGTGTCCCCGTCCTGCCGACGGAGCGAGGAGGTGCCCGAGCCCCCAGTGACGCGGGGCAGCCGGGCTGGGGAGGGCACGGCCGTACCTGCGCCTCCGTGTCCCTGATGAACAGCAGGGCCGGCGAGTCCGGCCGGGCCCCGCTCCGGTACAGCGTCCGCAGGCTGAAGCCGTCCCGCCCGGTGGAGTAGAGCAGGTGCCAGGGCTGCTGCATCAGCCGCGGGGGCAGCTGGGGGCCCAGCTGGGGCACAGCGGCCTCAGTCGGTGCTGATCGGCTGAGCATCCTCCCCCCGCCCCAGCACTAACCTGAGATCTCATCGAGGAGGTGGAGCACGCATCATCCCTCCAAGCAGCCTCCAAGCACCCACCTGAGCATCCTTCCGAGAGATGCTTCCAAGCACTCTCCCCTTCAACACATTCCCAAAGCGTCCTCACCCCACAAACCCTTCTGAGATGGCTCCCCAAGCATCCTTCCCCCTAAGAGGTGACCGTCCCCAGGCACAGGGAATGTCACCCATCTGGCCTCACAGGGGACTATTCCTGGTAGGACAGCGGTCACGGCTGTGGGTACGGGGCAGACGAGGAGGGCAGGGTCCCTGTGCAGGCCGGGGTGCCTCACCTCCTCGATGTCCCTGTCCCGCAGGATGCTGCTGGGTGTGCTCAGCACCAGCCTGCTCGGCTCCTCCTCCGCTGCTGCCGGGGCTCCCTCCCAGCCCCGCTGCCCCTCTCCAGCTGGGTCCTCGCATCCCATGGGCAGCTCCTCGTCCTGGTCGGGCTGGGGGCAGCAGGAGATGAGCATCACTGCGGGCCCGAGGGAGCAGCAGCTCCCAAACCCGCCCAGCGTGGGGCGCCTCCCATCCTCTGTCCAGGGACTGGGACAAGGGGCCCCAAGTCCACGGGAATGGGCACCAGGCTGAGCCTACAGCCCAGCTCCCGGCTGCCCGCTGCTCCTGGCAGCCCAGGCGCCATGCCATGCCATTACGTGCCGTGCCATGCCATGCCATGCGTGCCGTGCCATGCCATGCCGTGCCTTGGCACCCCGCCAGGCCGTGGCACCACTGCACACGGAACTTCAAGGGTGTATGGCCACCCGAGGGGGAGGAAGTGGTGGAGGAGGAAGAGAAGGCAGGGAAGGCTTCTCCAGCTGCAGCCCCGTAGAAGGGGTGAAGCCTTGCCTTTTTGCTCACGGCCAGGCCGACCTCGCAGCGTGGAAGGGGTCGGGGATGTGCCGCGGTCCTGGTGGCCGCTAGTGACAAGTGTCTCAGCCAGCCACGCGTTCAGGCTGTGGGTGCAGCCCATGCCCGAGGGCTGCCGGGATCCTGGGGAGGCAGCGGCTGCAGGGGCAGGTCCCGCTGTGCCCATCACCCCCGCACCTGCCCAACCCCTCCCTGTCCCCAGGGCAGCCCCCTCTGTCTGTCCAGCCCCGTGTCCAGCCTGGTGGTGCGTCCCAGCGCTGCCCCAGAGCTCCTTCCTCGCTCTCCCTCCCACGATGGACCTACCAGGAGCTGGTAGCCGTACCGGAGCCCCCTCATTGCAGCTGTTTCTGGGGTGCTGGGGCTGTGCCGCAGGGAGCCCTGGCCACCGCCCGGGGTTAATGTTCAGCCGCGCCGGCCCCTCCCTGGCCACGGGTGCGTGACAGGGCTGGTGCGGGTGCCAGCGGCCTGTCTCGGCTCCGGGGGTGCGTGGGCAGGCATCCCGCTCCAGACAGGGCGTGCTGGCCCATGGCTGTCACCTCTTTGACAGCCCACGGTCACCTGGAGCCAAGCGCAGAGCCCAAGGCCAGGGCTGCCCTTGTGGCCTGTGCAGAGCCGCTCTTTGCAACACAACTGTGGCAATGCTTGTGGCAACTGCCAACATCTGTGGTGGGGTGACCCTGGCTGGGCACCAGGCACCTGCCAAGGCCTCTCTTACTGCCCTCCACAGCTGGACAGGGCTGAGAAAATACAGCAAAAGGTTCATGAGTTAAGGACTGGGTGCAATCCCTCATCCAATACTTTCAGGGCAAAACAGACTTGAATTAGAAATATTAACTGAATTTATTACTAACAAAATCTGAGCAGAATAATGAGAAGTAAAATAAGACCTTAAAAAAAACTTTCCCCACACCTCTCTCCTTCCCAGCTCTGCCTCCACCCCTCCAGCAGTGCAGAGAGATGTGCAATACGGGTTATGATCAGTTCATCACCTGGTGTTTCTGCTGCTGCTCAGGGAAAAGAGTTGCAGTCCTTCCCCTGCTCTGGCGTGGGCTCCTCCAGGGGCTGCAGGGGCACAGATGCCTCCCCATGGCCTTCCCCATGGAACCCCAGGGGAATCTCAGCTCCAGCTCCTGGAGCAGCTCCAGCCCCTCCTCCTGCCCTGCCCTGGCTGTGTGCAGGACTGTTCCTCTCACGTATTTTCATCTGCTCTTCTCTGATTGCAATTACATCTATGCAGTAACTTTTTTCTTCTACTTAAATCCCTGATCCTTGAGACATCACCACCATCTGTGCTGGGCTGGGCCTTGGCCAGCAGTGGCTCCATCCTGGAACCATCTGGAGTTGGCTCTGCCAGACACAGGGGCAGTTTCTGGCAGCTTCTCACAGAAGCCACTCCTCTAGCCAACCCAATACCAAAACCTGGACACACAAACCCAGTACAGGAGGCCCTGGTGGCAAATGACCCTCACTGAGGGAGCCAGCTTGGGACTGGCAGCTGAGGGAGGGAGCTGCTGGCTGAGGGACCTGCCAGGCTCAGGGGCCTCTGGAGAAGCCCCTGCAGAGCAGGGAAGAGGTGCCGTGCCCCAGTGCAGCCCCTTCTCACTGATGACATCCCCAAACCACTCAGCCTGGCTGAGCCTCCGTTTATGCCAATTTAGGACTTCCTGTGTGCCTTGCCTGGTGGCACGATGGCCTTGATGCCTAGCCCTGGGCCCACTGCAGGCATTTTTGGGTTGTTCCCCATCTCCACAGCAGGCCCACTGCAGCCCTGGTGGGTGTCTGCTGTGTTGTCCCCACAGCATTGGGAGTCTGGAGGTTCCTGGTGCCTGGCATTTGGTCACTGGCAGCACTTGGTGGGGACCAGGCAGTTCTGGTGACCCCAGGGCTCCCAGTCCCTGCCCAAGTTGTGTTAGCATTGCAATCCATGTCCCTGCCCCTACCCCTGCCAGTGCTTCTGTCCCTGCCCCATCTCTGCTCCTGGTCCCACCCTTCCATACCCCTGTCCTTGACGCTGTGCCTGCCCCTGCCCTGTCCCTTTACCCTTTCATTCTCCCTGCCCCTACTCTGCCCTTTCCTCCTCCTCACCCTTGACCCTGCTCCTTGTCCCTCCCCTGGCCCTGGCCCAGCTGTCTCTGCCCTCGCTCCTTCTCTGCCCCAGTGCTGACCCCACCACCTTCCTCAGGACTCCTTGAGTCCAAATTTGGGACTTGCTCCTTCAGGACACCCAGACGGAGCCAGCACAGGGGGTCGGGAGTGGGCCCAGCCCCGGGACCAAAGGCAGCTCTGCACAGGACAGGGCACTGCCTGCAGCCGGCTCAGCTGCCCTACAGCCGGGCTCTTCCAGCCTGCCCCACAGACCTGCTCCATTTTTTGTCACTCGTTTCCCCCCACCAAGCCGTGTTTGCTTTCAGATCCTCTCCCAGCCCCTCCCGTGCCTTCCACCCCGCCCTCACCCTGCAGCCGCACAGCCAGAGCACACACACAGAGGTGTCCAAAACTCGCACAGTTTTATTTATTTCGCTCCCGGCCGTGCCCCCGCCGGCCCGAGGCTCCCGTCGGGGCCGCCCCAGGCCGGGCGCGGCTCCACCCCCAAAGCGCTGACAGAAGTGCAGTAAGGCAAAAGTTTGAATTGTCCGGAAAGAAGGATCTCTTTACAACCTGCCTGGGCTCACCCATCCATCAGCTGCTCCGTACCCGGTGCGGTTTCCATGTCTCATTCCCAACCTCCGGCTGTCCCGCGGGAGCAGTGGCGATGCCGGAGGCGGCTGTCACACTCTGGTCACTGCATCTCAGTGCCAGCCACAGCCAGCAGAGCTGGTGGCTTCACCCCACAGTGTCACATTCAGGGGGCAGTAGCAGCAGCTCCAGGGTGAGCAGGTCTGAGTACAAAGAGGAGTGGGGGGGACCAGGGGAACTGATTGAAGGGAGCCCCCATGCACAGCCTGGAGCCCAGCACTGACTGGCACAGGGTGACACAGACAAGTGCACATCCTGTAGTGATAAGCAGCTGTGGAACAACTCCGTAACAGCAGTGGCTGAGACTCCTCCTGGATTTGGTCTGGGGCCTTACAGGGAGATTGTGACACCTCCTGGTCCCAGCTGCTGCCCCAAGTGATCACAGCAGCACAGTGTGAACCCCGCACTGCCGGGCTTTATCACCCAACAGAAACTGGGAGCAGTGGGAGTCCATCTCCTCAGTAGTATTCCCTCGGAGACCTGCAATGCCTCTGTGCAGCTCCTGGCATGGCTATGTTGCTCCAATGGGATAGAGCAGTTACCTGGTACCCACCTTGCTCCTGATCCCATCCCAGTTCTGGTTCCTACTCATGTTTGTTTGAGTGCTGAGGTTACCAGGTGTGGCACCAGCTCCAGATGCTGCCCAAGGTCATTGTCCTTAGTCACCCAACCTTTTCACAGCACCCACTGTGACTGAGCACATGGGATTCTTCCAGATCCCTCAACAGTAGAACCACCAAGAAATGGAACCTGCAGCCAGGCTTGGGGCACCAGGTACCCCGAGCCTGCCTCGTGCCAAGCAGGAGCATTATTGGTCAAAGCAGTGAAGGGGAAGGTCCCCGGAGAAGCAAACATCTCCAAGAAGCAGTGGTGGAAAACAGTTCATGGTCTGAGCTGCGGCCCTGGGTTTAGCTCAGACACTCCGGCTCTTGCTGGACTGCCCAGAGCTGATGGCTGAGGTCGAAGTGAAAAGCACAGCTGAGGGAGGAGGCACTGCAGCTCTGAGAGTCTGTGCTGAGCCTGCAGCTCAGTGGTTATTCCCAGAACCTCAGCCCTTTCTTTCAGTAGGTATCATTCCCAAAGTCAGACCTCCTTCAGGGAACCTTCCCCACCCACCCCATGTAGTCCAAGCTTTGCATGTTCCTCGGAGTGGCCCATGTCCCAGGAAATGGTGGTCCAGTCCTTACTTCAGAACCAGCATGGCCTCTGTCCCGTCCTGCCTTGTCAGGTGCAGCCCGTGGGTGAGGTAGTACTCCCGCCGGAGGAAGGCATAGAAATAATCCGAGATGAGCAGGATCTGTGGAGTGAGATGTTCACACACATCAGTGCTGCTCCAGAGCAAGGAATAAAGAGGGACACGTGTTGGTGACAGACCCTGTTGGGGGTCAAGCAGCTCCGGGGCTGTTCAGCACATGCTGCTGGAGGAGCCACTGTGACCTTGGGAACACCTTGTCCATCCCCTTGCCATGTTAAGCCAGGGGAGACTCACATACAGCAGCTCCATAAACTGCCAAAGTGTATGACAATGGCAGGTCCAGCTGTGCCACAGCTGCACAGGCATCTCAGCTGCACCCACAGGACTCCTTCTATCCAAGTGTTGTCCCAGAATCACAGGGCCATTTTAGCTGAAAAAGACCTCTGAGATCACCAAGTCCAACCTTTGACTGATCCCCCACTGTGTCACCCAGCCCAGAGCACTGAGTGCCACATCCAGGCATCCCCTGGACACCTCCAGGGGTGGGACTCCACCACCTCCCTGGGCAGCCCCTTCCAATGCCTGACCGTATTTTCTGTGAAGAAATTCCTCCTAATGTCCAACCTGAACCTCCCCAGGCACAGCTTGAGGCTGTTTCCTCTCATCCTGTCCCTGTTCCCTGGGAGCAGAGTCTGACCCCCCAGCTGCACCCTCTTGTTGGAGGTGCAGAGTGAGAAGGTTCCTCCTGAGCCTCCTTTTCTCCAGGCTCAGCCCCCCCAGCTGTTCCTGGGGCTCAGTTCCCTTCTCTGGCTGTTCCAGCCCTGTAATGTCCTTCCCGGGCAGAGATGCCCAGAACTGGACACAGCTCTTGAGGTGCCTCACCAGTGCCCAGCACAGTTGACAGTCACTGCCCTGGTCCTGCTGCCACCCCATGGCTGTACAGGCCAGGTGTCAGTGGCCCCTTGCCCACCTGGGCACACCAGGCTCTTGTTCAGCTGCTGTTGAGCAGCACCCCCAGGGCCTTCCCAGCCACTCTGCCCTGAGCCAGGACACGTCTGGCTGTACTGAGGCACATGGTGAGACTGTTCCCACTCCTGGGGCCTTGAGATGGCAGGAATGGGTGACAGTGGATTCTCTAAAGCTGCAGCCATGGGAAGCTGCCACTGCTGGGGCAGACTGGGCTGTGGCAGGGACCTGCTGGCTCAGTAGTGCCATTTGTCACTTAGCCTCTTGAAGTGTGACCTTCCCACAGGACTGATGCCTTCCCCCATCTGGAAACAGGAGCAGGTAACTAGAGTGGAAAACCTTTTCAGTGCCAGCCCAAGCTGGTAGTTATTGTCCTCATGTCCTAGTGCAGATGCCACTTAAAGCATCCCTTTGGCACTAAGCACTGCTGTGTACCTCAGGTGACCAAGGGCACAGAGGGAGGGACAGTCAGAGCCTGCCGGGGTTACTGTGCAATACAGCACAGAAAAACACAGCAGCTGCTGCAGAGGCTCAATGGCAGGAGAGGGGGGGATGGAGGAGCAGGTGCAGAGCAGGGGAAAGAGAAATGGGGCTGCAGACTGCTGAGGTCAGGGGAGAAAGTGTGAAGGAGAACAGACCCAGGGAGAGGGTCAACCCAAACAGCCATGATCTGCTTGCTTTGCTGCACTGCTGACAGGCTCTGTCAGCGCAGCTGGTTTACCTTTACCTAAGCTTCTCTGCAGATATCTAAATGGGAAAAGAAAGAGCTGAGGTGGGGATGAGGGCTAGATTTTCTCACAAGGAAATCAGACAAGAGACTTGCTGTCTGCATTTACACAGAGCACAAGACCTTGCAGGACCTGCTATGACTTTCTCAGGTAGGAAATAAAACCCTCTTAGAATATCAACAGCTGCTATTTCTAGTTAAAGTTTTACTATTCCTTTCATTGCATAGGACCTGTAACGAACCATTCCCAGTTTTCTATCAGTCCCTCTTAGCAGAATCTCTACTCTCCCTCTCAACCTGTGCAGCCTCTTTTGGTTTTACCAAATAAGTGTTTTCCCCATTAATCAAGGGTAAGAGTAGGTGATTTTTTGCCCCTGGCCAAAGCATTCCCCTGGCTTTAGGAGAACCAGACAAGCATAAATGGCTGAGGCACATTCAAACTAAAGGCAGCTTTAACATGAAATGAACGTTCTGCTCACCCACACGTCAAACTGCCCCAGGGCTCAGGTACATGACAAGCAGCACAGAGAAGAGAAAGGACTTAAAAAAGGTTGTAGCACCTGCGTACACTGAGTTCCATCCTTCAAGGGTGCTAAGCCCTGCTTTCCCTAAGGCCAGTGGAAGTCATGTATCCAGAATGGTCTTGGGAAAGGCAGGGAGGGCAAGTCCTGGCATCACTGGGACCCTGCACGTGCTGCCACGTCTCAGAAATACTGGTGTCATGTCCTTGAGCATGGGCAGGTCTCATTTGTCTGTTTCCTGGACCCACTGCCACTGCCCTGAAGTTTTTCCATTTCCCCTCTTAGCTCTCCTTCTCCATTCACTTGTGCTTGGCCCTGCCATACTGGGATGCTTTTCCTTGGCCATCAGCAGCAGAGCACAGAACCTGCAGTTGGCCGGGTTGGGTTGTTAAGCCACAGCTCACACCACAAGAACTCTTTCCCATTAGTGTGTCAGGGGTTGAGGAACAGACAGAATCCAGGAGGAGAGCCAGGAAGCTGCTATGCAGGACCACACAGGATGCAGAGAGCTAGCCCCATCCTGCAGGATTCACTGCTGCTGACAGGCCACCCCCTCCAGCAGCCTGCCCACAGCGCAGCTTCATTTGCCTCACTCTACTGACCTGCCCTATGTTGAAAGTCAATGTGATGGCATAATAAAAATTGGAGTTGGCACTTCCTGCATAAATCCATAGATGCCACAGAACAGGGAACAGGAAGGAGCAGAAAATGAGCACACATGACAGGATGAAGATGTTCCGGAGGACTGTAAAAGAAAACCAGCTGTTAAAATGAGGTATTACTGAGCAGTCATGGTCACACAACCAGTAATGGTATTTGGGGTGTGCAGGGGGCGAGAGGGACTTGCCAAGACATACTTTCCTCCAATAACCTTCCACAGGTTGCTTTAGTAACTTTTTGGATAGTGGTTATAAGAAATCCACTATATTTCCCTTCAAAATAAATACTTCTGCCTTTGTTGCAGTGTGAAATCCCCATTTGTAGCTCTTGCCTTCTAGATCCTGCTTCCAAACACTTTCTTGGATGACTTTGGCTTTTTGGTATCTACACTACAGTAACCAGCAGCCTGCAAAGGGGCCTTGCCAGCAGCACCCAATTTGGAAAGCAGAGCAGTTCAATCCCTTGCCTCATCAAGCTAATGACAAAGGAAAAAATGAATCTGTGGGTTATAGGACAAGATACTTTCCTGGGAGGTGGCAAGGAAATGAAAGCACCATAAAAGGAAGAAAGTCATACAGGCCAAATGCACTGACAGACACATGACATGGGGAGGTGCAAGAACCCAGCAGTCTGCCTGAGTACGTGTCAGGTGGACAAAAACCAAGCATAACTTTGTCTAAAAGAGCTGGGAACTACCAGGCCAGGAGAGGTTCTGTTTTCTGTGAAGTGCTTATGCCTGTCCTTTGGTAGCAGTGCCGTAATCCATCCTGACACTTGTGCTGCTGTGCTTGGCTGCAGCTCAGCCCATGCCCACCACCCTGCAGTTGAGGGCAGACGATGTTTTGGAGCATTGTTGCATCCAAACCTTTTCCCACCTATTTTAAATTTATTGTTCAGAAGGTCTGTTCACACACTGCAGGGTGGGAGCCTGTGACAGATGATTGTCCCTCCCCCTGCATGTTTGGAATGTGGAACTGAACTATGCTGAGCAAGCACTTTAAGAAGTTCATCACCTGCTACAGCTGTGATGTGTTCAGGGCCAGCCTGGGGATTCCTGCCCTGTTTCATCACAGCTGCTGTGAGCTCAGCTCTCCTGAGTCTGAAACCCACAGAGCATATGGTCTCCAGGTCTCCTGAATATGTCTCCTACAACAGGCAGGTGAGCTGTCCATGAACACACTTGGCCTGGCTTGGAGAAGGCTGCAGTGAAAGGCCTGGACAACCTGGCATGGTTGGTCAGAGCAGTTGGTTTAAACAAGAAATGCCAGAAAAACTCAACACCTCCAAGTCTCCCCATGGAAGCAGGTTCTATAGACTGAGCCTGAGAATCCACAGGAAGTTCTCTGTGATTTCAGGAGATAAAGAGAGTCTTTTTGAAGCATTTAAGAAAGTCTGGACAACTGCTTGGAGTAACTCAGTTATTTTCACTCTAAGCAAACAAGCAGATACAAAACAAAGCACAACTGCAAGATTCAGCACTTTAAGGCTGGGGGACTCGCCAAATGCAGGAGCACTGTTCAAATTACACAGCCTTAAATGGGAGTGGAGCATCTGGAGGATGTAGGACTGCCAAAGGTTCTTATAAAAAAGATAATCTTCAGAACAAGTTGGAGAGAGGGGGAAGATAAGGTACAAGGGAAAATTCCCTCCTTGACCAATTTCAACCCAAGTCCTAAAGACATGTTAGGGATTGTAGCACCAGAGGAAAAAACCTCCAAAATCCAGCCTCCTTCTAGACACCCCATGGAGGCCATGAGAGCCTATGAACTTGGGTCTGGTTGGGTTTAGTGGTGACCATTTAATTTAATTATTTGGCAGGCCCTTTTACATTCCAGATAAGTAATAATCAAGCACAAAGAACTTACATCTGTAAAGGTGGCTCCAGACTGGAAGGAAGGCCATGTACAGTGCAACGTCTCCCACGGTGGGATAGGACTTGAAGATAGAAATGATGGCGAGCTGGACAAACAGGAAGAACACAGGATGTTCCCTGGAAAGGAAAACAAAGGCTAAGAGGATGCAGTAGGGCCTCTGGAAACTGTAAATGAATATCAGCAAGGGCACAGATGTGCTGCAGGACAGGCTCAAAGAAGCTCCTGCAGCCCTGTTCTCTTCAAACTAGGCTCCAAATGCTGGGTGGGGTGGATGGAGCTGCCCTGCAGAGCAGCAGGGTCAGGGGAGGCACATCTGCCACAGCCCTCACCCAGCAACCTCAGTGCACATTTACACCTGCACTGTGCTTCCCAGCTCTGCCTTATTCACCAGAAGCAATTAGCGCCTGCCCTCTGATGGTAATTGGAGAAGCCCAAAGCCCAGTTATCCCTCTGGTCCACCTGATCTATCAAGTGTAAGCCAAAGGACAAGCTCACTGAGAATCCAGGTGTGTTAATGGGTGTTTTTATCAGAAAGAAGTCAATGAAGTCAAATAGAAAAGTCCTCAAGTTTCCACATTTTCTCTGACAATGAAGAGCTGGAAGTTCCAGCCAGCTCTTGCTTTCTGACTATGCTAGCACTTGTACAGCCTCCATTTCTGCTGCCTCTGTTGATGCTTGCAACACAGAGTTCCACTGCAGAGCCCAAGTCACTATTTAAGAGGAACTGAAACTGAAGAGCTGAAACTATGGGAAATGAGGATGATAAGCCCTGTTAAAAATCTTTTTCAGGCTTGTAGGTCAAAACATCCAACTTCAGCCTTAGAAGTGTCCACTGGATAACTTAAGAGTAAAAAAAAAGTGGTAGAGAAATACATTCATACTTACTTTAACTTTATTGCCAAAGGAATGGTGTAGAAGAACACATTGATTTGAAACACACATACAAAGAAAAGACTGAAGTGTTCAAACATCTCTGCAAAGAAGTACCAGAAAAGGCCAATATTGGGTGTCAGGTCTGGAACAGAAAGGCTGAAATTTGAAAAGAAAGTTGTGGTAAGTTTTTGAATGGTTGTTCTTCCCTGCCCTGCTTCTGTTGCATTAATTAATCATTGTGTGCTACTGGATGTAAGTCCTTAATTGTAAATCCATGAGAGAAACCAAATGGATGAAAACATGGAGAGCAGGTTGAAATCCTGCTGAGGAATCTTTCCTGATGTCACAGCAGGATTTAAACCATTCTCAAGTAGACATTTCTCCAGAGAGGAATATCTCACAGCCATGGTAGCTTAACAACCAAATCCATTTCCAATCACTCAGTAGAAAACAGCTCCTGTCTTTTAATTTTTGCTATTATTTATTTAACAGAAATTGGAGCTGGCTAATGGCTGCTTTCCTCTACATATTCCTTCTTTTATTGCATTGCCAGTAAATCACAGAGCACACACTTCCTGGGTCAAGCACACACCCGTGTGTGATGGGCAAGAAAGAGTCTGTGTGGGCTGGATGGGGCTGGAGAGAAAACCATCAGTAAGAATCCTTATACTTACATAAACCCATAAACAGATGGGATAAAATCCCAGGAGTTGAGCAGGAAGAAGGAGAGGCAGATGATCACCACCAGGCTGCACAGGTACAGGGATGCATACTGCATGGTGTAGAGCCAGAAACTTTTGCTTTTCAGTTTGATAGGTATGAACTGGCGCTGAAAGAGAAACAGAAGTACCTCAGCAGGGGGAGAGCCACAAAAACGTGTGAGTGTTCAGAACATCATTTCAAATTGATGAAATTGATTAAACATTGGCACTATGGCATTTGAAGGAGCAGCTTTCAAGCACAATTTGCTTGTTGTTCTTCACTCTGGCCAATTAAATCACACACACTGCACTCTCAGAGCTGTGTTTGAAAATACAGTAGCAAAGCTGGTCATTTCTGCATGCAGTGAGTTCCCCATGTGAGCACACACACAAGTGTAAGATTTACACCCCTCCTCACAGTGCACTGGTACCTCAGATGTTTGCAATACTGCACTGGTCCCTGTCTTCTCCTGCCTGACCCCACTTGATCACCTGTTCTGGCTGAATGGTACCTTCTTTGATACTTTTTCTTCCTCTCCTGGGAAATTTATGTCTGTTTCTGACAGCCATCCCAAAACTTTATGTGTGAATACAGAGGCAAAGAATTAATTTGATTGTGCTTTAGTTATGTCTGTGTCTTCAGTCACTGAATTACCCAGGCTGGCTTTTAGAATTCTTCCAATGACCTCTTGTTCAATATGTTCTTGAAGAAAAAGAGGGTGACTGAAAGCCCTGCTCCAGAGCCTCCAGCCTGTGGCACCAGGCCTGGCCTGGCACGCCTGCTCTGCTGAAATCAGGGCAAGAGGACATCCACTGAGTTCCTAAGCAAAGAGGAGCCCCTCTGAAAGCTGGCATCCTCAGACAACGTCCTGCCACTGCCACGTGTCCTTGTCACATGGCAGGGATATCCCACTCCACCAGGTCCCCTGACTGCCTGTGTACAGACAAATACACCCAGGGGCCAACACCTTTGGGAATTGCTCAGCACTCTGCAGCTCCAGGTCAGTGATGTGGCTTTTCCATTTGGCCCTGGGATTTGCAGTGACAGGAGATGTGCAGAAAACCTGCCCTGGCTGCTGTGGGCTCTGGATTTTCTCAGTTGTAGTGGGCTTAATGTCACTTGCTGGGACAATGTAAACAACATTACCAGAAATTTTGGCAGGACAGATTGAAAAGAGCAGGAGAAAAGTGATTTAATTCTGTACAAAGAAAGCAGGAAACTTCATTTACAAATTTAGATAAAAGGACACACACTGGCATGACTGCCTTTAAAAGTTGCAAATTAGGCAATCACGTATCAAAGCACTTATTGTGTTTGTGTTGTATTATTGTTTGTGAATTCAAAGTACAATGCTTGCACTTCACTCCCAATTTACTTTGACTAAAGTTAAAAGAGAACAAATGAGGCTAAAATATTGAAGATAAAAATTCTCCTAAAATTCATCAAACTGAAAAAGCAACACTGACTACAGAGCTCTCCTGTAAAGACTAATAATAATAAAATTCCTGAAAAAAAGTAAGAGACATTCATGTCAGAGCAAGAAGATTAATTAGAACTGACTCCCATTCTGTCTGGAAACTCAGAGATTTGAGAACAGGCTAGTTAAGTAAAGATAAGGTATAAGCATCACCATCAGAAGCAACAAAAAAGAGTGGTGAAAGGTACAGCAGCAGCATTCAGAATTTTGTAAGAATTCTAAGAATTTCAAATACTAAACATTATCACAAAGTGATCTGTGAAGTGAGCTGAGCCTCTGCTGGCATCTCAGCCTCACCTTGCTGCCAAAGCAGGATAAAATTAGCAAGGGCAGCCCTGGTGGGATTCATGGAGAGGGAGAAAGAACAACCAGCCTCTTGCCAGAACATGCCTTTTGCCTTAAAACCCCAAACCAGTATTTCTGAACTTCTCTGGGTCTGAGCCCTTCATTGCTGCCCACACAACAAAAAGAACAGCACTTATTTTGGGCAAGCTAAACAGCACCCAGCTCTGTAGACTCCCTGCTCCCTTCTCTCCAAACACAGGCATTCCCATTCAGGGCTCAAACTTGCCATGGCTCATGAAGTCACTTTTGCTGAAACTCTGCCCTTGTCTGACTCCCCTCCCCAGGACTGCCCCTGCACAGCTACAAGAAGGCAACAGATACCAAGAGTTAGAAATCAACTACCTGTAGAAGGTAAAGCAGTGCTGGAGCAAACAGTGTGAGAGGGTAGAGTGATTGGTATGTTGCTAAGGCCAGGAACACAGCACTGAGGAAGGCACTACCTGCAAAGAAAAAAAAAGTTTATAAGGAACTTTTAGTATAAACAGCCATACAGACAGCAAGTCCAAATGGGAAGAAACTCATAAGCCTCTGAAGGGGATTCACAAGTATCATGACACCCCTTAAAGGAATTTTTAGCAGAATGTATCCTGCAGGGTGTCCTCTTGTTAATGACATTTTGAATGGAGAATGACTCATTCCATAAGAACAAACCACTGGCTGGTTTATATCTCCTGTCATTCACACACAGAAAGAGATTCATATAATTTAGTCTATATAAAGCCCATGCTAGCTGCTGTTAAAGCATGGGAATGCATTCACTTAAGTCATATCTGCATGTAAGAACTGCCATACTGGGCTTGCTGGATAACCTCATCACCAGAATGTGTTGCAGCCTCAGCAAAGCTGTGTGCAAGAGAGCAAGCAAAGTCTGCACTGAAGGAGTGGAGTAGCATTAGCTCTGCTTTACTGATACCAAAACTGAGGCATAGAAAGGATTGGCACAACTTTTCCAAGTGATTTTGTATGTATATATGTCTTTATTGAGGCAGCTTTATTTGAAGTGTCTCAGTGTTGACCACTCACATTTCTCAACTAATAACAGAAATATTCTCAGCCAATTAACAGAAATAATGTCCAAAAGATCTCAGGTTAAACAATAAAAAATGCAAGCACCCAGTGCAGTAGCCTGGTTATAGCTACAGACTCAATGGAAGTCCTCTGTAAAAACAGAGCTCAGACAGCAAGAGCCCTGACCCAGGGCACAGAACCACTGTGCCTCTGCTGACAGCAAACACTCAGAGAGCTCCTCTCTGCTTCCTCCTCTGAAAGGGAAAATACAGGGTTACCTGGTGATGAGCCTCTCCTCTCTTCAACTACACTCTCCTGACAGAAACCTCCCTATCCTGTGTTTTATCCAGTATTCTGTTCTGCACAGATCTAAATAAGTGATTCCCAGAAATCACAGTTATAACCTGATATTCTCTTTGCCCACTTCAACTCCAGAATGCTACACTTCCAGTCAGGGACAAACCACGAGACAGTTTTGTCTATGACCAAAGTTTTGGTCTCAGGGTATCAGTGAACAGTTAAAAATCAGTTTAACTAAATGGACTCCACTTGTTTGCAATTGCAAATGCTTTTAAATTAAAACACCTCCTGACTTAATTAGCCAATAATTATAGGAAAACGTTCTTTAGACAAAAACCATCTATATCAGCTTTTTTTTTTTTTTTTTTTTTCAGTGCCTGGGTCTGGGCCCTGCTGGAGACAAAAGACCAGACTGACCTTTCCTCTGATCCAGCAGAGAACTCCTTAAAACTTAGGTAGGTGACTATTAGAAATCACATAGGCTAAAAGATACTGAGGAGTCAAAAGAAACAGAAAGCTGGCATTATGCAGAAAATGAATGAAACTGATTCTGACAAAATCTCTTACACTGGGCTGTTTTGGGTCTTTGGTTGCTGCTTCTGCTTCCCCAAAGCTTAATTAGTTCATTTGAAACCATGTTTACACCTGCGAGGGAAAGCCAAATAATAGCTGCAGGCAAATGCCTGCTTTTGAATAAAAGTTCAAGGATAAGCTTAGAAAATAAATTGTGTATGACATTTAAGTGCATATTCACATGCAAAAGAAGAGCAACAGAGCTCTTCTGTTCTGCAACACACAGACATGTTTCTTCCTGAACAGAAAACCATTTGAAGCCAACCAGGAAAAGGAGTCAGTTTTTAGTGTAAACTCTTGGGTACACTGAGGTGAAAGTAAGTCTTTACTTGACTAGAAAGTCTTTTGAAGTCACAAATTCATGTAGAACTTTCACCTTGTTTCAGTCCTGTTTGTGCCATGCTTCACTGAGATCTTTGTAGCAATCCTATCTGCAAAGCTCCTCCCGGATTTATTTTTTGCTACATTTCTAATCTTTCTAAAAAGTCATAAAGAACCCTTTTGCTTCACTGAGTTACCTTTTATTGTAGCTAAAATGAAGAATGCAATGACAGAGTTGTTGATGGCGCAGGTGGACTTTGCCACACAAGACATCACAGTGTAGGGGTTTAACAGGTAGCTGAAAAAGAGCAAAGCTCAGGTTACATCCCAAGGAGCATCTAATTAAAGAGATGTTCAAAGGAAAAAAAGGTGCACTTTGCCTTTTCTTTTAGTTTATTTACATTTGATGGGATCCTCTCATCAGCAAATTAATTCAGCTGAACAGGTTCTTCAATCTGAAGTAAAAACCAGACCTCTGAATTGCAGACTTGGACACAGGGGCCACAAGGAGCCCACTACAGAAATGAAACATTGGGAAGAGGTCCAAAATGCAAGTTCTGGCCTAGAAAATGACTACCAAAAATGCTTCTTGCTTTGCAGAAACATTATACATTTATTCAGTCAGATCTAGGATTATTGAGTCCAAAGGAAACTTTTTCTGCTACTCACACCAACTACTTCTGAAGAGGAATAAGGAGAAAACATGATGGAAAGAAATCTGAGACATAAGCAGAATTTCCCACATCCCAGCCTCCTGCTGTGGCAGAGCAAGCCTTTACCTTTACCATGGCACTAGCTGAGCACAAGACCAGCCAGCTTTGCAAGACTGACACATTTTAACTGGAATTACAGAAAAACTCTTAACAACTTTACATTCCAGAATTCAGCCACACTTTAGTTAGCAAGCATGCCAGCTCCTTTTGGAAATAAGAATTACAATAATCTCATTTAAGTAGGTTCAGAGCAAAGAGAAAGGCTTGGAGGACTACCAATACAGTAAGTATGACAATGTAATGATCAGCCTTGCCAATAACTAAATTACTCATCAGAGTCAGTAGACAGGGCTAACAATTTCCTAATTCTCTCCTTATATTTTCCTGTATCTCCAAGTCCCAGTCTGTCTTTTTCAGTGTTTCCAGAAGGCAGCTCACAGCAGGACAGGTACAATTTAATGCCAACTTTGCTGTGGCAATGTACAAAACAGTCTGAAATTTACCCTCTTTACCCTTCTGGCCACAGGGACTGTGCCATTTAAAAAATTCATATGAAAATAAGAAAAAAATGGCAATTTATCTAATGGAGAACTCTCTCTGATACAGATCAATTTGGATAATTTCTTTGTGTCAAAATATCAATTTTAAAAAAATCTGTAACAGTAGGCGCCTTGATTGTATATTAGTTGAAGCCTTCTGAAATTAAAAAAAAATGTTTTGTATATAGAAGAACACCAAGACATAAAATTAATAAAATGACAACATCAAAACATCTTTTAACTGTTATAAGCAATTTGGGACATTCAAAGTGTGAAATTTGGGATATTCAAGTTGTGATATTCAGCACACACTCAGATGTTTTGTCCAGCTGCTGAGAAATTCTCCTAACTTTTCTGAAAAAGTTGGAAGGCAGAGGATCAATTTTGATAACATTATCATACAGGCAACATAAATGGGAATGTGATCTGTGCTGACTCAACATTCTTGTTACCCAGATAATGACCTTGCTGCTGAGCCCATCTCAAAGGGCCTGAGTGCATTTACTTGTTAGCAACAAGCACATGTAAATGCATCTGATTTTCATGTTCAAACTGAGTATTCAGGGCCAATAGGAAATTCAGAATTGTTGTGGGAAAGAAATCCAACTTTTGCCAGTTTTTGAAGGCCCAAACGAGACAAATAAACCCCAAAGGCAGCTGAGGAACCAAAGCAGCCCACTGCAGCCTACAGGAGCAATACTTACAATAGTGCTACCTTGAGGGGGATGTAGTGCATCTCCATGGGTGTCTGGATGAGTTCAGCCACATCTGGTGCATATTTATCCAGTTCTATTAGGAGCTTCTGCTTTTTGAACTGAACAAGGGAGAATGATCAAAGACTGTTAGAACAGGAAAGCCATTTTTGTGTACTACTTGTGTAATTCTATTTCATATTACTCAGCCAGTTACCTGGGGTTTCTATTACTGTGGAGCATATTCAAGCCCCTGGTGTGAGCTAGAACTTATGTGAGGACTCGTAGAGAACAAAAAACTCCTATCTTTCCCCAAACACTTAAAACCTGAAGTGAGAGTCAGGAGGAAGTAGATAATTTCTACTTGTTTAAACTTCCTTTATTACCTGTGTCTATGTCCTGACACAACTACCAGTGAGTTCACCACACTAGAGTCCAATACTCAATCTTCCTAACACCTCTCTGGACCTCTAATGAAAAGCTAACTTTATAAATTCACTGTTCAACAAACAAGCCCCTGAAAACCCAAACCCCACACATATGCACTCTTTGTTGTTTTAAAGATGGATACCTCTATGACAAATCTCTCTTCAATCTCTTTTGTTTTAGGAGGCTCTCTATAGAGACAAGAGAGAAATCTGAAATATGAACTGACTGAATTATGTTATGGTGAGACAGAAGAACAGAGATGCTAGCAGTGAATTCTCAACAACCAAAGTAACTCACATGTGGAATTCTTACAGGCCTGCAGTTCTATCCTGGGTTATTTCCTTAACCTCAAAGTCAGAGGACAGGGAACAAGCTCATAGCCTGGTGGGAGACCACAGAGATACTGTAGAAAATGTAGTCCCCTGCTGATGTTGATACCTAATCCCCACCCCTCTGGAACTGCAAAGAGCACAGCACTGCTTACACAAAATGTTCTTTGAGAGCTGGGAGGAATCACTCACCTCCAAATACACATCTTTATCATTTGAAGGGAGCGAGCAGTATTTGATGTCAGACTTTCACCATGCTCAAAAGAATGATCTATGTCCCCTCAGAACTGCTGGAAGGTTTCACTCCTTCCTTTACACATTTCTAGTCTGTGTATTACCTCATGCTCGGGTGCAAAGAAACCCTCTCCAAGGTATAACACCCAGGCTGGAGAAGATTGTGTGATCCCACTGCTGTGATCACCTCAGTGTGTAGCTACAGACATTGTAATAGTACAGAATTTAAAATGCCTCAGTTGTCTGCCACATTCAGTCCTGTTTGTTTATCATTAAAATATGACCAGATTTACTGCAACAAGAACTTGACACCACATCCTCTGGCACATCTTTTCTTTGGCCCAAGATAATTATATCTGCTGGGAGAAGAGGACCAGCCACACTGGGAAGTCAGCTTACCACAACTTTGTTGAAGTCCTGGATTGCCAAGTAAAGGGCAACAGCAGTTAGCACATCAGTTATCTAAAAAAGCAAGGGACAGACTGATTGTAAGCAAAACAAACAAATGGAGAAAAATATATTGGTCAGCGCTGACAGGAGCTCTGATCTGACTCAGCTCAGAGAAACAAAACACAAGCTTTAAAAATCCTGAAAGGCTGATTTGTACAGTGCTCTTACACACCACTTCACCTTGAAGACACAAGCTGAATAAAAATATTTATATTCACAAAACAAGAGAATAGGGAATTAAGAGGAAAGAAATTGTTCATGGAGAGCAGCACATGAGAGTAATAGAGAGACTCACTGGTGTAGTGAGAGCACAGCAACACTAGGGCAGTGCCCAGCTGGCTGAGCCCACCTGGCCACCAGGGCAGGATAACAGTGCCTTGAGCTGCCCCAGACTGCCCAGGCAGCAGCACAGGGCACACTGGCTCTGCACAAGCCCTGCCTGGCAGGGACCTGGGCACTGAGCCTCCACTGTCTGCTGTGTGCAGCCAGCTACAGCACCTCTGTCCTTCTGAATTGTGCAGAAGAACTCTGAGAACAATTTACAAGAGATATTTGGGGGATAAAGCCATTTGTGCTCCTTGCCTGTCTGGGGTTTGGCAGACAGAAACAGCAGGGTAGGCATCAGGCTGGGGCGACACAGTATTGTGTTAGCTGGAAGAGTTAACCTTTGAAATTCGAAACAAAATGACACCTTCCTATTTCTGTGTGGGGATACTTATCTAAGCAAGAACTCACAAAAAGGAAGGAATATGTGTGGAAACCCAGGACACACAGGGAATATTTCTCTGTCTGCTCTGGGGTGCCCTGACCCCCAGGGGAGCATTGACTTTGACCCTCATTCATGGAGAAAGTTTCCTAGACTTCAAAATAGACTGGAATCCACAAAAGTGTGAAACAGATTACCGAGAGTAGTGTAGGTGTATCACTTGGTGAGAAATTTAGGTTCTGGGATTTTTACTATGTTGTGGATGGAAGCAAGATGGAGGGCACAGGGTGTTGTCCTGGGTTTCTTCTTCATGCTTCTTCTTCCTTATTCTGCATGGGTTTGGGTGACATTTTGTAATTGGGCAGAAAAGTCCCCATTGTGGGTTCTGTGGGATCAGTTATTGGGTTGAAAGGGAAAATAATCTAGGTTTCAGTTCTTAATTGGATAGTTTAGTCTTAGAAGACCTTGCAACAAGAGATTGTTGGCCATTTTGTGCCTTCTAATGAAAAGCTGCCGAACTCTCAGTAGTGAGACTGTTTTACTGATAAAAAATAATAAACACTTGAGTCCAAACATGAACTACTGTCTCAAGTGCCTTCAGTCTAGACCAACCAACAACTGGTACCACCACAAATATGTACAAGAAGGGGAAACTCTGAATGTGGGTTTGTGCAGGCAAAGCTGCCTTTCTAATTAACTGAGCTCAGCAGGAATTTGAGCTACAGGGAGGCTGAAGGACTGAAAAAAGAACGTCACACTCAGCATTTCCCTGAATGGGACCTTTCAGGAGAAGCTTTCCATGAGCACTTACCATGAATACCAGTTCAGCATATTCAATTAGGAAGTGAAAGAGATAGATTATCAGCGGGGTCTGAAAGAGCAAAAGGGAAATACATATTAAATACTGTCCAGATGAAATACTGGTGATTTGATGAGACAAACTACCAGAGTTGAGCAGTTCTACTAGACACTTCCAAAGGTAATTTCCTTTGGTCTATACTCCAACACTGGTATTTCAGAGCAAAGTGATTAATCAAAGCACACTTACTGGTCTTTTTCCTTGCAAAGTCCTCAATGCACTTTATAAAAGACACCATCAACTCTGAAAATTGTATTTTACTCGAATTTTTTATTTCTACTACAATAGTGGTAGACTTACAATAGAAAGCGTACAAAGACCAGCTTTAGAAAGTAATTTCTTATAGAAAATTTATTTTTCAGGTTGTCTGCAGGTACTTTTGAAAGATTTCCTATATAGCTGGTTCCCCTGCTGTTTAGATGTGTCTTTCATAATGCAAAAAGAAGAAAGCATGTTAAAAACATAAAGCTGTAGGGTTATAATCCTATAATTCTCTTACTCCTAGAGGTTTCCCTTTTGAGGTAAGAGGAAAAGTATGTTTCTGAATTATTCCCATCACACAAAAACTTAGTCTGGAAGGACTATATTTACATGCTGCAAAATCAGCCTTCACTGTGAGAAAATAAATTTCTTTTTAAAAAGTTTAAAAATTATGTGATGGTCTAAATAAGTATGGGGGAATATTTCACAGTCTGGGAGAAATTATGTCTAAAGAAATAGAATTTATTGGAAAGAATCCAGTTTTCAGAGGATACCAGATCCCTGCTTCACCCCAGGCACACAATGTATGAGTGTACCCTCATGTCAGCAAGGGCATTCAAGGGCACAAAACCCCACAGGTGCTTAAGTGCTTTTGTAGGAAAAAGGTGTTTTCAAGATGAGGAATAAATAAACTGCATGCTTGTGCTAGTATTAGAATTTCTGCAAATGCAGAGACTCCAGGTGCTGATACCTTGTAAATCCTATCAGACTCACAGTGACACTGTCCCTGCTTCAGCTTGTGCTGACAGAACAGCTGGGTGTGAGGAGAGTATTTGACTTACTACAGAGTCCCCCTGTCTCAGAGTTTCTTTATGCACTAACAAATACGACACTGCCTGCTCCTGCACAGGGAATTCACTGGGAATATCTGGATTTCCTTGTGCTGGTTACTGTGTAACCACTGCTCTGTGTAACCAGACAACTTAAGGTTCTCTGTAGTCTCTGGGACAAAACAGGCCCCCAGCCTTCTCCAGGCCCTGAGTAGCCAAACTAAGACCCCTGCCACTGGAATATCACATTTAAAACCCAGCATGCAACCAACCAACCTCATGAAAAATAGCTCCAGAGTATGGCGAGACCCCTAAATCCAGCAGAGCTAATCCTTCGACCACTGAAACAGACAAAACACCTGCATTAGAACCCCGGAATGTGCGAAGTCAGAGATCCCCTGAGGGTAAAACTGCAGTTTCAAAATACTGACACTTCTAAGAATATCACCCATAGAATGGGTGAGACCATACCTCCCTGAGCCAACAGCCAGCCAGAACAGATTCACCCCAGCTCTGTGCATGTTCCTGCATGGGCACTCATCACCTATTGATTTGTTTCAGCTAAAAGTGTTCTAGATGAAATCTTTTGCACTTCATATAAATCACATGCATGATATCTCCTCCTTTTGAGTGACTTATTAAGTGACACATGGCATCTATGCTGGAGAAATACTTAATTTCAAGAGGACAGTCACAACATAATATAGAGCTTGAACTGTTTTTCCTCATTAGATGTAGAGAGGCCTCAAAGGTCCAAAATCACAAGGGAAGAACAGAAATGAAAACATATTGCCAGGCAAAGCTAAAAGCTTTATCTCTGTTGAAACTTCCTGACATTTTATAGCCTTAATTCAGCTCCTTTGTGCTCATGGAGTTACAGCTTGCCCTGCAATGCATGTGTGTGCTTTTCCAAGGAATCTCCACCCTCCTGAGCACAGAGGTTCCCTGGACTGAACAGTATGCAGTAAAAGAAGCTAAGGGAAATGGCCCATTTGTTCAGAGGGAAACAGGCAGGACACTGCAGGAAAACACAAGAGGTGCTCAGTTCAGTGACACAGAAATATTTCTGTTAGAAACAGAAATCTATTAGAAATAGATTCTGGCTGCCATCAACTTTCTGTATGGTGACAGCCCAGACTTTTCAAGATGATTCCACTTTTCCCCTTTACTATCTAGATACCTACCTTGATGCTCTAAGGTGGTATTTAGAAAGATTCAATAGCACAGGAAGCATGAAGTTCTATATACTGTGGAGCAGAGGCCTCAGGTCATCAAATATACTTGTACTTTTGAACTTTATTACTTCCGCTCACACTTTTCCACCCCAAAACTGCAAATAATTTTACCTGCATAATAACTGAATACCAAAGGGAAGTCTTCAAAATAAATTAAGGTTCCTCAGGCTCAGATGATACACAGCTGAACATCACTGAAAAGCCCCGATTACCCAGGACCTCACTCAGCCTTCAGCAGAGAATGTGAATGGCCGGTAACGTGTGGGACACCAGCTGACCAAGGGAAGGGAACCGGGGCCCGTGCACGGCACTCTCACGGCCACACGGTGCCCGTGCAGGGCCAGCGGAGCCGAGGCCGATGGAGCCCCGCGCTCTGTGCTGGGCGGGTCGCGCCCGTTCGTGCCCATGTGTGACACCACCGGTGTCCCGGCCAGCTGCGAACCGTGGCACCCCGGCTGTAGCCCCGGCCTGTGCCTCCAGCCGCGTGGCCCTCCCGGCCCCGGAGCCGCCGAGCACCCGCGGGCTCCTCCCGGGCACGGCTGCTCAGGGCCCTTTCGTGCAGCCCTGGTTCGGGCCCGGCCGAACACGGGCCGGCCCTGCCCGGTGCGCAGCCGGGCGCCCGCACCGCGGGGCCGCTTCTAGCCCGCCGCCTGGCCGGGATCAGGCCCTGCCCGCCCGGCTCAGGGGTCTCACCGCCCCGGCTCCTCCGCGCCGCCCCCGCGGGGCTCGGCCTGGCCAGCAGCGCCTCGGCCCGGGCTCGCCGGGCCTCACCTCGCTTCCAGGCGTTTAGCGGGGACGCCACCTCGACCCGCTCGGCGATGAAGGCGGCGAGGCTGGAGCGGTAGAGCGCGGCGCGCACCGTCACGGCCGCCAGCACCACCAGCACCAAGGGGGCCGCCATCCCGGCGCGCGCTCCGCCGCTGCCGCCGGCTGTAGTTCCCGAGCGGCGCCGGGGAACACGCCGCCAATGAACCGGCCCGCCGGACAGACTACATATCCCAGCGGCCCTCGCACCGCCACTTTCCGGCACAACTCGGAACTACGGCGGCCGCAGGGGGGCTAAATTAGTAGGAGCGCGCTTGGAGCGGCCAGGCGGGAGTCCCGATGCCGTCCCCCGAGCTGTCCCGTTCGGGTCGCCCTTGCCCAGGACGGCCACAAGGGACAGCCCTTCCTCCGCCAGAGGACAGGGATGGGTCTGTCCTCGAGTGGCATCGTGCTCCCCGCGGGCCGTCCATACCGCCTGTGGATCTCATTTGCCTCTGGATGAGAGCTCTGCCCAGCCGGGGCAAGGCCTGGCGGGCTGGGCCCAGCTCGGACGAGGAGCGTCGGTGGCTTCTGAGCTGTTTGGAAATCCCCTCAGACAGTTCTTTATTTTTCAGGTATTTCACAGACCCTCATGGTATCTGCCTGCGTGTTGGCTGGGCTGTGGAGACAGTCAGGGCTGTTGTGAGCACGCTGATTTGGTTTCAGAAGGCTCTTGGCAGACCCAGGTTCTCAGTCTGTGTGGTTTCCACAGCTCCAGAGCTTAAGAGTTCTGGGAGACTTTCAATCACCCACCTTCCCAGCATCAACCTCCGTGTTGTTCTCCAACAACTGCTCCTCCATCCTCATCCCTGGGTACGTGTGCAGCCCGTTCACACAATCTCACACAAAAATAGCCTTTACAACACTTATCTGAATGGAGGCAGGTGGAAGGAAGACATGATAATCTCCTAAAAATGAGCGACAGTGAAAAACACATTTCACATGGTATGTGAAGACAGTAATTTTTCATGTAATTAAAACTAGGCTTTGCTGAATGTACTGGGCTTGCCATTGAAAAGAGCTGGATAATATCTAAGCCAACATTTATGTTGGATTTATGCAGCCTCTGATCTGTAGAGTTGCACCCATCTGCAGAAATGGAGAAAGGCTGAATTCTTCTGGGACGTGGTCCCTAAAGGCCCAGGTGACCCAGTATGTACTGTCCCCAGGACTGGAGAGGCTGGTAGGGTTAGGTGCTCAGTCACATAAACTTTCTGGACCATGGCTGCTTGGAACATGAATCCAAGCCATCTTCAGATGGTCCCTGGACTGTTTCCTGCTGTGCTCGCTGCCGCACTGGGGTTCAGCTGCTGCCTTTGTAGGGCTTCTCTCATCCACTGCCACAGACAGCAGAGCTGGTGCTGAGGCCATAAGGAGAGCTCCAGTGCTCAGCCTGCCATGTGGTAGCTGCTCTGCTCTCAGGCTCTCTGGCACAAAGGTGTGGGTTGTGCTGGTAAAGCTGCTCTGAGAGTGTGGCTCTGGCTGGCCCTGGGATTTGATGGCCCCAGGACTGACTGAGCCTACCATATCCTCTGGTAAATCAGGGTGAATTCATTCAAGTTAATTTATTTGTGCAAGCATCTGTAAATAGGAAGTCAGAAATGCTGATTCTTCTTTGCAGCTGTTCACAATGGTATCTTGAGTTTTCTGATCAGAAATGCTCTTTTTGGTGTGCTGGTTCTCTCCAAATGACAGTTCTGATCCAAGTACTTGACAGCTATTGCCTGTGACTGCTGCTTTGCTGAGTGACTGGTACACAGTAGTGTGGTTAAAGCTGCACTGCTCCAGGGTGCTGATTTTGCCAGTTTGAGCTGTGCCATGTGCTGCCCAGCAGTGTCTGATGCAGCCCTGGGAAGATTCAGATAAGCCCCAAGGAGTCAGATGTAGAATCATGCCACTACAGTTGTTCTGTGTTTAATTAGTGTGCAAAGCCAACCAAAAAGAAAGGTCAAAGAATAATTAATGATAAATGCAGCAATGCTTTCTGGAGCATGAGTTTGCTGCAGCATTTCTCCAGGAGGAGATCCTAGGGCTAGCAATGGAGGGAAATTCCTAAACTAATTGACATATTCAGCCCTCTCAAAGCATCAAATACATCAGGCAAATATGAGAGAGTTGAGTACCAGTTGCTATCTGATGGCCACTAATCTGGGGGTTAGAGCTGCCTTGAGGAGTTGCAGTAAACACACACACACACACACACACACACACACACACACACACACTGTGATGCTGCCTTTTGTCTGGCAGTAACTTCTGAAGCCACTCTCAGCCTAATGAGATGAAGGAACAGACCTTTAAAACCCTTGAGGTCCTTACAGGCTTTATGGAAATCAAGGGAAGTTTCAGGAGACCCATGCTGGGGTGGGTTTTGCACAGGCAATAGTTTGGGACCTGGCAGTGCTGTTGTGCTGCTCCAAGTCAGCTGGCACAGCAGTGCAGGGGCAGAGAGGGATGACACAGAACAGAGGAGAATTCTTGGGGCTGTCAGAGACTCATACTGAGCTGAACGGAGACTTCCAGCAAGGAGCTGAAAGGACACACACCAGAAAACTGAGAAAACTCTGGTTTACTTGGTTAGTGCAGCAGTTTGTTTTTTTTTTTTTTTCCAAAGGCATAAACCTGATCTTCTGAGTCCTGGTGTTTACCCCAAACTGATGATAGTTTTTGCAGCACTGGGGCATTTACTGGCTATCCTTTATTCCTGAAATTCCTTGACTCTGCAAGTGATTTGGTGGGGCCATGCACAGAGGGCTGGGTGTGCTAAGGCCTGTGAGCAGTCTGAGGAGCTGCAGTTTGGGATCTCCTGCCGTGATGCCAGCAGCAGGGTGACAGTGTGACAGTGGAACACTTGTTGGTCCACACAGGGAGCAGCAAATGCAGCTCGCAGGGGGACCTTCACACTGCCTGTCCTGCAGCCTCCAGGTGTTGTTGCCTTACAAAGAGAAGATCTGATGGAGCCAAACATGCAATAGAGCTGCTGCTGCTGCTGCTGCTGCTGCTGGGAGCTCTGCGCTCCCTCGGTCGCGCTGCCCACGCCAGGCACCCACGTAGAGCACACGGGGGATGGGTGAATTCAACCTGGGCTTGTTGCATCACAGAACTTTCATAAAACACTCTGTTTAACACTGAGCCAATTCAGGGATGATTCATCTTTGTTCCTGCAAACAGATGCTGGTATGGGCACTTCTTGTGTGCCCTCCTGGAATTATGCAATGGTGACATTTTTTGGGATAAACAAGCCACTCCTTTTCCTGACTCACTGTACAAATTAGGTGTTCTGATTCCTGAGGCACCCTCCAGTCCTCCCTGGCAACTCTTCCAGCCTAATGCAGGTTTTTTTTTTGCATTTGGGAGACCACAGCTTTGTTGTTATTCTGAGATTTCATCAGGGCTCTGTGCAATGACTTACATATCTCAGGGATGCTTCCTGTTCCTGTGGGATGTATCCCACCCTATCCCATGTCCCAGGGGTAATTTTTACCCACTGTTTATTTTGGCCAAGCTGTCATGTTTTATTTTCATAGTCAACCACTTCAGTGTTATACTTTGTTTCCTTCTGCCTTTCCCACCACAGACCTTGCACAGCAGTAGTTATTGCATTGTAGTCATTAGGGCTCCTCACTGGGTTTGGTGTTCCTGAGAAAGTCACATTTACATATCTTATCTCACTGTACTGGGGTCCTTTACTGATAAACATTTGAGTTGCTTTTGCCTCTTTTCAAGTTGTCTTCTGTTGGAGTTTACTGACTAGAACACCTGACAGCTTTTCGGCTTGTCAGTGAAAAAATATCCATAAATTCATATGGCTTTAATTTTTGTGGGCTACATGACTACTCATTACTTCTTTTTTTCTGGGGGTTCATGGGTAAAAACTGCTGTTAAATTGAAGGGTTTTGCTGTTTCTAGGAATTGCTGAGAGAAAGGTTAGTGCCTTTTATTTATTAACTTGGAAAACAACAGATTTTCCCAGCAGTCTGCAGTACCACTGCTGCAGGTATCTTCCAGTCTTTCTGCTGCTAGCTGACAGAAGACAGCATGAGGTTTGTCGTCTTTTATGGAGGTTAGCAGTGGTCTGGATCAAAAACAGAACCTGAGCAGCTGGTCTTTCTTTGGGTTCAGAGACAGGAGAAAATAAACTGCACTTCAGACTTCTTCGACTGGCTTCATGTACCAGAACTTCCTTACATGTAAGACAGATATTTTTGTAAGAAAGCAAATCAACTTTTTCTCAGTGCCCAGAAAGATTGTATTTCTGCTTTGAATATTTTTCAGAGTGAGTTTTAAATGGCAATGTTAAAAAAAAAATCCCCAAAGATTAAATTCCTGCCAGCTAAGTTAAGGCAATTAATCATCTAGTGGAAGCTTGTCATCTACATGAGGGAAGAGATGGGCTTGTGCAGAGAGCTCCAAACTCACCTCAGACGTCTCTCCTGGGTGGTGAAGGGATGAGCTCATGACATGAGCTCAACACTGAAACTCTAGGCACCTGAAGTTAGGCAAGAGGAATCAAAGGGGTCTGATAAACAGCACTGTTCAGCTTTTGGGCACTGGCTAAACAACTCACCATGACATCTCTAAAAAATGGGCTGTCCAGATGCAGTATGCTGAGGACATGGCTGAGCATTCACAGCCAGCAGCACCATTTCCTTCCTCCATTTCAAGTGAAAGAAAACCAGGTGGGTCTGTAACAGCTGGAGCAAAGAGAGACTGGAGAGGCAAAGTGGGTTATGAACAGCAGCTCTGTGTATCACACTCTGTTTCTTTGCCATGTTTTCCTCTATGGGAAGCCAGTAGGAAGCAGATCTGTGAATCCCACTTGGATCTGCCCCACATTCCTGAGCTCTGCCCTGTCCCAGCTGAGGAGGAGCTGCTGGTGACAGCCAGCCAGGGACAGTGGGGAAGGACAAGTGCTTCCTCAGGCAGGTTTCTTCCAGCTGCCCAGGCACTGCTTGTCACTCAGTGCCTCTGGGAGCAGGAGCTGCTGCTGGGTTCACCCTCCTGGGAAGCTCCCACACCCAGTGCTGGCACCCCTCTGTCTCTCTCTCTCTCTGTTGTTCTGACACATGTGGCTTGTTGCTTCTGCCTCAGCCTTTGCTGGCAGTGGTTCAAGGCCACAGGATCATATGGTGGATGCTCCCTCTCCCTGTGTGGTTACACACAAGTGTCTCTGTGCTTTAAGAACAAAAAGCTGGGTTTTGGCTGGCAGCTGCTGAACTGCACGGTGCCTTTATGTGCTGCAGGGACTGTGAGTGCAGAGTGTTTTCTCAAACATTTTATTAGATTTCTTTGTCTTCAAGGCAAGTGTGTGTTTTCAGGCAGGAGCCAGATGCAGAGAAGCCCTATGGGCATTTCTGAGCAATGAATCCCTTCCCTGTTTCCCTTCCCTGCTCATTGTTTTGGCAAGTTAACAGGGGCAATAGAATGGACACAGACCCCAAGAGGAAGAATGGTCTTGTTTTACTATTAATATTGAGGCAAAACAGAAGTAAAAGGATACATTTGGTAAAACAATAGGCTCATTACTCTCTTGGGTTTAGCAACAGGTAAAAATAAGCAAGGTAATGCATTTAATCATTACTATATGAGCCAGAGAGGGAGAATAGTGGCTGAGGAAGATACATCACCAATTGCCTAACACTCCACCATCAGGCAGAGCCCTCAGTGCCTGGGCAGCCCTGTTCTGCACCAAGGGCCTGGAGAACCCTTCCAGCAACTGGGAAATCCCACGTGGTGCAGCCACCCATAGCTGAGCTCTCCAGCTCGCCCAAAACCAAGGTCCAGCTTTATAGGCCCAATCTGACAAGTCCAAATTACTTGTTTACCTTTTTGTGCAGAAAACATTTGATGGCTAGCTGGGGACAGGGCTTGGCCAGAGCCCAGGCCACAGCCAGGAGGGTTTTGCCTAAAATATTCTACTGGCAAGTCTCTAGGGACATCTGTAGGGAGGATTTCTTGATATACCCTACACAAGGTTATACAAACATCTCTAAACAGCCGGTTTGGCATTAAGAATAACTAATATAAATGTTTTAATAATCTATTTTTAACTAAAGAACCTTGATGATATTACCAGCATCATGCTCAAGATTCATCTTATAAGTCACCCCAGGCTTAGGCCTGCTGTTCAGACCTTAGTATATCACTCATGCACTGTTCCTGGGCTGAACTTCCCCCTGCTTAGGGACCAGCTTGCACACCCAAGTGTCCAGTAGAGGTGTGAAAAAACAATCTGTGGCCCCTAGGCAGCTGGGCCTTTGGCTGCAGGAGGGGTTTGTGCAGGAGGTGTGTAGTGGTGCTGTAGGGCACTGGAGCAGCCCTTCCCAGCTGCTGACCTCCTGGAGCACCAGGTCCTTCCCAGACCTATGCTCTCAAGCCTGATCCAGCCCCAGAGCACTGCAGTGGAGGTGCCTGAGGGTTTGTCCTGTCCTTTTGCCTTATTTTCCATCAGGAATGTGGAAAAAAGGCACGTGGTGTTCTACAGTGCTGTACTCTGCAGATGGCACAGAGGTTTCCTGTTATGTGGGCTCTGGTAGCTGCTGGAGGTGGCTGCAGAGCCATGGGGAATGAGTGTCAGAGCCTGTGGGCACTTGTGGGTCAAATATTTTTGCCCTGTAAGAGCTTGGTGTTGTTTTAAACCACTGAAGTACAAATTTTGATCCTCTGCTTGGAAATAAAGGCAACAGGAATACAGAACCCACCTCCTTGTGTGCAGCTTTAGTAATAGTGAACATATTTCTTGGTTTAAAGAAATGGAATTGCAAATTCATCCTGTGACAAGTTTTCTGTCCATCCCTGCTTTGTTCTGTAAGGCAGCCATGCTGTCCTTAGAGTGGGAAGCAGCCCTGCCTTGGAAAGCCACTGCTAAGCTGAAACCAGTGTCTTGATCAATATTTTTCCAGTTAATCCTCAGAAGGCATGGGAGAGAGTGGGCTAAATGATAAAATCAAAGTCAGGTGAGCAGCAAGCTTTCCCCAGAACATCAGTCAAACTTGTGGAAAGCTTGATCCTGGTCCAAACCAATGCAGCAAAGCCAACATCAGCCCCCAGAAGTGCAGACTTGTGACTTCCACCATTTGGTGACCACGGGTGACATTGAGAAGTACTCCTCTTCCTAATCCTTCAATTCTGTGCGTATTGATTTGTGTACAGAGGCACCATTAGTTCCTGGGAATTCCCCACAGGAAGTCCATGTAAGGACCAGTTGCTGGAAGGGTTGGCATTGCTACCCGGGGTTTCAGCTGCAATAGCTGGGATCCAGTCCAGTCTGAGGGGCAAAGGGGGGATGTGTAAAACCAGATTTAAGGAACGTGGAAGCTTGGCTTGTCCTGAAGTTGTCTTTCCACGTTCTCACTGGGTTAAACTGTTTGAGGGCTGCCAGACTGACAGAGGGGACTGGGGCAGGGACTGGTCATCTGTGAGATGGAGTTGGGATAGACACAAGAATGCCACCTGTGCCCCTGTGCCTCTCCTGTGCTGCACAGGGAGCCAGGGCTGTACTGTCCCCCTGCCCTGGCCCCTCTGGCAGCTCTGCAGGGGAGAGGACATTTCCTGCATGCAGAGAGATACCTGCAGGGAAGGGACTTCTCCTGTTGCAAAGAAGATTTTTTTATCTTGAGCATGGTGAGGCCCTGGCACAGGGTACCCAGAGAAGCTGTGGCTGCCCCATGCCTGGAAGTGTCCAAGGCCAGGTTGGAAGGGGCTCATAGCAGCCTGGGACAGTAGAAGGTGTCCCTGCCCATGGCAGGAGGAAGAGTGGGATGGAATTTGAAATCCAACCCAAACCATGCTGTGAGTTCATGATTTTCTCTGGAAGGAGCCACTGGGGATTGCCCTTATCAGTCAAATCTTACAACTGAAGTTAACCCAAATGTCCTATTAATGGCATTTGGTGGGTGCTATGGGGTCTGAGTGAGCATTTTGTACAGTATTTGTGACATTACAAGTATAGTAATTTTTAGCACTACTGGAGATTACACTGACACAGGCAAGAGGATGGCTCTGTTGAAACAGGCAAGGGGAAAACAAAAGTAGGGAGAGTTGGAGATGCTTGTCCCAAGTCAGATGTGAATGAATCTCCAGATCCTGAGCCCAGCCCCAGTCCTAATCCCCTGGTTCCCTCTGCTTGGGACCTGGTAATTAAAATCAAGGATAATTTTCTGGGAGAGACAAGTGGAGGATGGTCATAGACAAAGAAAGTCCACCAAGTCAAGCAGAGTGACTGAGTCATGCCTGTTACTGGAAAATGAGAGTCCTGAGGCCTGGCAACAGCTCTCAGTGCACCCAGTATGGAGGAACCCACAGCTTGCAATGCTCTGGCCTAGAGAAAAAGGAAAAATATGTGGACTGCAGGGACAGCAAGCGTCCTCCCTGCACAGTGCCATCCCCTCCTCAGCCCCAGGCTTTTGGCTATGGCAACTCTGCAAAGCACAGCTTTCCATGCCAGTGTGCAGGGGAGAACATGTCCAGAGCACTGGACAAAAAATACACCAGGGTGATCAAGGTGTCCAACACAGAGTTATGGAATCGTTAAGGTTGGAAAAGACATCTTAAGATTATTTAGTTCAACTGTTAACCCAGATCCACCACTAAACTGTGTCCCAAGTGCCACATCTACACGGTTTTTTAATGCTTCTAGGGATGATGAGTCCACCACCACCCTGGGAAGCCTGTTCCAATTCCTGAAGAAATTTTTCCTAATATCCAACCTAAACATCTTCCTCTGCTGTTGGCTGGAGCACCACATGGGCACATGAACCCCTGAGCTGCTCTTTGAAAATCCCCAGGCATGGCCATCCTGCTCTGAACCTGAACAAAAGCACTGCTGGACACCCTATATCCAGCCTACATCCAGACACTGTTTCTGTCCTGTGGGGGTGAGAAGCAAGGGAGGCTCCCCAAAACCATATTCCCACATGAGCAGTCGTTCACTGGAGACATCTCCCTTGCCCACTCTGCCTCTTCCCACCTGGAGGATAGGCTGCTTCCAGGTTGAAAATATGTTGAATTTCTTAATTAGAAAAGTTTGCAGCTCAGGGTCTGGCTGGGAAGGTCCCTCCCTGAAGCCAAAGCACCCTGATCTGTGAGAGCCCGGGTGGGTGGGTGGGTGATCCTGAGGGCACTGGCACCGGAGTCTGTGTGGTGCTCCTGGGCTGTGAGGGGCTCCCTTCCCTCTGCCGTGGCGTGCACAGGCCAGGTAGCAAACATCTGTCTCATGTAACAAACCCCTCTGGACCCCGTGGGCAGGGACAGAGCCACAGTTTCCTTCCCTGGGATCAGATGTAGCTCAGGACTTTCCTGCCTCACCCCAAGGCCTCATCCAGATGCTCCCAGGCTTTTAAAGTTATAAAAAAATTTCTGCCCTCCTCAAGCCCTGATGAGAGGTAGTGGCCATGAGCAAACCAGCTGGGAGTGTCCAGCTCAGCCCAGCCTGGTGGAGGTGGAGGTGCTGGCACCACTGTGTCTGTGCCAGGTTGCCTGGGACAGAGGTGTGGCATCAGAGCAAGGACTCCCAGCTCCATCTCCTGGTGCTGGGGGAGCTCTGAGGGCTGAGTCCTACCAGAGCTGAGGGTGAGGTGACTCTGCCTGGGCACAGGTCCCCCCAGATGTGGGTGCTCCTGGAGGTCTCCTGGCACCAGTTTGGTGGGGACGAGCCTCCTGGCACAGGTAGGAGTCTCAGGAGAAAAAGAAGGGGGAGAGGCATTCTCAGGGAGAGAACAGAAATTCAGCCAAAGTGCGAGAGTGTGGCAGGAGGTGCTGGGGAGTGCTCTGGGGAGTGGGGCTGGAGGGGAGCCTGTGGCTGGAGCTGGGGACTGTGGTGCTCACACCTGCCAGTGACTCAGCCGGTGACCTCCGGTCCTTCTTCCCTGTGCCTGAACCTGGGGCCATTTGTGGTCATGCCCGAAGCCTCCGTGAGGCATGACCTGCCTGGCTGTGACTGTCCCTGCTCCGCATGCTCAGCATGGCTGCTGGGTGCTCAGCCTCACACAGCTCTGCCAGAGGAGTCACTCCCCACCTGTTTAGTCCCGTGGGACTGGGCTCTTTGAAGTCCCCACGCCACCTGTCCTGTGGTGCATGACTCGGCTGTCAGCTGCCCCAGGGACCCTTCCCTTGTGCTTGTCATGCGTTACCTGAGCTGCCAACCACATCCCCATGCTCTCCCCATCCCACTGCCAGAGTGTTGGGGATCTGAGCTCTGGTAAAGCAGTGGGATGTTTGTAGCCAACGTCTGGAAAACCATGTCCTCCCAGCTGCTGCCACAACAGAGCATCCCTGCAGCCAGGGCTCCTGTGCTGCAGCCCTGTCCTGGCCAAACCCTCTGCCCTGTGTCCTTCCTGAGGAAGGATGAGAGCACTGGGGCTCACCCTGAGCTGTTGGGGTACACCCTGGCTCTCTGGAATGGACCCTGTCCCATTGGGGTGCACCCATTGCCTGCCTGGCCCATGATGGCCATTCCTTTTCTCTCCGGGGCACAGGGAGGGGAATGGAGCCTCGCAGCCTTCCTCAGGTGGAAGGTAATTCCAGACTGTGTAGGTGCCACCCCAACACAGTGCCGTGTTCTGGAGACCATCCACATCTGCCACGGAGCCACGATGGCCTGCAGGGCCCACGGCAGGGGGAGCGCAAGCTGGGCACTGCCCCTCCCTCTGGCCCCGCCCTCCCTCCCATCGGGACTCGGCCGCCTTCTCCGACAGCGGGTCAGGGCTGGGCTGCCGGCGTGGCAGGAGGCAGGACAGACAGACCCCGGGTGTGCTCGGCTCTGCCTCCCACCCACCGCACCTCTGGCTTTGCTGCTTTCCCCAAGCAGCCACGGGGTTCGGTGGCCACGACAGGGACTCACGTCCAGGTGATCTGGCCGTGGAAGTATGGTCCAGGCTGGCACAGGCTGTTTGGAGGGAACTCTGAGGAGCTGCTGTCCTTCTCCCAAACCTGTCTCTCCTGCTTCTTGCCACCCATGGCTCTACTTGCCTGGCCAGATTGCTCAGGCCAGTCTTGCCCAGTCTTTGTCCCCAGCTGCCTGCACGGCAGGGGGAAGGTCTGCTGGACCCATCCTGGCTTCCAACGTCAACCCAGCACAGCCCCAGCCGTGCCAGTGCCAGCCACTGGGCCTGCTGGGGTGGGCATGGAGGGAGGGGACCCTGGCCCCAGCACTGACCTGGTCACTCTCCTCCACTTCTGTCTGATCCCAGGGCAGCAGAGCAGGGGGATGCACTACCCTCCATGAGATAGTCAAATTGATTCACCTTTGTATTTCTTCAGATTTCTATCAGAAAGAGGTGGTGATGAAAACACCGCCTTTAGGTGCCTGGTTAGAGGGTGGCACAGGAGCAGTTGGAGTCCAGTTGCCTTTGGAAGGATCTTCCTAAAGAGAAGCACATCTGTGAGTGTTCTTCTATAATGGGCACTCCTTGAACCAGCCCCACTGATGCCAGCCCCAGGGGGGGAGTGACAGTGTTCTGGCTTCATCTCATTTGCAGTGTTTGGGATGCTGAATTAGGCATATCTGAAATACTTTTTGGTAACCAAAAGAATGGTTTCTAGTCTCTCTGTTGCTTTTCCACATCACCCCCAACTCCCAACCTCTGTCTCCAGCCTTACCTTCACACCAGCTCTCTAAATCCCCCCCATGAACAACAAACACCCTGTGGACCGGGGCAGGGCAGTAGGGACAGTGCTGGTGCCACCCAGCTGCAATCACAGCTGCCTCTTGCATCACCTTGACAGCAGCCTCCAGGTGCAGAAGAGCAGGAAGTAAAAAGGGGTATTTTAATGACCTAAGCTATACACAACACACCAATTATCTGACTGGGGCAAAATGGGGTTGACAGGAGAAGCAGTTCTGTGAAGCCTTTCATCCAGCTGTGTGAGGGTTCCCAGGTTAGAGCTGGGTAGCCAGAAAAGCAGCAGTGCTCCTGGACATACTCTTTCTGCTGCTGCTCTGCTCTCATTCTCTCATTGCTTTAATTTGAACAAGACCAGAAAAAAGGTTCATTGGAATAAAATTCACAGGAATTTTATTTCCTGGGAATAATGCCTGTCTGGGAAGGCATGCAGCAGAGCTGCCTAGGAGGATGTTGCAGGGACATGGGGTTGTTAATGCAGAGACAGGAGCTGGGTGAAGTATATGGGGGTGATTTTTCCCATTGGATCCATGGTTTGATCACCCTCATTTTGGGTCAGGCCATAACAACCTCCCAGGTGTCCTTGCTCGGGGAAGTTTCCCTAGGGTTAAACCCCACCCTGGGCACACAGGCACAATCCCACACTAGTGCTGCAGCTGCTGCCCAGGTAGTGGTGCAGGAGAGGAGTGATGTGAGGGAATTATTCCCAGTGCTGCCTGCCTTCATCTCAGCTGGCTCTGATCACCAGCCATGCACATGTTTTGCTGGATGTGGGTCATGATGCCCTCATCCAGGCAGAATCCAGGCCCATAACTTTGAGAAGTGGATGGCACACAGAGGAGGCTCTGCCCCCATCCCTCTGCCTGCCCAGGTCATGGGCAGGTGGGCATGTTGACCCATGCCTGCTGGAGCACTCTCAGCTCTGAGTCCCACAAAGTGCTGCTTCTCCTCCATCTCCAGTGCCCCTCCTGCAGGGGTGACCCTGCTCCCAGCAGGGGAAGGGAGAAGCCTCGCAGGGGTTGCCAACAGCAGCACTTCTCCATCCTGTTCCTCTCCATTTTACAGGTTCTCCTCACCCACCAGCCATCACCCTGCCCTGCACCCCCATGGGAGAATTCCCTGTGCTGGCCTCGCCCTCCAGCCCCTTCCTGGTCTCAGCTCTAATGATGGGGTGTCATGGTCCCATGGAGGACAGGTGAGGACAGGAACGCCTGGTGCTGTTTGTCAGAGCTTATCTGCACCCTGCCACGACATTGTTTTTATGAAAGAAGTTATTCAGAAAGTCTGGGGCATCAGGGGAGATCTGGGCACAGGCCCCGGAGGCTGTTTGTGTTTCTGGTGCTGCCAAACCGGCTCCCTCGGCGGCTGAAACTGGGTGGCTGCAGCTGGAGGTCAGGAAGGGCTGCAGTGAGTTCAGAGCAGAGGTGCTGGGGAAGGATTCTGGCTCTGAGGGCAGCACCGTGGGGAGCAGCAGCAATTCTTGTGCTCCTTGCTCTGAGATGGCTGCATCAGGCCTGCCTGGCAAAGTGTGCATTCACCTAAAAATTCCACAAATAAAGCACATCTCCAGGCATTGGGGAGGAAGGCCACCTCGTGCTTTGTTCCCAAAAGAGACCCCACTGCTGCAGGTGAGGCTGTTCCTTGGATTTGCTGCCAGCACTGGCAGAGGAGGATGCCAGGCTGCCAGGGTCACTTGGCTTGCAGGCAATGAGCCATGAGAACTTCAAAGGATCTTGGACCTTTTTCATGGAAATTTCCTATCTCATTTTAAAAAGACAGCAAGACTTGGCCCTGTAAGACACATTTTATGAGTTTCTTTCCACCTTTGTCGGCCCTTACACTCAGGAGAGGGTTTTTTAAATCCCAGGAGCTGATGACCAAAAATCACCAAATCCCAGAAACATGCAGAGCTATAAATCCATTTTGGTGCCCACCCAGAGCTCTGGAGATCTCCTGGGAGAGCAGTCCTCCAGTGCCTTGGGGTCACGGGTGAAATTCCCTTCCTTCCGTCCTGCTGCCCACTGGTGCTGCCCTCTCCTCCCACAGACCTTGCCTCTTGTCCTTGGAACGTGTGTCAGGATGGTACAGTCACTACCACAACTCAATAGGCAGGAGATGGGGAAGAGGTGGATCTATCAGGTCAAGGGGTCTGGCAGGCAGCAGGTGGAAAAATTCCCCCTGGGCCTGGCTTTAGTGCCCCAAACTGGGCAAGGAGAGACCCACTGGGGACATTCCCTCTGCATGGTGCCAGAGGCAGCAATGTTACACAGGCTGACAGATGCTGCTGGGCTCAGGGCTGCCTGGGCCCCCTTCCTGAAAGCTTCTGCAGCAGGTCACCATTCCACATTGGGCAGGGCAGAAGGAAGGGATAGGCTTTTACAGGCTGTAAAGTGCCAGAAAACTGGAAGTTTTCCCACTGTGCTGTAAATGGAGCTGAATGACCTGACTCAGATGAAAGGAGTCCTTGCCTGCACCTTCCTCTCTGGCTTAAACCGACAGCAAAGTCAGTTGTGAGGTTGGAGTGATTTGAGAGGTCTGGTGGCTGTGGCATTCTGGTTGGTCTCACTCCCAGCAGGATCACCTGTACCTCTGCCCTCCAAGAGCCAGTGCAGACTTTCTATGGAAGTTCCACGTGCCTGGGGCTGTAAAGAGCTGAGCTTGCTGCCTCCTCCTCACCCTGGGAGCACCCCTGGGGGTGGGAATCCTGGGGACTCACTTTGGGTGCCCTGAGAGCCAAGGCAGAGCAAGGTGGGGCTGTAACCAACCAAGATATGACATGAACCTGCTCTGAGCATGTTAGCTGGGACTGTGGACCTTTAAAATCCTGCCTGCAAGTGACACTGAGCCCTGTGTTGGGCTGGACTGGCTGCAGCTGGGGCTGAAACGCTTTTGTCTATATTTAGTGCATTTTTCAGATAACCTTGGTTCTATTTTTGGGCTATGTGCTGACTTAGGGCCCCTTTTTCCTCTTGTGCTCAACTGTATCACAGGTCAAAGCCTCTCCATTTTTGGGATCCTCAGGTACTCAAATATTTGGAAGGGGGTTAAGGAGAAGTCAGGGAAATAAGCTTTTTGGCTTCTTCCTTAATATTCAAAAAAAGGTGAGAAAATTGTTTTTAAGGCATTTTGGTGGAGCAGCTAAGCCTGGAAACCATGAAAAGTCTTTGCCAACTCTCTTTCAGAGAGAAGGAGACTTTCAGAGAAGCAGAAGCCTGGGCTTCATGTGGGAGAGAAAAGGAGAAGGTGCAGGGGCATCTCCTGTCTGGAGTGGTTTGGTGGTTCTTGAGGTTTTCATTTCCATGTGCAACATGGAGAGAGCAGAGGGATCCAAGGGCAATTTCAGTGAAGGGTCCTTATAAGGCAGTGGTGGCTGGGCTTGGTGACAGCCACCCTCCTGGTGGGAGAGCTTGGCTGGCAGGACCAGGGTGCCTGCCAAGACCCAATGGGAATGCCTGAAAGCAGGAACCTTCAAGGCAGCCTGTGTTTTGCTCTTTTTAAGGTCAGCTCCTTGGAAAGCACCATGCTTGGGGAGGCCACCATCCAAGGAGCAAAGTGACAGGCACACGTGTCCCCAGCATCCCCGTGACAGGGTGACAGGTCTCACTGCTATGATGGGGCAGAGCAGTGTGGTGACACAGGGCCAGGGGTGCTTCACCTGCCTTGGGAGGTGCTGAGCAGCAGAGCCCCCATAGCCTGGAGTGGAGCTGGGCACAGCCAGCACAGTGCTCCTGCCAGTCACAGCAGAGCAGTGCCAGCACCAAGCCTGCTGCAGGCAGGGTGAGCGTTGCAGAGCTGTGTCTGCCACCACACTCACACTGGGCCTGCACCCAGCACCCAGATGATGTAACCCAGAGGCATGGGGCTACCAGGGATTGTGGGTATTGTAAAACTCTTCTGTGTATCAAAGGTCTTGGGATGGTGCCTGAAAAGCAAATGAAAAAATTTCCCCTTGTCCTCTTCTCAAATTTGGATCCTGTCTCCCATGTAACTGCAATCCTAATTCCTCTGCTGGCTCCAGGGGAGGGTGACATGGTCCTTCAGCAAGGTGCCAAGGTATACACAGCGGGACTCTGCCTCTCATGGTGTCTGGGGGAGGATGTTTGAAATGCCACAGAGTCCTTGAGAGCTCTCAGTCCTGTCACCCAGCTCTGCAGTGTTTACCTCCACCCAGCCTGGCACAGTGAGACTGGATACACCCAGCCGAGGTCAGCCCAGGGCTCATGGAAGGGCAAAGCTGCTGTCTCCCATCTGCCCTGGGGGTGACCTCAGCCTCAGCCTGCAGGACCCGACCAGCACGGCAGAGCTTGGCCCACCAGCACCCCACCACAGCAGGACGCCTCTCCCTGCCTCTGTGCTGGGCTGCTGGAGGGTGCCCTGCCAGCACAAGCAGGTGCTTGGCAGCACCCAGAGCAAACATGACCAATAGTGCTGCCCATCCATAGCTGCCAGCACGTGGAAGTGGCTTGTGCTTGGCTTTTCAGGAGCTGGCTGCCCACGAGGCACAGCTCTGTATGGTGGGGCTCACTCCTGGTTGTGCACAAGGCAGCACGGCTGCAAGGGGGTCTGGCTTTGTGCCTGTGGGAGAGGAGGAGAACCAGAGCCAGGATGAGACCAGTGCTCTGCTGGCCTGATTCATCTGAGACCTGCAGGCACTGCAGCCAGTCGTCCACCTGCTCATGTCCTGTCAGGCACCAGATGTGCAGTGGTGGGCTGGAAATCTTCTCCCCGATGGCCCTAATGTGGCTGTGCACTGCAGTGCTGCCTCCCCAGGCCTGTGCTGTGGCTCAGTCTGAGGTAATAACTACAAACCCCAAACATCTCCAGGTCTGTAGAAAAAGGAGCCTGGCCATTTGCAGCTGAATTCCAGCCCCCCTCTCCAGATCCCCAGCCCACGCCTGGCTGGATGTAGCAGTAGTCCCACATCTTACACTGCTCTGGTGTGGGAGCTGTGCTCCTTCTCCAACCAGGGCCATGCTGTGATATATCCAGCCATGCATTAGCATTGCCCCTGAGCAGAGTTGCTGGCCTGACTGGAAATATCCCCAGGCTAATTTTAATCTGGGCTGTGGTGTATTTTTCAGGTCGTTGGGGTGGGTGGTGGGCAGGGCTTGGAGGGCGTCCTGGGGACGTGCCGCGTGCAGGGATGTGCACACACCGGTGTCTGCAGACACTGGGACTGGGGGGAGGCACCCTGGCCATGGTCACAGGGGATCTGTTCCCTTCATCTCAGCACAAAACCACACTGCGGATTAAGAGGAGACTTTAGTGTTCCCTTCCTCCCCTCAATATAGCGAAACCTACACAGGACAGGACATTTATAGCTGCCCTCCCTTATCGGGAACTCTCTTGGGTTTCACTCTGGGGTGACACCTGGGAGCAAACTCCAGTGCTGCTGGAGGCAGCTGAGAGGAGGTTGCAGAGTCCTCCTGCCCTGCACAGCCCCAGGCTCCCTGCAGGCTGGGGCCAGCACTGGGCAAGGTGGGAGCACAAGGGTGGTGCCAGGCACCTGGAGCACCCCCCTCATGGCCCTCAGAGCCATCCCAGCTCTGTGTGAGGCACGGGAGGTTTCTTGGTGTGGCATCACACCATTGCTGTGCCCTCTGTGCCACAAGACTCCAAAGATTCTGCCTGGTCCTTACCACACTCACGGAAACTCAACAAGGAAGAAGATCCCTCCTTTGGAGAGATTCCATATGGAAACTGGTGAACTTGCTCCAGGCTCTCCATCAACTCCTGAGTTCCCTCATCTCCTTTTTTCACTCCTGGCTTTACAATCTTGTTCCATGAAACATATAAAGTGATTCTCAATGGGTACTGAAAGTAAGGGTCTCTCCAAGAAGAGACTGAGCCAAAGAACCAAATGAGCAGGGACATCCCAGTGGAGCAGGAATCCTCCCAGCACCGGGACCAGGGAAGCACATAAAGAAAGCTGCAGGCAGGTGGTCCCTGTCCCCAGGGAGACCCAGGCAAGGCTGAGGCTCAGGGCTGCAGGAGCAGGGAGGTCCCTGCTCAACCAGGGCAGCTGCAGAGTGCAGCTTCCCCCCTGGCTGCCTCTAACCTCGGGACAGGAAGCTCAGACACCATGGTGGGAGCTGCCTCTCTCCTGGGTGGCATATCATAGTCTGGAGAGAAGAGTCAAGGTGACTCAGCACATGGACAACCATCAGCCCAGCTGGAACAGATCCTCCAAGGCTGAGGATACCACTGAGTGCTGGATGAGCCTGTCTTTGTCTGATGAGCCTGGATCCTACTCCAGCATGGACAACTTAGATTGTTGAAAATTCACCTATTACAGAGCTAGTGGTGGTGACCTGGCCAGGGCAGCTGAGCACAGCATGGCCATCCCAAGGCTGCTCCTGCCAGCTCTGGGGAGCCCTGCCCCTCCACATCGGGACTAAACCAAACTGCAGGACAGAGATTCCTCAGCAGGGAGTGATGGGGTCATTTTTCCCCACTCTACTCAGACCTTCTCAGATGAGGATGCTGATGGTGAGGCCATGTGGTTTGGGTGGGAGCACAGGCAGCCACAGGAAAGCCTGATGGAGCAGGCTTGTCTCCACACCAGAACTAGGCTGTGTCACCATGTCACCATGGTGGTGTCCAGCAGCAGTGTCCCCTGTGGACACCGGCCGCTGGGGAAGGTGTGGTGTGACTCTGGATCATGAAGTACAAGGACAAAAGAGAAGGAGCATGTTGGATGGCACCAGCAAAGTGCAGGAAAACTGGTCCACCTGGCCCACAACACCTTGACCAATCCCCAGCAAGCCTTAGCTGAACAATCAAGGCTGGGCAGCTACAGAAGAGTGATTTCTACCCTGTAATTTTCCTATCCCCTGAAATGGAAGACCCAGGTTTCATTTTATTTGTTATGATTGTCCTGGCTTGAAGTTGAGTGTAGTAAGTTCCTGCCTCTGTCCTAGGGAGGGATTTAAACTACAATTGGTACAAATATATGGGACTATGAACACGTGAAGATGAGGATTAAGTCCTCCATGGTCACTGCCTTGTGCCTCAGCCCAGACAGGCTCACAGTTCAGGGTGTGCACTCCTGGGGCTCAAACAAATCCACACTGAACTGTGGGAGGCCTGACCAGGTGATTGAGTGGTTGCTTTTTTATTCAGCTTCAGCCCAACCTTTTCTTCTACTCTTGCCATGGAGGGCTGAGCCTCCCCAGCCTGGGTGGATCCCAGGGCTCAGCACTGTTCTGAAGCAGGACTGACTGCCAAAACCTCATCTTGCATGAGGCAAATATATGGCAGGAGTCAAAAGAGCCAGAAATGCTGTTGTGTGGAAGGTGGCAGCTTCCAGGGTTCATCCAGCCCAGACACACACAGGGCCCCAGCAGCACCATGGCATAACCTGCCCTGACCCACTGGACTGCAGCACCTTCGATGACAAAGGCATGGCCAGGCTTGCGCTTCTACTGGCCTGGGGTTGTTTTAGGCAGGATTTAACCTTGACCTTAAAGAGGTCCTAAATGCTGATTCAAATGCTTATCTCACTTTTGGGTCACACAGACTTGAGAGCAACTTGGGAATAAAGCACCAGTGACTGGGCAGAACACTGGGCACCTCATAGCATCTGTCAGGAGGGGGTCACTTCTACCCAGGAGTGGGCAGAAGAGCCAGAGACATGTGATCCAAACTCTGGAAAATACAACTGTCCTGATTTATAGGAGCTACAAAGCCATGCCATCACTGAAGCCCCTCAGGAGCATCAGAGTCTTGGGGGACTCTTGAGTGCCAAGGCCCCCAAGGGCTCCTGGGTCCTTGTCCAGCCTGCTTGGAGTCAGAAGGGCTACAGGAAGAGCAAGCCTTGAGCCGGGGTCCATTCCTTGCCTCCAAGGCATTGTGTGCCCTCTGGGCTAATGCACACTCGATGGAACTCACACTTCCCTGTGTGGAGAGCAACTCCCCGTGGAGAACACCCTCCCCATGGAGAGCACACTGCCCTGTGGAGCACATCCCTCCTGCATGAAGCACATTCCACCCCTATGGAGTACACATCACCCCTGTGGAGAGCACCCTACCACGATGGAGCATATCCCCCACTATGGCTTATGGCATGAGCTGCTTTGGGGTGAGGCTGGGGGACCCTGGGGGTAGCAGCTGTTGCTGGGATCCAGTGGCTGGGAATGAGGAGCCTCGGGGGATTGAGAAGGGCAGGGAGCAGGAAGGGCCCGCAATGGAGGGGCGAGGGGCAGCAGGGTGGGCAGGCTCCTTCTCTTGGCACGGTGTGGAAGGTTGAAGCCGGGTGTCAGTCACTTTTGAGGAGACCCATCAGGAGCCACCGTGGCCGGTGCTGTCAGCGGGGCAGCAGCTGCGCTCCCACTCCCTCCTCTGCAGGGCAGAGTGCGGAGCTTTGCGGGCTCTCCTTGGCTGTGGCCGCTGCTCGCTCCCACCGCCGGGCTCGGGCAGTGCCAGGGGCTCGCAGGGCGGTGCCAGGGGCTGGCAGGACGCTGCCGGCTCCAGTCCCTCGCCATCCTCTCGCCTCACAGGCACTGACCCCGGCTGCTGCACCCCGACCAGCAAGGTTACTCCGTGCTGAGACACACACCCCAAAATCGCCTTGGGTCAAATTACTGGGCTCATCTCACCAGCTGCTATTTCCTTCTGTCCCCAAGCCAAGCGAGGAGCTTGTGAAAAACAAGGAGGTGTCGGTGCAGGATACCCTGAGTCAGAGCGCCGCCGGGCTGGATCACGGGGCGCTCGTGGAGGGGCTCAGAGCGTCCCCAGGCAGGAGGGACAGCCCGGCCCGGCCGGCGCTGCTGCCAAAGGCGGCCGAGCTCTCCTCTGATCACTCCCCCTGGGCAGCCTTCCCGACCGGACACTGCTGTCTGGCCGAAAGCCGGTTTGCAGCTCTGTTTTTCAAAGTTGTTTTGGTGTCTCCTGGCAGAAAGCTGCTGGTGACCCAAATTCTAAATATAGAAGCAAGTCCATTTTTTATGCGACAAATGCAAAACCTCTGTCCCACGTTCATCTTTGGGAAATAGGTCTTTTTGTCAGAGAAGTACAAATGTAACACCCAGATTTCTTTCCAGTGAGGTCACCTCCTGGCTGTGGTCATTCCCAGAGGGCACTCACCGTATTTTTTCTAGGTAAACTCCTCCATGCTCCTTCACTGCTGGAAAGCCACACTCAGAGCCTCAGGCAAATCCCAGGCTCTTCATGGACCATCCCCATCTCAGGTGCTGGGCAGTTTCTCTGGGATGGAAGTCCACATGAGGGTGGCCTGCTGCCCTCTCGCACGGCAGAGCAGCTGGGGAGCTAAGCCCCATCTCTTCCCTCCACCCTCAGGTGCTACGTGGGCTGTGGGTATCTACAGGGGGCACAAGGAGGTTTTATGGAGCTGGAGGGTGCTGGTTGCCCCATAGATATGATCATCAGCCATCTGCTTTGCACCTCACTCAGGTCACTGTCCCTCATCCAGGCCATGCAGCACAGAGCAGCTCCTCCCCACTGCAGAGCACATCCCTGTCCCACAGGTGTCCCAGGAAGGAACTGTCCCCAGCCTTGTAATAACCACAGCTTCCCTGAGTGTCTCACAGCTCTTCTCTAGTGCGTGCCAGGGGGCTGGGCAGAGGTCTCTGTGCCCCCTGGGGCCTGGGAGCCCATGCAAAGCCCTGTGCTGGGAGCACTGGGGTGCTGGCCACCAGGCAGCAAGTGACCAACCTTGGTGACAGCCCCCATTCACCACTCACCTGAGCCACAGCACATCCACACTGCCCTGCCCCCGGCAGGGGCTGAACTGAGCCCTTCAGCTGGGTGTGTGTCTGGCCAGACACAGCTGTGTGTCCCTGCCAGCATCCCTCTGGGAAGAGCGAGGAGACACTGCTGTGGAGTCCTGTGGACCTGGGATGGAGACCACGTGAGCCAGACAGGTCTCAGGCATCTCTGGAAGGGGCAGTGCAGTGGGGGAGAAGCCACGCTGAGCCTGTGCCTCATAGACCTTACTCAGGCCACCAAAGCCCAGCGAGGCACTGAGGTTCCTCAGGGACTGGTGGTCTTTCCCAGTTTAAGTAAGGAGCACACCTCTTGTCTCCAGTGCCACCACTCAAGGGACCAGAGGGGCTCCCAAGGAGATCAATGAGGATTTTTAATGATGTGAAAAGGGTGCATGTTGCATTTTCTTGATCTACAACACAGACAGCTCCAGGCAGGAACTTCCAGGCAAATTTATCCCAAGGGACAAGCAGCATGGGAACAGCCACCTGAGGAGCTGAGGTGTGGCACATACAGACACCAGGGGTGTGCGTGGGTGATTGGTGGCACCTCCCAGTCCATTTCACTGGGGCTGGGTGGATGTCTGGGCACATCCCTGAGTGCCCCAAGGACTCTCAGTGTGATGGGGGTGAGACAGGATGGCTTGGGGAAGGAGAATGAACAGCTTTTGCTCATTCATAAAGACCCTGAGATTAGCTCAGTTGGTCAGAACATGGTGGCAATAACACCAAGGTGAGGTCTTGACCCTGTATGGGCCATTCACTTCAGAGTTGTACTCGATGATCCTTCTGGGTCCCTTCCAGCTCAGTATATTCTGTGATTCATTTCCCTGTTTTCTGCTGTCTGGCACAGAGCCTGTGTTGCAGGATTGTCTCTGTACACTGCACATGTACTTCTTCATTAACTGCCCTTCCCAGCCCCAGCTAACGAGCGCCCAGCTCACAGTGTGGCAGCAAGCCCTGTGGCACACTGAGATTGGGGCCTTCAGGCACCTGGGAGCTGCAAGGGCTGAGCCAGCTGCTGACCCATAGCCCCAGGACATGGCTGGGAAATGCTTCTTCAGGTGCTCAGTAGTTACCTGGTGACTTCAGCATCACCAGGAGGAATGGCTGGGCCAGAGCTCCCTGGGCTCTGGGAAAATCATGGCAGGGATGCCAGGAGCAGTACTTGCTTGGGATGCAGCAAGGTCACCCCAGGCACCTGCAGGGTAACCAGAGTGGGCAGCTGAGGCTGGAGGGGTGCCCTGGGACCTCCTTCTCGGTCAATGCCAAATGCTGGAGACGTGTTCTTGGAGGGGTTTGCAAAGATCCAAACATACTATTATTTGCCTGATCTCTTATTGTTTTAGAAGTTTTGGACAGCTGGATGAAACTTTTTTTTTTTTTTTTAAATAAAGGACACGTAAATGGGGCTTGGAGCTAGGTGATCCTTAAGGGCCCTTGCAACACAAACCATTCTATAATGAGCACCCTGCCTGCTTTGCATGCCATTTGCTGGGTGAAATGAAGCACGTGCATTACACACTGGCCCTGCACCTTGCCAGAGGCTCTCAGTGCTGCTCCCAAAACCTCCTGCATGAAGCAGAAGCCAGTGTGATCACCTTCCTATTTTCGGCAGTCACCCAAGTTCACAGAGTGCCTCCAGTTATGCTTCTGAGCAGCAGAGCCCGAGGCAGCTGCTGGGGTGGGCTCGTGCTGTGACACACAAGGCCCCACTTAACTCCCCATTACCTGTGGGCAGGTGAGGTGCAGTCAGCTGCTTGCTCATCCTCTCCAGCCACAGCCACCCCAGGCCTTGCAGCTCAGCTCAGCGTGACTTTCCCAGTGACCTGAGGGCCAGGGCCATGCAGGAGTCAATGCCAGGTCATGCTCTGTGTCCCCCCATCCTAGCTCAGGATGCCACAGGGAAGGCACTCTGGTTTCCCTTCCCTTATTCAGTGTCAGCAGACACTGGACACAGTGACGTGGACCCCAGCTCAGCCCTGCAGGATTGTAGGCACACGAGGGCTGGGCCACCACGGCTTCTTGCCCACTATTCCCTGTGCCAGCAAGATTAAAGTCACTTCCCACTGTCACACGGCACAGCTGTCACCCACCCCAGAGCCCCTGGCCACAGCCCCTGGCAGCCACTGCTGATGGCCTCAGGCTGGTGAGAAGCTCCTTCCTCTGCTTCACCATCTGTGCTTTTCCAGCAGTAAATCACTGGGGCTACACGCTGCCCTGGGAGGGGACTGCCACCCCCTCTTGGCAGCAGGAGACCAGGGCAGGGTGCAGCAGAGACTGAAGCATTTCCCATCCCTGTAGGAATGGAGAGGGGCATCCCATTTAAACCTGTGCTTTAGGGCATATGCCAGCACAAAGGGGGCAGTTTACCTGGAACATGTTTCACCCTAACAAGATTCATTCTGCTGCATTTATTTATGCCCTCCTCTATGGCAGCAGGATTAAAGGCTAATTTCTGCACTCCTGCTGCAGCCAGCAGGAGCCATCCTGTAATCACTCCATGTGAAACCAGGACAAGCAGAAGCAGCAAAATGAACCTCCTGGGCAGCAGGAGCTCTTGGCTTCAGGCAGGGACCAGGTTGGGGGACAAGTGTGGTTATGCTCTAACTTCTGGGTGTCTTCTGCAGATCATCCCCCTCTGTGTCCAGCAACTTCAGCTCCTCAGGCATTCACTGAAACTGCCATGGCCAGCTCAAAATTCCCTCCATGGACATCCCAAATGAGTGGATTTTCTGCTTCAGACTGTTTCAAGCTTCACAGGCTTCTGCTCCCCTCCTAGCAAAGTGGGGTGGGAGCTCTGCAGAGTGGCAGCTCTCCTCCCAATATGGTTTACACTCTTCTGCAAGATCCTTCAATTACAGAAGACTAAATGTTATTTAATTTGTGACCTCGTGTTGAATAAGACACAATTAAATTCTACCTCTTGTGAATTTACAATGGGGAATTCTCACCTGTGATGCCAGATGAGTCCTAACTGTTCCATGCATGACTCAGACACCCAAACGGCTCCATTAATGACTGTTTTAATAAATGTTCTATCTTTATACAGACAATATCCTGCCCTGTGACAAGCCTGGCACGAGGTCAAACCAAACCTTGGTCCCACGGTCGGCCCATGCTGAGGACGAAGGCAAACCTGGTGATGCCAAGCATCCTGAGGGGCTCTGACACTCCAGGGACGTTCCTGGTGTCGTTCTTCCCGAACCCCCCTCGCCCCCTCGCAGGTGGGTAATGATCGGGTGGCACATCCAGGGGTTTCGGCCCCAGCCCCCTCATTGGTGTCCAAACTGTCTCAGCGGATGAGGGCTGTGCAGCGCAGCAGTGAGAGGGGAGCGGGTGTCTGGGAAGCCTCAAGCCTCCGTCCCTTCCCTTCGGCAGCGCCAGCACATCCCCCGCACCCTTCCTGTCCCCCCCGCGTCCTCGGGCCGCTGCGGGCGGGACCGGACTCTTATAATTTTTTTTTTTTCAGTGGCATCAGCTCTTCATTTCCGTCCATCTCCCTCCTCCCGTTCCCGTTGTATCTCGGTGCCGGAGCTCCCCTCTTCCCCCGCACGTCCGGGGGCTCAGCCCTTCCCCTCTGCCCCAACACTCTGCAGCCTTTCTCTTTCCTCCGGGAGCCCCCAGCCCTTCGCCGCCCCCTGCCCGGGGCTCTGCCGCCTCCTGGCCCGGAGGAACCGGTCCGGCCCCGGCCCAGCCCGCTCGCGTCCCCCGAGACCCCGCTCCCCTCCTGGGACCCCCGGCCCCGCCCCGGGCGGGCCCCGCCCTCCCTGCGCCCGCTCCCATTGGCTGCGGGCCCGGGGGGCGGGACCGCTTTGTGACGTCACGATCAGCTGTCGGAAGGTGCCGATTTGTGCGGGGGAGCGGCGCGCGCTCGGCAGAACGGCGGGGTTCGCACCGGCACCGGGACGGGCACGGCTACCGACACAGGCACCGGGACGCACAGCACCGGGACACACAGCATCGGGACACACAGCACCGGGACACACAGCACCGGCACTACCTCAGCGCCTGCCGCCGCCCGGGACACGCAGGGCCGGTGAGTGCCCGTGGGACGGGGTCGGGGCCGGCCCGGGGCTTTGCGGGCCCGCACGGCCCGGGCGGGGAGCGCCCGGCGGGGGCGGGGGTGGCCCGGGACCCCTCGGCTCCGGCCCCCCCGCGCCCGTTGTTTGTTTCTTCTTCACCGGATTAAGATTGGCGGTCGTTCCCCGCTCCCATTGGCTGCGCTGCGGTGACGTTGCCTCATTTGCATTTGACATTGAGACGTCAGAGCGCTCCCCCCCGTGTCCCGCCGTGACCCCCGGGCCGGGGCCGTGGCGATGCTGGCACGGGGCATTGCCCGCCGTGGGCACGCGTGGGTGGCCCCGGGCCCCTCCGCGCCAGTCGCTGCTGTGGCTTTTCTCGGCAGGAAACGGGGATGCGTCTCCCCCCGTGATGTTTAGACGCATTTCGGGTGCGAAACGTGGCGGTTTGGAAAAGGAATGTGAATATATAAATATAAGTATGTGTCAATGTATGAAATATGTAATGGAATCACAGAATGAGTCGGTTTGGATGTGACCTTAAAAATCATCTCGTTCCAACCCCCTGCGGGGGGGATGTCCTGGGAGGGACACCTTCCTATTCTGTATGTTATATACTGTATAAAATACAGCATATAGTATACTATATATATAGTATGCTATATGAAATAAATTTGTGTAAAGAATGTAAATAGATGTAAATCTCTAACACAAAATATTATCTATTTAACTTATTTCCAGGAAATCCTTGATGCTTTGGATTTAGATCCCTCTGTCTTTAGATCTTGATTGTCTTTGTAAATCCCCCCAGGTTTTATGAGATTCAGAGGCTTTGATGTTTTTGTTGAGTTTGGTTGTGCTGCCCGGGCGGGGGCCGTATGTGGAAGGGGAGGTGCTGGCAGTGCTCAGTTGAGGTTTGTGCCATGGGGCAACTCCACCACATTCCAGGGTGGAGTCCCTCAGGTACCAAACACAGCATCTCCCTCTGCTATTGCTGCTCTAAGGGCACCTCCTTTGGGACAGCTCAAAAAAGTCATAAGTCCTAAAAGGGCCGCTTTCCTCTGGATTTCATGTCTCTCACCTCAGCTTGGCTGAGCCTGGCAGGCCCTGGAAACTAATCCTGCTCCCATCTACGGGGACTCATTGTGGAAAAACTTGGACTTCGTGGAGTGTAAAAGCAGGTTAAAAAGGACATTTTTGCTCTTGTAATTCTTTTATGCACATAAATATACATATTTGTATAGGGGAGCTACAGCCCTGCTCAGAGCACCTGAGCAAAGAGACTGGCACCCTGGCATCCCAAAATAGTGGATTAAACTCCCTTGAGCCCAGCAATAGCCAGTGCTGAAGCAGCACCAACGAGGGCTGAGCTGGGCGGGTGCCAAGTGCTGTTGCTTGTTTGGCCAAGGTTTTGCTGGGGTAGGAAACAATCCCAGAAACCCTCCCAGAAACAGGTGTTGGGCTCTGGTACAGGACTTTGCTGGACCTCCTTTCCCACCAGACTTTATCTACAGAGTTCCAAGAACTGGTTGTTTTGCTCTAAAATAAATCTTTCCTCTCCTTTTATCTTTTCTCCCCCCAAAATACCCCCCTTCTCCCCCCTCAAACAACAAACCTACCACAAAAAAAGACAAAAGCTGTCTGCTGTAGCTCACTGCCACTGTTGGGAACCTGTTGTCAAACTGCTGCTTATCTGCATGAGCAAAAAAGGAAAAATAGAAAAGTTTTTCCCCAGGTAATAAAATGGTAACACCCCCCTTCTCCCCCCTCAAACAACAAACCTACCACAAAAAAAGACAAAAGCTGTCTGCTGTAGCTCACTGCCACTGTTGGGAACCTGTTGTCAAACTGCTGCTTATCTGCATGAGCAAAAAAGGAAAAATAGAAAAGTTTTTCCCCAGGTAATAAAATGGTAACACCTGCTTGTAATTAGACTGGAAAACAAGTGACACAAACTTGTATGTGAGGGGTTTTTAATGCTGACTGCACAGCGAGTCCTGCTCTGGTGAGGGGGGCCCTGAGTGGCCTTGGGGGGAGCTGCAGGAGCTCGGGGTTCTTGTGGTGTGGAAGTGCAGTGCACCAGGTTCTGTTCAGGCTCTGTGATGTGGGGAGGCTGTAAGGCTGGGCTGCTCCCCTCCCTCCCAGTGTGTGCAGCTCCTTGGGATGCTTCACTCCTTGGGATGCTTCACTCAGCGCATCCCAGAGAGGAACGCTCTAAAATTTCATAGCGTGGCTCATGGCAAATCTAAAATTTCCAAGATCCTGCCAGCCCCTGGCAGATTTGCCAGGACTGTGTGTGATGATATCAAGCAGCACGAGATCACATTTGCCCTTGGGGTAAGGACCTTCCTGCAGCAGTGACAGAAGAGCTGCTGTGAATGCAGAGACCAGCTCCAGGAAAACATCTCCTCATTCTGCAGGGTCCCCCTCCTTCAGGCAGGATCTGGAGGAGCATGTGGGAGCTCTAGTCCCTGCTGAGACCCCGGACTGGCTGAGGAAAAGCCTTCCCGGTCCTGTCTTGGTCTGCCATTAATAAGAAGAATGTCATGATGAAGAGTTTTTTGGGATTTTTCAAACTCCTCTCTGCCTTCCCCCCCTCTACTCCTCTGATCTGCCATGGAAGAGGCTCTGGCTCTGGCTCAGCCTCTGTTTTGCTGGAATCAGTCTGTCTGTGCTGGCAGCACCTCAGGGTGCAGCTCTGCCCCTGTGCCCAGGGCTCCCCCAAGGCAATCCATCAGTGAGATCAGCTGGACCTGGAGCACAGTAGTTGTGGGACCTAATTCAGCGTTAATTCAGCCCCACCAAACTGTCCCAGGCAGGTCCCTGCCAGCTCTGGTCCCTCCCTTGGTGGGGAGGGCTGGGGGACAGCCCAGGGATGATTCACTGGACATTTCTGGGGTCATGAGCAGAACTCCCCTGAGCTACCCAGCTGCTGGATCCCTTCTGTGTTTTGTGTTTCTGTGCCAGGTTTAGGATTTTCCTGCAAGCAGCACAGCGAGCCTTTGAAACGCTTGTCTAATTTAGGTAAAATGAGTTGAGAATCCCATTTCCCAAGTGGGTTGGAGGAAGGCACCTGATTTGTACCTCTGCCTCCTGCTGGGCTGACTGCGCGGGGTATTCTTAGCTGTGCCGAGGAAGGGCCGCTCCCGCCGCCTGCCAGCAGCATCCCTCCCGCCGCCGAGTATTTATGGAAACCTTCAGGGAGCCTGTTGCCATTTCCAAGGGGAGTTGCTGTTTTCTTGCACGCTGGGACTTGAGAGCCGCCGGTCCCGCGGCGCTGCAGCTCCTGCCCCGAGCTCCCGGCGCATCCCGGGGCTCTGCTGCCCTCCTGCTCTCTATTCTTAGCTCCTGGGGTTATTTGCAGCCACGGTGACTCAGAAAACTAATTATTGTGTCGAGGTTTCTGAAGGGGAAAAAATAACTTGATGCGTTGTGGTTTCTTTACTTCCACTTTAAATTTAATATTTTTAATACCTTCTGGCTTGTTGTAAAATGCTGTTGGACTTTCTGGAAGGATTCTGATGGACATAATTCATTTAGAAACTTGTCTGTCCCCAGGTGAGTGTCCCTGGCGGGCTGTCCCCTTGTGCTGGCAGTGCCTGGTTTGTGGGAGCCTGGGAAGGATGGCAGCTGTCTCGTGGTGGTGGCCCCAGCTCTGGCAGGGGACAGGGGCTCAGTGTGTGCTTTCTGGGCAGCTCAGCCCCAAGAGGGTGGCACATAGGCAGTCCCCTTGTGTCCTGAGCAGGGACACCTGGGACACACCTCCCCCACAGATGTGGGGCATCTGCAGACACAGGAAAGCTGGAAGAAGGGACCTGAGAGGAAGAGAAGGCATCTCCTGGTCCAAACCGGTTCTGTGGGCACCGCCTCTGCCTGGTGACCAGGCACAGATTGACCTCAGTCCCCTGTCAGGGACACAATCGGGTCCTTCCTGCACTGCAGCTCCCATTGAGGCTGCCAGCCCTCCATGCCCTGGTGTAAATGGGGAAAATGTTTGCTGCAGGGAAAGCAGAAGCACTCCAAATACCTGGATAAACTTCAGAGCTTGATCTGCTGCTGGCTGCTCCAGAGAGAAGTGCTTGGTGGAACCTGCAGGGATGGAGGTGGCATGTGGCCATCTCACTGGGCAGGAGCTGGCCAAGGAGTCTCTAGTCTTGTGAAGGGCTGGGAGGTCACCCAAGCCCTCTACAATGAGCTGATGGATGAGCTTGGTGGCTGCCAGGGAGGGCCTGGAGGGTCTCCCAGGCCAGGAGCTGCTCCCTTCTAGGGGGGTGGGAGAGTGCAGACTCACAGACTGCTTGGGGTTGGAAGGGACCTTACAGAGCATCTCATCCCACACCCCTGTGCTGGGCAGGGACACCTCCCACTGTCCCAGGCTGCTCCAAGCCCCCTCCAGCCTGACCTTGGACATTGCCAGGGACCCAGGGGCAGCCACAGCTTCTCTGGGCAACCTGTACCAGGGCCTGCCCACCCTCACAGGGAGGAATTCCTTTCCAATATCCCAACTAACTCTGCCCTCTGGCAGTGGGGAGCCATTCCCCCTTGTCCTGTCCCTCCATCCCATGTCCCCAGTCCCTCTCCAGCTCTCCTGGAGCCCCTTTAGGCACTGGAAGGAGCTCCAAGGTCTCCCTGGAGTCTCCTCCATGTGAGCACCCTCAGCTCTCCCAGCCTGTCCCAGAGCAGAGGGGCTCCAGCCCTTGGAGCATCTCTGTGGCCTCTCTGGACTCACTGCAGCAGCTGCATATCCTGCTGATGTTGGGTCCCCAGGGCTGGGGCAGCTCTGCAGGTGGGGTCTCACCTGGGTGGGCAGAGGGGCAGAATCCCCCCCTCACCTCTGCCCACGCTGTGGGATCAGCCCAGGGCAGGGTTGGTTTCTGGGCTGCCAGTGCCCATGGCCAGGTCACATCCAGTTTGTCACCAGCAGCACCCCCAAGTCCTTCTCCCAGGGCTGCTCCCCACCCAGCCAGCCCCAGCCTGTGCCTGGTGCTGCCCTGACCCAGGTGCAGGACCTTGCCCTTGGCCTGGCTGAGCTCCATGAGGTTCACCTGAGCTCTTCCAGCCTGCCCAAGACCCTCTGGGTGCCCCAACCCCTCTGGCTGCTGAACTGACTGCCCCACACAGCTCAGTGCCATCCCCACACCTGCTGAGAGCTCTGGAGAGCAGAGCTTCATCCTGCTGCTTTCAGAGACAGGGTAAAGTAGTGGGGAGGATTAATGCTCATTTTGGCCCTTGCCTACATTTTGGCCTCACTCATGCCTTCACCCTGCAGGTTTGATCCTGAAAGCTTTGCCAGGAGCTTCCTGCAGCTCCCTGGACACCACCATGGGGCTGGTCCAGCCCACCCGTGGCACAGAGTCTCTTGCACCAGGAAAGGAGTCAGGGCCCTCCCATGTTCCCTGGCTTGGAGAGGGTGACAGCTGGAGATTTACTTGAATTCTTTGAGGACTGATCCTTTAAAATGATCCATTTCAAATTTTGCTCTTAGGGGAGCTTTTAATTCTCTCCCACTTCCTCCACAGCTATGGCAGCTGCCTGTGAGCCCCTGTGCCTTAACTTGAGAAGTGACATTTGGGAGAGAGGACAATCAAAAATAATAGTGTCTGTTGTGTCCTCAGAAAAGATAAATTACCTCTGGGTTGGGGTGGACCTGAGGAATTCAGGTACCTCACTTCCCTTCCTGTGGTTTTCTGGGGACCAGTCCCTAAGCAGGCAGGTGCTCTGAGTGGTTCCTGGGGGAGCAGCTTTCCTACTGTCTTGTAAAAGCTTTTATCATCATTTAACAAAGGAAAACTAAAAGGTTTTGACCATGTCAGTGGCTATTTGACCTTGATCTTGCTGGAGGATGAGCCCCTGGCAGGGGCTCCCAAAGCCAAGGCTGCAGAGCATGGGAAGCACTCGGTGCAGTCAGAGATTCCAGGCTGTCTTAGGCAACAGGGACAACCCCTGCCTGCCTCAGCCTCTGACCTGTGCTGGCTGCTTGGGAGCTTTTCTGGGTGACCTTGCCCTGGCAGCCAAACTGAGGCCACTGTCTTCCCCTGTCCCTGTGTGCCAGACCTTGTCCCCAGCTCTGCTGTTGGGTGACATCCAGATCTGGGCAGGGACAATGACTGACACTAGCATGAGTAAGTCAAGAGTGTTGCCAGTGTCCTCCTGATGTGGTGGGCTTGGGCACAGCAGAGGGGACCCCGCTGTCCCCAGCCCCACTGTGTCACCCTGAGGACCTCCCTGCTGGCACTGGGCTCAGCTTTGGCTCAGCACTTCTGCCAGCCTGGCAGTGCCCCAGCTCAATGAGCACATGAGCCCACTGCTGGCCTCACACTGAGCCAGGGCCATGGTGGCCTTGGGGGACTGACCCCTGTGACCCCTGTGACCCCTGTGCCTGCCACGAGCTGCCCCAGCCTCTCCTGCCCAGGCACCTGGGGAGCAGCAAACAGTGGGAGACTCTGGGACATCACCAGCAGGAGCCTGGGAGCTGTGGAGTTTCTGCCACAATTAGATATTTAATAAACATCTTAAATAATTAATATTCATGTCATATTAAAAGGTATTTACTGCCTAGGTGAGTGCTCAGGCAGGTGCCAGGTTTCCAGGCTGAGCTGGTGCTGAGGCCACCCCCACCCTCGGGGCTGCCAGGGTGGCCTTTGCCAGCCTGAGCTGTTCCTGGGGGCACGTGGGCATCCCGTGGGGGCAGCTCTCACTGAGCTGGGAGTGAAGCACAGCAGAGTGCAGCCAGAGCCCAGCTGGGCACCAGCCCCTCTGTGTGGTGTTTCCCTGACTTATCTGAATGTGCTTTGATGATCCAGGTGCAGGGGGAGCCTGGCTGATTTCACTGAGAGCACTGCAGGGTCACAGCATGGCTGCGGGCTGTGGGCTCACAGAAACCACTCTGCCGTGTCTCAGTGCTCAAACCCTCCCTGCTCAGTGCCTCCAGAGGAGGCCAGGGACCCTCTCAGGACACAGAGCAGAGAGTCCTCCCTGACCTCCTGTTCTTCCTGGTGAGACTCTCCACAAGCCTCAGCTGAGCCATCCCAGAGTGGGTGGGAAGCTGGAGCCCTGAGCACTGCAGTCTGCAGGAGGGCATGGCTGTGGCTCATGGTTTGCCTTGTGCCCCTGGGGCAATGGGAGTCACCAGGGACCTGCTCTGGGGGACAGGTGGAGTCACACTGCTGCCCTGCCATGCCAGGGAGGGAGAGCTGGCTGTTGCAGGGCTGCCTCATGCTCCATCACTGCCTTCTGCAGCTGGAAGTGTCTGAGATCAGGGCCTCTGAGCTCCAGGGGATCCCATCCCTGGGGAAGGCTCCTTTGGTTTCTCATTTTCTGTGTTGTAGAGCAGATGCTGTTCCTCCCAAGGCACCTGAGAGACTGCAAAAGGCATTTCCATCCCACAGGGATGAAGAAAAGAGTGCCTGAGCCCCAGAACTGCAGTGCTCAGGCCAGCCACCTTGGCAGGGTGCTGGGACTGGGGAGGCCAGGGGGCAGCAGGGCTGAGCAAGAACTTTTCCTGCTGGAGGATTGGGGTGTGCATGGACGTGGGCGTCCATGGTGGTGCTCCTGTACCCTTCCCACTCCACTCTGCCTGCAGCAGATGGAGTTTCACTGGGTGCAGCATCACTCAAGCTCCATGGCCCCTTGGTCCTGACCTGGGCTTTGCCATGAGATGGGGATTGACCCTTTCAATGCACCCACATCAGTGTGCAAGCACGGCAGCACCCAGCTGTCCCTCTCACTGCACTGAGCTCCTGCTGGCATTTTATGGCCTTTTCATGCCCTTTTAATGTCTCTGGACCAAGTGGCACACAAATAACACACAAATAATACTCTGCACCTTTTGGCTGCCCCTCCTGTGCCTTGCCAGGAGCTTGGCAGACATGAATGAAATGAATGAGTGCTGACCTCCCCCCACACTGGAGGGAATCTGCTTTCCCAGGGATAAAACAGTGATGAGCTGAGCAGAGGTGAGGCAGAGACCCACAAAGGGCTGGGATGAGAGGCTGGATGTGAACAACAGTGTGTGCTGGCAGCCCTGGGAGCCAGCAGCACCCTGGGCTTGTCCTCACAGGGTGGGCACCAGATGGGGGTGATTCTGCCCACCCAGGTGAGACCCCACCTGCAGAGCTGCCCCAGCCCTGGGGATCCAACATCAGCAGGATATGCAGCTGCTGCAGTGAGTCCAGAGAGGCCACAGAGATGCTCCAAGGGCTGGAGTCTGTCAGGTCTGGAGCCTGACTAGGAGAGCTGAGGGTGCTCACCTGGGGGAGAGGAGGCTCCAGGGAGACCTTGGAGCTCCTTCCAGTGCCTAAAGGGGCTCCAGGAGAGCTGGAGAGGGACTTTGGAAAAGGGACTGGAGTGACAGGACAAGGAGGAATGGCTTCCCACTGCCAGAGGGCAGGGTTAGATGGAATATTGGAAAGGAATTTCTTCCCTGTGAGGGTGGGGAAGCCCTGGCACAGGGTGCCCAGAGCAGCTGTGGCTGCCCCCGGATCCCTGGCAGTGCCCAAGGCCAGGCTGGATGGGAGCACCCAGGAGCACCCTGGGACAGTGGGAGGTGTCCCTGCCCAGGGCAGGGGGTGGAATGAGATGAGACTTCCAGGTCCCTCCCAGTCCAAACCAGTCTGGGATTCTGTGACAGTGCTGTCCTTGTCCTGCCTGCTGCCAGGAGCTTGGCATGTTTGCCTGACTTAGGGACACCCTCTGCTCTGTCCCTGCCAGCTCCTGGGGATGGGTCTCCTGGGACACCCTACCCATGAGGATGGGGCCACAATGAGAGGCTTGGTGCAGGTGGGGGCTGCAGGGCACAGGCACCCAGTGCTGCTTCAGATACAGCACCAGCTGGGACAGCCCATGGCACAGATCAGTGCCAGAGGCACCTTTTGCTGTGCCCTTGAGCCCACCCGAGCCCCTGGGACGCAGGAGGGCCACACTGCCAGCCTGTTTTAATGTGCTGTTCCTTTTTCTCTCCCTTTTCCAGGCCTTTGCACTGAAGCCAAGTGAAGCACCTCACAATTGCACTGCACACTGCTCAGCTGTGATTCCTCTGGCAGCCAAACCTCTCTGTCACTGACACCCCGAGGGCTCTTTCTCCCCTCCCTGCCCATCTCTCCTGTCTGTGCCTGGAAGCTGGTGCTCAGCAGTAGCTCTATCTCCCTGTCCATCCTGCTGGACTGCTCCCCACCATGTTTCAGCGTCTCACCAGCCTCTTCTTCAGTGACAGCAGCACGCCAGAGGGCCTGGAGGAGCCCAAACCCTTTGTCCAGGAAGAGGAGGAGGAGGATGGCTGGCTCATAATTGATCTTGCAGGTGAGCAAAGCAACAGAACTGTCTTCCCACAGCCTCTGCTGCACCTTGTCTCTCCAGAGCTGGGCAAATCCTTATATCAGCAGATGGGCTTACACTACATGGGAGCAGCTCTGCCCTTCATTTTTTCTCCCCTGGTCCCCATGCTCTGCCCGTGGTCACTGCAGCAGCCTCTGACCTGCTCCTCCTTTTCCCTTTCCTCTCCCAGTGATGCTTCTCAACTTTCTGCCAGTGTGGGAGCAGCATCAGCATCTCCAGCTGGGGTTGCTGCTGCCCAGAGGCCTCCAGGTGCTTGCATGGCAGGAGGGGAGCCTGGCAAGGCAGGGACATCACCCAGAGCTTTGGGGCGATGCTGCCCACAGGGGTCAGTGGGGAGGGGTCCCAGGCTGGGCAGTGCCATGGCCTGGGCTGAGCTGTGCCCTGGACAGCAGCAGTGTTCCAGGAGGAGCCAAGCTCAGCTGCTCCCTGCCCTGCCCTGCTGAAAGCACACTGGGAGCCTGTTCCCCTGGGGAGGGGATGGGGCTGTCCCCATGGGAGGGCAGGTGGGAGTGGTGCCTGTTCCAGTTGGGGATGTGCCACCAGGGATCTGCCCATGCTTGGGTCATTTGAGAGAAGTAAATCTCACCTCCATGGGGGTTATCTTCCCAAATTATTCCCACTGTCCATGCCAAGCACAAGGGATGTTTGGCACCAGGTGCCTGTACCTAGAGAGCCCACAGGGCTCCCCATTGACAGAGCATCCCAAGCCCTGTGTAACACCAACCAGGCAGATTGAATTGCTCCTGTGCAGATCTTCACCAGCTCTGTTCAGACCTTGGGACTTTCTGTTGTAGACTGATGACTCAGCCAATTGCAATGATGTTTTTATGACCTTTTCCTTGCAAATGCAGCAGCAATCAGAGACAAACCCTCCTGCCTGTGAAGGAGCTCCTGAGGCTGTGCTCTGCTTTGGTAGCCCCTGGTTGGTTGTGAGGCCCCAGCTCAGGGAGCACAGATGTATCCTGCAGGTTTGGGAGGAGGGGTTTGTCCTCCCTCTTGCAGGCAGCAGGTCTCTGGGCAGATGTTCCCTGCCTGTTTTTGTTATTCAAATTGTTCATTAGGGTGTTTTTCCCATATGCAGTGACCTGGAGAAGGGACCAGAGCAGGAACAAGGCTGGGATGGGGGACAGGGCCAGCCCCATGCCTGGTAGGAGCACTGGAGAGCTGTTGGAGGTGGTGGGTGGTGTGGGCATGGGCAGCTGTGGAGGCTTCCCTGTGCTCTGGGCATTCAGGTGCCTGTGCAGGGAGGGTCAGGGCAGTGCCATGGCAGGGGGGTTGTTGCAAGGAGGTCCCTGGAGCAGTGGGCATGCAGCTGCCACGTGTCAGGGCCAGCTGGCAGCAGCTGCAGCGAGCCTAAGGCATGCCAGGAAGAGTCAGGAGCTTCCCTAGCCAGAGAAATGCTGTGCCCTGATCCCTGGGTTGAGGCTGCAGATGGCTCACAGGGGACCAGGGCCTGACTCTGGCACAAAACACTCCCACGTTTTCCCAGGGAAGTGCCTCAGCTCTCAGGGCAGCACTGGCTTCCAACAGTGTCTGCCTGTGAATGGCACCCTGCTGCTAACTCAGCTGCACTCTGTTCCCACAGCAGTCCCTCAACAGTGGGGGACCAGATTCTTTCAGCTCTATTTCTGGGGCTTGAGTTGTACCAAACACTCCAAGAACCAAACCCGGAGCCCCATCCTTCCCTTGGAGCTGTGGGGGCCAGCAGCTGCTCCCAGCCTGGCTCCCTCCCAGCAGCCGAGAGGCAGCCTAGGGAGCCTCTGGATTCAGCCTCTGCCAGCCTGGTCATTGCCCCTTGTGTTGCAAAAGGCACCAGAATTACTCAGACCTTCCTGGAATGTTTCTGATGCTGCTCCTGTCCCCTTGCTTAGCTTGGCCCTGCTCAGCACCCAGGGAGAGAGCAAAGAGCATTTCCCAGGATGTGGCTGCATCACTGAGGTACTTGAGGATCCCAAAATATTGCTTTGTGACATTAAACCCCACCTTGGCAAAGGATGGGCACAGTGCCCAGGATGCTCTCTGTGCCCTTTGTGGGAGTGCTGCTCCAGCCCAGCTCGGTGCCTGTCTCCAGGCTGACAAACAATCTCCAGCCCGGCATGTCAACAGCTATTAATAGGCTGATATCCTCTGACCTGGAGAAAGACATTCTTGTCTTTGGAAGGCCAACTGTGGCCTGTCCTGGGCCCTGGGCTGGGGCATCAGCTGCAGGAGGAGCTGGGGATGCACTGAGCCAGGAGTACCCAGCCCCATGCTCTGTTTCTCCACACAAGAACAGTTTCATCTGTGCTTCCTCCTGCTCCCTCATCCAGCTGCAGGATCCATGTAGATACCGCAGTGCCACCCCCTCACCAGTTCCCTCAAATCCCCCCGATGAGTCTGGCAATGGGTTAGGGTTATCCCCACGTTTGGTGCATGCTCCTGCCCCAATACAGCCCCAGTAATCCCAAGCACAGGCAGCTGAGAAAAGCAGCGGCCCGAGTGCTGCTGCCAGGCAGAGGTGAGGAAGGGAAGGGATGGGAGGCTTGGGGGGGTGTCAGCTTCTGGATCAGCGACTCAAAATTTGGCCTCTGACAGGCTGGAGTTGAAGGCACAGTGCAAACCTTTGCTGAAGAATTTATTCCCATGATTTCTTCCAGAGAAAAGGTGTGGACTGTTTTTCTGCTGTGTGTGCTTGGTTTCCGTGTTTGCGGAGTGCTGGGTGGTGTTTGTGAGCACCGGCGTGTCGGCATTCCCGGCCCGGCCCGGCCTGGCTCGGCTCGGGTGCCGTCAGAGCGGGGAAAGCAGCGTTTTTCACTGCCTGAACTTCTTCTCTCCCTTTGAGAAGGAAAAAGCCCCTTGCTGCAGTAAACCCTGCCGGTGTGGCAGCTCTGTGGCTCGGCCTGTCCCGGCAGAGCCGTGTCCGTGCCGGAGCGGGGGGTTCGGCGGGCCCGGTGTGCCGTGTGCCGGCCGTGGGTGTCTCTCGCACTAACGATGCCCCTTTCTCTCCCCCTCCCTCCCTCCCTCCCTCCCCCTGTCCATGGTGTGTGTGTGTGTCCCCGCTGCCCCGCATGGCTCTGCACCCCCGCCCCAGGCAGCCGTGCCCGCCCCGGCCCCGCTCGCCGCCCGGCCGCTGGCGGTACCGGGCGCTCGGCGCGGCCCCGCCCGACGCCCCCCGGTCCGCCTCCGCCACCGGCTGCTTCCCCGGCTCCGGCCGGTCCCTGCTTGATGGACGAGAGTTGGTTTGTCACCCCTCCCCCCTGTTTTACTGCAGAGGAGCCCGGCCCCGACGGCGTGGGGAGCAGCCCCATGGAGGACCTGCTCATCGAGCACCCCAGCATGTCGGTGTACGTCACCAGCACCCTCGAGGTGGATGGGGAGGGCCCCGAGGACGATGCTGCAGAGTGAGTGCACTGTGAGGGTGTGGGGGGGCAGCAGCCCCAGCACCCACTGAGGGACCAGGGCTGGTCCTGCCATCCCAAATCCCCGCCAACACCCAGGAATGTTTCACCCACGGACATAGCGTGGCAGTGGGGGACATCAGTGTCCCCACACCCACCTCAGGGAACACTGCATATGTGGCAGGGTGCCCCAGCTGTCACCATGCATGGCTGGCAGCCCCCGTGTCCAAAATCCTCTGCCAAGGGGTCTCAGTAGCATATTCGGGTGGCTGTGGCTGCAGGACGTGAGCTTGGCACTGGGCTGTGCTGGGACAGGGCTGCATTCATCTCCCCTGCCCTTAGCAGGGTCTCCTGGCACGGCCACCTTTGCCAAGGCCACTCCTGCCAATGCCAGTGCCACCTGTCACGCATCCAGGGGGGGTTGCCAGGCAGGGCTTACACCAGGGGTTTGCATAGGCATGGCCCAAGCAAAGCAAGCCCAGTGGGACAGGGTGGCCTTTGGGCACAGTGGGCCCCTGAAGACCCCTTGGTCCCTCAGGCAGGAGGGTGCTGCAGCCCCCCTCGATCACCCGCCTGTCCCCAGACTGGCCCAGCATGGGGGTGGGTATCCCACAGCTGTGGGGAGTGGGACACTTCTTGCCCCAAACCCCAGCTCAGCAGTGGGGAAATTAAACAGAAATGCCCCAAATAGCCCCTTTGCCCCCCCCAGGCCTGTGGGCTGGAGCTCTCCACACCCATTTCTGGGGCCATATCCTGGAGCTCTGTCCTCCCCCCAGGGCTGCTCTCCCGTGCCCTGCAGCCCCCAGGGAAAACCTGGAGCGTGCCCACGCTCAGCCCAACTGCTGCTGGACAAGCCCTGACTGCCATGGGGGTGCCATGGGGCCCCTGCTCTCCCCCAGTCCCAGCCCTCCAACTCCTCCCCTGCAGCCCCACAGTGGGGCAGGGGAGGAGTAAGAATTTGGGGTGAGCTTTGCTCCAGGCCAGGAGACTGCTCCTGGTTAGGGGGCAGCATTTCTAGTTAGAGGACGGCATTCCTAGTTGGGGGTGCTATTCTTGGCTAGAGAGCACCATTCCTGGTTAGGTGACACTGGTCCTGCCTAGTGGACACCATTCCTGTCTAGGTGACACCATTCCTTCAGGACCTGTCTCTTTCCAAAATCTCCCTGAGAGCCAGAGCTTGATGTCCAGAGTGGACAGAGTGTTCTGGAGTGCCTCAGTGCTGGAGGGGGGCAGGGAAGGGCTAAAGGGAACCTGAGACTAGCCAAGGCTCCAAAGGGGTCACAGTGGGACGGAGACAGACCAGGCTCAAGGGACTCAGATGCAGTGGAGTTCTTGGTGGTGTCTTGATTTTTTCGGGTGTCCCAGAGCCTGCCTTGCTGGAGCATTGCCCCGCTCGGCAGGCGGCTGGGGGCAGAGGGCCGTGGGGCAGGAGGGCCGTGGGGCCGGGGTCCGTGGGGCAGGAGGTCGGTGCCCGGTGTCCCCCGCCTGCCGGGGCGGCCCCGGTGCTGACGCCGCTGTCTCCGCAGGGACGTTCCGGAGCCGCGGCCGGAGCCGCCGGTGCCGCAGCGCGGGCGGGCGCTGCCGGTGAAGGCGGCGGCGCTGGACAAGGCGGGGCAGGCGCAGCGGGCGCAGCGGGCCCGGCAGCTGGCGGAGCGGCACCGCCTGGCCCAGAAGGCGCTGCAGCGGCAGAACCGGGCCCGGCAGCGCCCGCCCCGCCGCGCCAAGCAGCTCCCGGGGGCCTTCGTCCACCAGCCCTGCCAGCGCCACTGCAACTACTGACCTCGCTCCGCCGCCCAGGGGCTCCCCCCGGCCGGCCCCGGCCCCGGGAGCGGCCCCCACGGACACCGGGGACACGGCGGCGGCTTCACTCCGCACCCCGCGCCCGCACGCCTGACCCGCGCTCCTCATCTTCCTCCTGTACCTTCACCGTGTCCCCCGCCCTCGATGCCGGCTGGGCCGCGACCCCCGGAGCCGCCGGCATGGAGCGCCACGCTACCCCTCCCCAGCTGCCTGGCAGCATTCACGCGGGAAATCGGAATTCCCGGTGAAATCACCTGTTCCTGAAATCACCTGTTCCCGAAATCACCTGTTCCCGGTGAAACCTGTTTGTCCTGATAAGCCTGTGACATCAGTGCCTTTCCTCACATCATGACTCCATGTACAGCCTGGCTGGGATGTCACAGAGACATCGAGCGGGAGTGACAAGAGCAGTGAAGCCACAAGATTTGGGATTTTTAGGAAAATCTCATCAATGACACTAAATATTGCTTCCGCCCTGCAAAACCAGCAAACACTTCTCTCCCTCCTTGATTTCTTAGCTACATTTTACCGTGATAAGATACTGCCCCACTGCCAGTCCTGAAGGGGCTTGTGGTTGAAAGCGCTGGTAGAATCTCCATGGCTGGGTCAGCCAGGCAGCTCCTGGTGCCTCACGGTGTTGTTTTTTTTAACAACCTTAAAAGGAATCTCAGGAATCAAAGCACCGTCCCAGCGCAGCACCGGAGCCCTTGGCTGCCGTGCCAGGAGGGGTGGCCAGCCTGGGGTGGCATCACCGTGGCTGGAGGTCCCCTTTGAGCAGCCCTTTGGCCCTGGAGCAGTGACCTGCCCCAGCTGTGTCCCCAGGGGTACGCCTGTATCTGTGTGTGTGTATTTCTCTCTGTTCCTGGACGCTCAGAGGAGGCTCTGTCAAGCCAAGGCTCGCTGTCTGCCTGGTGTTAGTCCCCGGGAGGGGAGAGGAGGCAGGATCTGCACAGCTTCCCTGAGGTGGCCAAAGCACGTCCGTGGTGGTGGTGAAGAGATGCTGAAGAGGAGGCTGGAGGGAAGTGCCTGAAGTAAGGACAAAGATGGATCTGGGAGCCACTGCAATGGGTCAGGATGGGGCAGACCTGAGTGAGAGGATTGCTGTAACAGGAGCTGTGACAGAGGCATCTTCTTTCCCCGCTAAAAATGGCATCCTTTCCTGTGAAGGGCCAAATTCACTGTTAGATGATGCTAATTTCTAATGAAATCCCTCCTCTCTCTGTGATGGACTCCTTCTGCCTTTGGAAGAACATGGTCTAGGATTTTCACTGGCTCCAGCACCAGCTGAGACAGCTTCAAATTCAGCAGAAATTTGCTGATCTGCCCCCAGTTCGCTCCTTTTAGGAACTGGTTTTATACCCTCTGCCCGGGGAAAGTGTCCTGCTCATGACCACAGCCTGGATTCCCACCCTCTGAGACAAGACATACCCCCACAACACTCCAGAAAATTCTGATTTCACCAGAGGTTCTTCCACTCACCATGTTGCATCCCTTAATATCAGCTGGGGGCCTCGGCTGAAGGAATTGTGGTGAGCCCAAACTGAGACAGCTGATAGTTATTAATTCTTTTAATGAGATTAAAGCCAAAATGAATCTTCTTAGTAGCAACAGCCCCTAGCTCCGGGCCAGGCAGCCTGGACCGTAGTAGCCAGCTGCTGCTGCTCCCCTGCAGCATTTCCCCTTCACTGCTCTGCCTGGGCTCTCCCAAAAGCTCAGAGCTGGGCAGCTCCGGAGCTCTGCGTCCCGAGAGGGGGAACTGCGAGCCCTCGGCATTGCCCCGCCCTCCTCGGGCCTCCCACAGCCTCTGTCCCGGGCCAAGCCTGAAACCACGCCGAGATCACCCTGCTGGTGAAGAGACTGGCATCTCCTGACTCCAGGGCAGCGTTTACCTCCTCTGGCTTCCTGGGCTTCACACTCAATGCCTTTTTTTGCCCCTGCAGTGATTCCTGGGCTGGCCTGGGAGCAGGGCAGTGCAGGGCCAGTGGCACAGGCAGGGGCTGAGCCCGGCTGTGGTGGGTGCTGCCCTCCCATCCCCGTAGGACACAGCTCTGGGGCACCAGGGTTGGGGGGGGCGTTTTCTCTCTGGCCCCAGCACACATCAAGAAGGGCAGAAGCCAAGCACTGTCCAGCCCCCAGCTTGGTCTCACTGCAAATTCTCCTGCTGCCAGTCCCTCTGGAGCACTCCAGAAATCAGAGGCTGGCTGTGACCCCACTGCCCCCTTGACAGCTCCCAAAGGAACAGGCTGGGGGAGCAGTGGCCCCAAGCAGATCCTGCCATGTCTCACCTGCCGGGCTCTCCTGTGCCTGCCCAGCTGCTGGAGATGGTACCCAGGAGAAATCCCTTATGGAAATCCTCCCGTGCACCTTTCTCCTGTGCTGTGAGCCAGCCCTTGGCCGTGTTCCTGGGGGACTTGTCTCAGCCTGGCACTGCCAGCAGCACCCGGCCCCCAGTGCCCATTTCAAACAGGCGATCTTCTTCCTCTGTCCCGGTTTTCAGAAGCAAATTCAAACTCTTTCTGTGCCAGTCTGAGATGTCTTTCATCATTCTGTGCCCAGCCAGCACAGGAGATGAAGCAGAACTATTACCACACTTTATATCCAGAGTATGTTTATAAAAGATTAATAAATTATTAATAATGTTTTCATGAAGAGGTTAATCCAGACCCTGAGCCTCTGGTGGGTCAGCAAAATGCACGAACGACAACAAATGAGCTCCTGCAAGTCCCCTCTGTTGTTTGCACTCTTGCCATGCATTAACACCTAACACTCACCTGCCAACCCTTGCCAGGCCACTGTCACCCCCAGTGTGACCCCCCCCTCCCTGTGCTCTGGTCAACCTGTGCTTTGCAGAAGACCTGCAGGGTTCTGCTCCTGCCCAGCAGCAAGCACAAGGCCTGGCCTGGTCCCAGGCCTCCTGCCCAGTGCTGCCAGAGCAAGAAAACCCCTTTTCATTGAGGTTTTTTGTCTCCTCGAATCTTAAAACAAATGAAAGGTGCTTAAGAACTGAGAACTTCCTGTGTGTGCACCCATTTGCATGTGTAGATATTTCAAAGCCCAGTGTGGGTGTTCAGTAGCTTGTTTTGGGGTTGATTTTTTTAGGGGTTTGTTGAGGTTTTTTTTTGCACCCAATATTTGTGATGCACTGTGTGGTGCTTCCAATGGGGAGGTTCTGGTTTGCATGGAGCTCTTGAGCTGGTTCTGCTGGGACAGGTGGGGTGAATTTTGCTTTCTTTTCTGTACTTGTGTAGGGAGAAACTACAGCATGGACTCAGGGACAAACCAATTTGCTGGGGTCTTTAAAAATGTCTTTTTCCCAGGCTTCTCTGTTAGAATGTGGGGTTTGGTTCTGGGGTGCTGCAGGGATGTGGCCTGTGGCAGCATGTGGTGGTGACAGGAGCTGCTCTGACACTCTTGTGTGAAAAAGAAATTGTGGCCATTCGTGGTGGGATCATTCCTGGGCTGCAGCTCCTCTTCATTTGTTTATGACCTGAAAATTCACCTTTACAGCCAAATGTGGCTGGTCCCTTTTTAACTGGCTTGTGACCAAGCAGGTACAGATTTTCAGCACTGAGCCTCCTGGGGTTTGGGAAGTGCAGCAGGACTGTGTGTTATGGCCTGACCCACCACATCACTGGGATCAGGGGACAACCAGGATGGGGAAGCCATTGAAATCATCACCTGGGGACATGGTGATACAAGCAACTGAAAGAAATTTCTGTGTTTCTTGCAATGAAAGCATAAAAAAGGGAAGAATTCCCAGTGGAGAGGCCTGGGCAAATCCCTGTTCAGTAAATGCCAGCTTTGCTGGGCTGTGTGTCAGACACCTGAGCTGGCTCCAGCCCCAGCCCAGGGGCAGCAGGGCACTGGGGCAGGCTGGGACAGTGCTCTCAGCAATGCTGGAGTTTGTGAGACCCCTTATGGAGGGAAGAATCTTCCCACCACTGAAGCCCCTGTGGTGCAGGGATGTTCTCCAAGTAAGATTTGCCTCTGCTTGCCTGGTTCTGCTCTAGCAGATGAGGAGGATGAGCCCTCAGAGTGTGATGGGACAGGAGGGACAGCCCTGCTGGGGAAGTGCCTCCTCTTGGGCTGCACCAGTGCCCCCAGGCCCCCAAGGCTGTGCTTGCTGCACTGGCCAAGCTGTGGCCATGGCACACTCAGGGCCCCTCACCAGCAGCCACAACAAAGTTCTCACACCAAATTCTGGCTCTTGCTTGGCACCACAGGGCTGGAGGGATGCCAAGGGAGTGGGGGCAAAATCCTCCTCACCTGTTGCTCTGAAACTTGCACTCACAAATGCTCTTTCTAAGAAACTCTGCTGCAAAAGCCTGGTCTGGAAGGAAAACAATTCTTTCCATTGGAGTCCACATTTCCTTCTCATTATGCAGAACATCAGTGCATGGCTCATCCCAAAGATCACTGCTACGGGAATCTTCTCTCTTTAGGCTTGTTTCTAATCAATAATTTTACATTTACATCATACTAGTACTTTTTCCTCTTCTATTCAGCCCTAATGGGGAGCCAAATACCCACTTAGATGTCTTACCACACCATAAAGGAAAAAAAGATAAAAAAAATACTCCAGTAAGGTTCTAGGCTTGAGTCCCACAGCTTTGCAGTTGTGGATCAGTATCAATTCCATTGCCCTGCATAAAGTGGAAATTAAACTTCATGTGAATTTATTGAAAAACAAGTGAGTCCCCAAAGATCAAACATCCAATAATTAGGAAACAGTAAGAAGACATAAGTCACCTCAAGTCAAGAGAAATGGTTCTCAGAAGGCAGCACTGGACCCCACTGCCCTGGGAATGGCTGCTGGCAGTCCTTGAGTCTTCCCTGACTCTCTGGGTTAGAACAGGAGGCCATCCATGTCCAGCTGGTGCCACAGGGACCCTCGAGCCACCAGGGATTGTCAGCTGCCACCACTCCCAGCCTCCAGTTTGCTGCTCCTCCTTTGCTGCGTGCACTCAGCAATAGCTGCTGGTGGCAGGAGGGGAGCATCAGCAGCCCAGTGACCCCCCAGCTTCTCAGAGCTTCCCCCAAGCCCTTCTCCACCATGGACTGTGGTGGCCTCCTCAGCACAGCTGATGGCAGGGACCAGATCCTGAGGAGGGACATCCACGCCACTGGCAGCAGCCCCCTCCCAGGGACTGCCACAGGGACCTACCAGGGACAGGAATGGGCCTTAAAAGGGGCTGATCCCCTCAGGCCTTGTCTTCTTCAAGGTGGAGCTTCCCACCTCTCAGATCTGCTCCACGCAAAGTCAGGAACCTCCTCTTGTCCTCATGGGCTCCATCCCCTTCCAATTCCCATCACTGGAATGGCTGCCACAAGTTGCCTGAATGTGGCTGTAGGAGCTGGATGCAGCAGTGGGAAGGGCTCTGCCTGCCTGAAGAGTCCCTTCTTTGCTGAGAGGTGTCCTCAGCCCCACTGGAGATGCCACCTTCTCCTTGCTCATCTCCAGGATCCCAGAGCCCTCCCAGTCCTGGGCTCTGGGCAGCTGCACACGCTTGGCCAGGAGGTCTCCCTGGTTCATCTGCCTTCCTTTGTGCTTCTTGAAAACCTTTGTCATTAACCCACCTCCCTCTCCTTAGAGGAATGAGGATGACGAGGGTGAGCACCTCCATTCAATAGCAAAGGTGGCTTTTATGTGTGATCATTTGTTCAGTTCTGTGCAGAGTGGTGACACCCAGGTGTGTCCCCTGTCCCTCATTCTGAGCTGACACCTCCCGGGCTGGCTGCTTTTCCAACCCCATATTTTGTACAGGGATGCTGCCCCATGCTCCAGAGCACAAAAAGAGCTGCAAAGCTTTGACTTGGTTGCAGCTAAACCTGAAAATCCTTCTGCCTTCCACTCTGACCCTATTTCATTGCATGGCGGGTGGGAAGATTTTATTCTCTGCAAATGAAGGGGAAAACAGCGCAGTAAATTCTAAGTGTAGCTTAAAAATAGGTTGCACAGGGGAGCCCAAAGCTCCTCTGCTCTTTCACATTCACCTCATGTACCCTTGCTGGGGAGCTGTGAGCAGCTGTGCCCAAATCTCCCTGAATTCCTATCCTCAGCTTTGTGCTTTGGGAAGTTTGGGGATGAGGGAGCAGCACAAGGTGTAGCAGTGACATTTCCTCTTGTGTCAGAACTGTCCTTGCACAGAGCACTGCAATATTCTACCTGTGTCTATCCACCCCTGGTACCTGCTTGTGAAACTCTTGCCCACACATTGCCCTCCCCCATGTGGGGCTGGCTGACTGTACATGTGCCTTCACCCTTTTTCATGGTTTGGCATCTTTTTTTAACACAATTACAGAACTTGAAAAAATCACTGAACTGCAGTTACAAGTCCTATGCAAGAGGTGACCAGGGAGTCAGTTTTTGGTATTTCTGTGTTTCTATGTTGTTTTCAAAGTCTTTGTGGGGTTTTTCAGAGAACCCCAATAGAATGAATGCCCCAAAAAGTTTTTTTTTGTTTGTTTGGTTGGTTTTTTTTGTGGTTGGTTTTTTTTTTTTTTTTTTTTGGTTTTTTTGTTTTGTTTTGTTTGGGTTTTTTTGTTTGTTTTGTTTTTGGTTTTGGTGGGGTTTTTTTTTGTTTGTTTGGGTTTTTTTGCTAAAAAGCATTTAGCATTTTGGATATACTAAATCTCTTAGGCAGCTTTGTAAAGCTCTAAACCCCAGTTGCCCCCGGGGCCGTGTTTGGAGAGCGAGCAGGAGCGGGAGCAGGAGCAGGAGCAGCAGGACGGATGCCGGAGCGCCAGGACAGACGGACAGATGGCTGTTCCGTGGCTGGACAAGGTTGCCTTAAGCCTTCCCTGCAATGCCCCGGAGAGTGTTCGGTGCCCTCCCGCCTGTGCCCGGGGCAGCCCGGGCAGAGCAGCTCCGCCCCGGGCTCTGCCTTAGGCTGGCACAGCCCCACGGGGGTCTGGGAGAAGAGGCAGAAACCCCCCACGTTTTCTACATCACCTGTGCTGTAGGACTGAGACCTCGTCTGGAACTCGAAGCTAACGAAATCCGTCCTTCTCGTGTGTTACGTGTTCAGTTGGTGTAAGCAGGGTTCGTAGGAAGGGATGTCTCCTCCTCGTAGGACATTGTGTAAACATTTGCTGTGTGTCGACTGCCTCGGACACATTGTGTAGTGTGCCTGTGTGTGTGTAACCTGGTTTTGGTTGTTAGGTTATAATGCTGTCTCTTGACTGAAAAAAAAAATCTAATATAAAGAAAAATCACAAGAAATAAAAAATATATATATTTAAAATCTATTTTATGTGTATTTCTCTAAAGCCTGCAAGTAAATCTGTCTGCAAAATTCTTTGGTTTTTTAAAAAATGTTTTTAAAAGAAAAACATCCCCTTTGAAGACAAGGACACACAGGACAGAGGATGGCACAGGCTGAGGGGTTGGAGGGGATTTTCCCCCTCCCCATTACCAAACCTTACAACTCAGCAGATAATGACAGAGCTAAAGCAGATGTCGATTGCCTTGAGAAAATCCCAGATCAGCCAATCTCTGCAGCATCAGCTGTTTCTCCAAGCACAATGTGAGACCTTCTCAGCACCCAGGAGAGGCAGAGATGCCTCCAAGGTGATTAAGGACTTGGAGATGAGGAGAGGCTGAGAGCTGGGACTGCCCAGCCTGGAGGAGGTTCAGGAGGATCCCGCCCTGTGTGCAGATTACTGATGGGGGAAGTGCAGAAAACAGCACTGGAACATTCTCAGTACAGGAACAGGATGAGAGGCACGAATTGAAGTAAAAAGAAATTTCACTTAAAGATAGGAAAATGCTTTTTCACTGCAAGGGTGGTTGGCCACAGGAGGCAGGTTGAGAGGTTGAGGAGTCTTCATCCTTGGAGATACTCAAGATGAGAGGAGACATGGCCCTGAGCAGCTTTGGGCAGGGGTGGGATGGGGCTTGCGCAGCCCAGAGGCTGTGCCAGCTCCTCCAGCAGAGCCAAGCCAAGGAGAAACCCGTGACCCCCCAGCTGCTGGGAAAAGCACTTCAGAGAAATGTTAGATTAGAAAGTGGGAATGAAAAAAATAGCTGGGAGTGAGCTTTCATGGCTTTGATAAACCTTCTTATGGGAAAACCAGATTTGACAGCCACAGACAAAGCCTAGGATTATTGGGAGGGATGGAGCTCAGGAGGTCCAGTCCAACATCCTGCTCACAGCAGGGTAAATACTGAATTCACACCACAGGGCTTTGTTCAGCCAATGCTTGAAACTCTCCAGAGAGAGAGATCCTGCCACTGCATCCCAGGGGGAATAGTTCCTGCTGCTCAGTCAGAAGCTCCTCTCTTTCCATTTGTCCTGGTGGTGTCCATCCCTGTCTCCCAGCCCACATCTCTGTAAATTCCTGGCTCCATTTTCTGCAGAGCACGAAAGGGCAATGGAGCCCATCCCCTGCAATGTCTCCTTTTAGTCAGGTGTTCCAACCCAGGCCATCCTGGTGGCCCTGTCTTGTGTCTCCTCTACATTATCAACACCTTGTGGTTGGGTGGGAGGTGGAAACCAGGTGATATAATTCCAGATCCCCAAATGCCAAGGGATCACTTCCCTGCCCCACAGGCTGCCCTCCCTGCCCACAGCCTGGCTCAGCTCTCCTCCAGGACTGTGAGCTGCTCCAAAGTCCAGCACTGCTCAGAGGATCGGTACAGGGGCCCTTTGCTCTTTCCAAGGCTCCTTCCCAGTGGTTGGATCTTGCAGTTCTTCTTTCCCAAGGTCCATGTCCCTGCAAATAGTGACCCTGACCTCAAGCCTGTCTGCTCCCCACAGGGTGGTATTTCCCACAAACTGAAGTACATCCCCTGTCTTCCCCTGCTTTATTGGGATAGGGACCTTTTCTGTGAAGGCTTTCCAGTTTTGTGGACTTTGTCCTCATTTTCCAAAGCTTCCCACCCAATCTGAGCAGCAACAGGAGCAGCAAGGCCAAGCACAGAGCAGGGTGAGCCCCAAGAGAGAGTGGGGGCCCAGCAGAGATAGGGGGGGTCCTGTACCCCCATCAGCTGTGCCTGTGCAGGGACAGGAGCAGCCACACCCTGGCAGGGAGGATGGAGACACTGCAGAGTGCCTGGAGGCTGCCTGGTGGGAAAGGCCTTGGGAGCGTTGGTGACAGCAGCTGAGCAAGAGCCTGGTGTGCCCAGGTGGGCAAGGGGCCAATGACACCCGGCCTGTACCAGCCATGGGGTGGCAGCAGGACCAGGGCAGTGACTGTCAACTGTGCTGGGCACCGGTGGGGCACCTCCAATCCTGGGGACAGTTTTGGGCCCCTCATGGCAAGAAAGGCATTGAGGGACTGGAGCATATCTGGAGAAGGGAACAGGGCTGGGGAAGGGGCTGGAGCACCAGGAGCAGCCGAGAGAGCTAGGAGGGCTCAGCCTGGAGAAAAGGAGACTGGGGGGAAACATTCACTCTCCACAACTCCCTGACAGGAGGGTGGAGCTGGATGGGGTTGGGCTGTGCTCCCAGGGGACAAGGATGACTGGAAATGGCCTCAAGTTGCACCAGGGGAGGTTCAGGTTGGATATTGGGGAAAAGTTCTTTGTGGAAGAGCGCTGTCAAGTCCTGGCACAGCTGCCCAGGACAATGGTGGAGTCCCCATCCCTGGAGGGATTTTAAAAATGTGTGGATGCTGCACTGGGGGACATGGGTTAGTGGCCTTGGCTGTGCTAGGGGAACAGATGGACTTGATGGTTTTAAAGGACTTTTCCAACCCCAATGATCCTGTGACATTGGCTTCACTCAGTGCCTGCTACCTTGTGCACAAATAGCTAATTTCTGTGATTATAAAAGCTGACAACTTCTATTTAATAACAATTTCTATTTAATCAGCATTTTCAAATACATATTTTTAAAATTCAGCAAGAAAGAGGTGGCAGTGTGTGCGCACAGAGCTCGGGCTCTGGGCTCTCCCCAGCAGCTCCCAGGAAGGAGCCTGACCCACTTTCCATGGCAGCACCTCCCAGGGCTGATGGCAGCAGAGCTCCAGACCGAGGGATGGAGCTGCTGCTGTGTCCTGTGGAACTGCTGAGCTTCTCCCTGCCTGGCCCTGCTCAGCTGCTGGGGCTCCTCTGCTGCCCAGGCAGCCCTGGTGCCCTTCCCGTGCTCCCTCGCTCTGCAGGAGCAGCTGCATCACTTAATTTGTTTGTGGTTAAACAAATTCCTTGCTGAAGCTGCATATAAGGAGCTTGCAAGCCTGGAGCTCTAAATAATCTCTCCAATCCTCCTGTTTGGAATGATGCTGCTGTTGTTGCTAATAATAATTCAACCCAATTTATAGGACAATAACATTTATTTAGAGCATGAGGGATTCCACATTATACAAACCCTTAAATTTTTTTTTTGTTTCACCGGTCCATTTCTACAACAAATACATCAGATCTACTATATAATAAAATTATTTACATTTCCAAACAACATGGGGTTTGTTTATAAACCCTCTGACTGCTATTCACATACAGTACTTAAACAACAGCACATTACATTATTTTAATACCTAAAAATGACAACCCTGTATTCTAAATTGTTTATGAAAAGTGGAAACAAATAAATTTACAATTGTCTTCCCCTCCCCTTCCATTCATACAAACACATTACCCTAATGTGCTAACCCTGACTTCACTTTGCAAATCCAGGGGTTTTAGAAGAACCCAGTTTTTATATCTATTTATCTGTTTTTTAGAAAAAAATCATTTATTGGGAACAGTATAATATTAAAATTACTTACTGTACAGAATTTTATTTAAAAAAGAAAAATCACAGCTCAAAATTGCTATTGGTAAATTCACACTCATTTACAAGTCTCATGTTTCCATGCAGTAATTTACTTGGATTTTCTTCTTTTTGACTGCATTGCACTGGCACTCGTTTCTGAAATCAAGAGAAGAAAAGAAGCATGGATATGCAGTCCATAAGCCATTCCCCAGAGGGGCACAGATTGCCCTGCCATTGTTCCACACTCACACCAGAGGCTGTGCTCTGGTGGATTTCCCCACACCAGGACAGACTCCTGAGCAGCTGGGGCACCCCTGGGCCCCGAGCTGGGCCCTCCTGCAAACCTCACAGGACAGCCTGGAAAGAAGAGCCAAGTGTTTGAAACTGTCCCCACCTGCTGTCCCCCACGTGCCACAGGAGCAGATGGTGCTCACAACCACTGTGCCATCCAGTCAGCACCCCAGCTGCCTGAGCTCCTAGAAGGTCATTAGAAAATGAGTCTCTGCAGGGTACACTGAGTCACAGGAACACAGCTGATGCAGAAAGACACAAATGTTAACACCTGCAGGGCCACGGCAACAGCAGATGACATGTCCAGTGCACTTACCAAGGCACTAAGTTTCCATTTCAAAACAAAAAAGAAGTAAGGACCAAAGGCATTTGCATCTTTAGATCTTTTTAAAAATGTGATTTTAAATGTTGGCAATGTCTCTTTGGCTCTTCATAGTGTTTTCCAAAAACTATTGCAGCTGTGTGTATTTTAAGAGTCAAAAGGGAAAAAAATTTCCAAGCCCATCTAAAATTAGAATAGCAGCAGTACAACTCCACAGCTGTTACATGTGGAATTAGAAAAAACAATCAACGTTTCAAAATTTAACAAACTCAAAGGTACAGTAAATGCTAAAAGCAGCCCTTGCTGGAAAAGTACTCCAAAAAGGGAAAACTCCAGTATAGTACCAATTTTCAGAAGTGAAACATCTCAGCAGGCTGGACTCCAGCCTGGAGCCCTCCAAGCAGCAGGGCTGACTTTGAAGTAGCTTCAGCAGCAGTTGTTGCCACCATTGTTGCTGCTCAGGGCTCTGTGTTTGGGAGGAGGAGTGGGCCAGCAGCACTCAGCCCCTGTCTCAGCCCCTTGGGAGCATCACCAGCAGCTCCCAGACCCTGCACCCCGGAGTGTGCTGGACACAGGGGGCAGGGCTGACCCTCCCTGGGTGTCTTCTCCTCTCACAGTGACCCTTGTGCCTCCTCCTTCCCAAGGCTGAGCAACCAAGTTCCTACTCCAGCTGGTCAAACTCTGCTTCTCTCTCCCTGCTGATTTCTTTTTCCTAATGATGACTTTAAACAGCCTCTTTCTCGAGAGATAACTCCTCCCAGCCCCACATTCCTTTTACCATGGATTCGGGGATTTCTTAGGACACAGATAACATAATGAGGACAGGAGCAACCAAACCAGAATAATTAAGCTCTGATTCACTAACAAAAATGTACAACAGAGCAGGCACAGGTGACAAACCAGGTGACACTCTTGCAGCCACCTCACTAATGTGCAGCTTGTCCAGAGCACCTGGTTTGGCTCATTCTCCACAGCTCAGGAGCAGCTGTGTGCTCACAGGTAAGGCAGCACAGCCAGGTGTCCCCTGCAGACTGCACCCAAGTGTCCAGCAAAGCCCTTGAACACTGTGGCAGCTTCAGATGCACGACTTAAAAACAAAGGTTTTATTTACAGAGGTAAATGAATTACACAGTCAGCACAAACCCCTGTGAGAGTTTTGGTATTATTTGAATTTGATGTACTTTCCCATTCCCACATTTTCAGAATTTGAAGTGTCACTGGTTGTCATCTTTAGGTTTACCCAGTTCAGCGTGTGGGGCAGGTCACACGCTCTACATCCCCTCGAACGCAGGCAGGGATTTTACACTGGCTTCACATTTTTCAAACTTTTTTTCACAATCATGAAAGATAATTTATTTTTACAATACAGACTCAGATTCTTCTGCACAGTCCTGCCACAAGAAGTAAATATAATTAAATTCAGCAGTCACAAAAGTGCAGAACATATAGGTCCCCTGTGTAATCTTTGGGAGTCATTGCACAATGACGTAAAGCTGGAATGCTTCTCTGAAACTCTGACAACACAATATTCTTAGCATCACACTTCAGTACCTCCAGTATGGAAATGGTGGCTGAATTCAACTTGACTTCCTTTTATAATCATTTTATATCAGTACCTCTTTGTTCTGTATATTATCTTTAAAATAGTGGTCGAATGTTGCCTCTTGACGGTCTCTCTCTACTCTCTTGTATTACTTTGGTCCATCAGCATTTTTCTGACCCTTAAACACAAGAAGCTGACAGAATTAGCTTCAGCCTGGCACTGGGCCATGCATATCACACAAATGCTGTATCATTGTTAAAGACTGTAACCTGGGTAGGAGTAAGGTATGTCAGCACCTGCTAATGCCATGGGTTAATAACTTCAGGAGTTCAGATGTTGTTGTGAAGCAGAGCTGAGGCTCTGTGCTAGCACACAGCACTCCCTGATGCTCCTGGCTGCCACCTCAGCAGCCTCTGGAGCGTGCCTGAACCATGGCATTTGACTTGGCAAGAACTGACCGTGCACTTGGGAAGACTTTCAGGCTTCAGGAAAAGGAAAATGTCACTTTTTGATCTCAGTACAGTCCTTCCAACAGCAACACATTTCTGCAAAGAGAATTCAACTAGGCAAGGTGCTGAACACTATGGTGCTGAGTGCTGCAGAAAACAAGTTCCACAGATGTACCAAAGAGGAATTCATACAGCATTTACTGCCAGTGCAGACGTCGGGAAACGCTTCAACACCAACCTGCGGCTAAATCCTTGAAACTAGAGATAAAGCACCCAAGGTGTACGAGCTGCAAACCAGCGTTACGAGGCAGCTACTGCCAGGGCAAAGGCCTGGGGAAGCAGGTTAGGAGCTGCCCTCTCCCCAGGAAGGGGGGCTGTGCATGTTACCTTTAGCTGTGCCGGACGCTGACGCGGGTCGCGAGGATCGCTTGCGCTGCCCGTTCTCTACAGATTCCTGGGAAGCGGCAGAATCCTCTGTTCTTGAATTTCTTCTACTTGGAGTTTTAGACTTTTCACAATTCTCTTTTGTCTCATTACTAATAAAGTGGGACAAAATATTTCTGATGAAGTGTGAGAAGAATTATGTTTTTCTATGCAAGTCAGACAAGCTGGAGGATGGCCCGACACAGGTGCCAGTTCCGGACTATTAGCACTGAAGACATGAAACGCTAGAGATACCAGAAGTTCTATCAGATGAAGAATGACCTGAGTAAGCCAGAGTATAGTCCATTTCTATCAAACATTATCAGAGGATACAGAATTGAGAAGTCCTCAAAGAGAATATTTTCAACATAAGAAGACCAAGAAATTAGATGCATTATAAATTGTCTGCTCTGTTTTCCACAGGTGTCACCATTACTGAAGTCTAGGAAAAGCAAACAGGTTACATTAGAGACTGCTGCAGTATGGGGGTGCAGAGTTGAAATTGCAGATGAACATCAGGAGGAATTAAGAACTCTCCAGGGAGTATGCCAACTTTTGGGTTTGCTAAAAAGACTTACTCCATTGATCCAAGTGATTTCTTCATATATTAAAAAAAAAGGTTTTTTAAAACTTTCTTTAGGTTTTAAAGCTTGAAATCAAAATCCATTGTTCATTTTTTTTTTGGTAACAAAAAGCTTTTTTGCTATAAAATAATAATTTTAGGTACTGTGGAAATCTGTTTCTTACTAATGAGACAATAAAGGGAGTGCTACGTTTTGTAATTAAATTCTTCTTTTATTTTCTCTCTCTTAGCCCTGTAAACTCATACTGAGTTTTGGGTTTTTTCTTCTTAATGTGTTCTTGCCAGACAATTTCTGGTGACTAAGCAGTTTCAGAAGTTTAAACTAAACTTCTCTTGTGTGAATTCAAAGGTAAGTAATTAACTAAATAAATTATTCTGCTGATAATGGAAAAGCAGAAAGCTCATTTCAGGCCCTTTGGGTGACAACTTGCAGGATTTCAGGAAATGCCTGAATCAGAGACTGAAGACACAGCACAGGGTGAGCTGTGTGTGACAGTGGTCACTGCAGTGTCACCCTTCAGACAAGTTATGCTTTGAGGGGAAGGACTAAAACCACACAAACTTTAGGGTTAAGTAACAGAAACCTGAAATAAAACAGTTTCTCAATGGAAGGAGAGACAAACACACTCAAGGAAAGACACACAGCAGAGGAGACTACAGATTGTAGATTATCTCAGATACAAAATACTGAAATCTATTTCCCTAAAATGGAGTATAATGGGCCATCTACAAAGTGGATCACCCAAACAGTGATGGGTGGGTGCTTCCAGAGAGAAGCAAACAGGCATCAGCACCCAAAGTTCAGTTAGTACAGGTAATTTTTAGATTCTAGTAACTAAATCCAGAGCTGGGATTGTCTCATAGGAACCAGCACATCACTTCCCTCCTTTTACAGGAGGAAATCAAATTACTCCATGTGAAAATATTTCTAGTGGTTTATGGGTTGCAAGGTTCCCCTAAGATTTTAAAGGTTTTTAATGGCTTTAAATGAGAATAGGTTTAGATTAGCTATTAGGGAGAAATTGGCACAGGTTGCCCAGAGAAGCTTTTTCCATCCCTGAATGTGTCCAAGGCCAGACTGGACTGGGCTTGGAGCAACCTGGGATACTGGAAGATGATCCAGCCCATGGCATGAAGGTAAGTTTTATGGTCCCTTGCCACCCAAACCATCTGTGATTCTCTCAAGGGTTGTCCTGTATGGTTCAACATACCCAAAGCTGTCCACTGTATCAGCCATCACCAGACCCAGTTTGCCCACAAACTTTCCTTCTTTTCTAGTCTTGCTCAGAAAAGCATCAATCAAGAAAACCCTGAAAATGCCCTTGTGGTAATGTGATGTGCTGGGTGTCACATAGGGACACTTCATTTGGAGAATCTGCTCAGCTGCCAATGTCCCACCTTCAGCTTTTCAGAACAATTCTACCCTGAAGAAAACTCACTGTGAAATTTCAGCTTGTCTTTGAAAGATGCCAGTCCAAATGAAGATAAATAGGGTTAAATATTCCATTCAGAGTGATTCCTGATCTGAGGAAATGTCCTGCATTCCCTCCCTTACAAAGGAAGGCACTGCCCCATCTCCTGAGGAACCCCACAAGGGGCTGCCCCTCTTGGCCCAGCCTAGGGGGTCACTCCACCCATGAGGGCAGTGTCCAAAACCTGGCCAGCTGTGCCAGCACCATCAGCCAAAAACCTCCCCAGGGGCTCTCACTGCCACCTGAGTGAGAGCCTGGGGTGTTTAGAATCTTCCAAGTAGGTCTTGGAAACTGTATTTTCTTCTGACAGAACACAACCATTTGAAATATCTTTTAATTACCAAATGTCTTAACCAGGACAACCTGAAGTTTCTACCTGACTTTCTTATCAAGTTTTGGCAGTGTTAACAAGCAAATAGAGGAAAACTGTTGAAAACAATCCTCAAGGCAGAAGAACAAACTTTTGAAAGACTTCCTTTCAGAAAACAAAAATTGACATGACAGCTAAACTGCACATGAAACATCCAGGCCTGAAAGGATGAGAGGAAACACTGCCCAAAGCACAGACTAAGGAAAAGGTTACCTTACATTCATTGCATTTCAGCAATGGTTTGGAATATTTAACTGGCCTGATTTCTTAGCAGGAAAGAAAGGATATGGCCAAGAAAATGAAAAGTAGTAGCAGAGGTTGAGCAATTAAGCAAAGAGAAAGGGACTTCCTCCCACGAAAGCTATATCTACTCTGAATCTACAAACTATCTCCTTACCTTTGACCAGCAACTACTGCAGCATTTGTCTCAAGTTCTACAAAAGAAAAAGATAATTTTAAAGTCTGCTGTAGAGGTACATACCTGCTGACAAGGCATGACTAGCTCATATTTTTCTATCACATATTAGATCTCAAGGATAAGCTTCTCTCAAAGCAAAGCAAGCTAAAATACCACATTGGCCAAGTGCTTGGTCTGATTACAGCCTTCAGGACACTGCAGTCAGCTAAGACAGGGGAAAATTGAAGCCCTGCAGAAGAAAATTGTAGAGAAACTCCCTGGCTACACTCTTCTCCCTTCTTAAACTTCCATTTTAGACAGTTTATTTCTACTAAACCTTCTAGGTTTTATTTATTTTTTTAAAGTACCCTTAAAATACCCATCTGGCTCTATTGTGCATGTAAAAATTTGACTTAACCAAACTGCCTCTCACAGCAAGTTCTTCTAATGACAAATTTCTGAAGCCCAATTGCACTTGCACAGAGTTGGAAAATATCTCAGTGGAGATGATGCAAAGAGAAGTCTGACCTGTCTTTTCTCTCTCTCTCTCTCAGTGATTTTGTACATACAGGTCAGGTTTCCTTTGGAGTCTTCACCTCAGTAAACAGCTGTCCTTGTCAGCACATAAAATGTCAAGTCTTTTTACTGTCTGTCTTTTAATTCTCTCCATATCCATGGTATCCTTTGTTGAGAGGGAAGACCTGTACCTAAACACAGGCTCTCTCATGAGGAACTGCCAGAGATTGAGGGATTAACATTGCAATGTCATGGATGAGCCCCATGTGCTTTGTCTCACTGCCCAGCTCAATTTCCCCATCAAACCTGGGGCCAGTGGGACACAAACTGGGGCTTTGCCTTTGAAGCAATTTAGCTCCCAGTTTGCAAGATTGTGCACAATGAATAGAGGCATTAAAAAATTAAGAGAATGGGCAATGTCTGTCCTCCTAGGATGAATTTGCAGTGTTGGAACATCAGCCTCTTCAGTGTAAAGGGATACAGCACTGTGTGAGAAAAACAGACATCCTGGGGACTAAGGAAGAAGAGACTGAGCAATGAAAGGAGTGACCTTTCTTCCCACCCAAAATTTAAACTGGGAGATAATCTAATAGGAAAAAATGGATAGCATCAGTGCTTTCCCCAGCAGGAACCCCCAGTACAGTCACAGCAGCACAGGGCAATGAGTCAGGTGTGGAAAAACAAGGATATATGACCACCTTTGTCTTAGTGGAAATTCAAAGAAAACCATTTTGTACCATTTTTACTTCCTAAAAACCCTATTTCCAATCAGACTAGAGATGGAAAATAGATGGAGAGTGGCACTTCCCATAAGTAAGTCCACATCTATCTGTTTTCCCTGCTCAGCCTTTTTTAAAATTTTACTTTTTTAAAACACCCCAGAACTGACGGTGAAACACCATGATAATAAATGGGAACACCATAAAGTCATCTGCCAGGGCTCCAACCAGAAACACTGCTGGGAGGGCATTAAGAGTTGAACACCAAAAAAAAAGGATTACCACTCTAAAACACAATCTCAGCACAGCATGAACATATTTCTATATTCAGAAGGGTACAATGAAAGAAAGACCTTTCTTATTAGCTCAGCATAGAACTTCCATGTATGTACTCTTATAAATCCAGTCCCTCCAATTTAACACTAAATATCTAAAACCTTTCTTGGGGATTTTTTCATATTTTACTTGACCCCATCCTGAATCTCCCACAAGGCTTTGGAGACTTCCAAAGCACAATGTAACAAGCAAAGTAAAACAATCCCAAAAGCACAAATAATAATAAAAAACCCTCCCCAAAATACCCGGTGTGTTAGTGACCACTGAATATGTATTCAAACAAATACATTTTCGTAAAGGATTTAGTTCACCTCATTCTGCTTTTCCAAAGGAAGATTTACCTGTTCTTTGAACAGTACTTTCTGCTGTTGCAACTGAACTTTTTTTCTGTGTTAAATGTTGAGAGGATGCTAGAATAAAAGTGGAAGGAAAAAACATTATTGTCAAAGGGAGTAAAGGAGTTCCTATTGTGTGATCAGGCTGGTACAAAATGCTTTCTCTCCCAGTTGACTTTGCCATCTACAGATGCAATATTTTTCATCTACCCTCCACTTCCTTCCCACCATACACACCTCCCCTTTTTAAAACAAACCTTGGCAAAACTATCCCAAGCAAGTTTTCTCAAACTAGAATGAGTGATGAAATGAAGTATCATAAACAACACTTTTAAAGGTAACAGTTTTTCAGCAGACTGTGACATTAAAGGAAATCCTAAAATTTCAATAGTGTAGTCTCCTTTTTTCAATGTTAATTTCAACAGAGATTCTGGGGGAAAATAGTATCTTTTTAATGAATCAGTGCCCTCACTCTTTAAATTAAAGTGCACAATACGCTCCAGAGTTGCCCTTGAAGGTCTTTGGCAATAAGATGATGATTTAACCTTTCTTAGGTTGCCAAGTAAAAAAGATCAGGCGGAAAAATAATTTTTGTTGGGCTAATGCTTTCTAGTCTTCAATGTGAACTTACAGAGAACAGGAAGACAGAATTGTAACATTCCTGCTTAAATAAAGACTATCACTTCCTAGAAAGCCAGAATTCCTTCTGTGAAGCTCAAAGGAAGGTTCCACTTTCCAGTGGCATGCAGCTACGACATCCAACAGCCGTGGGGAAAGTCACACTGAGGCTGAAGTTTTCAGTTCCCCAACTTCTGTGGATTTTATCATCCATGATTTTATCTTCTGTGCCCAATTCATGTTGTAAAGCACAACAGTGACATAGCTCCCTTCAAGAGTGATAGGTTTATATTGACACCAGATTCAATAAATTAAAAATAGCATCAAGATATAGCATCAATGTAATGTATAAAGTCTGCCAGATGCACAAATTAAAATAGCAAAGCTCAGATGTAAAGGTATTTTATGTTCTCAAACTGAATGCAGTAAATGTTTTCATTAATTTCTCCAAAATGAGCATTTACGTTTTTCCCTAGACAAACAGGGATTTGGTGTGGGTTGTTTTTTTTCTTCTGTTCTGGATGTTATTCAGAAATTTCCTTAGAGGATGAAGGTTATTCAGAGAGGAAAATAGTATTATTAGGATTAATTCAAACTATCATAATTAATTCAATAAATTGAAATAATTTACAAAATCAAAAGTCTGTGGCAAGACTAAAGCAGAATACCAGTGTATCTACCAGGATAAAAGGGACCCTAAGTATTTGTCATTACTGACACACCCACTTTTCCTCCTTGCTTCCAACAGTTACATGAAGTTACAGAATCCTACGCTCACGACAAATACCCCACTGGAGCAGTAAATGGAAAGTGAAAAAAACCATCTGGAACTCGAATGTTGGCCAACACAAGCCTGTGCATCACTCGGCTGTTAGAGACCAAAGAGCAGCAGCCAGCCTCGGCTGCAGCATCGGGGGAGCAGCCCCCGGGATGTCCCGCAGCCCTGGGATGTCCCGCGCAGCCCTGGGATGTCCCGCAGCCCCCAGGATGTCCCGCAGCCCCTGAAGTGACCCGTAGCCCTGGGATGTCCAGCAGCCCCCGGGATGTCCCGCAGCCCCCGGGATGTCCCGCAGCTCCTGAGGTGTCCCGCAGCTCCTGAAGTGTCCCGCAGCCCCGGGATGTCCCGCAGCCCCCGGGATGTCCCGCAGCCCCCGGGGTGTCCCGCAGCCCCTCGTTCCCTCCGTCCCTCCCTTCCCCGCACTCACCTGCGCTCGGCAGCAGCTCCGGGGGTGCTGCGGGCTTCTCCTCGGCCGCGGCGCCGCCGCTCGGCTCCGGGCCCCCGCCGGGGCTGCCGCCGTTGCCGCCGGGCCCCGCGGGCTCCGGGGCGGCTCCGGCCGGAGCGGCTGCGGCCGGGAGCGCGCCGGGGCCGGGAGTGCTCGGAGGCGCGCCCGGGGACGCGCAGGAGGGAGCGGCCGCCGCGGGGCTGAGGCTCGAGGGGCTGGGCCCAGAAGTGCTCTGTTTTGTTACACCGCCTGCTGGAGGGGTCCCGCTTTTGTTATCGAGTTCTGCTGGGGCTTGCTCTGTTCCCAAACTGTTTGGGACCGGCGTTTCTAGTCCCTGACCTTCTGCTTCTCCGTCCAAAGCGTACTGCTCTTCCCCCTTCTCCAGGGAGCCAGTGACCTTCTTGCACGCTTTAGTCAGCAGGAGCTGGCCAATCTTGTCCACCTTTCCCTTCCCCTTGCTGGATGAAACAGGACTGCGTCTATTCCCAGAGCCCGGGCTGCTTGTGAGCAGAGAGGAAACAACAGGTCCCGGCTGGGCTGCCGGCACAGGGCACTGCTCACCCGACCCTGCCCCTTGGGAAGGCTCCTCCGGGCTTAAGTCCTTGGCTTGCTGAGCAGGAAGCTGTGAAGGAGCACTGGAAGGAGCAGGAGCAGAAGAAGGCAGTTGGACAGGAGATGCCAAGGGATTCAGAACGAGTGACCTGCTGGTGGGAATACTGGACACAGGACTGCTGGATGAGGTGATGGGAGGAGTGGGTCCGGAGGAAAACTTGATATTCTGTGGGATATGCAAAGGACCAACAACCGCCACCGACTGAGGCATCAGACTCGAGTTAGATGTCATGGGGGCTGCTGGAATCGTGCTGGACTGAGAGCCCTTCATCACTTGGATGATTGAGGATGAGTTTATAAACACGGGGGTGATGAACTGCGGCCGGGCGTTGGACTGAGCCGCCGACTGTCCCTCGGACACCATCACTTTGCTCCCCACGTTGGGCATGGTGACAACAGTGGACACTAATGCAGATTGCAAGTGGGATGGTAATGGAGCTGATGTATTAGCAGCAGATGTAATAGGGTTGGAAGTCACAAAAACTGTTATCTGGTTGGGAGGTAAAGGACCTGAAATAGAAGAGCTAACAGGCCTCTGCATGACTGGAGGAACAGTCTGTGCCACACTTGCACTTACTTCTCCCAGTTCCTGGTGCCCTGGATTTGGACAGGGCTCATTATTTTGAGGCAGGCTGAGTGAATTAGATGGCTCCTTGCTCAAGGATGAATCCTGCAGTGGAGGAATGACAGCTATCTTCTTTAGCTCCTCACCAGTGGGGACTATTGGTGCCATTTCAAGACCAGTCAGGCCAGGAGGCTTAATGGTCACATTAGGAGCTCCAGAATTGTCAAGAAGTTGACTTAGAGAAGTTGGTGCCTCCCTCATGGCTGGAGATACCATGGCTTTACTTTCCTCCATGACTGGGAGCTTACTGCTGTCTAAGGCTTGGCCATCTTTTTTTGCCTGTTCCTCAGGAGCCAGCACTTTCATTTCTGGAGTAGGGGCACCTTTCAATTCCATACTGGGCTGGTCCTTGCTACCTAGGGCACCTTGTGCACTTTGACTCTCAGTATCTTGAGGCACGCTAAGGCTCTCCTTATTGTCTTCAGGAATGCCAGTCACAGCAGGTACAGAAACTGTGGGATTCTGGTTACTTAGCATGGAGTTATTTTGAAAACTTGTGGTCACAGGTGTTGCCAAAGAAGAGGGACTAGCCATCATATTTCTCTGTAGTTCCATGTTCTGCAAGAGAGATGGATTCTGCTGAGCTGTCAATGATAATTTAGCTGCTTTTGAATTCTGTCTGCCAGGGCTTGGTGTAGTTTTCCTACTGGATCCTGGACTGGACCTTCGACTATTGCTCGGGCTTGCTCTCTTTGTTCCTCCAGCGTTGGTTTGTTTGCCCGAATTAATGACCACACTTTCCAACTTGTGTGACTGTGAGGCAGTAAAACTGGACTGATTGTTAATTGTGAGATTTGATGGGGCTTGTCCAATGGCCTTTAAAGTAGTGGGATTCAGACCTTGCTGATCAAATCCTCTATTGAGATTAGGCCTGGGAGGTAGAGGAATATTGATCTGGGGAGGGAACAGACCAGCAATAGAGGCATTGAGCCTCTCTGGAGACAGGCTAATTTCTGAGGGCTCTGTGCTGGGGGGACGGTTGTTAGGAGTCTGAGGGTAATACGGCCGTGGGCTCGCTCTATTTGGGGTTTTAGGCCTTGATGTTTGTGATGGGGCAGCAACATTTGGAAAATGGTGTGTAAGAGCACTAGACAGAGAACTAGACTGCTGCTGGGGACTTGCACCTTGGGCAGCTGAAAGTGGGGATGGTCCAGGCTTGGGTCCTGTCATCATTAACTGGTTCTGTGAAACTACTAAATGAGATGTCACATTATTCTGAGCTCCTGATGTTGGCGGGCCCTCAGCTCCACCTCCTTCTGGAAGAGAGGATACTGTTGGCACCTCTCTGAGGGGCGAGCTGGAAGGATTCTGTACATTATCTGGATAAACCATTTTTCTTGCATTATTTCCCAGAGGAGGGTTGCCTGGCAGGGCCATCCTCTGTTTGTCAGGAGAGGGAGGCACGGGCCCGGGGCCCTGGAGGTTCACCATCACTGGCATGTTCCCGCTCTGCTGCATTGGCATCCGCTGGGCATCCGGGTTCAGGGGCCCCCTGGGGGGGTGAACCCCCTGGGGCACAGGCAGCCTGACTGATTTGGGATCCTGCTGCATCATCAGCATCATCATCATCTGCTGCTGCTGTGGTGTCTGGGGGGGTGCCTGGCCTTGCTGCGGGGCTGCCTGGGGCTGCTGCTGCTGCTGGGGCTGGGGCTGGGGCTGCTGCGTGTGTGCCATGAGCTGAGGGGGCATCTGCTGAAGTGGCCTTTGCTCCACGGGCTGAGATGGGTAACCTAAGGCAACAGATGACACATGGTTAAAACCAACCAAATACCAGAGGAAGCACAATTTCTGTAACAAACAGGCTTGGATAGAAAGTACAGCCTGGAGCCTGCTTATCTGGGATGACAGCCACATTAACAAAACAGGCTTTACAAACAAGGCTAAAGATTTTACTAAATTCATAAAAATAGTTTTACTTAATGTATTACTTGCATGAGATTTAACTGGAGATCTCTTAGTATGCTGTATCAACTACTAACCCAAATTCACACCACCTGACAAGTCTCTGCAACTGCCCAGGGGCTTCCTTTCACTGGGAAATGCAGAGTTGGGCTTTCACTAATTATTACTCCTTAGAACTGACTTCAGAATTTGACAACCCTCAAGAGTCATGCACCAGCACACCTGCCACAGACCTGACATTGTCTGGAGTATAAAGTAGAATCTGCCATGTGTTACTTGGCCAAAAACATGCTAAGAATTCCCTGTGGTTTACAATATAAATCCTATTGTGGACTTCAGATTTAATCCTCTCTACATGCAAAAGATCATTCCAACTACAACCACTGTTTCTTCTCAAAAATCAGTTATTGTTAAATGCTAAATTTTTAAGACATCAGTCTGTGCTACAGCTAGAAATACAACATTTTTTATCAGTTATGTTACTGCTGAATAATGCTGCAGTACTTAGTATGATACCTGCAGGATGATAAATGAGAGTGGGGCCACCTCTTCAATTTGAGCTAACCCAAAGAAAACACTTAAACAATGGTACCAATTACTTACTAGGAGGAAAAAATGTTTGAAATTGAATGTGTGATAGCATAAATAAAATAGAACTGTTACAAAGATCACTAAAACTCTCCTATAGTTATTACATTCAGTTAATCACAGAAAAATCCTACTACCTGGTGGCCTACTTGCAAAATCGGAGAGTTTAGGGCCTGACTTCTCTAAACTCATTCCTTGGTCTCCAGACATCGATGACTGATCACTCTCCTCCAGGCCAGCTGGACGTGATTCTGAAGAACTGAAAGAAAAATAATTGCAATTAAGAGCCAGCCCCTGCATCAGTGTTTGATTTCTGCTCCTATAACCAAGTACTCCAGTAATTGACTCTCAGCACTCCCCACAGACCTGGAATGACCCACTGAAATGCCTCTGATGTAACTTGTCTGACTGGAACACACACACCAGGTCTGTGTATAGTCACTGCCTTAGGTACTACTGAAAAGGAAACAAGTTGCCTGGTGCTCTGTTGATCTTAAACATTAATTTCTGCTGTGAATCTGAGCTTTAGGACTAACAGAATGCCAATGGAGATTTCAAAAGATAGAGCTACATATATTTCAACTAAACTAAACAGGCTTTCCTATGACATCTGTATGGATAAGCAAGTGCCATGGGTAGATGCATTTTTAAATTATTTGAATGGTAGCATCTTTTCTTCCAGTATTTCACCCAGAAGTGACTCACTCAGGGTATCCAAGACCTTTGATAACACCACAGCATGAGTGCACTGACATGTCAGGCATTGCAGTCACCCTCCAGAGCACAGACCTGTGTGCTACTGGGGCTCTGTAAGTGATCCCATGCTAGTCTGGGTTGGAAGGGACCTTAAAGCCCATCTCATTCCATCCCCTTCCACTATCCCAAACTGCTCCAAGTCCTGTCCAACCTGGCCTTGGACACTGCCAGGGATGGAGCAGCCACAGCTTCTCTGGGCACCCTGTGCCAGGGCCTCCCCACCCTCCCAGGGAACAATTCCTAATTCCCAGTATCCCATCCATCCCTGCCTTCTGGCAGTGGGAGCCATTCCCTGTGTCCTGTCCCTCCATCCCTGTCCCCAGTCCCTCTCCAGCTCTCCTGGAGCCCCTTTGGGCACTGCAAGGGGCTCTGAGCTCTCCCTGGAGCCTCCTCCAGGTGAGCACCCCCAGCTCTCCCAGCCTGTCCCAGAGCAGAGGGCTCCAGCCCTGGGAGCATCTTTGTGATCTCCTTTGGACTCTCTCCACAGGAGTGTCCTCCTTGTGCCCCAGGGCTGGGGCAGCTCTGCAGGTGGGGGTCTCACTTGAGTGGGGCAGAGGGGCAGAATCCCCCCAGCCCTGCTGAATCCCCCCACACTGGGGATCAGCCCAGGACCCAGTGGGAATCTGGGCTGTGAGAGCACATTGCTGGCTCACATTGTTTCTCATCCATCAGCAGCCCCAAGTCTTTCTCCTGAGGAATGTGATGCTCCAGGAGACTCTCTAAGACAATTTAAAATTGTCCAGACTCAATGCTCAATACTTGAACTAAACCAAGGCAGCTTTTGCAGACTTAGAAAAACCCCAAGTTTCTACAGTGACCAATATATACGGCCAGAGGATGTAAAATAAAGAGAGATGAGAGCAGAAGGACTAAACTGCTTATCACCTTCATGAATATATGAAGGTTACAGGAAGCTCTGTGTAGGAAAAGCTCTAAGCTAAAATTAAAGACATCAAAAAAAGTACACTGCCAATAAAGAGAGGCAGAATAATGCAGAAATACCATGGACAAAAGTAACATTTTCAGCAAAATATGAATTGGAAATACATAATGGTGGGGAGATATATACTACTCCAATTTACCTGAGAATAACAGTTTCTGGCATCTGTACAGCTGACATTAAGCTGTAGACACCCATGGAAACACCCTGGCCTGTCCTAATGTTCTATCAGCTACCTAATCAACACTCAAAAAGCAGCATGTGACTGGAAAACCCTGAATTTTTGTGGGTCAAAACTGGAGAGAACATACACCAAGAGAGAAGAAAGGTGAAAATAGGGCAAAGAGAACTGTTCCAGCCACTGCTGCTGAGGGCAGGTACTGCCAAGAAAAGCACCTGGAGTGCACTGCTGTGTCTTGTCCAGCACACCACCAATTTTTGTGATACAGGGGGTGTAGGGTTACATGCCTCCACCAATAAATTTGATGAAAACTGGCAAAATGCAGAGATATGCCCAGAGCATTATATTAACAGCCACAAGTGAACAAAAATTCTGGTAGCAAAATCACCCAGAAGAGCTGCAGCCTTTGGTGCAGGTGCCAGCCATGTGAACTAAAATAATATCTAAAATTGTCAATGTAATCTCAAATTTGTCAATTTTGCTATTTCTTTACAATGGTGGGAAATTAAAAATGCTACAGTTAAAGTTCAGCTCAAAGCTGACACACAGCATCACTGCATAGAAAGGTTTAACCCAGAAAACAAAACTGGTGTACAGTGGATCCTTAGCAAACACCTCCTGCCAGATGGATCTGTGCAAATCTGGCAGAACAGACCCGAGCTTGGTTTGCCAGCAAAGAGCAGCTATGGTAAGAAAGTCTGCTTCTGTCATTGCTGGAAAATTTAAACATCAACTGAATCTCAAATGAGGCTGAAATTCATTGAGCATGTGTAGCAACAACCACTCATGAAAAATAACCAGAGTATGAATAGCAAGATGTTTGTGTGAGGGACAAAATATTCCATATTTATTCTTCTTTTCTATAGCTTTAGATGTGAAAAATATGTAAGAGTAACTGCACACCTGGTACAGTCTGGATTGTCATCAGCAGCACCTCTGCTCTACCAGCTGCACTCTGAAGTGCAACCTTCAGATACAAATCCCTCATCAGAGTAGAGAGAGAGCTCCAGAAAAACCCAAACCAACCAAACCAAAGGTGGCAGCTGGGTCATAAGGAGAGCAAGGCTAAAATGCCAGGTGTGGCAGCCCCAGGCCTGTCCAGGAGCTCTGGGGGTAGAGAGGCTCCTCCCCTGCTGCTGAGCGAGGGCATTTCCCAGCTCTGCCAGGGCCTGGAACCCCCAGGGCTGCAGTGAAACCTCTGAGTCTGGCTGGAAAAGCCCCTTTGTCCTGCAGTGCTGTCACCACCTGCACTGGACACTGCAACCTGAATGGCAGCACTGGCAGTGACCTCCCACAGTGAATTATTTCTGTTCCAGCAGTGCACAGGATGCTCATGGTCTGTGCACAGGGGAACATGAAACAACTGCTTGTTTGTGCATGGATTTAATAGAATTAGCCAACCTGTTTTATCCACATTCCCATTGCATCTAGCATCTTGTTCCTCAGTTTACATCCCATTACCCACAGTCTCCAGGTTCAGCACACAGATGCAAACACTTTTAAACAACCAAAATGTCCTGGGTTTCATTCCAATGCAAAGTTCCTCAATTAAGCAAACCCTTGAAACTATTTCAGACTCAGCTGAATAAACTCTTTCAATAGCTCACTTACCCTATTTACATTCCAACATGACTGCAATCCATATTCCCAATTGTACTTTTGTTACTATGTTATTATTTATCAAAATTATTTCTTTTTAGTGTCTTTATCAAATTAGCTGCATTTCCACACAAGGTTTGCTGCTCTGAATTGTAAAATTTCTGAGGAAGAATGACAGAGAGGAAGCTGAGATGAAAAGCATCCTATTTGCTTCTGATGCAAGAGAAAGTGATCCAAATCGGATTTCATTCCTGCCAATTCCAAGGCAGGAAAATGCTGAGCTTGCCCAACAATGTGAGGGAAGCTGAGAGTGAGGGAGGCAGGAAGGTGTTACAGCCAGCTTTCACTGCACTCTCCCTCTTTTTACTGGAGAATAAACTCAGGAACTTTTGAAAGAACAGCTCCCTTCTTAATGCTTCTGCAAGGACTGAGTATTGATTTAGTCCACGCAGAACCAAAACGCTCATCCATATCAGAACAACATTCTGGTTCCTTTGTTAACTGAAAATCTGATTCAAAACCTTATTTAGGAGCTGGAATTGAGTTGTCATAGCCCATTAGAAAAGCTGTAATTGAGACTTCCACTGTGAAAACTTTAATAAGGAAATAGTCTTGTGAGGCTTTGCAAGCTCAGAGGAAGAGCTTTATAGACACTTTTATTCATATTCCCAGGCCATACTGAGGCTGGGTGCTCATCAGTAAGACCAATGAAAACAAAATCATAAGAAGAGTTTAATTATTAATAAATTTTTTTTCAGAAGGTGGTGCCAACTCATCTGCTCCCTCTGAATGCTCTGTCACTTCCACAGCAAGGCACTTGCTACAGCAGTGGTTACCAGTGTTTTATTGGAATCTGTTTGGACTGGAGGAAGTGGTGTCTGTGTCAGGTTTCTAAGTCACCCCAAAAGCTGCAGACTGGCCACACACTTGGTGCTGGCCAAGTTACTTTATCCAGGTTTCCACATCTGGCCACAGATTGTGTCCTCCTCCAGCTGTAATCTGAGGTCACTCAGTAGCAGTGAGGACCTGACAAGCCATGCCATGACTGTACACAACTATACAGGAGAGCCTTGAAAAGCTTTGTTCCAAGGCCTATTAAATTAGCATGCTTTGCTTTACCTTACAGCATTTCTGCATTTTATTTTTGTACTAGTTAAGCCAACTAATGATTGTCACAAAAGATCACTTGCTATAGATGATGTGAGTTTTTCGGTCCACAATTAAAATGTCCATGAGATTATTAATTCCACCTTTACAAAGGGATCTTGACACTGCAGAAAATGCAGACTGGGGCGACACACTGAATAACCAAGGGAAAAGTTAAAATATTGAACATTTTGCTTAGTACTTCATGCCAGCTTCTCTTTGCACTGAACTGAACACGTGTCCCTAGGAAAGGCAGCATAAACTTCAGGTTAAAAACATGATTCTTCAAAGGGGCCCGACTGGTGGAACCAGAGCCACACCAGGATCTTCACGTGCTATTGCCATCTTTTTGTTTGGTTCTAAGAATTTAATTTTGATATTTGAATATTTCTGTGTTATAATTTTCTATGCAATTTTTTTTCATTTTTCCCTGGTTGAAAATAATCCCCCCAAGTAGCATCAGGTAGGTTCCTGTTAATGCCCCATGGGCTCATCTGCAGCATCAGGATAATTAAATAAAGCATATCTGCCTTCACCATTTGAGCTGAATAATGGCACAGCAGCAGCAGCTACCACCCTGTGCTGGGTGATAGTGAACTGTCAATGGCAAATGCTCACAGGACAGATGGCCAAGAAAGAACATGCTGGCCAAAGAAGGAAGAGATTCTGCAGTCTTGTATTTTCACTAAAAAGACACATTCATTCATCATCTTTGAATCTTTCCCACTGGCCTCCTCCCTCTCAAGAGCTGTAGGGTTTTTTTTTTTCTTTCCTAATCTCTGCTAGGCCAGGAAGACCAGCACTGCCTGGATTTGTTAACCTCATACCCAGAAAGTACCGCATTCTTTCCTCTAAACTCTAGCTGCAGCTTCAGCTAAGAGAGAAGTCCAGCTCAATTCCAGGCAGAAATGTGTCAGGATATGCACATGATTCAGGAAACAACCCCCCAAAATCTGTCCTGTACATGTTTTATAAAGGCTTCTAGTTCTTCTGAACATACTTCCCACCCTTTGATCGTGCCTGTCAAGACTGCTTAAAAAAAGGCAGCCTCCTCTTCCAAGGACTGTGGCACCATGGGCCACATGCTAAACTTCCTTCACCCAGTAAAGGTAAGGACAGTGCTGGTAGAATTGGGTTTATATCTGAGTTTGGATATTTGCATGTTATTTTTAATCTTGAACAAACATTCCAATGACCGACTCTTGAGAGAAACTGCTACAACATGAATAAAATACAAGTCCTTTCTCACCCATTACTTGCTGATAAAATATTGACAAGATGCCTGTGGGAGTTTCTTCATGCCCCTTATAAAAAACACTGTAATATTAAACCTACGTTGTTTGTTCTAGCTGTTGATTATTTTTCTTCTTCCTTGGAGGCTTCTTCTTCTTTGGCTTGTTGGCATTCTGGTTATTCTGTTTGTTGTTCACACCAAAGTGCCCTGCTGAGATATCGCTCTGGAGCAGGTTAACCAAGAGCGGGCTTGTGAGCGTCACATCTTTATTGACAGGAAACACAGGGTTCTGCCCACAGGAAACCTGATTCCCATTGGGAGTTCCACTAAACCCTGTGTTGAAAGGCAGCCCATGGCCAGAGAAATGACTCCCTGAAGCATTGCTGTTTCCTTGCATTCCTTGCATATGAGAAGGCACCATGTTTGGCTGCTGCACAGGAACCTCAGGTAACATCTGTGTCAAGTTTCCATCGTTGTTTGTTGTGGTCGCAGTATCCCCAAGTTGCTGAGAGATGTGAGGACCGGGTCCAGTGGGCCTTAAAACTTGCCCTTGAATTCCCATCACCTGAGAAGGATTCCCATTCACAGGGCCCTGCTGTGCCATCATCTGCCCAGTGAACTGCACCATGTTTCCTTGCATGTTTGGGGTTGGTCCTCTCATCAGTTGAGCTGGCCCCGACATAACGTTGGACTGGTTTTGAGTACTAAAAGGCTGTTTATTCCCTTGCATCTGAGTGGTCATCATCTGCTCCATCATTGAGTTTTGCTGTAGCAAGACCTGGCCCTGAGGTCCCATCATCTGATTGTGTGTGGACATCATCTGCTGTCCCTGCTGGGGAATCATCTGTTTGGGTGGGGTCATCCTCTGGGGAGAGGGACCAAGATTTTGGTTTTGGGGCGTCACCATCATTTGGCCTTGTGGCATGAGCTGAGTTCGAGACAGTATCATCTGGTTTTGAGGGTTCAGCGATCCCTGAGCCTGAATGTTCACCATCTGTCCTTGAGAGGACACAATTTGCTGATGCATCCCCATAAGCTGGGACTGTGGTCCTTGCTGAGGCTGTCCCTGCATATTGCCCATGTTAACTTGTGGCACCCCACTAGCACCAGCCTGCTGGTTGTTCATATTTCCATGAAGTCCCATTAGATTGGTCTGCATCATATTTGGTGGGCCATGTGCTGCTTGCATCTGAGTTTGAGGAGGTCCAGATCCTTGGCCACCTTAAGAAAATAAAAAGAAAATACCACTAAGAAACTAATTGGAGTGGTGCAAGAGTTTTCACACATTTAAATGTCTAGCACTCCAACATTGCTTTCCTCCCTTTACCAATAAACTGGCATATTTCATATATTTGCAGTCCTGGGATGCAAAGTTTGATGCTATAGATCCATGTTAGTTGTCAAAACAGAACATCATACATTTCAAAATAAACACTTGGACTGTACTTCTCCTGTATCCCACTGCACAGGACAGAACAGAAACTTAATTTCAGTTGTTATCTGCACCTAAGTTTGAAAATCTTCCACAATGTCACCTAACTCAGCAGAGTACTTCATAACCAAAATGAGCTTCAAAGCCTGAGGATGCTTTATAATGGGTTAAAGAATAAATGCACACAGAGTACTGATGAAATGACATCATCAGGGTATCCATAATCCAGCCAAAAGACTAATAATTGAGTTGTGAAATGGAGGGAGACATCTGCGCATTAAAGATTTCATTTTCACACTTTAAGAAGTCGTCAGAAATTTTTGAAGGAAGTAATAAATAATCTTTTCAAAGCAGAACAAGATTATATTGCTATTCTGCTTCTAATTACACTCTTTTTTTCTGGACAAGAAGTTCCTTTTGTGTTGTTACATTTATTACCCCTTGCCTCCAAATTTCAGTGCTACCTTCCATCCAATTTCTCAACAGCTGCTTCTGAAGCCCAGACCCACAATCCACATCAATAATAGTTAGATTTTGAGAAACATGAGCAGCCTTATGCTTTTCTTTTTCCTATCCAGCACTACACCCAGAGTGCTGCTGCTGGAGTTTCACGGTTTGGGACCGTGTGACACAGGAAAAGGCATCACGTGTTACAAAGGGAGAGTGGCAAAGGCTGAGGAGGGCCCCCCTGCAGTCAGACCTGAGTGCTGCACGCTCTGGCCGGCTGGCAGCTGCGGTGCTCCGCTGTTCCCTGGCGTTCCTGGAGCTGTGGAGGGCACCTGGCCCTGCAGGAAGTTCTGGTTAGCCTGGCCTGCAGGGAACCCCGGGGGCAGCCGCTTGGGCATTCCTGAACACGAGAATTTCCTGGTTAGTTAGTATGGGAAATGGGAAGGGAAAAAATAGACAAAATCTATAATTGGAATTGGAGAATACCTTTGAGTCTGTGCTGTCATATGACAGGTTCAGGCAGAAATTGTTTTTTGCCAATATACAAAATCCACTGAAGACATTTATAGTTCTTACCTGTGCAACAATTCTGTCTAATAAATTACTATGACTAATTTCAAACTATTATTAAAGTACAAAACTTACTACCCAGAGAAGGTGAAAAGTGCACATTTGACCTTATAGAAACTAGAATTAAAGTAATGTGGTTTGTTGCTTTCTGCTCTACTGCATCTCTTAGCACACCCTTAACTTATTCAATGTACACACAGAGAAATGACTGGTATTCTTGTTAGTGATGTGCTCCTCTCACCAACTCTGACACACCAGGCACACACTCCTTCTCAGTGCTGCTGTGTGCACACACTCAAAGGGTCTTTCCACCCCAGAGTGGGCTGAGGAACCCCACAGTTCAGTAGGTCCAGACCTGCTGCTCATTCGGGTAACTCTGCTATCCCTGCTGCAAGAGCAAGGAATTCTTTGAGGCCCTCATGCGGCACAACAGCCACACTCTGGTAATGCCAACATCACTGCTGCCCTGGGACACACACAGAGGCAAAGCTCCCCTCTACCTGCCAGCGTGAGCAGCAGTGTGGATGGCTTTAAGTGAACCCACTTTATAACTCACTGTCCACACAATGCCTCAGACTTTGAAGCAACCCTGCCCACTGCCCCCTTTATTTTCCTGACCCAGTGCCAGAATGTGACTTCAATTCCTTCTGCAGTTACAGCTTTCTTGCAAACCTAATTTTACTGCTTGTGCTAATTATCTGGTCTTAGCTTGTAGTTAATATTTCAAGGTAATCAAGTCTATAGGCCAAACACCAAATATATCTGCAAATACAGAGTTATTGAAGCATCACATCACTGGACTCCAGCTTTAGTTCTGCTAAACTTTTGGGAACGTGTTTCATGTAAGAATGCTTGAACTGAGAAAAAAAATAAAGTGTTAGCTTGGCCTATTCCAAATCTGATATAAATTCCAATTTGCTAAATTGGCTGTGTGAAATGCAAAGTGTTTGAATGCATTCATTTCCACCAAACCTCTAAATGTAAGGTGGCTTAAAAATGGAAAGATCTATAATGACAAATTAACATATAAATTGCAACAAAGAATGAGTGTGCAGAGAAGTCAGGCAAAAATCTCAGCAGTGGGAGCAACACAGCTTTGCTGAAACCAAGGAATTCTGTCTTTTAAAATCACCTGAGGATACAGCTCACAGCAGAATTGTTGATTTAGCAATAAGGTCTAAAATAAGACCAAATAACATATTTTGATAGTTTATTTCTGGTGTGACTCTTAACTCAGAAAAATTGAGGTTTGTTTGTAGTAGATTTAGTTAGGAAGCAGAACATGGAGATTATACTGGCTAAAGGTCCTGGCTAAGATTTCTGATGGGGACATATGGCTGGTGAGGCAAGACTGTAGGGAAATGTGACTGTAATAAATGAATAACTGCTTCCAGATGGAGACAAAATAAGATACACCAAGTGTAGGGCACTGGCAGATCCCAAGAGAACCTTGAAACACAGAAAATTCATTTGAATTCAAACAAGACCCATGGTACAAATGTTGAAAACAAGAAGCTTGTCCAGATCAGTAGACAAGCTTGTCCAGATCAGTAGACCAAGAAACAGGAATTCCTTTCAGTGTTTGGACAGATTTTGAATGTACAACATGAGAATGCAAGACACTAGAATGTACTTATGTGTGTGTAGGTGGACAAAGAATATGGGCCATAAGCACACAAAGAAATTATTTCAAAGGTTTAAGCAAGAACTGATGTATGGGACATGAGAACAGCCATCCAAGAGGAAGATGAACAAATGAGTGAGCAAAGAGAAGCATGGAAAATCTGCATGGAAATACAAAGGGCTCAAGAGAAAAAAAACAACCAAGGACACAAAAGAGATCCTGGAACTGACAAAAGAAATGCCCTCATTGTTAGAGAAGAACTCTAGGAGTAGTAAGGAAAAGAAGTGAGTGCATTGGTTCAAAGAGAAAACTAAAGACAACACAGCCAAATGAGAAACTAAAACATCCCTTAATGTCTTAATTTTAGGATAGGGAGTACAACAGCATGGCAACAATAGCTTTTTCCTCTTCAGATAGGAAGAAACTGGTGATAAAGACAGGGTGAAGAAGAAGCATCCACAGCTTAGAAAGGAAGATGCAAAACAATGCTTCACTTCTGTAATAGAAAATGTAAATCATGACAGAGGAAGGTGAAGAGAGAAGTGTTTTCATTACACTCTTGCAAAAAATCCTCCCCTTTCCCCCTAAAAAAGAACAACCTCAAACCTAAACAAAATCCCCACACCACCTCTGAACACTCTAAGCTTGCTTCAAGGCAACAGAAGAGCTGTCAACAGGACAACTGGCAGTAATAAGTGCAGTGCACACAGCAACTCCTCCCTGACCCTTTGGGCATCTCTGTGACACTGCAGGACAGAGACAGAGTGATGTGGATGCTCCTTCACCAGTACCCACCTCACACTCCACCTATTTGTTGATTCTGTCTCATAAAGGATCTTTTCAGAACTAACAGCAATATTAGTTCTAGACTTTATGTTTCTTTTCCTTTTAAAATAAATGAAGGTCTCAGTGCTTCTTACCTCCTAAACCAGGGTGTAAACCTTGTGGACCTTGGTTTTGCTGCTGCATCACCATGAAGTTGGGGGGTACATTCCCCTGCTGCACCATAGGATTACGACTGGGAGAGCTGACAGGCTGCTGGAAGCCCTGGGGAAGAGTGCTGCCCTGGGCAGGCCTTGGTCCCAGCTGCTGCTGTGTCTGGTTGACGGTGGGAGATGAGGCAGGAGAGCCCTGCTGGAAGGAGGAGGGAGAAGAAGCAGGAGACTTATTGGTCAGGTGGGGCTGTTGTAGTGGGGTAGGAACCCGTGAGGGCCCTCCCTGAAGGCTTTTCATTTGAGGAGCAGTAAACTGGCCAGGATTGCTCATCTGGGGAAAGTTTGAATGAGCCTGAGAAGCTTGCTGGCTTCCAAAAGGATATGGAGGTGGAGGATGAGTAGGAGTTTGTACTGTTGCTAGAGATGGTCTTGCTTGAAGCTGCTGCTGCATTTGTCCAGGCAGCGGGGCCTTTTTCCAGCCCTGGTTCACTGTCAATGTACCCAGTGCTCCCTGGGTTGGAGGAGGCTGGAGTGCTCCAGAAGGAAGCTGGTTCCAGCCAGGGGGAACTGGAACCTGTGCTGGTGAAGTGAATGAAGGTCGAATACCCTGCGGTGGCTGCTGATGTGGCTGGGGAGGCCGATTCTGCAACTGCTGCTGCTGCTGGAGCTGCTGAAAGTTGGCTGAGTTCATCTGCCTGTTTACAGGAACTGACTGCATTGAATGGAGCTGAGGAGCTAAAGATCCAGATGGATGATTTTGTTGCTGCATATTTAGCCCAGATAAAAGTGGGTCCATTGCATCTAATAAAATAGCAAAGAAAAATAATTTTTAAAAAACCCTACTGTAGACAAAACCCATCCCAAAACAACAAAGGCTAAATTGCTTGCTTGCATTTTCTTACTCTGCATTAAAAATTCGTATTCCAGAGAAGCCAGGTCTTATCAATTTATATCCTCTAAAATAAAGCACAACAGCCCCACAATGCTACAGACTGATGTAAGCCTTCTACACACTCAGAACTGCAGAATCACAAGTATCTCAGCTGGAAGGACCATTGAGTCCAAATCCCTGCTCCTGGCAGGATCACCTAAAACTAAACCACAGGACAAAGAGCAACATTCAGACACTCCCTGAACTCTGTCAGGCTGACATGACTGCTTCCCTGGGGAACCTGTGAAGAATAACCCCCAAACATTCACACCCACCAGATCCCCAGTCCTTAACTTACCAGTCTATCTACCCTTCCTGAAAAGAAGGGAAAGAAGAGCACCAGAAATATTCCTGCCTCATTGAACTAATCCTTCTCTTACCTTCAAGCTAAACATAAAGATCAGTCATGACAGTTCAAGTGCAAAAATACAATTGCCATTGCTCAACATACTTGAACAAAACACCAAGCAAGCTGGTGACTTATTAGGCACCCAAATTATTTGAAAAAATTTAACAGATTAAGGGGGTAGGGGGGTTTTCACAAAAAGAATAGCTCCCAGAAAGGCAGGGAAAATGCTCCAGAACAATTATGGAGTACTCTCATGAGTACACACTCAAGCCTGTGTGCTGAAGATTCAAAGTTTAAGAACTTTTTCAGATCAGTATTATGACTAAATTTTACCACCTGGCTGTGAGGAAGGCCGAGGTGTTCGTGGCTGCAGCTCAGCACTAGCACCACTTGCCACCATAGAGGAGGGCACATTTCCACCCTGGGACATCATGACAGCTGCAGCATTGCTCATTCTTATTAAACCTTAAAAAATAAAAATAGAAATCATCAAGTCTTGCAGTTACATAGAGAAGAATTTTACATTTTTTTCTTTTAACAAGAAAAAAAAAAAAAATTGTCAGTAAAACAATTCTTTAGACTTCAAGAATTGTTTGTCCAAAATAACCTGAGGAAACACCTCTCTGTCTGAAAGCTCAGATTCCCTGGTATCAAACAAACAAGTTCAGGTCATGCTGTAGGTCTTTAACAGCAAATTTTTAAAAAGAGTACAAATGAAAACACTACTGACTCTTGAATTAATGTGAGCCTGACCTGCCACTGAAAGCGCCAAGTGGCAAGATTGTATCAAAGCTGTACATGTAACTCAGGTTTTTGCAACATCTGAAACTAGAAAGTAACTGAGGTGTTGCAAGAGGAAAAAAAATTTCAATGTTTCACTTCCACAGACTGTAATTTTCTAAAATGATTGCTACTGTTGCCCTGTTGGTTCTGTTGCTGTTTTGTTGTTGACCTGCAGACAGGAAATGAAGGCACTGATGCTGACATTGGAGAATAGAGCCCTTCTTCAAAATGCTTTAGTCTTTGTTAAGGACAAAAATTTCACTACTGTTTAATTAGCTTTCTACAAAGCTGAAATGTTCTTTCCATTCATTCTCCTCAACGGCCACAAATGCATCTTAGATAAACTGACCAAAAATGCTCCTGGTTTAATTGCTTTAAATTCCATTTACTAAAATATTAGTTATTTAATGCTGCCTTATGATTCAGCTATTTTAATAAATTAGATAGTAGCTTTCTTTGTAAAAACTCTTTGTCAAATTTGAGTTTTGTAGTTAAAAATTCCTTATGAGTATACAATACTCTAAAATACAGTTAAAAAACTACACATTTCCACAGAAATCCCATCTTTATGATCAGATCTCAAAAGTTTATCAGAAAATAAGAAGAGAGTAACAATTACAGTGTCCCATCCTTCCCATAATTCTAATGGATTTAATCTAAGTCAGTTTATTGTACACTGAATCAAGACTTTTGCACATTTCCATAAAGGGAACCAAGCGGAACACTCTGAAAATTTGTGCATATTTCAAAGTGAATTCACTACACTCAACTCATCTGCTTCAACAGACTGTATGTAAAAACCCCAACCAAACCAACTACCCAACAAAACCCCAACCCACCACACCTTCACAATACCTGAAAACAAACCAATGGGCCCTGCCAAAACCACCCCAGTGTTCGTGGGACACAATGCACCCAACAATAAATTTACATAACACAGGACACGGTTTGATAGCATGGAACAAGACCAGACATTAATTTAAATGGCAGTTAGAATTCTGCAAACAAGAGTTGCTGTAACCAGTGGAGCTCCATGAGCCCAGCAGTAAATGTGGAGTGTCTGAAGCAGCAGGAGAAGGCCTGGGGGGATTTACCTTGCCCCCCCTGCATGGGGAATCCCGTGTCCATGCGCATGGCGGTGCTCGCTCCCAGGGGCCCGTTGATCCGCACATCCTGGCTCCTGCTCTGGCCTAAAGCCAAGTTGATGGCACCTTCCCCTAAAGCAAGGCACAGCTTGGGTGAACAGGAGAAACAGAAAAGCAGAGCAGACTTTTGCAAAAGGACATTTAAGAGATGCCAAGGAAGGAAGAACAGGCTTCACCTCCAGGGAATGCTTTAGAAGGACACTTGCACATCACTGCACTCCTCTGGATTTCAGTTTTAAGAAGAACAAATGTCATGACAAGCATTGCCTGCCCTTGATTCCATCCTGAGGGTGCTCCTGGACAACTGTCCAGAATGGACATAGTAACTGTGAAAGCCACTGAAAATTTGTCCTAAAGAAAGCCTCATATGAAACAACAGGGAAAGAAGATCAGCCAACCCTTTCCCAGTCAACCCACAGACAACATTTTTCAGGAGGGTTCCTGGTGCCCAGAGCATTTCCAGCTTTCATTTTTATTATTAGTAAATGTTATTCTTGAAAGAATTAAAATCCTGAGCTATCTTTTTCACTAAAGCCAAAGTAGTAATTACAAGTTTTGCAGCGCTAACCAAATACACAAAATTGCTTTTTGAGTCTAGTTAAATCTGAGCTTTGGAAGCAGATGAGGTGTGAAATACCTTCAATCTGAATGGAGAGAATGCCCAGGTCTCGGAGCTGCTGGTTGTTGTTCTGAGCCAGGATTCGCAGGCGCTCGGCCGCTTCCCGGGGGATGTTGAAGGTGACACGGACGCTGTTCCAGGGCTCTATCTTCTGCACTTTCAACTTGTTGGATTCTTAGAAGAAAAACAACCAAAGTCAGTGCAAAGGCAGTTTATAAGCACATCTGATGAAACAACTTGGTTAAAAGGTTGAAGAAAATGAAGCCCTATTTGGCTTTGAAAATTGTCAGTGCTCAGTTGCAGGTAGAGGAGATTTTTCCCCACACAGGTGTACAGCAACCAATGCTGCCAAACCACATCAGGGATTTTCCAAAAAATTAGCAGGAAAAAAATGACAACCAATGCAACAGACAACAGAATCACTTGATAGTATTACTTAAAAACGGAAATATTCTGTGGATAAACTACTTTGGAAAGATAAGAAAATATCTAACAAAACAGATTTCATACAATTATAGGTATTAGGTTTGGGCTGGAAGGGACCTTAAAGCCCATCTCATCCCACCCCCTGCCATGGGCAGGAACACCTTCCACTATCCCAGGGTGCTCCAGCCCCACTCAGCCTGGCCTTGGGCACTGCCAGGGATGGGACAGCCACAGCTGCTCTGGGCAGCCTCTACTATGGCCTGCCCACCCTCACAGGGAACAATTTCCTCCTAATATCCCATCTAAAATCTACACTCCTTCATCTTAAAGCCATTCCCCCTTGTCCTGGCACTCCACCCTTTGCCCCCAGTCCCTCTCCAGCTCTCCTGGAGCCCCTTTGGGCACTGAAAGGGGCTCCAAGGTCTCCCTGGAGCTCCCTCTTCTCCAGGTGAGCACCCCCATTTCTCCCAGCCTGTCCCAGAGCAGAGGGGCTCCAGCCCTGGGTTACAGTACAGTGAACTGTACAGGTCTGGTTTGGGAACCAGATGAATGGGGGGAAAAAGTGACTACAGGAATGAAATGCTTGAAATATTTGCGACCAGTGCCAACAGACTCCTAGCAATTTTCATTGATTTCTACCTTCTTAGTTAGTTTTCTGGGTAAGCATTTCAAATCCACTGCCAAAAAGCATCTCAAAGTCATGCAAGATATTCACTTGCAGGTTTTCTGAACACCTGTTCTACAAATGAGCGTTTCTACATAGATCAGTGGTTTTCACAGTAACTGCAGAAAGGTTGGGCAGTTATGTTGGATACATTATCCAAAGTGATCCCTACCTAAATGATTGCTACAAAATGCAGTTAAGGATAATTTTAAAAATACTCCCAATATAGCTTTATAAGTTTCCAGTTTCTATCTTTCTGTAAAGAAAGTTCCTCTCAAAACAGAAAGCACTGACCCAAATTTTCATCAGCCAGCTCCTCCACTGTAACCTCAGATTTACTAAACATTTGCTAACTTTTGAGGTCTGAAAAACATGTTAGTTAAGAATGCCAACACTCACTCCTATTTAGGAAGCTCTTGTTCACCACTAGTTCACCAAGCCCCTTGTGCTGCTACAGTAATGGAATTATTAAATTCATCCTCATTCCATCTATAAACCTGGTTTTGGCTGGAAACATGGCAGGAGGAGTTTTAAAATCTCCTTTTGTTTTAAAATCCCCTTTTGAACAATCCTGTATTTTCTGCTATTAATGTGCTAATATTTTACATAGAAAAATTGTATCATCAGTTTCAGTATTTCTATTTATTTCTACCCAAGTTTCTCATTTTTCAAGCACTGCATCTGCCAAGATAACCCCATGCTATTTACTAACTCTGATCTCAGGATATCCTATTTTGCTCTGAAACAGTTTAAATAACTTCACACATGGATAATTTTCAAATTAACTGGACATTGATTTTAAAAATTTGCTTTCTCAGCTGAGGTCTGAATGTTTATTAATCCTGGCATTAATATTTATGACAGACTCAGCATGCAGATGCCTCTATATAACAAAGATGACTATGTGCAGTCATAGACTGAATTTATTTTATATCAAAAATGACACAATTGATCTGTAATATTACAAACATCCCTTCACACCAGAAATGGTCTGTTAGTTTACATCTCCTTCCAACTGTTTGTAAGACACAGCTCAAAACTGGTATTTCTTAACAGTATTTTTGTCTTATCCCAGCTTTTTTATCTCTCTGAGCAACAGCAAGAACCCAACAAACTGATGCCAGCTGACTAGATGGACAAAGTTGAAAGAAAGGAATGAAGTGACAAAGAAATTCAGTTTGGTTATTGAGAAGTAATGTGTTATTTTCCTGAAAAGGTGTTTGACGCTGTTGAAGAAAACAATCAAGGCTACCTAACTGAGCAGCCATCAGTAATCAGCACAGGACCTTTTGCAACATGCTCAGACAGGGGACAAATGTCTTTTTCCAGATCTAAACATGCTGGTAAAAGATGTCCCCAAAAGCCTGTTATCACTGACTTGCCATGGAGCTGTTCCCAGAGCTGGTTGAGCATTCAGGGGTATATCAGGGCACTACCAATTCCCCAACACAAATCAATCAATCAGTCAGGTAGGGTAGGTCAGAAAAGGGCAGTAATGTCATAGGTACTGGAAAGTGAACCCATTCTCAGATGAACTGTAATTGTTTAAATTGGACAGTTTGGATAGTAAAACATCTCCTGTGTGAACAAGCCTGGTTTCACTTATTTATAACACAGCCATGTGTAATAGAGGGACATGAAAGAGAATAAAACCAGGTGAAATGTGGAAACAGAAGAAAAATTAATGAACTTGCCAAATACATCAGTTTTAAGCAACAAAACAACTGCAGGCACTTGTAGTCTGCATTTCTGAGAAGAACAGCTTGCAAATTCACTAAGAATAGCTCCAAGGAATTATCATTACAAACTAAGTTGCTCAAACCCAATACAATCTATTTTTTGTGCAAGTACCCTGACTACCTAAATAAGCATTTTAAGGACAGCTGGAAAGCGACAAGAAGGCACATTACCCATGTGTAAAAGGCCAGGCACATTCTCCAGTATGGTATCCAGCTTCTGCTCAAAGTCTCTGTCACTTATATTTCCTTTAAAAGCCACAAAGATTGTGGAATCCCCAGGACCAGCCTCCTGTTTCAGTTCATCTTCCTCCAGTCCTGAATCAAAATCCACCTCTAAGTCTTCCATAGCTGAGGAGTACAAGGAGGCATATGTATCTTTTAAGTTAGGCAGATCATCCAAAACCATTGTTTCCAACAATGGGAGCCTGTCAGACGTCAAGGTGATGCTTGGAAGGGAAAAAGAGAATTATAATACATATAATAATCATTGGGTAAGGACATTAACAGCTGCTTTCAATAGCACATTTGGTCATTGACAGAAAAACCTACCTGGTGACCCAGTATTGGGCTCTGTGAATCCAACTGTGTGAGGCTGAAAATGGGGGCCATGGCAGTGCCCAAGCTGTTCCTCCACTAGGACAAACAGAAGGGGGTTCCTGGCAGAATCGTGCTGCACGTGGCTTGAGAAGTATTCCAGTTGATCTAAAAGACAGACACATAGAAAGGAAGGTAGAGGTTAAAAAAGTCAGAGGAAAATGAATTTTATTAATTTCTGTATCACACAGGGGACAAGCAAGCACCTGGTACTAATGCTGCAGTGCCTGACTGTCAGGAGACTAAAACTCACAGCAACAGCTGAATTACAGAATGATAGGAAGAGCCACCAAATTTAATTTTAGAGACTGCAGATGCAATAGGTCCAAAGCAATAGGAAAGCCACAGTATGTTTTTACCAGGAGAAATGTAGCATTTGAAAAATATTTTACTCACATCCAGCTAAATCTCAGGCATATTGTGCCTACTTTCCTAAAGTTTGTATAGATTTAGGTGTTTTCAGCTTCTTGCACGTAACAACCTGAAATCTGCTCCCCCTGTCACAACCCACAACTCCCACCATGCCCCCAGATCACACTCAGAATAAGAATGAATTCAGGAAGTCAAGTCCCACACCTGATGGGTCTTGCTTAATGAAATATCTGAACTTTGCAATAAACTTTGACATTATGACATTAAACTAATCTAAGTTACAGAAGTACAATCTGTGATAAAAGTGTCCTTTCCAGGTGACACATCTGCTCTAACACTCAGCACTTTGCAAATTCTGCTAAAAGATTCAAACCACCTGTAGAAACAACCAAAAAAGGGACCTGTTCCTGACCACCACAGTCAAAATCAAACCCGTTCACCAGCCAGTACTGCCAAGATCTGATAACTCCAAAGCTGTGGGTATTTGGCACAACCCAGCCAGAAGGTTTAGCTCAGGACAACATAGCCTTGAACAGGACACAGATTGGGGTTTGGGCAGAGGTTCAAGTTCCCAACACAAAACCACAACTTTGAGATGAAACGTGAGCTGCAGATCCTGGCCAGGAAACAGCCTTTTCTAATTAAAAAAATCTAACAATGTTAGAAAAGCCCAGATTCAGCTCTGCACTGTTTGCACACTCACACAAGGCTGCTGAAGGGACAATATTCCAAAGGAAAAATCAAGGGCTTGAAGTCACAAATTCCCATTGCTTTTGGTCAGATCTCTACACATACACTCACTACATTTACAGAATACTGTGATTTTTTTCTCCCTTGCAACTCTACCCCACACCAGGCAATCCAACAGCACTAAGGAAAACTCCCCTATTTACATGGAGTTTCTCTTTCATTCTGCAGCAGCAGGATGCAGATTAACCAAGCAAATTTTGTCTCACAAGCTCTTCTGCAGTCCTGCATCAGAAAATAAGGTCAATGTTTCACAGGTACTGACCTATTTTCATAGTGCTTTCATATACTCATTATTGCCATGGAAACTTTAAAGATGGGCAATAGAGAAATAAATTTTAAAAATTCATTACCAGGTGAACACAGAGACAATTAAATCTTTTTTCTTTCCCTTCTTGCTTGGCTTTGTGTCTAAATTACAGCTCTGAGTGTTGGCACCTCCATTAAGGCAAACTCTTCAGTTTCATGTCAGGTGCCCAGATAATGAGAATCACAAGTAATAGGAGTCTGTAAAAAAATGTTTGAACTGATTTTCACACAATTTCTTGGACAAGTAACTTCCTTACCCGAGCTGGCTTTACACTAACCAGGAGGACAGTCCTTCTCCTTCTGCATTCCTACATCTTTTATTCCACATCCACTGACTCCAGGGAGAGAGGAGCTGAGGGTCCTACACAAATGGCCTTTTTAATGGCCAAACACAGCCATTCTGTGCAAGGACTGAGGCAAGCACCCTTGAAATATAAGCACTATATTTTGAGGAAAATTACATAGAATGTTATTTGTCAGAAAATCATGAGTAAATTTTTTAGGGAGAGGAATTTCAGCTCAAAATACAGGCTCCTACATGTTGAAAAGGTACAACTGTTTGGAGGTGATGGGATGTTGCACCTGCAGCGAGAAACATAAGTATCCCTGACAATCCCTAACACCAAAAAAATAAGAATTTATCTACAAGAACACAAACATCTCAGATCTTTTTTTAATAGAGGTGTCTGAAGCCTCCATCTTCCCTGTGAAAGAGCAGAAGATCCCCAGATTGCTTAAATCTGGTTTTTAAACAATTCATAAAAATGCTGCAACTTAGACCAAATTTCATCAACCTCATCTGAATGTGCTAAAATCTGACAGGATTTGTTGAAGTTATTGCCCTTTGTAAACACTATAATAATTCTTCCTCCCAAGAGCCTCTTTTGCACACGTTAGTGGGTCAGTTGTTTTATCCATAGGTGAGAGTGCCTGGGAGCTCCTGGCTCCAGCAGCCCAGGCTGTGCCCTGCATGCACCCTTTGGACACTCGGCTCTTTGTGGGCCGAGCTCTTCTGTCCCCATACAACAGTGCAGGTGAATTTTGACCATTTATCTGTTATTTGGCTGTTTTGAATACTGAATATTCAAAATATTTGAATATTTGAATATACTGAATATTTAGCTGTTTTGTACTGAATAAGTACAGTCTAATTAGAGTTTTCTAAATCCCAAAGGACCCCAGGCCTTGTTTCACCTGACTCAGAGAACCACAGGACCGCAGGGATATTGTGAGGGAAGGAAACAAACCAAGACCAAGGTTTAAATTTTACCTCCCAGATGAGCACATATAGATAGCTACAGCTCCCTTTGCATTTTTTCTTCACATTATGCTCCTCAAGGATCTCTGCTACATTCATCTGCACCCTTTCCCTCCAAAACACGTGAACTTTTGTCTGTTCCTATGCTCAGGTATCATTTATCTCACGTATGACATGAGAAAGTGACGATTTGCAAAATTTTCCTTTTCAGGCAGTGCACAGCACACCATCCATATCAGAGCAAATGAATCCCAGCTGCACAGCATCCTAACAACTTCTGTAATCTCATGGTTCTAGGGTTGGCTTCCATAAATCCTGAGCAAGCACTTGATCATAATTAGCAGGTACCTTCCCTCAACACTCTTCCACACAAACACAAGAAGCCCTCAGCACAAGCACACACAGGTAAAACATTGCTCATTCAACAATCCCTTAAACCAGAACTCCCAGCAGGGTATGGAAGGTCTCTGACAAGTAAGAACCACACCTGAACAGATCTGCACAACCACAGCACACTTCAGGAACCTGAGCACCCATGCTCACTTGGGAGCATAAGAAGGTCTCTGACCATCATCCTTCCTTCAAAAAGCACACATGGCCTCCTTCCCGCCCCTGCTCCTTTAGAGTTTCCAAATTAGTATTTCCCATTATACAATTGTTTCTGGAAAGTCAGAGCAAGTCTATTGCTACCACATGGAACCATTTACCCTCACACCTTGCCTGGAACTGGCTACAGCAACAAAACCATTGCTATGCCTCTTTATTATAAAGTTGGTCTTATTCAGTACAGTCTAATGATTAAAAATATCGAACTGAAGTAAGAGAGGTGGGTCCTGTGGTTCTCTGAGTCAGGTGAAACAAGGCCTGTGGTCCTTTGGGATTTAGAAAACTCTAATTAGACTGTACTTATTCAGTACAGCCAAATAACAGATAAATGGTCAAAATGCACCTGCATTGTTGTATGGGGCCAGGGGGTAGAAGAGCTCGGCCCACAAAGAGCAGAGTGTCCAAAGGGTGCATGCAGGGCACAGCCTGGGCTGCTGGAGCCAGGAGCTCCCAGGCACACTCAGCTTATGGACAAAAGAGCTGACCCACTAACGTGTGCAAAAGAGGCTCCTCAGGATAGAGGATGCTGCAGTTGAGACCTGGGCTGCTGGACAGCTGGGTCACACACACACCTGGGGAGCCCCAAGGCATTTTACTGTGCCCTGTGCTGTCCCCAGCAGCCTGACAGGCAGCCTGCACAACAAACCCAGCACCACGTGGCTGGGCAAGCCTTGGAAAATCCCATCCAGAGCCCAGGACAGATGGGATTAGAGCAAAATCTGAAACAGCCAGCTGTCACTAGGCAGGAAGCAGCTGAACATGGGAAAGCTGGCAAGGCTCTGGAGTACCTGGAAGTGCTGGTCTCTGGTCTCTGGAGTGAAAAAAACAACACAAAGGAAGAAAAAAACCCAAATGGTACCTTGGTATTTTTGCCCCAAGGTTCACTCAACTGATCCAAATTTATGTCAGTTAGTCTCTTAAACAAACCTTGAAATCTCTTGTCCTGTTTTCCCTTATCTACTGCACTACACAGAGCACACAGTCAAAGCAAGGCTTTGTCTGGCCACCTGTTACAGGTTTTCTGCCACAGTCTATTGATTGCCAAGCTTTTCGATGTATTCAAAATAAACACTTTCACAACTGATGTCACATCAGAACCTGCACTCTTGCAAAACAAATAAAAATACTAAAACCATGCTCTACATCTCAACAAGTACTCCTCCACATTACACAAAAGATTGGGAAGGATGAGAACAGAAGGAAGGATGGAATGATGCCCTTCACTAGCAGATGGCACAAGCTGGCACTAAGCAGGGTCCTCATCTTCACACTGACCATTATTTAAAGCTGCAACATGGAAGGGAAAGACATGATGGTACAGCCAAACCCCTTGGGGAAACCAGAATTGAGAGTGAGGAGGAAAAGTCTGGGATAGCAGTAGCAATGTAATTTCTAAAGGATTCATGTTGCATTTGCTGTCACTTAAAAATGGTTTTCAAGTGACTTAATAGAAAAAAAAAAATCAGGAATAAAGGATGTCTTGGAAAATACACTTTAATGTTTTCTGATTCCTTTGTTCTAGGTGTCAGTGAGAAAAACATATAGAGATTTTCATGATGGGACAGAAGAGGCTCAGCATTGCCAGAACAGTACTGAGAGGATGGCTTTCTTTTAGCCTGTGCACTGGCACAGTCACAGAGGCTGTGTTTAAAGTGTAACACCCATAAACCCCTGAAACACTGATCACAGCACTGTCTCTCCTGGAGATTTGGTAACAGTGTATTATCCTCCTACAACTGTTTCCTTTATTGCCCAGCATAGCACCTGCCCCTCTTAGAGCTTGTTGAACCTGAGCAATGAATAAAGCTAGACACCCATATCCATCCTATGATACAAAGATTAAAATAATATGGCTTTGGGGGGAAAAAAAAAACCAAACAAAAACCCACAGAACAAAAAACCTCACAAAACTTTTAAACAAATTCTAGGCAAGTGTATATAACAATATAACACAAGGAGAATAAATAAGGCTAAGAATCATGGTTATAATATGAAAGAATACCTAAAAATAAACATGCACTAAAATTTCCTCTAAAACAACTTAGCCAGGGTTCCAGTAATTTTGAACTTCAAACATTGATGTTAGATGAATGACACAACTAAAGCATCTCAACTGTTCTCCTTGGGAGGAGCAGCCACAAACCTGGTGGCAAATACCCCTAACCCTATGGCCAAGTGGGAAGTCAGCTCTGGAGCCAGCCCAGCTCTGCAAACACAGCAGTGAGGAGAGGCAGGGGGAGAATTTATAAAAACAACAGATATTCAGATGCATCATATGTTTATTTTACCTACCAAAACAAATTTCACAACTTCAGTATTGTGGGGTGTGCAACAGGACTTCAGGTAATTCCAGACTGGCAAACATGGTTAAACAGAAAGTCCCAAATATGGAATCCTGAAAGAAAACCATCACATTTCATCAGACAGTGATGTGAAATAACAGAAATACTGAACACACTGGTGAATAGCTCCATTTTTAATATGCAGTTTTACAGCAAGTCAAACGCTCGCTCAGCAATGTAAAAAGCACATATTACTATATTCAGATTTGAACAGCAAAGCCTGAGGAGCTTGAAAAATCAACCTTTCATTACAGGCAGAAAATGGAATACTTCCTTTAGCTGGAAATGACATTCTATTCTTCCAAACAGGGCAAGTTCTATCTAGAATAATGTATTTATTTAAATCTTAGGACAAGCTCATCTTGATCAAACTAATCTTCAGAACAGAGACACCAGCACAGCCAGGGTGCCCCTCTGCTCATCCTGAGCAGGCGCCTAAACCAGCTCAGGTTCAGCTCATTCCAGAAGCACCTCAGACACTGCTGCTGCAGGTGGCCAGCATGGAGAGGTGAGTCCATCCCTAGGCCCTGCTCCTGGGCTCACCAAGCTGCACTCCAGCTCCTGGGATCATAAAAACACAGCAGTAAAGCTAAATGGCTTTGGGACAACAAAACACCGCCCCTCGAATCAACGGCGTTTATAGGCACAGCCCAGGGTGCCTCTCAAGGAGATTTTCTGCTTATGTGCTTGCCTGCTCATCAGTGGGGAAGGGGATCACCCACAAACAGGGGCAGCAGAAAATGGAAAAATACTCAGAAAGAAAAAGCAGAGATTTGTTTTCTTCTATCTAGACAACAAAGCAAAATTGCTTTAAAAGCATTTTTGTGCTGTAGCCTGTGCACTTTGCACCAACCCAGCACCTCAGAGAGGAGGAAAGAGGTTTTACATTAAATCACATCATAGAGGCTTTGCAGCACTTTTAACGGTCATCTAACACTTTTCAACCTGTCATATCTTCTTGTATTTCTAAGTAATTGTAACTCAGGAAGTGTAGCACCAAGTCAAATGCCTGATGGATAAACCACAAGCAGTGACCAGTTTCCAGCCACATGCACCTGCCCAAATACCATGACCAGACACCAAGCTGAGGAGCAAAATCAAAATTTGAAATAGGAAAATTTAGTATTGTTGTATAAGCCAAAACTAAAAAAGGTTTTCACATTCTACAGCAGATACTGCACTAGTTCTACCTTTTCACCCTTTTCACAAAAGGATGTTCCACAGCCTAAACAAACTGGCTGGTTAACTCCAAGCCAGGCCAAGACTTCACAGGAAAGGCTGGGCCATGGAAAAGCTGTTTTTATGAAGTCTCCAAGGTGCAGCAGCCAGTCCCCATGCTGAAGACCTGTGCCTTAGCCCAGCAGGGTGAGGGTGATTTTGGCTAAAGCGTGGGGAAGTGGAGGGAAGAAAAAAATCTTCTCAACTCCTTGGTGCAAGGAACCAAAGGGATTTTGTTCCTTCATTTCTCCCTTCTGAGTGTCCCTCACCACGACACCCAGCTGCTCCAAAGAAGGACTGGGAAAGACAGGCTGCCCTAGCAAGATCCAGTGAGACACTGAGGATGGTCAGCATGGGCTATGGGAAGAAGAAAAAATAACTGCTGCTGTGTCCATTCCCATTGTGCACACGGGATTAAATTTGGTTAAGGAAAAGAAGTAATCAACATTGGTTCATTAACTCCAACTTTCACTACAGTAAATTATCTGACAGACCTGGATACTGAGCACACATCTTAACAGTCCCCAAGGAATCACAGAAAGAGCCTTGTGAAGTGTTCCAGCTACAGAAGAGTTTTGTTTAGAGTTTATGCTTTCCCAAACACAAAGAAAATAAACCAAGCACGTCTCCAGCAAGGCAGGCTTCGTTCACTCACACTGCCACAGAACTGGTCACTGCTCCTCACACTGGTCTGCTGCACTCCCACAGCCCTCAAACTAAAACACTGAAACCCAAATGTTTCTGACAAAGAGAAAATTACAGCTTGTTATAACACACATAAGTCTTTGCAGTGATATCCTGATGTAGTCTGACAGCAGGTTTAATGAAACATCAGTTTGTTAAAGGTTCAAGAAGTTTGCTGAAAGCCCACAACTCATGCCAAGCTGCAATGGACACGCCTCAGCTGAGCCATTCAGTTTTATTCCAACAGAATTTGACTGCTGAGGTACTCAGGACTGCTCTAAAAAGCAGAATGATAACTTTAGAATAAGCAGCTAAGTTAGCCATGTAGAAATTACCCCTTTCAGCAGCTGAGATACAAACCAAGGCAGCTACCAGGCACAAGGGAAATCGGAATCAGCAATTTTCTTGGGAGCTGCAGTCCACCCAGCACAATATTTGGTCAATCAATTCCCATTAGCTGAGTTACTAATTTCCCATGGTAAGGATATTTTCATTTGGAAGAAGCACACTGTGAATACTGACAGAGCTTTGCAGTACATAACTTTCCACAAGAATCCACCAACACAATCAGCAAACAAAATGAGATGCTATTTAAAATCAGGAGCATCTTGACTGTATTTGTTCTTGCCTTCAAAAGTTATGAAAAATGCCTTTTTAAGTAGCAATCTGTGTTCTGTGCTACAACAAGCTTTTTATTTAAACCAGAATTTAACCACTACCAGATCTTTCTGGGCTGACACACCCCACAGGTGCTCCTTTATCACCAAATTCTCACACCAATATATTGGTGTTCCTAAACACCAATATAACCAGCCCAGAAATCCATGTGATCATCAGCACTGAAATAAGGTTTGACTGAAAACTGGACCTTCTGCAATATTATTCCTTCTTACATCTAATAAACATCCAGGAAATCTCAAGGAAGCTTTTCAAATTCTGAAATTATGTAAAGAACGGAAAAAGAATTGAAGCTAAAACAAACAGCTTAGAAGTAATTATTTGATAGGAGACACTCAATATCAAGGAGTCTCTTTTCCCTGACCAAAAAATCTTCATATAACAGAAGTAGGTACACCTTTGGTTAAAATCAAGATTATTCTGATTATTTCCTGACTGCATAAAAACTTGCAGCTTATTTTGCGCTGCTCTGGACTTTTAGAAAAATAGAATTTCAAGTGTTATTTGTTGTCACTACTGCCATTAAGAACCACACAAACAGCTTAGGACTTTCTGGTAAAATGTGGATGCAACAGAATTGGAGAGCAATGCATTCTTGTAGGGATGAGAAGGGCTCTCCCAAAAAACTCTTCAAAGAAACATTTTGCCATGCATGGCAAGGGGTAGGAATGAGGCAGTCTTCAAGGTCTCCCCCAGCCCAAACCATTCTGGGATTCTGTAAATGCAGACCAGAGGCTTAACTCAGTCTCTGTGAGCACCACACAGAAACCACAATGAAAAACACAACCTTACACCAGCTGTGTGGTCCTGGAAGGTTTAATTTTCAAAACAGTAAAATTATAAAATTCAAATGATTTGCATAGGACTTGGAGAATTCAATAGAATGCATCTTTTGGCGGAGTAACTAGATCCCTTTCATCCTAAAGCTTCAGGTCCCATATATGCAACTGAGCATAAGCAACTTCCTGTCCCAAACTACTGGTTTACATAAATTAGTTTAGACAAGGTACCATTCATCTCCTATAATTTTCTATTTTTCATACCAATCAAATCCAGAGCCCTGTGTAGGGCTATGCTTCAGGGCACTCATGCCAGCTGGAGAACCAGGCAACTGGTCTCAGGTGTGAGAAGATGATGGCCCTCATGAGCTGTGGAGTGTCTCCATCCCTCACCCCAGCTCCCAAACCAACAGCACTGTCACACACTGGTTGCCTTTCTTTTTCCCCAAATGCATAAAGAAGAGTTATGTACTAAGTTACAGCCTCAGGGCTCTCACATACACATGACCAATTCAGTATTTATTCCTGGTTTTGATTACTACAGCAGCAATTTTTGATGTGCCATCAGCAGGTGGGATGCTGTTCCACTGGATGGAAAATGATGGAAAATGATTTCTCAATTGACTGAGAAAAATCCCCAGCTCCTGGACCTCTGGAAAACTTCCACTACCAGCCTGCATAGTCCAAATCTTAGATTAACTTTAAACTCTAGCAGCATCACTCCAATTAGCCAGGGCACAAGACAATCTAAATTATCTTCATCCTCTTGAGCTAAACCTCCAGCTCTCCACGCAGGAACATGCTGACTCCGTGCTGAAACATTCAGTTATCTGCAATTAATGGGTGGCTCCTGCTGAAGAACATCAGTGACCTGCTCTGGAGGGAACAGCAGAGTCTGCAAGAGTGACAAGACAAAACACAAAATATCCACGGCTCCAGTAAAGCAAAGATGACTTGCTTGTCTGGCTGGTGGAAATGGAGAGACTCGCCTGGAGATGGAAAACACCTCACCTGATGAAGCATCTTCCCTTCTGCCTCAACTTGGTATCATCTGGGGTTATTTCTCCTTCCACTGCTGGCCTCACCTGTTCCCAGCCCTACGCTCTATCTCATTCCTTCTGCTCCAGCTGTGCTTGAAGGAAAAAGCTTATGCTTGAAGGCAGTTTTTGCAGCACTGAGGGTCAAGTCTGCTGCTCAATGCCCTACACACCAGCAGGCCTCCTCACACCATTCCTGCACCACAGCTTTGCATTTCTCAACAGAGACCACAGGATTTTGAAAGACACCCTCATCACGCCTTCTGCCCTTCAGAGGTTCTCCAGTGACTTATAAAATTTCACCATTCTCAATGCAAACTGTTACAGCCACATTAAGTCTTCAATCCCTTCAGCAGCAAAGCCTTTGCCACTGCAAATCTATTAAATTTAGTGAGTCTGTGTAATTGGGTTGCAACTCCAGCTTCCATCCAAAAGCAATTGCTGTTGTACTAGAAAATCAAAATATACTGCCAATTTAAGGTTTAGTTGTCATGTTGAAACATTCAACATCTCCCACTAAGGCAGGAACCTTTGTCATGCTCAGGCAGCACAAAGAATGGCATTACATCCCTTCAGCAGAATTTACCTCCACAACCTGTATTTTCAAATATTTAAGCCACTGAAAAATGGAAACACCAACACTTCCAGATGCACAAGGACCTGGAATTCTTTGGCTTCTCTACTCACAGTAGTTTCTTATGTTAGAGAAGCATCTATGTTTTTACTAGAAAGATGTAAAATTACTCCATCACCTGGAAGCCTGTTGTAAACAACCCCTTCCTCCAAGTCCTACAGAAGGACAGGCCTTCCACAGAGAGTGGCTGGAGAGTACTGCTGGGAGATTTCTGCCCAAATCCAATGCCTAACAGAAGACCTTCCTTGGGCTCAAAATACTAAGAAATGTCATTTCTCAACTGAAGGTCAGGCACGCGTGCAGCCCCCCACGTTGTGATCCTTCCTCTCCTAGAGGAGAGCCCGTACAGTGTTACTGTAGCACATTTCCTCCTGGAGCCGGGGAAGTTTCCCAGGAAGGCACACGGCTCAGTGGATACTTAGAATCCCTGGCAAACGCCTCGAGCTGCGGGCACTGCGGCCGCCGCCAGGCCGCAGACCCGGCCTGTTTGAACACATGTCCTGAAACCTTTGGTTCTCACTCCACAAGATATGTAGAAAAGCTGGGACCATTTGCCATAACTTGAGAAGAGCCGCCAAATCCAAAGGTTGTGGTCATTACACATGGTAACCTTTATGGAAAATGCCAGGTTTGTTCTTTGTGGTTGTTTCCTCATATAGGAAATACTGAAAGGTGCCTCAGCTAAAGATCCAGTCAGAACAACACACAATAATTGCAAAACCAACAAGAGGCACGGTCTTTCTTCTATGAGAGGTTTTACGACAATAAAACCTCTGAGAAAGGTTTTAGAAAAATAGAATTTCAAATTCCCTACAGTTCCCGGCAAGGGGAATGACCAAAATGCGCCTACGAGGAGGCTGAGGGGTTATAGGGAGACAAAGCTCATGAAGCTCCAAGCTGCTGCCAGGATGCAGAGCCACAGAAGAGATCTGTCCTTCCATTCCCCAAAGCAGCGGGAAGGAATCAGAGCCCCGAGCTTGCTGAGATGGTTTTAAAGTAGCTGAAATTTAGAGAAACGCAGCAATCACACGGAGGAAACGAGTGAAGAGCCTTTTTCCGACTGGTTTAAGAGCCACGGAGGACTCGAACAAAAGCGAAACGTCAACGCGCCCCGGCTGACACGGCACAAAGCCGTCACCGCCCGCATGAGGTCAGGGCTGAGGGACCGGCTCACACAGCGGCCGGACCGCGGGCAGCTCCCGCGGCTGACAGCGCTGCCGGCCCCGGCGCGCTCCCTCCCGGGCCGGCCCGAGCCGCGGCCTGGGAGCGCGGCCGAGGCGGCTGCGGGCCGGGCAGGGTCGGCTCCGCGCCGGGCGCTACGGGGCCGCAGGCCGCGGGCGGGCTCATCCGCCGCACGCTGACAGGCTCCTGCCGGGCGCCCCGGCACCGCCGGCGCCGCCGAAACGCCCCCGGCCCTGCCGCTGCCCCGCCGCTGCCCCGCCAGCGGCGCGGGCCCGGCACCGCTCCGCGCCCCGCCAGGCCCCGCCGCCCCTTCCCCCGCGCCGCGGGCTCGGCCTGAGCCCCGCCCGGGCCGGCCCCGGCCCCGGCGCTCCCGGCGCTCCGGCCGCCGCCGCCGCCGCGTCCCGACCCCCGCCCCGCCCTCCCCTCACCTGGACCCGCCGCCGCCGCCGGGGGCGCGCGCGGGGCCGCGGGGGCGCGCGGGGCGGGGGTCGCGCGCGGCCCGGGATCCAGCGCCGCTCCGCCGCCTGCGCCGCGCACGTGACCCGCGCGCGCCTGCGCTCGAGCGCGCGGGGGCGGGGGGGGCACCGCGACCCCCGGGCGGGCCCCGGGGACAGTGAGGGGACACAGCGGGGACGCAGCGGGAACCGGCACCGGAACTCAGCGGGGACAGCGGGGACCGGCACCGGGGATAGCGGGGACACAGCGGCACCCGCCCCGCTCGCCGCACGGCAGCCCCGCCGCGCCCCCGCCACAGGGACCCCGCTGGGCTCCCGGGGGAGCTGAGGGGACCCGCGGTGGCGGCTGCTTCTGGGAGTGCGGACAAACTGTCTGCCGGGTGAAGCTGCAGAAAAAATAATAACTGCGGCCTTTATAGGAAATTTCCAGGAAATTAGGTTTTTAATTCGGATGAATTTTAATTCAGAACATTTCATCCAAAGGTCTCCGACTCTTTGAACATCACTGAATTATACTTCATTCTACCAGCGGGGAGGTGGGGAAGAAGCCAGGGAGGGACCTGGTATGGACTCAGCAAAGGCCACAATGCTGAATTTTAATAAAAATTCCATGAATGTGATTAATGAACAGGCCCATGGGCCCAAAATCCCCAGGGGGCAATGCTAGATCCCTAAAATCCATAAATCCCCTCAGCACAGAGGGGTTCCACAGCTGAAGGGACCCTCACAGGGCACACAGCCCTTTGGCTTGTCTTTTTACATCCTTTGTGAATATGAGAAATGATCAATACAAAACTTCTGCAATGTCTGGTTTCCTGCCCATGGTTGGTGAGGCAGAAAGCTCTTGCCTGGCACTGGGGAAGAAATGACACACGTGACAATTCCTATTTCAGGATGGGAAAACAATCAAAAGTCCTTTATGGGAAAAATAAAGACTTTGTTCCTACAGAAGCACATGATTGAGCAGGTTCAGTGGCCTGAGGAGGGGTTTCAGGAGAGTTTGTGCAGCTGGAGCCAGCCCTCACAGCCACCCTTGGCTTCCTGTGGAATACTGCTGGAAAAAACAACGTAAAAAAAGGAATTTTTTCATTTTAATTTTTTATTTTGTAAAACCTTTTAAATACAACAAACCCACATCTCATCGGGCATTATCGCTTGCAACATAGAGGAAAAACACTTTTTATGAATTCACATATAACTACATTCCACAAAGCCCACCAAAAAAAATATTAATGTCATGGTCAGCACAGGACTCATGTGGAGCATTGCCTCTGCTGGTGTGTCAGAGCTGCGGGCACAGTGCCCCTCCCTGGCTGTGCAGGGGGTGAGGAATCCTTCACTGCTCTGCTCCTGCCTTTTTGTGCCTTCCACAGCCCCTGGGGAGCAATTCCAGCACCTCTCCAGTGTGCTGAGACAGGGGCAAAGCCCCCCCAGCCCTGAGACCCTGCGGGATGTCAGGTGTGAGGAGATGGGGATCAGTCCCAGAGAGGAGCATTCCATTCATCTGATCATCCCTGGCAGTTTCCATTTGCCTTCATGAGGATGATTCCCAGGCCTTGCCTAGCTCTGCTCCTGGGTTTTGGGACTGGCTGGAAACCCAAGGAAGCTGAGTGAAAATTTCTTTGGTACCAAGAATTAACCTTTCTTTCCCAAGTGACTTGTTTTCCTTGTCTCATGAGACTCTTCTTAAACCAGCTGCACTGAACTTCCTTGTCCAGCCTCATCTTCCCCAAACAGCAACCTCCAACAGAGAGACAGCACTGCTTCCAAAAAACTTCCAAAACTTCCCACTCCTGTTGCTGTTCTTGTCATGCCAGATTGTCCCTCAGATTCCTAGCTTGTTTGGTTTTATCTGTATTATGCACATTAGTACCAGGCACGTCTCAAAATCCCTCAGCAAACAAGAACAAGCCAAATGCTATTTTCCAAAACCTTACTTTTCTGGAAGCACAATACTGAGGTGTCCCACCAAGATCTGCTCAAGCCATCCAAGTGCTGTGGCTTTCTGTTCTGGGATTGAGGGATCCCACAGGGACAACTCCCCTGTGCCTAATCACAAAGGAAGTTTGCAAACAAGCCCTCCCTGCCTTAGCAGCCTGAGGCCTGAACATCCATCTCACTCTTCAGAGCACGCTGCTTCCTATGGCTTCTGATGCTTCTGCTCACTGCTGGGAAAGACCAGAACTGCTTCAGTCTCCACATAATTAAAATTAACCCCAAATCTCTTAGAACAGCCTTGCCACAAGGGTAAGGAAGCAAAAGCAAAGGGGAGCTGAAGGGACACCAGGGTGACAGGACACAACCAAAGACTTTTTGAGGCATCTCTGCTGGAGACTGGCAGTTGAAGGACCCCCAGGTGGCCTTGGCACCCGTTGGCAGAGGGACAAGGGGGCAATGTGATGTGGAGGGGCGAGAGGGAAGAAACATGGGGCAGCTCCAGACATGCCATATCACATCCCTGTGTGCTGCAGGCTGAGCTTACTACACAGCCTGTGTGTTCCTGGGTCTGCCCAGGCTCTGCACAGCATAAACAACACAGGAGCAGCTGTGGCTGCCCCATCCCTGGCAGTGCCCAAGGCCAGGTTGGAGAGGACCTGGAGCAACCTGGGATAGTGGAAGGTGTCCCTGGCCAGGGCAGGGGCTGGAACTGGATAGTCTCTAAGGTCCCCTCCAATCCAATCTATTCTGTAATTTTTTTGTCATTCTGTTTGTGGAACTCATCCAGGAGCAGACCCTCAGTTTGTTTGGGATGCTGAAGCTTTGCTGCAAAACAATGACACAGAATGAGACCAGAGCTCCTGCAGGGAAGGAGGGCTACCTGCAGCAGAGACAGGTGTTTAACTGCCTCATTGTCCACAACAGAACACAAATGCATTTGATATCATGACAATCAAAACTGTAGGTTTATTTACACTCATTTTCATATGGCAGTGTTTTCAAATGACAGGTATTACACAGAAAAATGACTTGAACAAGATAATTTCCCCTCTAACACTGGTACAATGCTCACTTGGAGAGAAGGAAGGGAGATGTGTTGCACTGCAGTCACTCTCACTTTGGATCTGGTGTTTTGTTAAAGTGTGATTGTGGTGAGAAAGAGAGGTGGGCAGTTGGCCACAGGTGAGGCAGGGTTGCACAGGAGTTTATCTCTCCTCCTCCACTCCGAGGACATGGAAAGGTGGAGCCTGCTGGCTGGGGAGTCCTGCCTGGGCCAGGAACACTCCTGGTGGGTGAAGGTCCATGGCTGCCCAGGAGCTGTTGTAACACAGGACGCTCCCCACAGGAGCCAGGGTCAGCCCTGCCAGGACAATCTGCACCTCAAAGTGCTGTGACCACTGCTGAGCCCTTCGAGGGCAACACGTGTCAGGGCTTTGCTGCTCCTTCTCCACCTGCCCTCCACACAAGTGTGCTTCATTTCTACCGGTGGCTGCCCCTCCGAAACCAGCTCTGCCTGGCACAGCTTTCCTTTCTGTGAAAAATGCGTATTTTGTGATTGGCTTTTCACAAACATTAAAGTGAATATTATATGTGTTGTGTTAGAAAGTAATGCTGGATTACTCTCTTAAGTAGTATGTTACATATAGTTTTAGGTTATAAAAATGTTAAAATAGAAACAATGTTATGTAAGATACTTTTTTTAAAGAAAAGACTTGCAGCGAGATAGCAGCCACAGGACACCTAAATTTTTCAGAGATAAAGAATTTATTGCCTTCTTATCAGAAGAAATGAATTTCTTCCCGCCTCGAAGGCGCTGTTAAGATTCAGAGGAAGACGTTGAAGATGACCAGACAGAATCCTGTATTTAAATGGAATTTATGCATCATGTATGAAGTGTATGAATGTGAAACAGGTTATTGTTTTTAAAGGTTAATCCTCTGTTAATGGGTGTCCCTTTTGGGGCTCATGCTGCCCAGAAAAAGGTACCCAGACATCTGTAACTCTTTGTCTCCATTGTCTCATATTTTCCTAATTCAAATTGTCCAAATTATTATTACTCTAATTGTATTACTATTTTAAAAACCATTTTATTACTATTAAACTTTTAAAGTTTTAAAAACAACTGATTGGCGTTTGTCACACTTTGCCTGCCTAGGGGCCACTTTCCATCACTGAGCTATGGAAGAGCTTTCCAAAGCCACTGGAAACGCCTGGGTGCTACAGGAGCTCTTCCTGCTCTGTCTGATTCTTCGCAAATCTTTACAACCCCTGCGTGGTTTGGAAGTTGATAAAAGCGATGCAGGTTTGTTCACAGGGTGTTTGCCGAGGCCTGACTCCCCTGCGTGCCCCGGAGCAGCCCCGTCGGGCCGGGCAGCAGCGGAAGGGGGCTCTGAGATGATCTGGGCGCAGTCTTCAGCGGGTACCCGGAGGGTGACCCGGCCGGCCGGCACTCGGTGGCACTTCCAGACTTGCTGCCCCAGCTGAGGAACGCCTCAGGTGACACTGGCAGAGCTGCAGGACGCCGGTCATCACCGCTGGGACGGGCACCCGGAGCTGCTGGCCCAGCAGCGGCTGCTCCGTGCCCTCCCTGCCCCGGCGGTGCCCCGGGCACGGGCAGGACGCGCTGCCGGAGCTGCTGCAGTGCGGGAAGAGCCGCTGTGCCCCGGGGGTGCCTCGGCCTGTGCCCAGCCATGGCAGCAGGGACCGGGCAGCCCGGGCAGCCCAGCACCCCTGCCCGCCCGCAGCGCCGGGAGCAGGCCAGGCTCCGACCCCGCTCCGTGCCGGGCCACACGCGGGACACTGAGGGAACAGGAGGGCACAGCCCAAAGGCCAGAGCATCCTCATCCTCATCCTCACCCTGCCGCAGGAGGGCAGGGCTGGCTCCTGCTCTGCCCCTCGGGCTGTGCCCGGGTGAGCAGCAGCGCCCAAAGCCAGCGGGCAGTTTGTCACCTGTGCTCGAGAGGGGCGTTCAGCCCTTGGAAAACACGAATAAACTGCTGCAGCTCCATGGCAGAGCCTGGCTCCAGCTCATCCTCGTGTGAAAGCAGCACAAGCTGACGGGGAGTACTGCAAACCTGGGCAGAAACAAGCCGGCCACATTCCAGATCATAATTTGTCACATTTAGTAAAGGCATCTTTTAAAAATTTATTTACTTTGTTTGTGTTTATTTTGTTCCTTTTAAAATCGTTTTCGTTTTTCCCAGCCCCTTTGTATTTTGTGTTCTGAGCTCCTCACTGACACTTCCATGACAAAGTTTCAGGACAAATTTTGCTTCAGAGCTGTCAGATGCCTGCAAGGGCCAGGCTGAGATCAGCACAGGTACTCTGCACACACACATCTCTACAATACAACCCTTTATTTCACAATGCCCATCTCACCTGTACCAAGGGAAACACCAGGTATTTCTTGGTACCTCATGTTAAATTTATCAGATCTTAAATTCATTAGATGTTAAATTCATCAGATCAAACAGATGGGCTCAAAATACTAGAGACACTGGGCCAATTAGCAGATTAAAGGTCTCCATGTTGGATACATCTGTGCTATACTGATGTTGCTTTTAAACAGAGAAAAAAAAAAGGAAATTATTTGGAATACCTTTACTTCTCTTAGCTGAAACCTAGGGGCATAGGTCTCATCTTCCAATTATTTTCAATTTTCTCTTTTTTTGCAATGCAGGCCATGATTGAGCAGAACACTTCAGAACATGCTTTATTTTAAGATTCTGGATAATTGCTGTGAAATTGTTATTTGGGACATAGGAGTGCCCTTTTGAATCAAGACAAAGTCTTTTACTCCCAAACATATACACGGCATCCAGCATCAGAAGTTGGTGAATTCAGTTAATAAGGAGGAATTTAATCTTTCAAAGTGTTTTGTGACATTTCATGTGAAGTTCTGCACTGACAATGACTCGATCACATATTTTGCAGCTGTTCATAAAGAACCTCCATGCCCAAGGGACAGATCGGGGCTGGGACAGAGCAGAAAACCCCAGACCATCTCCAAAGAGGTTCAACCCACAAAACTGCCTCCTTCCCTTCCAACGGAGCCTGAAGAGGTCTGCTCCAAGACCCATCTCTCCATCCTTGGCCAGTGACCAACTCTAGTGCTGATGACAGAGAAATAAATAAATAGATTTGGTGTCCCTGTGGTGAAGTCTCTTCTTGGTGGCACAGAGTACGTCACAGATACAACATTGTGCTTCCCCTGTCCCAGCTGAGGGCATGGATGCACTTGGATCAGGAAATGCTGCTGATGGTGCCGTCAGTGGGAGCTGCTCTGCTCCCCTCATGGTGGCTGCACTTCAGCAGAGCATGAAAACACCTCTGCTCTCACTCAGCCCAACATGCTGCACTGGGCTGTTCTGGGATCCACAGCTCCCAGGAATAATTAGTCCAATATCTGCCCTGTGGCCCCAACCACCCCAAAATCAGCCCATGCCCTCGAGTGCAGGAGGGTGGCACAAACAGGGAGCCACAGGGTGCCTGGGGAGGGAGGTCAGGGTGAGTGGTGTCATCACCAAATCAAAGAGCAACACAACCATAAGCAGACACACATATATAATATGTACAGTGGCCATGGGTGCATTTGCACCATGAAGGAAAACATAACATTTCAGACCGCAGAAAATGATCAAACTCTGGATTTTTCAGTGCCAAGTGTCTCTAATAGCCAGCAAAAGGAACAGGAAATGTCCAAATGTGGGCTGAATGACCTGGTGCAGATGTCAGCTGGGGTATTCCTCCCTTCTCAATTTCAGACACAAAATGCAAGAGCATTCTTTTATTTTCACTACATGCTGTGGACAGAAAATTATCTCAGTAGTGTTTGGTTTGGTTTCTACTTTTTCTCTCACTCTCTTCAGCTTTTCCAGTAGATTCACTAGGACTAAAACACAGAGCTAAGGTACAGCCATTAATTCAGTCAGCAGAAATTCCCAAGCCTCTCTGTAGGAGTGACCCAGGCTTTTGGAACAGATTGAGATAATGCAGTGGAAGAAAAGCTCTGAACACACCTAAATGCTCTCCACGTGGTCTTCACGTGGATCTGTGGTTTTTCACTGTGGAGTACTGCTAAGATCTCCAAAAAAGTGTCTAAGAAAGTTAAACCTGCTACCATTAATCTGAAATTCACCAGTGAGGAGGTTAAACCTCTGTAAGAAAACTGCTGGGGGGTGCACAAGTTGTTAGAGGAAGAAGTTGTTAGAGGTGGTGAAAACCATTGCTCTGCTTACAAAATCAGATTGCCAGTGAGTCTGTGCAGCAACTGGATTCAAAATATTTACTGCCAAAATTCAAGGTAGGTAGTGATGTGGGCACAGGAACCTCCCTGGGATGCTGCATGTTGGCAAAAATCAGCTGGCCCAGATGGAGTATTAGAGCACTCTCCAATATTCCAGCTGCAGGCACCTACAAACATTCCATCAGGTTCTATTAATGACTGGCTTGCACTGGAAGCAAAGAAGGAGCTTGGGAAAGACAGGGAGATGAGGATAATCACCATCAATAATAACATCAGCTGCAGCAGCTGTTTTTTCCCTTGCTCATGTTCCTGATCCCTAAAAGTAAGATGCTGGCTAGAACTGAGCTTTGGAAAGACTGAACTATTAGCAAGACTGCCAAAAGAAAAGTGCTCCTGCCACCCCTGTAACAAGGCCTGGGCTGCTTGCAATCCAAAGGACTGAAAAATAAAAAGAGAGCTGGATGTTGCTGCTGCTGGCTCCTCTGTGCTGTCAGGGTGGGGAGTGCAGAACATGTTCCCAGCAGTATGGGGGCTGGGGAAGGGGCCACTTCAGAACATGCACATCACAGGGTTGTGTGTCAGCCTTGGTACAGCCCACGGCCCCGGGAGCTGCTACAAGATTGTGGCTCCAGCAGCATCTGCACTCCTGGGGTCCTTCAGGCCAATGATGAAACTGTTGGTTCTCCTGGCCCCGTGCACCAGGGACACCACTGGGACTTTATCCACCTGATGGCCCCTGGCCACAAGGAATTCAATATCTTCTTCAGGAAACTCACCTGCAGGGATTTGAAAAGAAAGTTGGTAACTGAAACCAGTGTTGCCTCTGCTGCAAAGGTCTGTCTAACACTGCTGGGGCCTGCAGTGGGGGGAACCTGCCTGCTGCTCCTTCAGAATGTCCAAATTCACAAATTAGGACCTTGTGAAGTTTCAGATTTAATTCCATTTTAACTTCCAAGTCTGCAGGGCACACCGCAGGACAGATCTTATTTAGATTTTCCTCTGAAATGGGAAAAGCCCAGAAACTTTGGCTATTTGGTGTGGAATGAGAACCAAATTTCACTTATGGTTGGCTCTGGTGAAGTCTGGGGCAGTGTGAAAAACACCAAATAGACCAAGACTGACAGTAACAAGGACAAGAGCTGACAATACAGACTGCAGAGGGCCAGCACTGATGCTGTGTTTTCAGCACTGTCAAGCTACCGCCCTTTCCATAAGCCTTGCCTTCTTCCCAGCTGCTGGAATTAAGGGACATGGACTGAAAAGTGAAGAAATATAATTTATGTCAGAGGGAATAAAGTGCAGGAAGCTTTGAGCACATGTCTGGGTGAAGTTGAGGCTGCAGTCTTGCTGAGTTGGATATTGTCCATGGCATCTGATCTCCAGAAGGATTTAAGGACAGGACAAGGCCACTGCCAGGAGATGAGCTGGGACAGAGGAAGGGTTGGGGAGAAGCACCTGAAAGAGCTTGGAGAGATGGTGCCAGAGGGGTCAGGAAGCATTTCCAGGACAAGAGGGAAAAGACATGGCTCAGCAAAGGCTCCAAGCTTTGAAGAAGTTGAATTCTGATTTTTGTCTTCCCCAAAACCCTCCACACCCCTGGGGACCCTAGAACATGGTGACCTGTGGTGCTTCCATTGCAGTGTGCTAGGGAAATCCTGCTCTTTTCCTAAACTTGCTGGATTTGTGTCCATTTGTGTCCCACCCAGTGTCCATACTCACTGTCAACCTGCAAGGTGTTGGACTGAAGCTGGGGGTGAAGTCGACCAAGTGACAAACTTTCACTCAGATTCTTGTTAAATGTTAAAACATTTACCAAAACCTGCAAGAGAATAAATTGTCCTCAATAATAAAAAAAGCTAGGAGAATAGGAGAAGCCAACTTCCTGAGCATGCCCCAAATTGGTGGCTCCAACATCTGCACGTGCAGCAGGCAAAGGAGATTTTGAACCATTTACTGAACTGCATGAACTGCTGCAGGGCTGTGCACACACTAACAGGTCCTTGGAATGTGGCTTGTATGTTGTTGCTTGTAAAGCAGGACATTTTCAGGATAGTATGGGCTTTTTGTCACATAGTTCCTGCTAAAGTAGCAGAGCTGTGTGTCTGGAACATGATGTAAGCTCTAAAGAAGTGTTTGTTACAGCCAAAAGCTCAGCATGTGACTTCTCCAAACAAAGCACTAGGAAGCAGTTCTTGGCTTTGGTTTTGCTCTGAAGAATGCTTTCCAAAAGGTAAGGAAACTGGGAGCCCTTCTCAGGCTTTTCTTTTCAGCAATCCATTACTGCTGTACATGCAATCAAGCTATTGGCAAGTACTTCACCTCCTTACAAATCATAAATTAAGAGGAACTGCCCAATTTATATTCAGTGTTGAGCTGGAAGAATTCAGTTGGGAATGCCTTAAAAGGAGCTTTTCGTGTGGAAAAGGGTTAAAGGGCTGCCAGTTTCCTGCAATTTGCTGAATAAAAAAATGCTCTTTTTTTTCTTAATCATCCTTAAGGTGAGTTTTGAACAGGTATTAGAATGACAAAAACCATTACAGATTTTGCCAAAATGCTTCTCCTCTACAGTTATGAGTGGTGCCACCAGGAAAGGTGCAAGAAAAGTAAACTGGTAACCCTTAGAGATTTGAAATAACCCAAGTGTGGAACTGGTGACACCAAAGTTTGAACCAGTAACCTGTGGCCACCAGTGTTGACCCAGCCTGGGACAATTAGGAAGGGAAAGGAGGGGACCCTCCTCAGCCTTGAGCGAGCAGCTGCCCAGGGAGGACAGGGCACTGACCTGCACGATGCCGCTCAGGGCTCTGTCGCCGTGGTTGGCTGCCAGGCACAGGTAGGTGCCACACATCCCCTCCGAGGGCCTGACAATGGTGGGCAGCAGGAAGGAGCGCGGCCGCTTCCCGGGCTGAACCAGGTTTGGCTGCAGTTGAGGAAAAGTTGCACCAAAAAATGTCAACAAGCCAACTCTGCCACAGAAGGGACATGGAGCTCATCACCCTCTTCAAACAAGAAGGTTTTACAATGCATAAGGCAGCCTGGAAGCCACCAGCACAGGTCTGCATTTGTTTCTTTCCAAGACCTGAAGACATTTTTCCTGCTATTTGTTACTTTTTAACCTGAAGGGCAACAATTCATGAAGAAACTGCTTAATACAAGTCCACATTGTTACTTAAAGTGCATCTGGGCTGCAGGGAAAGTAGGTAACGGTGTTGTTTGGTAATTCTGCATTGTAATAATAACTTATGGACATGGAGCCCTCTGTTTTCTCACTTTCAGTGGCTTATGTAATGAAAAATAGCAGCTTTCTACAGGCTGTTGTCTCTGTTATTAATAAAGCATTAAATAGTTCCCCTGTTGTGAAGATAAGAATAAAACTGGGAAAAGAAAAGGTAAATAAAGAATTTGTCATGCCATTCATTACCGGCCTGGGGATGGAGTGGTTCATTGTTTTGTTTTGCCAGGAGAAGTCCAACATCTGGCTGTTCAGGAGGATTCCAGAGGGTGTTACTATTCCACTGCCAAAGGGACGATTCAAAGAACTGAAAAGAAACACAGGAAATTTCATCCAAATCACTCCAGAGATTTTTGTACACCTCGAGGCTTTCAGGGCTCCAAGTTTCTGTCCCACCTTGTCTTGATAGAGATTCTTTGATGGTTGTCTAGGGCTGGTGAGATTGAGGAGAGACCAATGCACTTAGGAGCAGGACACACCTATGCCACAGCAGTCTGTCCCTCCCCGTGTTTGAGGATTCTCCTTGCTGAGATGGATGTGCCTCCATCACTCCTACATTTGTCACCCCCTCTCCCCAGGGAGCAGGTCCAGGCCACTGCAGCCACGTTCCATTGTCAGAGGGTTCTAAGGCTGCACAGGACAGAGCAGCACCAGCCCACACATCTCAGCCCCACTCTCCCAGTCCTCTGCTGCAGGACTGACTGGGACAGAGCAGCCTGGCTGATCCAGGCCTGTTCCCACCCTGTCCTGTTCCCTCCTCCCTGCTCCCACCCGAGCTGTAGAGGAGGAAGAGGCCAATCCTTTACCTGGCTGATCCAGGTCTGCTCCCACCCTCCCTCCTCCCTGCTCCCACCCCAGCTGTAGAGGAGGGAAGAGGCCAATCCTTTACCTGGCTGATCCAGGCCTGCTCCCACCCTGTCCTGTTCCCTCCTCCCTGCTCCCACCCCAGCTGTAGAGGAGGAAGAGGCCCATCCTTCACCTCACCACGGCGACGATGAAGTCATCAGGGCCCATGACCAGGACCTGGCTGGCAGCAGCCCCGCTCTCCAGGGGGGAGGGAGGCGTGGACAGGAAGGACTGGGAGTCATTGATCAGCTGGCGCAGGGAATTGGCCTCTGATTTACTTCAGCGAGGAGGGAGGGAGAGAGGAAAGCAAGCTGTGAGCCTGGGGAGCTGGATGTGTCCTGGTGTCTCACACAGCTGGGGCTGGGGGTCCCGAGGGGCTGCATGAGGACAGGGGGCTGGTTTGGTTCACCCCAAGGAAGGAAGGGGTGACAAGGTGGCTCAGTCTGCACAGAGTGGCACTCAGTCTGCCATGAGCCTCCAAAAGCTCTGTCTACCCCTGTTTGCCCTCACCAGGAGTAAAGCCATCCTCGACGGCCAAGGTGACAACCCCAGCTGAATGCCAGTCTTCAGCAGGAGGACAAGTCAGGCCCAGCCCATGGCTCAGCCTGGCTCTGAGGTGGGAAGCTGGGCTCAAACCCCAGGCCTGGCCTCTCCTGCACAGCTGGGTGTTCTGCAAGGCCCTGAGCCCCACAGAGGGCCAGGAGAGGCAGAAGTGGCACATGTGGCCATGTCCACAGGGATGGCTGTCTGTCTGACCCACTCAAAGGGAATGTTTAGAGTTGTGGCAAAGTGGGAGGAACCCTCAAATTCAAGCTGGCTCCAGGAAACCTCTGAGTGAGGACATCCTGTGACCCTTCCCCAGAGCCCCGCGCCTGTGGTCAGCTGTGATCCTTGTAAAAGAATGAGCCCTGGGAGGACACTCAGGGTCTGACCTTTCCTTCATAAAACACAGGGAGAAAAAGGCACAGCACAGCCAGGAATGATATCCAACCCACACATCCTGCAACTTCACCTGCCTGTCCTCCTCAGACATACCTCACCATGCCTTCTGCTGTGTGAGTGACAGACACGTCACCAGATGGGTCTCCCAGGTTGCTCGCCAGACTCAGGGCTATTTTTAGTGTCTAAAGAAAGAAAGGAAAGAAAGAGGAGGAGGAGAGGAAGAGAGGAGGAAAGGAGGAAGAGAAGGAAAGGAAAAGAGAGGAGAGGAAGAGAGGAGGAAGAGAAGGAGAGGAAAAGAGAGAAGAGGAGAAGAAAGGAAAGGAGAGGGGAGGGGAAAGGAAAAACATTTATGTGGCCCTGGAAATACAGCTTCTAATACTCCAAACTAGAAGAGGTATCTGGTGTCCTGGTGTGTTGGCTGATCCTTATGAAGAAAAATTACCAGAAGTCTGGGTTCTGGGAATACCTCAGTGCAAAGGCAGCCACATGTGGGTATGGGAACCAGGGAGCCTCAGTCCAGCATGGCAAACTGTGCTGGAGGAGCCAAGTGAATCCAGCAGTGTTTGTACAACCACAGAATCACAGAATGGTTGGAGTTGGAAAGGACCTTAAAGCTCACCACATTCCATCCCCCTGCCATGGGCAGGGACACCTTCACATGTTTCTCCAACCTGGTCTTGAATGCTACGAGGGGTGTGGTAGCCACAGCCTCTCTGGGCAACTGCTGCCAGCAGCTCACCATTCTCACAGGGAAGAATTTCTTCCCTTTATCCCCTCTAACCCTGCCCTCTGGCAATGCACTTGCTATTACAAGTGCAACATCCCTGGCAGGAGCTGATGTCCAGCTCAGTGGTTCAGCCTCACTGCCATCTGGCACACAGGGTCTCCAGGATGCCATTTACCTTCTCTTTCCATTCCTGAATGGTCACCACAACAGCAGGGACCAGACTGAATCCCAATGGGACAGAGGTGCTGGGCTGCCTCTGGACCCCAGCTCTGCTGGCCCAGCACCAGTGCTGAGCAGAAATGAGTGTTCTGCTCTCCAGCTGCTGCCCAGCTCCTGGCTGTAAACCATCCAAAGGGCTTGAAAAGAAAGCATCAGTCCCAGCATACATCAGGGAATGATGGTGCAAAAGGAGGAAAAGATCTGGTTTCTCAGACATGCAGAATCCTGCCTGAGCCAGTCCATTGAAAATGGGAAGATGCAATTTCAAAGCACAGGGTTTATCCAACCCTGGGACCACAGCATAGCCAGGGCAGAGCCATGAGGAGAGAGAGAGCTGCTCCTCAGCCAAGCCAGCCTTGAGAGAGAAAGGCTGAGCAGATACACACTCAGCATTCAGCTTGCAGGCTGGGCCATGGTCATTCAGGATCCAGAACAGCCCACTCCCCTGCAGGCAGCCAGTGAGATGTGACTGCTGGTCTGGAATGTGCCACACAGCAACAGCTTCTCCTTGGTTACCAGCTGTGTGGGGAGCAGAATGTGACAAAGCTCTGGAGAAGGCAGCACTTCCATGGAGCAGTGTTCTGACCACCACACTGTCTCAGGGGGACAAGGGCTTGGAGGCCAGGCAAGAGCTCCATGGAAACAGCAGAGCACTTTCACCCCAGAGGCTGAGGACCTCTTAACCTTGGTCCTGGTTGTCCCAGGGCTGGGTACCTGAAGCTGGCCTAGCACTGAACCTCAGCCCCATGATGAGCTGTGGGACCCAGGCAATCAGGGTTACACATCTCCTGAAGTGACTGCCTTGGAGCTGGAGGGTGCTGCTCCAGGATAACCAGCAGGTGAAACTCTTGGCAGAGGAAATAGATTCACCCAAAGCTTCCTGAAGAGAGCTCAAAAATGACTCAGGTGAGTCAACCTCCTGTGCCTCTGCAGTGTGTGACATCTCTGCTGCATTTTTGCTGAGACACTTCCATGCACCCATTGTCCTGTCTGCTACAAGAGTGTAGTTAAATCCTCAATTAAAACTTCCAGCTGATAAAGCCCAGCTGTAAATTCCCAACTCATAAACCCTATCTGTGCATCTGTGGAACATCTAAGACCACAACTCTGCTTACAGAGCAGGAGACAGAACACTTGCTCAACCTCCTGGAAAGCTGCAAGGTTTTGGCAGGAGAGTCCTAAATACTGGCAAAATTCTGGACCTCAGAGATCAGGAGGTGGGCAAAAATGTAAACTTTTTTTAAAATGTGAAGTGTTGGGTAGGTTTTCCTTGTCATCACCGTGTAGAGGCTTTTCTTGCAGCACACCTTGCAGTGCCCTCAGGTGCTCTGCAGTGGCCAGGACCACTGGAGCTCAGAGGTGGAGGAACTTGATGGGACCACCCTCAGGTGCTGTGGGGTCATTCTGAAGAGATAACTGTATACAAGAAATGGACAAAGCCACGGTTTATTCTGAAAAAGCTCTTCCTAAGCAGGTAAGATGCTCCTGCTCAGCCTCTGAGACAGCAGTACTGCTCAGTTTTACACCTTAGCAGTCTATTTGCTCATTCTCCTCTGGGAATAACATACAAACATTTTTGTACAACCACAAAATAAATAAATCATTCTCTAGCAGCACAAGCAATTCAGCCAGATGTTGAACTTCCTCTTACCTCCACCATCCAGTGCAAGATATTCCCTCTGGACCCTTGCCTTGTGATGTTAAAGCCCTCGAGGATGTTCAGTGCTGAGATCAGTGCAGGACCTGCATGTGGAGGAGGGGGGGTGAAAACAAGGTGTCCTGTGGAGGGAAGAGAAGAGGAATGAAGCTGCTTTTGTCAGACACCATCCAGTGAGAGCACTCATCCATGAGGACAGGGAAACCCTTCCTGATTCAAGGGGAAACAATAGAAAGCAGCATGATTTGAGAAGGATTTCCCAGAACATCCCTGTTTTATCTTTCTGTTTCTTCATGAAGGATGAAGGAAGCCCAAACAGGAATGCTTTTTTACTTCTGCAATTCAGTTCTCATTGGTTGGCTGCTGGTTTCTAGACTGCAGTATGGAAGAATGGAGATGGAATTGTAGAAAACCAGAATGGTTTGGGTGGGAAGGGACCTTAAAGCCTGTCCAGTGGCACCCCCTGCCCTGGGCAGGGACACCTTTCACTATCTCAGGTTGCTCCAAGCCCCATCCAACCTGGCCTTGGGCACTTCCAGGGATCCAGGGGCAGCCACAGCTTCTCTGGGCCCTGTGCCAGGGCTTCACCTCCCTCACAGGGAGAGATTGCTTCCTAACATCTATTCTAAATCTCTTCTCTTTTAGTCTGAAATCATTCCCCTTGTCCTGTCACTCTCTGCCCATGCTAAAAGTCACTTTCCCTCATTTTTTTTATAAAACTCTTTTACATACTGGAAGGCCTACCTAAAAAATTTGCAACATTACAGCTATAAGGAGGGTAAATACAGGGACTGTTAGAAAATATTGACATTGCATAAAGTTAGCTTTTTTCCCTTTGGGAACTGTCTTCAGCTGTAGGTCCAGCTTCTGTTGAGATGTTGCATCAAGATATGAACATGTTGCATCTTTAAACTTCCAAGGGAAAAAAAAACATTTCAAAGTACTGAAAATCTCCTGAGCCACCCATGATGCATCAGTGTCAGCAGGAAATAGCAGGAAACTGTCTGGAAGGCCTTTCTGCACACATTTCAGCACAGTTTTGACTTCAACTCTTGCTCAATGCTGTTGCCACCCCTTGCAAGGTGAAGAAAAGCTTCCCCTGGAGCTGCATGGCTCCAGGGGGAGGGTGTACCTCGATAGGTTGTGTGCACAGGGTCCTCCACAGTGACACTGTAATTGCTGAAATCCTCCTCCACCAAGACTCCTCCGTAGCTGTGGACCTGCATGAGAGCAAAGCAGTGCACCCTGAGCAGCCTGGGCCAAGGCTCTGTGTGCAACACACCCTCACTTCAAACACACTCCACTGAGATCCCTGAGCAGGTGCCAGGTTCCTTAGGGTACCCTGGACATCTGTGCTTTCACAGCCCTGGGCACCTGGCTCACTGTTCAGCACATCAGGATGCTCTGCACTCCCCTCCTAAAGCTCACCCACCCCAAGGGTGCTCCCAGGACATTCTGTCTGCCCAGGAAGATGGGGATTGGCCCTGCCCTGCAGCCTCCCTGCCCTGGCTGGCAAACAGGTGTGTGATAAGGGGCATTGAATACTGCCAGGATTATGGGTCCAGAAGACAAGAAGCTTGGGTATAGCAGGTGGCCATCACTAGAAACATCAACTAAAAAAATCACTGTTCTCACCCTATCTGAAATTATTTCATCTGATAGTGGGTCTGCTGTAGCCTTGGTCTTCCTGTAAGATTCCTGTCAGAGGTACAATGTACCAGGGTTGGTACAGGAAAGATGGGCCATTCTCTCCATTGCAGGTCTTCTGTGGCTGAGTCGTGATGGAGATGAGGGAGGACTATCAGAGGGTGGTGGGCACTGCCCAGGCTCCCTAGGGAATGGGCATGGCCCCAAGGCTGCCAGAGCTCCAGGAGTGTCTGGACAATGCTCTTAGGAAGAGGGTGGGATTGTTGGGATGCCTGCATGCTCTGATCTTTAACCCAGCTGGTTTCCTTGGCAGGAAAACTCCCCTGGCAAAACTGAATGAATCACTGGAGCAGGACAGCTAATGCAGGGCATGCCGTGGGGCCAGAATGTCAAGCAACCCCAAAGCTGCTAAAGGTGTCTCTCCTACCTGGGATCCCTGTTTCCTTCCCAGAGAAAAGGGCTGTGCTGAGCCAGGACCTGGCTCCCCAGACCCAGCCAGTGGGGAATGGGGCACAAGGAGCAGAGAAAGGGCAAGAAGCCCCAGTCAGCCCCACACTGCAGACATCCCAAATTCCCAAGAGAGCACTATTTTCCACCTGTGCCTGGAAGCAAAGAGTGGGTGTTTTGGAGCTGTTGATTTCACCAGATGGATGCCCTCCCTGTGCTGGAACAATAACCACTTTGTGAAGGCAGCACTTTGCTCTGCAACCAAAGCTGGAATTGTGCACTGGATCCCAGAGCTTGTCAGGTCTTTGATGTGCCAACCCTGGGCCTTGCTCCTCCACAGGGAATTTGTGCTTCCCTGTGGCAGCCCCCAAGTCAGGGAAACACAGTGACAAAGCAGGGTTTAGCTGTGGAGATGCTTGGGACTCCTCCTGCTCCTCATCCTTCACCTCTGCTGTAGTTCAGGTGAACTGTAGATTTCCAAACACAGAGCCCACAGATGTCTGAGTCTTGAGTGGAATGAACACATTCCAGATTCTTGATGAGCTATTGAAGGAGCACCACTTGAGCCACGGTGGCACAATAAAATGGTGCTCCAACTACCCTGACTGCAGCCACACAGATATAAAAGTTGCTATGGTTTGTTGGGGGCTTTTTTCACCAAAATTACTTTGTCTGTTCTGATATTTTTTCCAGAGCACCTTTAACAGGAGTTAAACTAGGGCAACCCCAAGTGGGACCAAGCCTTTCTAATCCTCTGCTCACAAGACTCAGAGTTTTTTTTAAACCATCTTCCTGGAGTCTGTATCCTACAGTCCCATTAACCACAACAACTTGTTTCTCAACAGCCTCTCATCCTGGGGGAAAAGGCTTTGTCACCCAAGTGAACAGAGCCTAGAGCCCAAAATGATTTTTGTTTCCTTTCCAGACTGTCCTGGTTATAGAGGAAATGGAGGTTTCACTTCTGTAGACTGTGGGAATGGCCTGTGTGTCAGTACTCCCACTACTGCAGGGACAGGAAAGAGAAAGAAGGCATCTGTCCCCATCATTGTGCTGGCACTTGGCTTATCTGCAGTTTGTCACCTTAAGCAGGTGGCAGCCCCAGGCTGGCAGGTGCCAGGGGCAGTCCTGGCTCACCTCAGAGATCATCTCCTGGGTCAAGTTCCCGCTGTAGAAGGCTGCCACCCCTTCTGCCCCCAGCAGCTGCAGCATGGCCGCCAGGTCCAGGCGCCGGACGAACATCCCAGGCAGCAGGGGCTGCCCACCCGGCAGGAAGAGCTCCTGGAATCGCTCAGAGTAGTTCAGGTCCTTCAGCTCACTCAGGGCTTTGGCTGCAGGTGAGAAGGGGAAGGACATCCAGAAAAAGCAGGGGTCAGGAAGGCTCAAAGGACCTGGAGTCACTGTGCACCTGATGGGGATGTTGGAGACCTGCTGCTGCCTCTGGTCCTATTGCAGAACTAGAGGGGAGCTGGACCACTGGTCCTTTGGAACTGGGAAAGAAACCCAAAGAAACCCCAGAACCCTTCCCTGCCTGGCCCTGGGCACTGCCCAGTGTGGTTTGTCTGCCCTGGCTCTGCCCAGACATGGCAAAGGGCTCCTGTTTGGCTGCCACCACACTGTCCCTGGCAGACTGTGGCTCACACATTGCTCAGCTCCCAACAGCATCCAATCTCCACGTCCACAAAGCCCTGATTTCCCATGACTAACCCCCTGCATCCCCAGCTGCCTTGCACAGTGAACTGCCCTAAGCTGCCCATCAGGTACTCACCCAGGTCATGTGTGACATTAAAGCCATTCTGGGCAACATCGGCCGTGAGGCCCAGCAGCTCGGACCAGGGGAGCCTGGCAAGGGAGAGAGGACAAGGAGAAATGGGCCTTGGAGGGCTGCAGTGGGGCAGGGTGGTGGGGAGCTAGCACAGGGCTTGGCTCTGCAGTCAGGGCTCCTGGGACACCAGGCTGTGGGGCCAGCAGTGGCCAAAGGAGGCACTGAGCTTTCAGTGTTTCTCCTCAACAGGATCATGTCAGTGCTCCAGGATGTGCCCCAGAGAGAAATGGCTGTGCATGGATGGGGGAAGGGCTGTGCCAGCAGCAAGAGCTCAAGCCAGGCTCTGGTGGTGAGCAAGTCATTCAGATCCCTCTGTATCCCAACAGAGCACCAAGGACGGCCACACCTCTTAGGGTGAGCTAAAGAGACAATGAAAATGCACAGACACGCAGGGCCATGTGCTGCAGCTCTAACAGAACATTCATTGTACATCTTCTTCGCCAACAGTTCACTTTGCAGAAAACATGACCAAGCTGAATTTTTTCTTTGGTACATGAAATAGCAAAAAAATAATCATCTCTTTCAACACAAGCCTCTAAGTACCTCTTTGCTGATGGTTTTGACTGGTGGCTGAGAACATGGTCTGATGGCAAGGGCTCATGTGCTCCCAGCTTCCCACAGGGACCCCAGGGCACAGCCTGTGCCAGCCTCATGTCTTACCTGCCATGTAACTGGTGTGCCTGGTGCATTCCTAGGATCATGCCTGGCACCCCTACGAGCAGACCTGGCTGTAAAACAGGAAGGACAAAAAGGAAGAGTAGTGTCCTTTCCATGAGGACATGGGACACCGTCCCCAACTGCAAGGGGAGGTGCAAATCATGCTTACTTTGGAATTATCTGCATAGTTAGGAGAGGGGAAGAGTCTGTAGCAACACACTTTACTATGAAATAAAAGGTTTTGGAAGGAGAGAGGCAAATTCAATCTTGTTCTCAACCCAGTTTGGTCAGGAGAGAGAACTCAGCAGTACAACCTGGGATTATGCTCCTTCCTGGGACTCTTGTCCTCCCAGCACCCTGGTGCCACAGAAATGTACCTCTTTATTCCCCAAAGCTCTGCAGGTATTTCGGGGCTGATAAAGAAGTTTTTTTTCCCTAGATTCCTCATGTCTGCAGGGCCCAGGATCTCCCATGATGAGAGAGACCTCTTGCAGCTTCGCTGGACATCTGCCCCTCAGCCTGAAAGTTGGAGAGAGGAGAGCTGGAGACAATGGCTGTGGGCCGGGATCTCACCTTGGTGTCCTGCTGCGGGTCCCCTTCCAGCGGGATGCCCAGGGGAGCCACCTCACGGAAGTCGATCACCCAGCTCCTGTTCTTGCGGATGTCGTGGACCAGCATCACCCCGCCCCTGCGGCGAGACAGGTTCAGGGCGTGGCGCGGCCGCTCCAGCAGCACCGCGGCCGTGCGGCCCGGGGGGTGCTGAGGCCAGGGCGGCCCGGTGAGACAAGGGGCGCTGTGCCAGGTCACCCGCCCCAGCAGGGCCACCAGGTGGCCGGAGTAGCAGCGAATGCTGCTGTCCTTGCCTAGGGCACACACCAGGACAGCCAAGGCAGGGTTGGTGTGGGACGCAGGCAGCCCTGTGCTGAGCCTGGTGAGGCTGGAGCAGTCCCTGCCTGCCTGGTCATGGAGCCACTGGCTCTGTTCCACTGCCAGGCTGGGACCATCTGGGATTTTCTTTCTAATCTGAACAGTTTTGCAACAAAAGACGGTGCTTGCTTACAGCGGCAATGGGTGGTGCAGCTGGAGCAGTAATCAGGTGGCTTGGGTTTATACAACGCTGCTGAGCCCTCCTGCAGAGCCAGGAGCACCGGGCTCACGTGGATGCCACCCTAGGAATGAGGGCTGGAGAAGGACACCCCTCCCTGGCAGCTTCTTGGAGCTGGGCTCAGACCTTAGCCTCGGGAGCAGAGCTTGTGGAAGGCAGAACTCAGGCTCTGAAAGCACTGGGGCTGAGCCCAGGGTGTTTGTAGCTCCTGGCACAGCTCCCATGGCTGGGGGGCCATGTCTCCCTCTGCCCCTCACCAGCCCTCTCGAGCCTGGGGCTTGGATGCTTCCTGCACCAACTTCAGCAGAAACAATTCCCTGCCTGGTGTTTCTGTCCTGTGCTGACAGCATGGAGCACGGGAAGGGTCACTGTGACAGATGTGGACACATCCACTGCCTGATGTCAGAGCCCTGGCACCACACCCTGAGCCTGGCACTGCCATGGAGGCATTTCTCAGGTGAAGAGGGACTTTTTACAAGGGCAGATGGTAACAGAACAAGGGGGAATGGCTTTACACTGACAGAGGGCAGGTTTACATCAGGTATTTGGAAGAAATATTCCTCTGTCTGAGGAGGAGGTAGGGGAACCAGGCACTGGTGCAGGCTGCCTCATCCCTGGAAGTGTCCAAGGCCAGGCTGGATGGGGCTTGGAGCACCCTGGGATAGTGGAAGGTGTCCCTGCCCATGGCAGAGGGTGGCACTGGATGGGCTTTAAGGCCTCTCCAACACAAACCTCTGGGGTTCCATGAAACCACTCCCTTGGGGACAGCCGAAGCCAGGAGCAGAGGGCGAGTGCCCCACACTTACCCTCCCAGGCCCGAGGTGTGGGGGTTGACGATGCCGGCGCACAGGGCCGAGGCGATGGCGGCGTCCACCGAGGAGCCGTGCCGGGCCAGCACGTGTGTGCCCAGCGCCGTGCAGCGCGCCGCATCCGTCACCACGGCGCCGCGGTGGAACAGCTGCGGGACACAGAGGGCACCCTGGGCACTGCTGCTCCTGCCCGGCTCTGTGCACACCCACCCGTGTGCCACCTGAGGCCTGGGGCCAGCGCCGGGGCCGATCCAACCAATGCCAGCGGGCACCGTGCGTCCCTTGGCGCATCCCCGCTCCAGGGCAGCTGCAGGCAGCCACGGCCACCAGTTCAGACAGCTTTCCACACTTGGTGTGCCAGGCTGGGGGGCCACATCTCCCTCTGCCCCTCACCAGCCCAGAGCTGTCCCTGTGCTGCAGCCAGGCAGTCATCAGGAATGGGGATACAGCTGTAAAGAATGCAGCAGGGCCCCAGGACCACAGCATGTTCTCATCCTTGTGCCAGAGCTGTGTTAATGCTGTCCCATGATATTTTAAAGAGTTGATTTTGTCCCTATGGCACAAATTGCAGCATCTTAACAAAAGCCAGGCTGGCCTGGGGACATGAAAAGACAGAAGGGCCATGGCTGCATGTGGAGATGATGATGGTGACTCCTGGCTGACTGTGACCCTGGCAGAGGTTCTGCAGGGTCCAATCCTGTAGCCATACTGCCTTGGCTGTGCAATCTAGTACTGGGCCGTGGGACAGATTAGCGGGCGGTTCACCTCTGTTTTCAGCTATTTCGATGTTGTGGTGTGTTTTATGCTTGTTCAGTTTTCCCCCCATTGTTCTCTCAGAAAGTCCTGCCCTGTTACCAGTTTGTGTCAATCCCCAAACCCCTCCCCAGTTGTCTTGGTTACCAAATGTATTTTTCTTGTTCCCCATCCCTGGCAGCCTGCCTGTCACTCGACACCCCTGCCTCTTTTTCTAGAGAGTTCGGGCCAAGGTGTCGAGTGATTGGGTTAGGGGCCAGGGTCCCTCCCGCAACTGTGTTTGATGGGTTCTCCGATCATGCCAATCCTTAATGTATCCCTCTCTGATTTGCTATCTTTCACCCCTCCCACCCTCTGTAAAACCGAGGCTTTTCCCTGCCTCGGGGCTCTCAGCTTCTTCCACCGAAAAACTCCACGTTTCCCTACCAATAAAACCACCCCCCGAAGAAACTGAGGGTCGCCTCTTCATTTCATCCTGCGACTTCGGAGCTCTCTACTGCGGCCACACGTCCGCAAGGCTTGACATCGCCTTAGGCACAAGGCCCTGACTCCGGGTTGGGGAAGTGCCTGACTGGCTGGAGGTTGGCTGGACACTTATCTAGCCTGGGCGTTTCACTTTTCACTGGCCACTGCTCCATTTCTCTACTTAGTCCTGGATGAATCTTCCAGAGGTGAATCTGGGCATGTATGCCCATAATCCATAAAACTCTGTCCATGTGGACAAGATGCCTACTGTTTCACTAAGAATTATTTTCTGAAAGCATTCCCATCTAGTTCAAACCACAGCTGCAGTCACAGAAGTGGGGTTTTCTGTTCCCCCCCGGCAGCACCCCCAAACCTGCCTGACACAGGCCCCCACACCTGGCCATGGGACAAGCTCTGAGAGTCTGGCTCGGCTCTCCAAGTACAACCTCCAGGTGCAGGAAAAGGCTTTCAAGCCAATTTGGGGTGGAACCAGGGGGAGACTGGCACCCAGGGCCTCACTGACACCAGCCATGGCTCCCCAGTGCTTCCCTTGTCGAACTTCTGACCAGGAGGAAAGTCAGGGAGCTCTCCCATCTTTGGAGCCAAAGCCCAACCATAAAGCCACGGTTTTGTCTTACCTGAGGGTCCCCAAAATAGATCTGCATGATGAGGGCCACGGTGACGCCTGTGGCGAAGGTCAGGCAGGCGGTGATGATGACGGTCAGCCCGTCCTGCCGGCAGCTGCAGTCTCCTGAGAAGGGGTCCTTGCTGGTCTCCTGCAGAGGGGACACATCCTGGCTCCCCATCTCTGAGGAGGACGAGGGCAGGCGCTGGAGACGCGCAGACTTCAGGAAGGAGTCTGGGTCTTTGTGGGCAACAGGGAGAAAACAGGTGTGAGTTATTGAGCAACTTGGGGCTCTTATTGCAGTGTTTACCCAGCACTAATGTTACACTGAGCCCCTTCCAGCACGGCTATCACCTTCCCTATTGATCCCAGCCCTCAGGAGCCTTTCTGGCTCAGATACTGCTTTGAGTCATTTTACTGATCCTTTTCTTTAGCTCTGGTTATTCCAAACTGACTTCCCTGGAGATTAAGAGACAAGAAACCCTTGAATTTTTACTCCATTTCAGTCCATTCATCAGCCTTCAGTGACAGGCCCACTCTTATGCTCCATTTGGAGGGGTTCTTAACACAGCAAACAGGTCTTTGAAATGCAGCAGGACTGAAGAAGAGGAAATTAAGATATGAAAAAAGATGCAGCAGCTTTACTTGGAGCTGTGATTGAACTAAAGCACCTGATCAAAACAGAGGTAAAGCAAAACATTTGGCCTGGGAAGAGAAAATCCCTCTAGGGAAGCGAGGGCAGGGAGGAGCAAACCTGCAAACCGGAGGCCTTGGAACATCCACTGGCTCCTCTGCAGGAAGGACTCTGCTTTAATTCCTTGCTTCCTCTGGCAGATGAGGCCCACTGTGAAATGAAGCCACACACTGGACACCCAGCTCCAAGATGGCAAAGCAGTGGGGCAGGAGTTTGTTGGGCCTCAGCAGGATGAAAAAGTCTTTTTTGCTCGGAAAGATGCCTTGAATCTCTGTGAGTGTCAGCTGCTGCCCTTGTGCTGGGAGGACACCGGCTAAGGATGCCCTGCCTGTCCTGGTGCTGTCAGGCACACAGAGCTGCTGGGGCAGCTGTGAGGTTGTGCCCATCCCTCATGGGCTCTGAAGGGGATCAAGTAGCTCAGGGCATCATCCAGGGCTCCTGGAGGAATTTTTTCAGGGGCTGCAGTACTCTGTGCATCCATAGTGGAAGAAGAGGCACCAAGTGGAAAAGACAAGATTGTCCCTCCGTATAGATGTTTCCTGGGCTTGGAAAAGGAGAGGGGAGAGAGCAGGAAAGCCCACATCCCCCATCAACTGCCTGCCTGTCTGCTCTGGCAGGTGCTGGGTATCACCCTGGGCACTGCCAGCCCAGTCCTTGTCATGGCATTAACCTGACCTAGCTGCAGCTTTCCTGAGGCCAGGGAGGGAAGGAATTTTAATTTCAGTGATGCTGCAACCTGGAGTAAACTTCCACAGCCAGGAAATCCCCTCAGAGGGAATTTAATCTCATTTGTGCTGTGGTGGTTTAGGAGTGGGACTGGGAAAGGCTCAGCTTTTGCAGCCTGAGCCTCTGAGCACACACTGAGCCCCTCATGGGCTTTTCTGGTCTAAGCGAGCTGGACTGAGCAGGAGGACTGGCTGGTGGCCTCAGTGGGGGCCACAACTGGCCTGGCAGGGGCTGCCATTGGGGTGGGATGTCACATACAGCCCCTGGCACACACGAGTGAGGCCCCAGTCCCACCTGCAGGGAAACAGTGGGGAGTGAGCTGGACTCCAGGACACCATCCCTCTGCTCTGGTGACAGGCCAGCCCAGCATGAGGGGACATGAATACCTTGGAAGCAACAGTAGAAGAGGGCAGGCCACAGCCCTCCCACCATGCAGCACCTCCATTCTCTGCCACAGACATCCTATTTTTAGTCTTTGTGCCCACCGGTGTTGCATAGGGACAGCAGAGCTGCAGTGTGGGGATGGGAGCAGCTGGAAGGGGTCACTTGGGATCAGAAGCAGCCTGCGTAGCCAATGCACAGCTGCCCATCCCAACACCAATGTGCATGCTTTGAAAAACAAGCCACCAAATCCCACTTGGCTTCTGTGGGGCCATGAAGGAGTTGTGGCTTTAAGTGGGAGCCAATGCTTTGGAGAACCAGGGCCACCTCAGGTCTGGAGCTACTGCAGAGGAGACAGCAGAGACTGGAGCTGCTGGTGGGCTCTGCAGGTGCTCCTGCAACAAGTGTCAGGAGAGCAGTAGCTTTCTTCTCCAGCAACCCCACCTGCAGGTGCTGGCACTGCCAAAAGTCCACCAGATTCTGGCTGTGTGACAAGAGGCCTTGTGCTGCCAGGAGAGCTGCTCCCACACTCCTGCCAGCAGCGGCTTTGCCTCGATGGTCAGGAGAGCACAGGGTGGGAACGGGCAATGGGAGCTTCACCCGTGAGCATGGTGGGACAGGGCAGAGGGCAAGGGGAGCCTGGGGCTGTGCAAACATGGGCTTGGGGACTGACAGGCACCCGGACTGGGAACCAGCCCCAGGGGGAAGGGCAATACCGCCAGAAGAAACACGACATGGGGGAGAAATAGCATTTCTCTCAACTATGGAGGAGGAAGCAATCAGTTAAAAATAGGCAGAGGATTTTCTCATAGATCAAACGATCACCTGACTTTATTCCAGCTGAGCACCGGAGGGATGAAGCATCCCGAACTGAGGGATGTGCAAGGAGCACCCTAGGGTGGGGGGATGCTCAAGGAGCATCCCAGGCGGAGAGACGCTCAAGGAGCATGCAAGAAGGCCATGCACAAGTGGTCCAGGCCGGAAGGCCGAGCAGGCTGTGGGAGAGCACATTCCAGGCTGCCCTGGGAGGCTCTGTGCCGAAGCCCCGGATCTCTGGCTGCCTTCCGTCCCTCAGGGTGAAGGCGGGGCCGGGGCGCAGGGACGGCGGGAGCCGGGGAGCCCCGCTCCGGGCGCGGGGCCGAGGGCCGGGGGTGCCGGGGGCCGCGGGCGGGCTCTGCCGCCGCCCCTCACCCGTGTCCTGCTCGCCCAGGAACGCGTCCTCCTCCTTGCGGGCGCGGAGGCCGCTCTCGGCCGCGCCGCTCGGCTCCTCCTCGGGCAGCCGCGGGAAGCTGGTGATGCTCATGTAATCCACGGGCGAGCCGGCGGCCAGGGCCCGCTGCCGGCCCGGCACCGCCTCCGGCACTGCCATCGCCGGCTCACCCCGAACCGGGTCACGCCGAGCCGGGACACCCGAGCCGAGCCGGGACCCACAGCGGCGCCGGGCCGGGCCCACCGCTCCCGGTCAAACGGAGCCGCCCCGCGCCGGCCGGGCGGGGCAGCCGGAAGGGGCCGGGCTCAGGGGCGGCTCCTCCCGGGGCTGGGGGCGCTCCGGGCCGCTCCGGCAGCCAGCGCCGGCCGGTGGGGAGGGCCCGGACCCCGCTCCAGCCGGGGCTGCTCCATGGCCCGAGCTCCCCTTCGCCCCTGACCCACACAGGGGGATCTGCCCCGGCCACGCCGCACCAGGCGGGTTCCGGGCCAGGCCTCCGGGGAGCTGGATCCGAGATTCCTACGTCCGCCTCCAGAAGGCTGGAAGAGTTTTCCAGGGGATGTGCATGGACATTATGTCGCTGCCACAGCCAGCCCCTAGCAGAGGGCTCGCATGTCACCCCTTGTCATGGGGCAAGGGGCCACCAGCGCCCAGTGGGACCATCAGCAAGAGATGCTGTGACATTGGCCCAGAGCGGCCGGGTGTCTGCTCTGCCACAGCCTGCCTTCCATCGCTGCCTGCTCGTGCGTGTGGATGAGAGCTGGACACCGCCGTTCCCTCTGCAGCACAGGGGGTTTGAGTTGCCGTTTGCAGGTGCAGCTGGCCAGGCTCGCCTGGCACTGGTGGCTCCCTGCTCCTGGCTCCGGCAGCACCAGCACAGGTGTCAGGAGGGGCTGAGGCTGCTGGGCAGCACAGGGAACCAGCACAAAGCCGGGGGGAGCCAAATGGGGGCACAGGGCCAGTTAAGCCTGGGGCAGGCCTGAGCTGTGGTTACCAACAGCTCCCATTTGGCAGAGTTGTGGTGGACTTATATGCGTTGAGGGGCCTGGATTACATGGATGTTTCTGAGATCAAATTGGCTGAAACATTTAAATTTTCCCCTGCACTTCTTCCAGAGATTGACCTAAAAACTGCCAGTAAAACATCTGTAAGATGGAAGATGTTGTTTCTCTCCGTGGTCCAAGTTTGTGAAAATTCCTTATCCCTGCAACAACACTGGCCTCTCTCGACTTGGCACACAAACTTGTCTCTTTGGCTGCCAGATCTGAAAAATCCATCTACAGCCCCAATGTATCCTGGACATCTGTTGTTTTGGGAGGCAGAGCATGTGAAGTGCTGTTTGGATCTGGGGAGGTCACCTGACAGGTACATGTCCTACTTTCTCATCCTCCAATGAGCCAGCTAATCCCCTGCATGAGCAGCTCCACTGGCTCGGTGTTTCTCAATGCAGGGATTTGTAAATCTTCCTTTGCTGAGGCACTGGTAAGGTTTTGGTTGTGCCTCCAGCAGCCCGAGGGCATCATGACCATTGCTAGCTATAGTAAATAAATAAATAGGACTAGGGACAGGAGTGGGATAGTTTGGCTTTTGCAAACCAGTCTCAGTCTGCTCCACTTTCAGGCATCTGTCCAGTCTCCCCATCCCCAGCAGCTGGAGGGGTTTCTTCCCCACCACTGCATGTTCAACAAGGCCAGGAGCTATGTCCATACTGCATCCTCTTCCACCCACTGCCTGGCAGAGGATCAACCCACCAGCCCAGCCTCTGCCTCTCTGGTGTTTAAGACAAGCCCAAACCAATTGGCTGTGACAGGAGCAGCCACCTCAGCCCCTCTGGCTGGCGAGGTGCCACCCCCCTTGTGTCACAGCTGGCTCCAGCCTGACCGGCCCCTGGGGCTGTGGTGGGGCAGAAGGTCAGAGCCCCGGTCAGGGAAGGTTAATGTGGCTCTGGCCTACCCCAGATCAGATCCCACAGGCTCTGGAAGGAGCCACGCTGGGGGACAGTGGAGTTGCTCCTCAGAGCTGTTGGTCAGCAGTCAGGGACTCTCCCTGAGGGTCAGCACAAAGCTCCTCGAGGCTGAGAGCCCTCAGCTCATTGCATAGGGATTGTGCATTCCAGGGGACCCTTCTGAGATCTTGAGAATTTGTACAGTCAGGTGGTTCCAATTCTACTTCACAGCACGAATCTGTATTCATATGTTGGCTGAGGTTTAATTGGTTTATCTAGTTTAATTGGTTTATAAAAGAAGTTTATTTGAATATATTGTCTCAATGTTACAAGCTTTGTGACACCTGTAGGCAGCGAAAAGCCAACAGCTGTGAGCAATCTTTGCAAGCTTGGGAATCAACCTGGGGAACTGCAGAGATGGTGACACCCCATGAAGAGGACAGAGGCTCCTTGGGGGGTGCTGCCACCCCAACAGGCACTGCTCGGTGCCAGGTCTAGCTGGGCTCTGACAGCTGGGATTGGCAGGACTTGAGATGCCTGGGGGCACAGCCACCCTCCAACACCCCTTGGCACCCACCCTAGTTTTCTCCCTTTAAGACCCACAGTAACTTGCATTAATTTCAGCACATTATGTGCCTGGAGGCCAAGGACACCAGAAACTCCTTTACCAGTTCCACCACACAAAACACTTGCTGCTCACCTCTCAACAAGGTTAGGCCAGGGAATCTCTCTCTCTCCTGCCAGGGACTGGCTGCTCTTTGCTGAAAGCCAAGGTGATGTTCTGCAGGTCTGCAGCTTAGCAGGGAGCTGCACTGTGGGCAGTGCAGCCTCCGTGTCAGCTCCATGAGGATACAGCTGCTCCTGGAACTGTGTCCCAGCAGCTGGGGCTCCCACAGCCCAGCTCTCCAGAGCAGGAAGGACATTGTTCTCCCCAAGCTGAGGCTCTGTGGTAGCACTGAGCCCCACCAGCCATTGGCTCTTTCCCACCAAGGAGTGCAGAGTGCAGAGCAAGCTTGTGCCAGTGCAGAACTGTGAGGGCAGGGGTGCTGCCCAGGCCCTGCTCTCCCACAGCATTCTCTGCTCCTGTCAGCCAAGGCTCTCCTGTCTTCCCAGCACCAAACCACGCTCTCCGCTACACCATTCCCGTGTCAACCTCTCAAATCCCTGCAAGTGCTCCCTGTATTTACAGTTCTCATCGTTTGCAAGATGCTCAGCTCCCTTCTGCTGGCTGCCACATTGCCTTGAGCTTAAAATTAACCCCCCCACCCTTCATGAGCAGGCACCAAAGATTTAGTTCTCCTGCTGACCAGCACAGGGGATACCAGCTCCTAGACCCTGAGGCACCCCTTAAAACAGGAACCTGAAGAGAGAAAAACCTGCAGCTGGGTAACAGTAATCAGTAAATTCTCTGCAAGGAGCCTTAAAGATACCAGAGGCCAATGTCTGTTCACAGTCATGATCCTCCTTGGCTCAGGTTCAGCTTCCAGCCACTGGAACTGCACTGAGCTGTCCAAGGAACTGAGCTGGTGGGAGCACAGGCAAGCAAGGAATAGAGCAGAGGGTCAGGGAAGCAGCTCTGCACTCTCTCTGCACGTGGTGCAGCAGTGCTCCAGGTCCTGCTCCAGACCACACCTGAGCAGTCTGGAAGGAGCACTGGCTCAGTGTCACAGGGCAGGAACAGTCACTAAAAGAACAGCTTGAACAGGCAACATGGCTTAGCCTGCTTAGCTGAAGCATGGATCTAAGCATTAGCTACCACTGCAAATGCTTCTGGCCTCTTCTCAAAGTGCAGCACAAGAGATCCAAGAATCCCAAAAACTTTACCAAAAAATCCAACTCTGAAAGGAATCCCACACTCCCACCATTTTACAAAACATCAAAGACCAGAGGACACAGAAGCTGCACAGTGGATTATTCAGGCAACATTTATTGTAGCATTTCAAGTATACAATGGTTTTACTGATGGCTGTAAGCAGCTAAGATGCAGACAGATGCCAGCAGGAAAGGGTGACCTAGCACTAGCAGGCTATGCAATTCTCATGGGAAATTAATGATTTCAGCTAATAGGAGGGGAAGAGAAAGTAGCAGACTAAAAGCTTAGGCAAGTTTGGGGATAGGGAGGAGAAAATAAAGAAGTTTTTTGGAGATAATTTACTTAAATTGGCCACTCACAAGTAGCAGAAGCTGTCTGCTATTGCACTCTTCCCTTGGCATCCCAAGGACCTAAAATAACCAGGGCTGTTTCTTCACCAAGAACAGGCAGATTTTCCCTGGTAAGAGTGGAGGCTCGCCCAGGCTCAGCACTTGGAGATTGAGATCCCTGGCTTTGCACTCCCAGTGAGAGCCAGGCTGTGGCACTTCCACCAGAGAGGAGGCAATGCAGGCTTGCAGCAAGAGCACACTAAACTACCAACCCCTCACTATAAGGCAGCGTTAGGTCAGGACTCTTTTGGGTGCCTGAGCTGTTTAGAGAAGCAAGGACCACATGGCAACAAGACTACAAGGTCCTGTGACAATAACAAGGACTGTGCGTGTTTCCCAAGAACTATTTCTGAAAGACACATTCTTAAAAAATACCTTAAAGCAGAGACTCCCCATCGATGCATAAAAAGGGCATGACTAGGGAGGGACTGAGCTATGAAGTGATCAAGCACCTCCCAAACCACAGGTTGTATACTCTGCCCAGTTGGCAAGTTGGTACTTCTGCATTTAAGATAATAGCTGCCTTGATTGTGTTTTAGTGTCCTGCATTTATGAACAAAGAGCAGTTGAATTCAAGAGCTTAAAACCAAATTGAAACACTAACATTTAACAGGGTATCTCCAGAATGACTCCTTCGAGACTACGAAGCTCTGAGGTATGTGATGGCAACTTGGTAGTCAGGCTGGCGGAGTGCAGTGGAGCTTCTAAGCCTCCTGAATACATCTTGGTTCACCAAATGAATCAGTTCTTCCTAGCAAAATCACTTAAAAATTTGTCTTCGGCAAAAAGCATTTAAAAATTCAGATCAACAACTGATTTGCAAGTAAAACAAAACCAAAAAAAATTAGAAATGGTAACAACACAGTCTGTTTAATCAAATCAGATCTGGTTACTACAAAAACATGCTAAGGACAGCCACCAGCTCATGTCCTGGGTGCTGCTGTGCCTTCTGCCCACATACCGACAACTGCTTTTGAAACACTGTTTGTCTAAAGGACAACCATGGAAGACAAGTCAGAGTTTAATGACAGATTTCAAACAGAGGGCATACATACATTAAATTAACAGATTCAACCTTCGGCACAGGAGTTGGATAAGAGTTACTGGCTAGAGTCACAGAAAGTTCCAAATTTGAACAGTCTTGAACCACTTCCAAAAATTCCAATGGCTTTTTAATAGTTCCAATAATTCACGGGTATATAAAACAGAGACAGGCTTCTCCAGCAGAAGAGTTGGGGCTCCTCCAGGCTAGCCAGACCACTGGTACACAGGAGAGCTGGTTTGACTTCCCTTTGCCACCAGTCCACTAAAGACTAGGATTTATTAAAACCTTCTCTATTTATTGACAACTGATTTAACAGGCAAATGCTGCAGACTGTGTCAATCATAGTGGATGGCAGTATAGAAGATTATCCAAACCACCTGTGGGGAGGAAAGGAAGGGAAGGTTATTTGGATGCCTCTGGAGAGCTGTCAGACACAGCAAACAAGCCTCAGGCCCTGCTCTCAACAGGGGACTGAATTCCAGCTTGGAGGTGATCTTGGGGAGATCTTAGATCACCACTTGCCCCAAATGGTGGCATTCAACTTGTCTGCCAGCCTCTCCACATTAAAATCCCACCACAGCCCCTCCAGGGATTTAGAGGCACTAGCTAATCAAGTGCTGTGATCAGCTACTTGGGAGAGGGGAGTAAGGGAAAAACAACACCCAAAACACCAGTCCAGGTGTAACTAGTTCGAGATGGAATGGAACTCCAACAGGGTATCTGGGACAGAGGAGGGAGTGGTTGATGCATCCATTACTACAGAGAAACCCCAGGTGTCAGCACTGTGTTTCACAGGCAGCAATCCCAATCACTGGCACTTGGTGCTAACACATCTGCCTTCTCTCACCACTTCCCCTGCTCTCTTCCCAGGTCTTCAGAAAGTGCACCAACACAATTGACAAATCATCTTAAAGACAGCAAGAGGCATTACCAGAAACAGTGCAAAAGATGTCATGAATCCCTCCTTCGTTAGCTCCCACGTCCCACCATATTCCTCCTCATCTATCTGCTGGAAGCTGCTGAAGTAGAGGTACAGAACACCAGCATTGATCAGGCAGAATCTGCAGGGAGAGGTTAGGAACCATCATTGCAGTGATACAGGCTGTAGGTATCCCACATGCCATACAGTGAAATATCTTCCATCCACAACAGAGAGGAAGCAAAGAGGAATTCTTTTCCTGCAATGCTTCCCAGGCAGCTCAGACACTTCCTCGAAAGAGCCCCTCCAGGGGAGCTTGCCAGGTTGGGATGAAGTTCACTTGACAAGGCACAACCTACTCCTAGTAGGGCTCAAGAGGCAGAAGTCAAAAGCTGGAGGTATCCTCAGATGTGCAAATCTGCAGGTTCTCCTGTCCTGCAGATTGACAGCAGCTCTGCCTCCACAGAGAACCTGTGTGTGCTTCCTGATTCTCAGGCAGCTGAGAGGGAAAACTGTCACCTCCATGCTCAGGGTTAGATCTCTGTGAGCATCCCAGGACCAAACAGGGAAGAAATAAGGGCCACAGAGACTCAATAGTGCCCTGGAGCCCCAGCACTAGGGTTCAGTCTGAGATACCTCCGTGCTCTCCAGTCTGTGCTGAGCAGAGAGAACAAACACAACCTTCTGTTTGTCCTAAGGCAGGTTTGGCTTTACACCAGCCCAGCCTGGGGCTGGGACAGGTCCATGTCCTGCAAGAAAGGCTGTGTGGGAAGGGTGGGATGACAACACACACACAAAGTGGGTGACCAGCAGCAGGCTGGAGCAGCTGTGTCACTGCACAGCACAGAGAAACCACACAGACACTTCCAGAAACTTTTGGTTTTCCACTGTACACCAAATCCTTCCTGTTTACATTTAGCACAGGAATGGGCTTGGGTGCCTGAAGGTGCCTTGTCAATTCATGGTGACTAAGTAAGAACAAGGAACTGTTCCTGGGGGCACTTCAGATTGAACTGTTTGTTGTAGCTAACCTGGAGCTAACCTGGAGCTAACCTGCTGGAGCATCACCCCTCCCCTTTCTTGCCAAAACCAGAACACCTGGGATGAGGGACAAGATGACAACTGAATTTTGCCTAAGAAAAGCTGTGAGGCTGGAGCTTGACCATTGAGACCTTGGCTAGGCAGAGATATTTACAAACAGAGGCTCCCCAGAGCAGATCCAGCATCTTCCCAGAGCAGATGTGCAGAGAGCAGGACTGTGTCCCCACCTCTGCTCTTGAACACTTCCAGGCACATGTCAGGCCCAAACAGATTTTCTCTTCATAACTCACTGCAGCCTTCAGACACCTCTGGGGAGGTGACCTGGCTCCCAGGGATTCCATGCACACACACCCCCTTCAGGCACTGCCTTCCCCACCCCATGGCTGAAAGGGCCATGTCAGGAAGCCAGGAGTGCTGCCAAGCTCTGCTGGTGCCACTGTGCCAGTGCCACTGTGCCTGCTTGGGACCTCCAGCCTCTCATGTTCTGAGCAAACCTTTTCTTCTTCTCAGAGCAGCTGCCCCTGTCTGCTGAGAGAGCCTCCTGTCTGAGCAGGGCTCAAAGACCAGGACAAGCACACCTTCCCCATGGATGCTCCTTCCTGGGTGATCACAGCAGGCACCATACTGCCAGCCCCCCCCCCCCCCACATGTGCAGGACACACTCCAAGGCAATTGAAATGCTAGCTCCCTTCTTCTGCCATTGCCCCTTTTAATAGCAAAACAAATAATAATGTTTAGAAGTATTAATCAGGCTGAGGAGAAAGAGACTGATGGCCATGTTATGATTTGGGTGAATTTCATGGCAAGCAGCAGTGGAATGAAAGGCTGGCTGTGAGACACAGAGCAGGCAGAGCCTGCCTTTAGCCAGCCCACTGTTCACAGCACAGCCTCAAACAGGCTCCCAGGCCAACCCAAACGTGCAAACGTACATGAGACAGAAAAGGAAATGAACCTTACACTGCTATTCCCACGAATCCCTTCAGTGGAACTACTCCCCAGATGATTCCCAAAATAACTGCAATGATCTGCCGGAACCAGTAGATCACATCTAAAAACTCGTCCTGAGGAGACAAAGCACAAGAAAAATGTTGGCATTTATTACGTTTCTTTTTTTTAAAGCACCACACAATTAACAGGTGAAAATTCAGCATACTGAACACTTAGTTCCCCACTCAGAGTATAAAATATTGCACTCAGAACAGGTAAAGCAGCGTGAGGCATTGTGCACCCTGGGCTTCTCTGCTTCCACATTAAACACTCAGCTCTGTCCTCCCATGGGCCAACTGCAGAGGCCAATAAGGCTCTAGTCCCCTTATTTACTAAAGGTGCAATAATAATCTCCTGGAATAAAAGTTTAAAGAACTGTTTATGCTTTGAGAATGCTCTACCCACGTTGGCCCAGGCCCTCCTGCACCTCCTGCTTTCGGGGCTCAGGGCAGCTCCAAAGCACAGCTGTACCTCACTCGTGCCATGAGGATTCCTGTGCTTCCTGAGCAGCAGGGCTCTGCTCATCCCTCTGTCCAAGGGCCACGCTTCAGTAGCTACTGTAGCCTAGCAGCAGGGCTCACACTTTAAAAAGATTCACTTCAGCTCACATCTTTTCCCCAGCCTCCCCAGAACTGGGATTGTCCCAGCATCCCCCCAAACACTAAAGCCTTTGTGATCCCCCAAAGCCTGTGGCATGTGCCAGCTGTTCAGCTCCTCACAGAAGATGGGAATCCATGTAAGATACAGACATCTCTTCTGGTCACTGCACTTGACAGGCAGCTCAGCCTTCGGTTCACCTCCTACTGTATCAAAACATTGGCACAGCCGTCCCTGCTCCCCTGCTGACTCTGAAATTCCAGCTCTATCAGCCAGAGGCGAGGGGGCAGGGATACACGAGCCCCACCAGTCCGGGGAGCCACAGGTAAGGAAAAAGCGACACAGATTGCTGTCTGAGCCCCACGGAAACGGAGCGTGCCCCTTGCCCCGGCCAAAAGCAAAGCCAGCAGCGGGGAGCAGAGGCCGAACCTGCGCTGTGTGCCCGGGCACGGCAGGGCTGCAGCGGCAGCTCCGGGCACCGGGCGGCCGTGCTGCTGGGAGGCGGCACAGGACAGGCGCCGCAGGAGCATACGGCACATGGGCACGGGGAAACTTCGGAAAGCTCAGGCTGCTGTTTCTTGAACCATACAAGGGACATTTTTATTTTATCCGAGAAGAGTGTTAAACCACAAGACAAAAGTAACGGCGGTGTCTCAACACCGTGTTTCCCTTGGCTCCACGCCCAAAGAGCAAAGAGCCGGGCCATGGGCCGGCACGGGGGAGCGGCAAACACGGCTCCGCTCCGCGAGCACTCACCGCACAGCCGCCCCCGCCGCTCCGGGCTGCGGGCACGGGGCGCTGCCGAGCCCCGGCACGGCCCCGGCACCGCCTCAGCCCGCCAGTCCCCCCGCAGCGGCTTCAACCGTGCTCGGGGACGGCGGCTCCTCCGGCACCCCCGCGGGACGGAGCCGCCGCGCCGGGCGGGTCCCGGCCCCCCCTCAGGGCCCCCTCCGGTCCCGCCGCCCCGGTCCCACCTTGTCGTGCCAGGCGGAGTCGCTGCGCAGCGCTTTGCCCCACACGGAGCCGCGCCCGGCCGCGCCGCCGTTGGCCACCGCGTGGTGCTGCGGGTGCGGCGGCTCGTCCCGGCGCCGCCCGCCGCTCATCCCGCTCCGCCGGGATCCGCCGGGATCCTGCGCCGGGATCCGCCCGCCCGGCCCGGAACCGGCCCGGCCCGCGCGCGCCGCCAATCGCCGCGCGGCCCCGCCGCACGTGACACGGGCGGGGCCGCGGCCTACGGCGGCCGAGAGGGGCCGAGAGGGGAAGGGAAGGGAAGGGAAGGGAAGGGAAGGGAAGAAGTCAAGTCAAGTCAAGTCAAGTCAAGTCAAGTCTCGTCTCGGCCTGGCAGGGTCATTCCCCAGCGGAAGGGCCATTCCCCAGCGGAAGGCCCAGCCAGCAGTGCCGGTGTTGCTGGCTGGGAGTGGCACAGCCCTTGGCAGCCCTGCAGGGTCACCGAGCCGTCAAACAGGCCGCCCCGGGGGATGCCGGTGCTCAGCCAGGCTGAGGAGGTTCCACAGGATTTGGGTGTATCTGTAGGATACACAGGGTCATGCAGCTCCTTACGTAGTTGTTCACCTGACCTTAGAGCAGCCGAACGTGTGGGGGATGTGGGGAGAGTTATCACCAGTGCAGCCCTAAAGATTTGTCTCTTTTTCATGTTCTTGCCTTCCAGGAGCAGTGGCACGCAGACCAGTTGCACTTCTGGAGAAGCATACAGGAATTACTCCTGCATGCTGTGGGCAGGGTATGCCTGGCTCTCACTCTGTTACCTCCTCAGCACAGGATTGTGTGGGTGGAGAGGAGCCTTAGTAACAATATTCCAGGTGTCCCTGGCAGCTGAGTGGTGCTGCTGGGGCCACTCTGGGCACTGCTGGAAGCCCTGGATCCTGTGGGGATCCTCACTGGTGCCCTGTGTGGAGCCGTTCCTCCCTCCCCTGCTGTACACATCCCCCTGGCACTGGCACACCATGAGCCCTGCTGTTCCTTTTTCCCAGTAACAAGCCCCAGGCCCAAGGTGCTGCATTTCTTGTTGTCCTACAAGCCTGCAAACACGATGTGCTGAGCATCCCCAGAGCCTGGCTGCAGCTCCAAAGGCTCCAGCAGCTGCTGCTTTGCTGCCAGCAGGACCTGGAGGCCGTGGGTGCAGGCTGGGCCTGTGTGGGCTGTGTGGGGTCCTTGTCCCAGAGCTCTGATCACTTCCAGCTGGGGAGTGTAATTTAAATACAGATAATGCAATATACTAATGGACTTATGGAGAAGTATCTTGCCCTGCTCCTGCAAAGCTATCAGGCCCTGATCACCTCCAGCCCCTTGGGCATTTGCCAGAAGCCAGAGGCTGCTCCAAGCCAAGGCAGCCTGGCAAGATGGCCAGGAAGGGACCAGTGTGGGGTCATGCCTGTGTCTTTGGCAGCTCCTTTGCCTCTGACCCCCACGGCAGGGCCAGGCCAGACGTGTCCTGGCTCCAGCCCTGCTCCCCAGACACTCCTCAGGTGCTTGGGGAGAGTGGAAACAGTGTCCCTGTCCCTGTCCCCACTTTACAGGGATGGAAATGTCTGCATGGTGATTACAATACCTGGGTCAGGGAACTGACCTAAAATTCACACTCTTTAAAAAAATGGCTTGTTTTACTCCATTTCCATTGCCTGATGCTGAAAGTGAGAGAGAGAAACAAATTGAATTTGGGCTTGAAAGAGCCACAGAGAGACAGGAGAAGTGCCAGAGGGCACAAACAGGCCCTGGTAAGGGATGTGTGTTGGCAGACACATGGAAGCAGGGACCAAATATGATATGGGAAGTCCTGGGCACAGACAGGGAAGGCAGGAAGGGCTGAAGGGACAGCAGAGGTGACCCAGCTGCAGGGGCTGCTAAGCTGGAGGAGCTGCCATGTGCCTGCAGCCCCCCTTCAGCAGCTCCCCCCGTAGGGGCTGGCTGCCCACTTGCCCAGAGAAAGCAGAGCTCAGTGAGGGACTGCAGCCACCCCAGAGGGGCTGCAGGTGGGTCCTGCTCCTGCTGGGCTCCTGGGAACACCTGGACCCTGCTGAGGCTGGGCTTCTCCAGCACGGAAAACTCTGGGACCAGCCACGGGGTGGCAGCTCAGGCTGGGTGACTCCCGACAGGGGCTTTTTGGTGTTTTTTCTTTTTCTTTCTTTTTTTTTTTTTTTTGTGTGTGTGTGTGCGTGTGTGTGTGTGTGTTTCCCCCCCCCCCCCCCCCCCCTTATATTTTTTATTAAAAAGACAAACCTTCTGGGGCCTCCCTGTCCAGCTCACGAGCATGGCAAAGGTTCTGTGCTTTCCCTGGCTTGTATCCACCCTGGCATAGCATCCAGCAGCATTTCCAACTCTACTCCTGCATTCTGCGGGCTTCTGAGCCCACAGCTCAGAAGCTCTGTCCTTCAGAGGGCTGCAGGCAGGATCCCTGCTTCCAGCCAAGGGTCAGGAACCTCTGTGGCTCTCCCCCCATTGCAGATTTCATCCAAGCAGCACAGGGACACGGGGAGGGTGTCCCCAAGTCAGGCAGGCTCTTGGCAGAGCAGGTCACCAGCCTTCTGAGCCAGTGGGAGCAAGCTCCATGCCTGGGGCAGGGTCTGGCCAGCCTGCCAGAGAACACACCACTGCTTTTATAGCAGGGCTGAAACAGTTTTTTGGACTTTTTAGCTGTTGTTTGCAGTGATGCCCTGCAGGAGAATGGCAGCTGATTAATTTGTGCCACTGCTCATTTCTGTTCATCTGTGCCACTGCAAGTGCAGTCTGTGTGCTCCATGCTGTCCCCTCTGATCAGGGTCTGGTCCTCAGCCTCAAGTTCCCACATCTCCATGGGCAGATGGAGCTCCTGGGAATGCTGAAGCTGGGCAGTCCTGCCCTGGCTGCCCACTCAGGGCTGGGTCCCCAGAAGAACAGTCCCTCTCAGAAGTACTCCTTCTGTCTCCCTCTTCCACCTTCCTGCTCCTCTGCAGGCTCAATTCTGCCCCTGCTGTTGTGGGACCCCACAAAACAGAGATAAACCTCCTCTGGGGTGATGTCTGGAGGGGCATCACCCTCCCAAGGGGGATCCCACAGGACCAGGAGCTCCTCTTGGTGACTGCAGGACTGTGATGAGGCTCAGGGTTGCTGATGGGAAGGAAACAGTGAGCAAGAGCTGCTGTCCTGGAGAGGTGTCCCAGGATCAGCGTGAGTCCTGCCTCGGGTGGAGGAGCTCCCCATCCCTGTTTCTCCAGGCTCTGCATCCCTGCTTGGGAATGGGGCAGTTCCCCAGCTGTTCTCCACCCCAGGCCACTTGTTAGAGACCTTTGAGGGGCTGCTTGACCCTTCTGGCCACCGTTCCCTTTGTGTGGCCGCCCACGGTGCTGCCTGTGGACACTCCCTGGCCTTTCCAGGGACCCCAGGGCGCTCCGGTCCTGCAGCAGCCGCAGCAGCGGGGACCTGCCCCGCCACAGCCAGAGCTGCCCCAGGGAGCTCAGGGAGCCCCGGCCCGTGTGCCCCCGGCAGTGCCACCCTCGGGGCGTGGTCCCCCCGTGTCCCCGGGCGGGAGCGCGGCTCGGCGGTGCCCGGTGCCGCCCGGCGCTGCGCATTCCCCGCGGCACGGGGCACGCGTGGGCCGCCGCTTTCGTCTATATAAGGGCGTCCCGGCCCCGCGGCCCCGGCCCCGCCGCATTCTTCTGCCTTGTATGGGCCGGGCCGGGCCGGGCCGGGACCCTGGGCCCGCCCGCCCCGCGGAGCCGCGTCCGCAGAGCCGCAGAGCAGAACCCGCACGGCCCCAGCTCCGGCAGCGCCCGCCGCTCCCGTGAGGGACAGGTGAGGGGACGGGGACGGGAACGGGAACGGGACCGCCCCGGGACGGGAACGAGCGGCGCGGGATGGGAACGAGCGTCTCCGGGATGGGAAAGAGCGGTCCCGGGATGGGAACGAGCGGTCCCGGGATGGGAAAGAGCGGCGCGGGATGGGAAAGAGCCGTCAAGGGATGGGAACGAGCGGTCCCGGGATGGGAACGAGCGGTCCCGGGACGGGAACGAGCGGCACCGGGATGGGAACGAGCGGCCGCGGCGGAGAGAGAGGGGCGGGATGGAGCGGGAGGGATGGAGCTGGAGCGATGGAGCGGGAGGGATGGAGCGGGGGATGCAGCGGGAGGGACGGAGCCGGGGGGAGCAGGGGAAGCAGCCCCAGCCGTCCCGGGAGAGCAGGGGCAGCTGGCCCGTCCGCCTCGGGGAGCAGAGGGAGGCAGCCCCGGCGTTCCTCCACCTCTGCGGTGCTGGAGCTGGTGCCGAGGTCAGCCCTGGGGACGGGTCGAGGCGGCAGGACGATCTCCGGTGTGCCCTGCCGGGCATCCTGTACCCGGGCAGCCTCTTGCCAGGCCCGGCAGAAATGTCCCGGCAAGGGCAGGTGGGGATGGGTCCCGAGCCAAGCTGAGGGTAACTGTCTGCAGTGCCTTGGAGCTGGGATACCCTGGCTTCCCCGGGATGGCAGAGCTGCAGAAGCAGATCCTGCTGCCCGTGCCTTCACCCACCTCCTGATCTCTGAGACTGTTCCAGTCTGGAACATCTGCTTTTCCTCCAAGTCCTTTTGCTGATGACCAGGGCCAAGATCCAGATGCATGTGTGATGCTACAGATATCTCCCCAGTGGCCTGGGAGCCACTTCAGGCAATAAAGTTCTTTAAGGCAGAAAAGCTTTATTTAGCTCATTTCCTTCAGCCTTAAGTGCAGAGGGATGTTGTGTTTTGTTTAGTCTTTCCCATGAAAACTTGAAGCCCTCTTGGCTTCCCTCCCAGCATGCCCTTTTGGTACAAAATGTTTCGACTGTGATAAAAGCCAGGCAAGCTCTAAAACATGGATGTGTAGGAGAAGGGGGCGGCTGGAGCTGAATTCTTTGGAGTGGAACATCCCCAAGTGTTAACAACCACTGCTGCTGACCAAAGATGGTTGGGTTCCTTCAGTCGCTGGAATTTTTTCCCTCTCTCCCTGGCAGGCTCTGTGCGGTTGTAGGAGGAGTTTGCGGTCACCTCCCCCCTCCGAGGCGCTGCGGCCACATTCCCCCGCCGAGGTGAGCCCCTTAATTCCCCTGGGAAAACAGCGAACTCCGGCCAGGACACGTTCTGCTGACTGCCCGAGGCCATGGGGACCTTGTGCCCGTGGTCCCTTTCCCGGCCTCCCCGGGCATGGGGAGGGGCTGGGTGCTTTGCACATCGAGGGTGTCTGTGCCAGGGCTTCTCCGGGGGGCCGCAGAACCTGTGCTTTGGAAGGGTGTGTGTGTCACACGGTGAGCTCCTTGTCTCCTGCACTTGGTGGGAAGCAACTAGTACAGAACCATCTGCTGAACTTGCAGCTGAGCCCCACAGCTGTGCCTGGACCTGGCCAGGTCCCCAGTGCCTGGTGGGAGCTGGGGAGGGCTGGGATGAGCTCTGCTCCCCGGGGGCTGCTGCACATTTTGCTCTGACTGATGCTGCCCTGGCCCTTCCTCCCTGGCATCAGGGCCGATGGCTGTGGCTGGACTGGAGGCCCAGCCCAGGGCTCAGGGTCTGCTTTCCTCTCACCTCCGGGCTCCCTTTCCCACATCTCTAATAAGGCCATAAAAGGAGCAGAATGGCAGCTGCCTGCATTCCTGCAGTGTCCAGTGGGCTGAGGAGTCTTCCCGCAGCTCCCGGTGCCTCTGGCTGGCAGTGGGGCTCCCCCAGCACCAGAAACCCTCTTTGGTGAAGCTGAGCAATGCCACATCCCACAGGCATCCTGAGCCGGGCTGTGCTGGAGGAAAGGGCTGGTTTAACAACAAAAGAAGCAGGGAAGATGAGCTGCTCCCTGCTCCGTCCCCCAGTGTGACACCCGGTGAGCAGCCCCGGGGCTATGAGAGGTGCCTGCTGCTGGCAAAGCTTTAGGGTGGAAGGATGTTCCCCCTCCTGTGCCAGGGGCATGCACAGGGCACCAGCTCACCCCGATATTCCCCCTCCTGTGCCAGGGGCATGCACAAGTCCCCAGCTGACCCTGCCAGCCCTGTGCCACCCTGGAGCAGGGTGGGAGCTGCTGACCTGCCGGAGGCTGCACGTGGTGGGGGCCAGCACCTGCCAGCAGTGAACGTGGCTGCTCGTGGCTCGCTGGTACTCACAGCTCTCCTTGGGGAGCGGCCCTGGGCAGAGGCTGGAGCACAGCCCCCCCTGAGGAGCCGATGTTTGCCCTGCAGGAGAGTCCCTAAGGACAGCCTAGGCTGCTGGAATCGCTCTTTGCCTCCCTGACCCAAAGCACCCAGGGGAGGCACATGGTGCCAGGATCCTGGGGAGGAGCTGCTGGAGCAGAGGTCCCTGGAGCAGATGTCCCTGCCTGGCTGTGACAGGGACGGCAGGGCAGTCCCACTGCAGCCCCCTCAGCATGTCCAGAGGTGGCTCCTGCTGGAGCAGCTTCTGAGCAGCCCACCATGAGAAACCTTACCAGCATATCCTGGGAGATCACAGCTTCAGGATCCATGTGAACACCCCAGGGACTGGGGACAGGCTGCTGCCACCTCTGCCCTGTCCCCTGCCTGCCGCTCCTCCTTTGTGCCCCCCGGGCTGTCACAGCGCCCTCAGCCCAGCGTGAGCTCCTGCCGGGACACGCAGCACGGCAGGAGCTGCAGGGGAGGGTGGAAACAGGCAGGGGGGGAAGGATGGGGCTGGGACAGGCTGCCTGCCCTGGTGGCACTGCCCTGGTGGCACTGCCCTTTGGTGTCCCTTTGGCTTGTCCCACCCTCCCCAGCACAGCCAGGAAGCAGCACCAGGATGGAGTTGCTTGCTTGGTTTCTACCAAGGAGGAAACACATGGCAGTTTATATTTCTGATAACTGTGGGTCCTTTCCTCTTTCAAACTAAACTATTTACTAATTTATGAGCTCTTTAGGTCAGCCCGTGGTCCCTTGGGTCTGGCTCTCAGGTGGGGAGGCACAAGCCTGGCAGGAGATCATTTTGCCTCCACTGCAGGAGGCTGGGAAATTGTTTTGGCAGGAGCAGTGGCAGAGGGACAAGGGGACGAGGGCAGCTGTGACAGGGTGAGCTGGGGACCAGATCAGCATGTGGCTGTCACCCAGCACTGACCTCCTCGGCTCTGCTGCCCAGGATCCATAGTTCCTGGGCTGGGGCAGTGCTGGGATGGGAGCAGGACCTGTGTCCATGTGTGTCCCTCCTGCTGAGGGGACGCTGGAGCTTTGGTGGCTGCACCATTTGTCTGAGCTGAGGCCAGCCCAGCTGGCAGGGCATCATGGCCAGGCATTCCCTGCAATGCTCCTGGAACTGGGTTTTTGGGAATCCCAGACAGCATGGCTACCAGGGGAGCGTGGCCATCAAGCCCTTGTGCACAGCAGGGACTGCTCCAGCTGAATCAGGTCTGGCTGCAGATCCCCACACAGAATCCATGCACAGGAACCTCCCCCCACACTGACCCAAAAATCTCTTCTCAAGTCCCAGCCAGCCCAAGGCAGCTGTCAAACAGCAGAGATAGAATGACTGAGCTGGACCTTGGGACTGAGCATCTTTCCTGGGCACATTTTGGATCAAACTGCAGATCCATGTGCTGTCAAAATTGTACTTCATCCTGCTGAAGAGCACTGTCTTTGTGGAGATGGTGCCAAGCTGTGCTGCTGCTGGTCACAGTCAGGGCAGGGTAAATATTTGGATAATATTAATTCATGTGGTGAGAGCAAAACTCCTGCTTATTTCTATAGTCTTATGCTAATAATTCTGCTAATAATTGGATGTGTTTTGAAAGCTGAGCCCAGTGCCATGGGCCAGCAGCAGAGCTTTTATTTCTGGCTCTGACTTGGCCTGGTGGTGTTGTGGTGTTGAACTGAGCTTCTCATGCTGCTGCCATGTGATATCACTGGCCCTTTCCACCTGGGGGTGTCCTGGTGCTTGGTGGTGCCTGGCAGGGCATGCAGAGAGGGGCTGGCCTCCTGCAAAGAGCTCTGTGGGGCTGGAGGAAGCAGCAGGCAGAGGTGGACTGGGGGATGAGGTCTCTGCTCACCCAGTGTGGGCACAGCTGGGCTCCCGGTCCTGCTGCCCCCCTTGGCTGGCTGGTGACAAACATCTCTTTCCTGGTGGGCACTGGGAAAGGAGGGAGAGTTCAGGGGATTTGGGGTGGTTTGGTGGCTGCTGTCAGGTGGTGAGATCAGCACAAGGGAAGGGCTGAGGGAGCTGTGGATTCCATCCTGGAATGGGAGGCACAGGGGGGATGAGGGAGGACTCCTGGACCATGTTCCCTGCAGATGAAGGGTCCCACCTGGGTTCTGTGGGTGCTTCCACAGTGGGATGGGAGCCTCGTCAAGATGTGGGAAGAGTGCCCAGCCCCCTCTAAGCCTGGCTGGTCACCATGGTGTGTTGGGCTGTGATCTGGCACTGCCTGATGCCCTTGGAATGTCCTTCCAGCACAGCCCAGCTGTGGGAACCTGGGGACCACAGGAGGCTGAGGACCTGGCTGGTGGTCCCCTGCCCCAGCCCTTACCTCTGCTACCCCTTGAGAAAGTGATAGCAGGAGGGGAAGGAGAGACCTGGAGAGTGGGTCTGGTGTGGGTAATGCAGGGGGAGGCTCTCTGGAGGTTGTTTGCTCTGCTCTGGTCCATGCCAGCACCAGGGGATGTTCCCCAGGTCCCTGTGGTCCCCCTGGGGTCAGCACTAAGGACCCAGCTGGGAAGCAGCTCCCAGAGCAGATCCCAGGGCAGCCCTCTCAGGGTCTCCAGCCCAGCAGGGACAGTCCTGCTGCACTCACTGGGCTGTGTCTCCGTGAGAGAGGATGTGGCTCCTGAATTGCTCCATCCCTGGGCACTGATGGGGAGCCCAGGTCCTGCTGCCCACCAGGCATGGGGCACTCAGAGCACAGGAGTGATTCTCTGCTCTTCCACTGTGGAACCCCTTCATGATCCATTCATTTGCTATTGCCCCAGCAGCTGCTGCCCAAGCCAGACCCTGGCCAGGAGAGCCAGGGCTGTGTGTGAGGGAGGAATGGCTGCAGCACAAACATGAGGGCTCAGAGCACTGTCTCTTCCCTGGGCTGGCCTCGGGCCAAGCTGTCCCACAGGACCATCCCAGCCTGTCCCACAGTGTCCCACAGGACCGTCCCAGCCTGTCCCACAGTGTCCCACAGGACCATCCCAGCCTGTCCCACAGGCCAAGCTGGGCTTTGCTGCCATCCTGCTGGGCTGAGCCTGGCAGGACTCCCCTGGGAGGAACTTGAGCATCCTCTCAGGCAGAGTCAGAGGAGCAGGGTGCTCCAAACCCTGGGTGCATCCATCAGTCTGGCAGCATGGGGACACCACCAGCCCCCTGCTGGGAGCCTGAGGGGGCCTGGATGCTATCCTGGGCTGGGAGTGGGCTCTGCTCCAGCCCTGATCCTGCTGGGGGCCCCAGTTCCAGCTGGGCACAGCAACCCTCACCTTGGAAGGACCAGGTTTTCCTGCTGTCATCCTGCCTCAGTGGTTCTTGGGGTCTGCATGGTCCCTGTGCCATTCCCCATGGGACACAGACCGCCCCAGCTGTGTCCCCACAGATGGGTCTGTCCCACTGCTGCCCTCCCTTCTCCTGGCATTCATTACCTGTAACAACAGCACCATCCTCAGCACCCTGGGCTCTTGGCTCCTCTCCTGCCTCTGCAGCCCTCTGAGGTCAATGGTCCCCTCTCTCCTCTGCCTCTTCCTGTGGGCTCCCTGGGCAGGGTGGGGGTCACTGGGACAGGGAGGGCAGCAGCAAGAGGCCTTCGACCCACCAAGGGTGGGATGGATGGATGATGGATGGATGGATGATGGATGGATGATGGATGGATGGATGGATGGATGGATGATGGATGGATGGATGGATGATGGATGGATGGATGGATGGATGGATGGATGGATGGATGGATGATGGATGGATGGATGGATGGATGGATGGATGGATGGATGGATGGATGATGGATGGATGGATGGATGATGGATGGATGATGGATGGATGAATGGATGGATGGATGGATGGATGATGGAGGGATGATGGATGGATGGATGGATGGATGGATGGATGGATGGATGGATGATGGATGGATGGAGGGATGGAGGGATGGATGGATGATGGATGGATGGATGGATGGATGGATGGATGGATGGATGATGGATGGATGGATGGATGGATGGATGGATGGATGATGGATGGATGATGGATAGATGGATGGATGATGGATGGATGGATGGATGGATGGATGGATGGATGGATGGATGATGGATGGATGGATGGATGGATGGATGGATGGATGATGGATGGATGATGGATGGATGGATGGAGGAATGGATGGATGGATGGATGGATGATGGAGGGATGATGGATGGATGGATGGATGGATGGATGGATGGATGGATGATGGATGGATGGATGGATGGATGATGGATGGATGGATGGATGGATGGATGGATGGATGGATGGATGATGGATGGATGATGGATGGATGGATGGAGGAATGGATGGATGGATGGATGGATGATGGAGGGATGATGGATGGATGGATGGATGGATGGATGGATGGATGGATGGATGGAGGGAGGGATGGATGATGGATGGATGGATGGATGGATGATGGATGGATGATGGATGGAGGGACATGAGAAGCAGTGTGCTCGCAGCAGATAACCCCCTTGTGCTGGTTGCTGGGGCTGCTTTGGCACTGTGCACAGAGGGCATGAGGGTGACCTTGGCAGCTGGGCTGGGCCTGGAGAACCTGCCAGAGCAGGGGGAGGTGGAGAGGCATGGCCACAGTGACTGAAGTGCTGAAACCTCCATGCCCATGGCCCCAGGACTGGCACCCAGGTGGGTGCTGGGCCGGGTGTCTCCCTGTGCCTGGATATGCAGAGAGGACAGGCAGTGAGGGGGTTTGGGGGCTGCCTGCAGCCCTGGGGGATGGTCCTGGGGAGCTGCAGTGAGCAATGCCTGCTCTGTGACTCATCAGAGCTCAAGTCCTGCCCATTCCCACGTCTGACCCTGTGTCTGTCTCATCTCCCTGTGTTGCCCAAGTATGTGACAGCTAGGGAAACTGAGGCACAGCACCGCAGGTGCCACGGGCAGTGTGTCCCTGCTCTGGCCCCCTTGCTCAGCCTGTTTCCAGCCCTCCTGATGCTCCTGCCCCCAGGTACTCCCCCAGCCACCAAGATGTCCAGCAAACGTGCCAAGGCCAAGACCACCAAGAAGCGCCCCCAGCGCGCCACCTCCAACGTCTTTGCCATGTTCGACCAGTCGCAGATCCAGGAGTTCAAGGAGGCTTTCAACATGATCGACCAGAACAGGGATGGCTTCATTGACAAGGAGGATCTGCACGACATGCTGGCTTCCCTGGGTGAGGACACCCTGCCCCGTGCCCCTGCAGGTCCCTCTGCCCCGAGCACCAGCTCAGGAGCAGGGAGAGCTGCAGGGTGACCTTGTGCCCATACCAGGGTGACCTCGTGCCCACACTGCCTGTCCTGGGATGCCTCAGAGCCCAGGGTGGGATTTCTCTGCTCCACCAGCTGACAGAAGGGGTGTTTGTGAGGGGTCTGAGGGCAGCAGCTCTGTGTGCTGCTCACAGGTGGACTCACCAGAAGGGAAGAGACCCTTGGAGCTGGAGAAGCTCTGCCCTGGGAGCAACCACCAGCTGCAGCCATGGAGTGTTTGAGTAGTCTCACCCCAGCATGTCTCTGGGGCTGTCCCATGTGGAACAAAGCCCTCCCGTTGCTCTCAGCTGGGATGACAAAGGCAGGTGCCCGTGCTGGTGTGATACCTGGGCTGGTTGAGACTTGCAGGTCTGTACCCACTCCCTGCCCCGAGCCATTCTCCTTTGCTGCAGACCATGGCTCCCTCCTCCCACCCCCAGTGGTACCCCCACTGCGCTTTGGGAGGTCTGTCAATGATTGACCTGGCAGCCAAACCTGTTCTGGAGGTCCTGCCTGGCCATGGGAGGGATCTCCCTCCTCCCAGGGAGCTGGAGCTCTGGGAGCAGAGAGGGGCCAGTGCTGGGGGCAGGACCTCAGCAGAGCAGCTGAGCCATCCCCGGTGCACCCACGGGGGAAGCAGTGCTGGGGACATCAGCAGCACGAGGCTTGTGTGAGGACACTGCTGCCCCTCTCCTTGGGGCTGTCAGGGGATGGGAATAGCCATGGGTTTCATTCCAGTAACCCCCAAATTAATTACTGCATTCCCCCAAGGCAGAGCTTGTTCCCAGGTGGAGATGAAAGCATCAGGAGAGGTGCTGAGGGGGCAGCAGTGGGCACGGCAGAAACTCCCTTCCCATGTTGGTGGGGTGGGTGAACAAGAACCAGCAGATCAATCTGCAATGGATAAAAGCCATTCCAGCTGTTTGCATGGGAGCTGGGGAGCAGGGCCCTGCATCCACCCCCTGCCTGTGTCCTCAGGGAAGAACCCCACTGATGAGTACCTGGAGGGGATGATGAGCGAGGCACCAGGGCCCATCAACTTCACCATGTTCCTCACCATGTTCGGGGAGAAGCTGAACGGCACCGACCCCGAGGACGTGATCCGCAACGCCTTCGCCTGCTTCGACGAGGAGGCCTCAGGTAGAGTCCAGCCCCTCTGCCACAGCCAGCACGGGGCTGGGCCACAGCACTGCAGGGACAGTCCCCAGGCAGCTCCAGAGCTGTGCCCAGCCCTCCTGCTACCCCCTGCTAACGCTGCCCCCCGCCCTCCTTGCAGGCTTCATCCACGAGGACCACCTGCGTGAGCTGCTGACCACCATGGGGGACAGGTTCACTGACGAGGAGGTGGATGAGATGTACCGGGAGGCGCCCATCGACAAAAAGGGCAACTTCAACTACGTGGAGTTCACCCGCATCCTGAAGCACGGGGCCAAGGACAAGGACGATTAGAGCCCGCGGCCACTGACCCCTTCTGCCCATCCCCTGCACATCCCCCGCCCCCTGGCCCCCCTTGCTGCCCCACAGCAGACTCCTCCCACGGGAAGCACCTCCCAGGACCATCACCCTGCACCAGGACACGCTTGGAGGGGACGCACTCCCATCACTGTGCTGCCGTGTGCCCATCCAGCCTTCCCCTCCCATCACATCTCCCACACACTGGGTGCCCCAGCCTTGCTGTGACTCCCCCTCAAAGCCACCGTGCCACTGGTCCCGGGGCTGGGCTGAGCATCCCCTGCTGACCTGCAGGGATTTGTCTGGGTCCAGCCTGAGCGAGCCCATTCAGGGCCATAGCGCAGAGGAAAAGCCTCTCTCCCTCTCCTCCCACACTCCCCCTTCAGGAAAGAACCCCCACTTTGTTCTTCCTCCCTGGCTGTTGTATGGCTTTAGAGCCTGAGATCTGAGGGATTCAGGAAGCTGGAGGGGTGTATAAAGGCTGATGGGTGTGACAGACGTGTGCTGTGTGTGGCTGCCCCGTGCCCCCGTGCTGTGCCCGGGGCTTTGGGAAGGTGGCTTTGGGCACTGCAGCTCCTCACCCTGCTGCCCTTGTCACCCAGGGCCCCTGGCAATGGGGCAGCCTGGTTTTGAAGCAAAATTGCTCTCAAATGATGTAAAATCAGCTTAAGCATCATTTTCTGCTTTAGCTGGTGGGCTGAAGGTCATTCTGCTCAGTCCCTGTGTCAGGAGGGGCAAGTGCCAGCCATGCTCCCCACATCAGCTGGCCCAGAGTCCCAGGGGCTTGGCCACCTTCTGTGTCACCCTGCACGGGTGGGGGAGCAAGAAACAGAAAGGATAAGAAATGGGGAGGAGCTTTGTCCCCTTGGTTTGGTTATTTGTCACCTCCCTGACAGGGGTGTGGGAGCATGGGGTGCTCCCCACCTTGTGAAGCTGTGGTCTTAAAATGCTGCTTGAAGGCTGCCCTGGAGGGAGGCACGAGTTTCCAGCAATTCTTTATTTAAAATGGGGGGACAAACCTACAAAGCCTGGTGAGGGCATAGTGCATGGCAGAGATGCTACCAGTTCTGGGAAAGCTTGGGTAGGGTCTGTGGGAGCTCCAGGGGCATATGCTGGGCTCAGAGGCATCAGAGACACTCCAGGCCCCAGGTGATGCTCTCTCCCCTGGGAGATGATCCATGAATGAAAAGCTTCTCCTTGGTCTCAGTGCTCCTATTTTGCAGGCACTACCAACACCAGGAAAAAGGAAGTAAATTGTCAGATGTGAAAGGGTGACCTGCGGTCTCCAGGGAGTTCCCCAGGGTCAGGGCTTGTGCTCTGCAGCAGCAGCCCCAAACCAGCCAAACTCCAGCCTCATGGGTACAAAGCTTGTTCCTTAATTCACTGCTGTGCCAGGGAAAAACTACAGTTCTCCCACAGCCAGAGAGAATTCCCAGGCCTGAAGGCTTCTGGAGGCCTGGATGATTTATAAAACCTTCACTGTGACACCCAGCAGAGTGAACATCCACAGACATCACTTTGGGGCAGAGGAGCTGGTGCTGGAGCTGGGGCCAGATGGGCTCCCAGGGCAGCTGCATGTGGGAGTGCTGCTCAGCCCCTCTGACCCCAGGGATCCCCCTGGGTGAGCAGCCCAGGTCCTGGCAGTGCAGGGGTGGGATGGACTCACTGCTGCTCCAGCTGGGAGCTGCCACAGCTCCCGCCCGGGGCTGTCAGAGCTGCTGCCTCAAGCAGCTGCCAAAACTGCTGGGTCTGAGCTGCCGCTTCACTGGTGAGGCTGTGGTGGCACCGTGGGACTTTCAACCCTGATGCAGCAAAGCAGAACAAATTTGTTATTGGGCACTGAGGTATTTATGGGAAGAATAAATAAACTTACCCCACTGGCACAGGTTTCCCAGAGCAGCTGTGGCTGCCCCACCCCTGGAAGTGTTCAAGGCCAGGTTAGACAGGGCTTGGAGCACCCTGGCATAGGGAAGGTGTCCCTGCCCATGGCAGGGGGAGGAATGAGACGAGCTTTAAGGTCCCCTCCAACCCAAACCATTCTGGGATTTGATGAATGTATGAAACTCCAGAACTACCTGGGCACAGGTGAACCTCATGGAGCTCAGCCAGGCCAAGGGCAAGGTCCTGCACCTGGGTCAGGGCAGCACCAGCACAGGCTGGAGCTGGCTGGGTGGGGAGCAGCCCTGGGAGAAGGACTTGGAGGTGCTGCTGGTGACAAACTGGATGTGACCTGGCCATGGGCACTGGCAGCCCAGGAAGTCACCTGTCCTTGGGCTGCATCAGAAACAGCAGAGGCAGCAGCTGGACCTGACCTGACTTGTTTCAAAGGTATCAAATAGCAGCAAAATAAAGACATTCATTTCAGAAATGTTCACTTGGGGCAGGGGGACACCAAGTCAGGTGAACTTTTGGTCAGTCTAGAAGAGCTGCAGAGCTGCTCCCAGTGCAGAAGTGTCTCCTGAGCTCGGAGGGCCCCTCCTGTGGGTCACTTTGTGCCCGAGGCCCCCGGGGCTGTCCCTGGCCCTGTTCCCTCTGCAGCCTCCCCCTGGCTTTTCATCCACAGGGATGAGATGCCCTGAGCCTGCTCTGCTCCAGGCTGGGCAGGGCCAGCTCTCTCAGCCTCTGCTCATGGCAGAGATGCTCCAGTCCCTCCATCAGCTTCATGGCCCTGTGCTGGACTCTGTCCAGTCTGTCCCTGTGTCCCGTCCTGGGCAGCCCAGCTCTGGGCCCAGCACTCCAGGGCTGGCCTCACTGGTGTGGAGCAGAGGGAAAGGATCCCCTCCCTCTGCCAGCTGTGACACAGCTCCCAGTGCAGCCCAGGACCCCCTGACCCCAATGTTTGCTTTTCTCAGTGCTCTCAGCAGTGCTGTGAGCTCACTGCAGTCCCCACACTCCTCTTGCCATGTCCAGAGATGTAGATTAGAAGAACATCAGAGAGGAAGAGGGTACAGCAGTGCCTGCTGAGAGGGTCTGTCCTGCCCTATGCCTCCAGGAAGGAATCAGAGCAGAGCTTCCCCGTGGGAAGGGGCAGGAGGAGATGGAGGGGCTGCAGTGCCCAGGAGAGGGGCTCCAGCTGCATCCCAGCTCCCAGGACCAGGGGTTTTTCCTGCTGGGGGAATCCCAGCCTGCAGCAGGTCCAGTGGCCCTGAGTAGGGAGCAGGGCCTGCTGCTGGAGCAGTGGCCCCAAGGGCAGGGTGGCAGCAAACAGCCAGCACAGCCAACCACAAATCCAATTTGCCTTGCTAAAAACGCAGATTGAAGATCAGAGAGTGGGCAGAGGATGGAGAGAGTCTGCTCTGGGAAGTGTCCATACCTGGGAGGCTGGCTGGGGATTCCAGCATCCCCCTGGGAATTCCAGCTTCCCCTGGGAGTTCCAGCTTCCCCGGGATTTCCAGCATCACCCTGGGGTTCCCAGAATCCCTCTGGGTTTCCAGCATTCCCCCTCAGGCTCTCGTTGGCTGATTGTTGTTCAAATTGCTGAAGTTTAGCAGTATTATCATGTCAATGGGCCCGGGCAGGGCTCAGCACGGACAAGCTCGGAGTGGGAAGGACAGGGAGATGCACCTCAGCCCCTTCCCTGGCCCCTCATCCCCGAGGCTCCCTAGTCCCCATCAGCCGGGAGCTCTCTGGGATGCCAGGCTGGGCTTGCCCAGGGATTCGGGCTCCTCCCATCAGGCACCCGATGGGATTTGTCCAAAGTTGCTTCCACACTACCGGTCTGGGGAGCAAAGGCAGGTGGAGGGACCCGGGGGTGGCTCATGGCCCAGCCTGAGGGGTGGTTGAGCTCAGGGACCGGGTCCCGATTGTCTCAATTCGGTGGAAGACTGAACTAGCATTTCCCAAAAGGTGGGAGCACGAGCAGCCTGCTCAGGACGGTTCTGCTTGGGCACTGACCCAGCCCGGGCAGTCCGGGGGTGTCGGGGGGTCCCGGACCCGGCTGCAGAGGGAGCAGAGGGGCAGGAGGAGCCCATCCCTCCCGGCCGTGGCTCACAGCGGGCAGGACCAGCCCGGGGGTGCTCCCTGCCCGGGGGGACCCTGCACAGGCTGGGAGGTGCTGCCAGGGCTCCCCACACCCACCTGCGCTTCACCAGCCCTGCTGCCTTGGCATTAATGCAGCCATAGCAGGTTGGGACACAGTTCCACTCAGGTCATGGAAGATTTAGAAGCAACAAAATAAGTGATTTAAGGAGTTCTCCTTTTTCCCTTATTGCACCACATATCCTGCTCTTCTCAGACCAAAAAATAGTGCATAAAAAAAGGGGGTTTGTAGCTTTTATTCAACACATGAAGGGATTCCCATCTTTTAGTCTGCAAGCAGCAAAGAGGGGAGGGAGGGGAGCTGCCCCTGGGGCAGGGTGACATCAAGCCAGGGGTTGGTGGGGAGAGGTGGAGCAGGACCTGGTGAGGCTTGGGGGCTGTGCCCCAGCAGCACACAGGTCCTGGGGGGTGCCCACACTGTGCTTGTGCCCAAGACAGGGGAGGGACATCCCAAAAAGGACATCCCCAGGAGATGCCCCCCAGGACAGGGGGCTCTGGGCTGGCTGCAGGACAGGGTTCCCATGGTGGCTCTTTGTCCATCACAGGCGCTGGGATGTGGCACCACTGCTCAGAGCAGCTCCTCTCTCTTCTTCCTTCCCACTGACGAAGGCGCCGCTCCAGGGGACCCCTGATGGACCCATCCCCTTGGGCTCCATGGAGCAGCTGGCAGGGGGTGGCAATGCAACCCAGCCCCACAGCACACAGGGGCACACAGCTGTGCTGGGGAAATCTCATGCTCATCACACCCTGGACCACCAGCACATAAACAGAGCAATTTGGTCTCCAAAACTCCAAAGGTGACCTGGGCTCTGCTGTGGTCAGGGAGAGGCACAGGGAGAGCAGAAAGGCTTCCAGAGACCTTGGCCAGCCTGGTGGCCATGGCAAAGCAAGGGCTCCACCTGGATCCTTCTCAGTCACCACCTTTGCTTGAAAACACCTTCCTCTGTCATGGGAGCAGTGATGTGCTCGGCTTCTGATTTCCCATCTGGTAAAGAAAAAGCGAGGCACTGGTGGAATTTCAAGGTGCCCAGAGGTCCCCAGGGTCGTCACCCACACCTGTCCCTGCAGCTCCTGTCCTTGTCCCTGTCCCCTGCCCACAGACACCGGTGACCCCTGGGGCCCAGTTACAGCATTCAGCCAGGGGAAGGAACTTGTGCAGTGCCTTGTGGGGCACCCCTGCGTGGGTGTCCCTGGGTGGGAGTTCCAAAGTGGGTGTCCCTGCTGGGTGTCCCCAGGCTTGGCTGTCCCCACGTGGGTGCCGTGGCTGGGCCCCCGTGCGGGCGCAGCTCCGCGGGGCCGGGCGGCTGCGGGGGCTCCGGGGCTCCCTCTGTCCCTGCCCCCTCCTGCCGGGGGCCGTGTCCGGCAGCGGGGCCGAGCCCGGGGCTGCGCCGGCGCCAGGTACCGGCCGGGGCTCGGCGGGGCGGGGGGGGCTCGGCGGGGCGGGGGGGCCCCGGTGCCCGGTGACAGCCGGGGGCGGGCGGGCCGGGGCCGGGGCCGGGGGCGGGGGGCCCGGCGAGTTCCTGCCTCCTCGGGAACAAAGGGAACTCTGTCTCGGCATCTGTCACCGCCGCCCACCCAAAACTTTCCGCCGCGCCCGGCTGCCCGCCCGCCGCCGCGGGACGGCCCCGCACCGGCCCCGGCACCGAGACCCCGGCGCGGCCCATGCGAGCGCCCAGGCGGCGGCGGCGGCCCGGGGGTGAGAGCAAAGATGGATCCCGGGGGGCGCGGGGGGAGCGGGGCGGCCCCGCGCCTTTGTGCGGGACGGAGCGGGACGGGCCGCGCCGGCGCTTCCCGAAGTTTGCGGGAGCTGCGGCCGGGGGTCCCGCCCGGCCCCGCCGCCGCTCGGAGTCACGGCGGAGTTTGCCCGCCCGGGGACGACTCGGGGCCGGCGGCGGAGCGCGGGGGCCGCTCCCCGGCCGCTCTCCGGCCCCTCTGTGCCCCCGCCGCCCGGGGGGGCCGCGGCCGCCGCTGCCCCGCTTTGTGTGGGCGGCCCCGGCCCCTCACCGCCTGTTGCGGCCGGAGGGGCGGCGGGGCCCGGCCTCAGAGTCCCACTCCGCCGAGCCCCCGGCCCGTGACAGCCGCCCCCGCCTCCATCCCCGCCGCACAATGACCCCGCGTGGTTCCTCTCCCACTCTCCAGCTCCGGCCTCTTTCTCCTGCTGAGATTGTTTTTGTTTTTAACTTCCCCTCCTCCACCCTACCCCACGCTTGATTTTTTTTTTCTCCCCGTTGCGGTGCCCCCCGAAGCCCGAGTGCCCCCGAGCCCCGTGCGTGCGCTGAGATCCCCCGCACCCCCGGGGCTCTGTTCGGTGCCCCCGTTGTCCCGCCGGTGCCGGTTGTTTGTGTCCCGCCCCCGGGGGTCTCTGCCTCGGGATTCCCCCTCAGGCGGGCCCGGAGGGGGTGAGACCCCCGCTGGAGGCGGGGGGAGGTCGGTGGGAGGCCCCTTCCCCTCCCCCGACCGGACACCGCCTGAAGCTCCCTTTGGTTCCCCTCGCCAGGCTTCAGCCAGGGGGGTCCCGCGGGCAGCTCCACCATGTCGGACAGTGACCCGGGGGACGAGGACGGCGCCACATCCCCCGACCCCTCGCAGTGCAAGAGGAAGAGAAGGGGCAACCTCCCCAAGGAGTCGGTGAAGATCCTGCGGGACTGGCTGTACGAGCACCGCTTCAACGCCTACCCCTCGGAGCAGGAGAAGCTCAGCCTCTCGGGGCAGACCAGCCTCTCCGTGCTGCAGGTAGGAGCCGGCCCCACCCGCTGGGGACACCGCTGGGGACACTGCCATGCTGGGGACACTGCCATGCGGTCTGGGGACACTGCTGGGGACACTGCCATGCGGTGTGGGACAGGAGAACCCTACCGAGGATCCCAAAGGTCTGGGCAGGCTGGAATCATTCACCACGGGCAGGGCAGAAAGGAAGCAAGGGAAGGGATGTTTGGGAAGGAAAGGCACCTGTGTGAAGGGAGGGTCTTTCGTGGGAGAGGTCTGAGCACTGGGGACCAGCTCTGCTGGAGGTGGAAGGTGGAGGGACTGGAGTGGGGACAGGCTGGATGTTGTCAGTAAAAGCTGCACAGGTGGGAGGGGTTTGGGGGATGCCTCTTTATCCGGTTCCCCTGGACACCCCCAGCAGGATGAGCACCCCCTGCACACAGAGCTGGGCAGAGAACAGCCCTGGAGTGGGCAAGGCCAGGACTTGGACTTGATGATCTCTGTCGTTCCCTTCCAGCTGAGGATATTCTGTGATTTTAGCCAGAAGGGAGAGGCTGGGCTGTGCTTGGAGTGCCCTGGGCTGGCTGGTCCACCTGGTCCCAGTTACACTAGCTGCATTAAAGGGGAGCCTTGTCCAGGAGTCTCCCTGTCCTGCTCCCAGCTGTGGGCTGATGTTCTCCATGTGGCACCAGGGTGGGTGCCCAGGCAGGAGCCCTGGGCAGCAGTGGGGGTGAGCAGCATTTGTCCTTCCCACTCTGGTGTGGTCCCTGCTGTGTTTGGGGTGGCTGGGAGGGCCTGCCCAGCTGCTGGCCCTGTGCTCCGTGCTCAGGCCTGGTGCCCTGGGCCCCATCCCCCTCTCCCAACCTGACAGGGTGTGGGGTGCAGGCAGAAGGCAGGGGCTGGTGGGTTTGCTCCTCTCCTGGAGCTTCCTCTGTACCTCTGGCTCCTCTCCCCGTGGCTCAGCACAGTCCTGGCCAGCTGTCCCAGCCCAGACACAGAGCGTGGGCAGGGCTGTCTGCTTGCCCTCTCCCTGGGCAGCAGGGCAAACCTGCTCTTTCACTTTAGTGTGTTTCTGTGAGTGCTGGCTGTGCCACAGAGCCGTGTCCAGCAGCTGCTCGGGGACAGCCTGGAGCCCCTGGCTGGGCTTGAGGCTGAGTCAGGGGAGCAGGGACAGGCCTGGCCTGTGGGAGCTGGGCTGGTGCTGGCCCGGGTTGGCCTGGCAGTGCCTGGCACACGGGGGCAGCCCCAGGCCTCGGGGGCACTGGCAGGTGCCCGGCTCTCGGTGCCTGAGCCCCGTGGGACCCGGCAGGGGTTGGCACACGGGTGGGCTCTGTTGAGATGTGGCCCTGCTGTGTGCCAGCTGCTGTTTGCCCCAGGTGACCCCAGAGCCAGCGTGTGCCCCCTGTACCCGCTGTGCAGGGGGTCCCAGCCCGAGGGCATCCCCAGTGCCAGCCTGAGGGGCTGCAGCAGGAACCCCTGGGGTTCTCTCTGCCTGCTGGGGGAGGTGTGGGACACCCCATGGTCTGGCTGTGGGGTTCAGTCTGTGATGCTGATCTGGCCCCTCCAAAAATCCTCTGGAATGCAGGGCTCTGCCACAGCCACCGGCCAACCCCCCCCCAGCTGTTTCTTTGTGCCCCCACCTGGCTGCTCCATGGCCTGGGGAGCTGGAGCTGTGCACGGCAGCCAGGGATCAGGGGGAGCAGGAAGCCCTGTGCCTCCCTTGCAGGAATTCCAGCACTAGGAAAGTGGCACCTGCTCCCACTGAGGCTTCCTGGACAGCAGCAGCTTTCCCAGCCTGTGCCCTGGATGGGCTTTTCCTCCCTGTGGAGGAGATGCTGCTCTCACAGTGCAGGGGACAGATACTGCCCAAAGGGACAGAGCAGGGTGTGCTGGTGGGAGGAAAAGGGACGGACTGAACCCAGTAAACTGCTTCAGAGCCAGAGCGTGTCCCAGCTCTGTGACAGTGCCTGCTGTCACAGTGGCTGTGTGTCCCCATCTCTGTGCCCCATTCTCCAATGGGAATTGAATGCTGGAAGGAGCATGGTGGTGGGGACAGGCTGGATTTTGGGGGTTCTCAGCCCTGAGGAGTTGGGCTTTTCGATGGGATCTCTCTAGCTGGGGATCACAGTGGTGGATGGCCAGGATAGTGTCAAGGGGACCCAGCCTAGGCCTGCAAGGGAGGGGGTTTGGAAGAGAAAAGGGAGTAAGACTGGTGTGTTTGAGAGTTTTAATGCCAAATATTGTCATAAAGAAAAAAACGACAACTGAGATCTTGCTGTGGTTGAAGTTGTGGCAAGTTCTCTCTCCTTGGGGGAAATATTTTCCATAGCTGTTGATTTAGGAAAGATCAGACTTTTTTTTTTCCCCTTGATTTATTCTCTTCTAATTGTTTTCTAGGAAGAAGGCAGTTATTTAAATGCAGCATTTTATATAAAGATGCTGAAACAATTCATGGCCAGGGCTCAATAATGGCAAAGGGCTGCCAGACGTGCAGCCTCCATGCTGTGCAGTTTGGGAAAGCCTTTAGCATGAGTTGTGACCCTGCTCGTGGGCAGAGGCACAGGAAGGTGTCTCTGCTCTCCCATCCCCAGCCCTGTTAGGGGCTGAGGAGCTGCAGCTCCATCACCTGATGGCTTCTAGGGTTTTCCATCTGTGCTGCTCTCCTGCCATCCATCTGCTCTGGCAGCCTCGGTGCTCCTGTTTGGGTTGGCAGCAGTGTGGAAACAGGGCTGAGCTCCAGGATGGGTCACCTGGAGAAGGAAAGCCTGTCCCCAGGTTGGGGACCTGCAGGATGGGCTCTGGGCTGGCTCTGTGCAATGCCCTGGGCTCTGGCTGGGGCATGGCAGGAGCTGTGCTGTGCCTGCAGCCGGGGCCTGTGGCACAGCACTGAGCCCCTCCTGCCCCGGGGGCAGCTCTGCTGAGAACCGCCCCAGCTCCCGGGGCCCCGGGCACGGCTGCTGTGCCTGGGGGCGGCTCGGCCCGAGGCAGCGCGGGCTGTGCCCGTCCTGGGCTGCGATGGAGAGCAGGAGCCGCGGGCACGGGCCCGAGGGGCGCTGGCAGGGCCGGGGAGGAAGGGGCTGCCCCGGGCAGGCGGTGCCGGGCAGGAAGCAGCCGGTGCTGGGGTTTCCGTGGGTGCCAGCGCTAGCTGTGCCTCTCCGGAGCCGCACGGGAAGGGGGTGCAGGGCTGAGGGGGACCTGTGGGAGTCCGGCCGTGTGGGAGCCGCTCGCCTGCTCTGGAGGAGCTGCTGCTGCTCTGAGCCGGGGCTGCACCCCCGGCTGACCCCGCCGCGCCCTCTCTCCCCGCAGATCTGTAACTGGTTCATCAACGCGCGGCGGCGGCTGCTCCCCGACATGCTGCGCAAGGACGGCAAGGACCCCAACCAGTTCACCATCTCCCGCCGCGGGGGCAAAGCCGGCGACGCGGCTGTGCCGCGGGGCGCTGCCGCCGGCCCCGGGGTGCTCGTGGTGCCTCCCGCGGGCGCCTCCAAGGTGCTGTCGATGTCGGTGTGCCCGCAGGTACTGTGCCAGCCGGCGCGGGCGCTGGCCGTGGTGAGCGCCCACAGCCCCGAGTGGGAGAAGCCCCCCGGGCCCGAGGCCAGGGCGGGCCCCGGCAGCAGCACCCTGACCCTGCTGGCGCGGGCCGAGGCGGGCAGCCCCACACCCGGACTCTTCAACACGCCGCCCCCCACGCCCCCCGAGCTCTTCGGGGACGACTTCAGCAGCTTCCAGCTGCTGGTGGAGGTGGCCCTGCAGAAGGCGGCCGAGCTGGAGCGGCAGCGGCAGGGGGGGCAGCTGCCCCTGGCTCCGCACGCCGAGCCCCCGGGAGCCTCCAAATAGCCCCGGGCCGGGTCCCGCAGGGTGCCCTTCCCGGGGCTCCGACCCTCCCTCACCCCCATGGCCCATCCAGGAGCGGCTCCTGCCCCCGGGGGCTCCGGTGTCTCTCGGCAGCCGAGGCGGCAGAGGAAGGCCGGTCCCACCCCGCCATCCTCCCCGGAGATGCCCCGGCTGCCGAGCACGGTGCCCCGGTGTGTGCCCAAGCCCAGCGCTGGCAGTGCCCTGTCCCTGCCGCACGGCCGGAGTGGGCACGGGAGCTCCCCTGGAAAACCTGCTGATCTCCTCCTCTCCTGCAAACGAGGGTCCAGCCAGCACCGTTTCTTCAGGGAGACAGAGAGAACCTGGCTTTTTAATGCCAGTGTAAGGACTGTGGCTGAAGAGCTTTGTCTCCCATATCTCTGATCCTTTCTCCCTGCCACCCTTCCCCCCTGGCGCCCCTTTTGTTTTTGGGGTTTTTTTTGTTTCCCGGTGCTGGCCAGGGGGCCTGCCTTGCCCAGGGAAGGGCAAAGGACAGATGAACTGGAAACATGGAGTCTGTGGCATTTTATCATGGAAAAAATAGGACCCTCCTCTTCCTTTTTAGGTTGTTCTGGATGCTGCCAGTAGAAATCTCTATGGTGCTGTTTAGCAAGTTTTTTGTTGAAACATTTTCCCTTTAATTGTGATTTATTCCATGATTATTACTTTTTTTTTTTTTTTTAAATCTGTAAGCATTTCCACACCCTCCCCGCGCTCCCCTCGAGTTCATGCCGAATGTGTGCCCGCTGTGCCCGGAGCAGTGAGCGCGGGGCCAAGCCCGGGCAGAGCTGAGACTGTGAATTTTGTACCCGATTTCATTTCCTTTTATTTTTTTTTTTTTTTTTTTTCCATAAAACCTTTGGAAGGAGGCGTGGTGCGGGCACGGCCATGTGCGTCCTGCAAGTGCAGCGCGGGGCTCCTGGGAGGCAGCGCGGGGCGGGCGGAGGATGGAGATGTCGCTCCTTGTCCCCTCCCCTCGCAGCGTGGCTGTGCGGTGCTGGGGACCTCTAGTGACAAACTGGCGTGAGCTGGGATGGCCGGGCCTGAGGGGCTCCGGGGCAGCTCCTGGCTGGGTGTCGCTCGCTGTCCCCGGGCGCTGTGCCGGGCCCTGTGGGTTGTTCAGTGACCGTACCCTGGCCATGGCAGCGCCAATCCCCTCGGTAATCACCGAGCCAGATGAGGCGATGGCTGGAGGGGGTAAAGCCGCAGGACTGGGAGCTCTGCGGGGCAGGGGGAGAGCACTGGAGGGGACAGGGCTGGAAGGGAAAAGCACTGATTTGGGGGACTGGTGTGTTCCCACCCCCAATTTCTTCAGAGTGCCAGGGAGGGGCTGCTGTGGGAAGGTTTCCCAACAGCATCACCTGGGCAGGTGCCCTGTGCAGTGCTGGGGGACACCAGGGTGGGTGGGTGCCCATCGTGTGCCTCTCACCCCCACCTCCATTTCTATGTCCAGCCTTCGTTTGCCTTTTGTCTCCTCCCCAGGGAAAGTCCTCCGCTTTGGGACTCTCACCTCGTCACCCCCCTGCAGCTCTGTCCCTTGTCCTGGGGGAGGGAGAGGCTCTTTGGCCTCCTGCTCGCTTGCCCCAGTCAAACCCAAGTGGTTTCCTTCTCCCGAGCAGTGCCTGTGCCAGGGGCTGGTGCTGCTGCCCTGGGAAGGACCAGAGGCAGGAGTTATTGGAATTAAATTTATGGAGAAATAACAAACTACTGTAAATATCTTTTTGGTTTTTTTTTTTTTCTATTGTCAAATAAAAGTTTTTTTAGTTTTGGTTGTTATTTTTAAATATGAGCTGTGTGTTGGAGCGAGATTTGTCATTTTGTGGGTGCCTCACCTGGTTCTCCACCCCCAGATAAACCCCTGGGCCACCCTGGAACAGTACCCAGGTGTCCCCCACTGTCCATGGGCTTTGTGCTCGGGGTGAGAGATGTGGGATGGGGCACATTCCCATGGGGAGTGGGGAGCTGGAGCCAGGGCAGGATCTGCCAGCCCAGCTCAGGGGTCTGCACTGTGACAGGGGGTCACAGCTGGGGACACCACAGCTCTGCTGCCCCTCCTGTGGCCCCAGGCAGACCTCGTGGTTCCTGAGCTGCACGCGGGGCTCTGCGCCTCCGGCAGGGCCTGGGGACCCCCAGGCAGCTCCAGCAGAGAGCAGCAGCTCCCAGGGGCTCGGGGCCAGTGAGCTGGGTGGAGGTGCTGAGGGACAGCATGGGGCACAGGGGGAGGAACCGCTCTGACCTGCACCACCTCCCCGGGCAGCAGCTGGGGCTGGGAGGGTCCTCCAGGAGGGCCCCCAGCCCTGCTGCCCCCCAGGCCCCGGGCTCTGACCCAGGCACACACAACAGCCCCATTCATGTGACACTCTCATACTTCCCAGGGTGGTTTGGGTTGGAAAGACTGTAAAGACCATTTAGGCACAGCCCCCTGCCATGGGCAGGGACAGCTTTTCCACTATCCCAGGGTGCTCCAAGCCCTGTCCAGCCTGGCCTTTGATTCTTCTAGGGATGGAGCAGCCACATCTTCTCTGGGTAACCTGTGCCAGGGCCTCCCCATCCGCACAGGGAGGAATTTCTTCCCAATATCCTTGATCTCTGATAATGTGAAGCCATTCCCATCCCTTGTCCCAAGTCCCCCTCCAGCTCTCCTGGAGCTCCTTTAGGCCCAAGAAAGGTCTCTGAGGTCTCCGCAGAGTGTTCCCTTCTCCAGGCTGAACACTCTCAGCTCTCCCAGCCTTTCCCACTTCTCCAACTACTCCGCCACTGCCAGTCCTGCCCCAAAACTCCCAAAAAGTGGGTGAGGCTCCGGGACCCTCCCTGGCAGTGCTCCCCCATGGCTGGGCCGGGGCTGTGCCCAGAACAGCGCAGGAAGCGGGGACCGCTGTGCACCCCCGAGGGTCCCGGGACCGCTGTGCACCCCCGAGGGTCCCCAGCCCCGCGGTTGTGCCGGAGGCAGCGCGATCCCCGCGCATGGACGGAGCCGGGAGCCGTCCTGGGGTGGCCCCGGGGACAGGCGCTGTCCCGCTCCGGGCGGGGACCGAGCCGAGCCGGGCAGAGCGAGCCGAGCCGGCGCCACGGGGCATTCCTGGAGATTCCCAGAGAACGGGCCCCGCGCGGCAGGGGCTGGGCCCGGGGAAGCCGCGGGAAGAGCCGAGAGCGGCTCCAGGAGCCGGAGAGCGCGGGGCTGCAGCGCCCGGCCGAGACGGGGACACGGACACGGACACGGACAGCGGACAGAGACACGGGACAGGGACACGGATCCCAGACACGAAGAGGGACACAGGCGGGCACGACGCCCTCCTGCCCGAGCACGGCACGGAACAAGAGGAGACCACGCCCACCGCCCCCTCGAGCCCCGCCCCTCCCAGCAGCCTCACGGCCATTCGCCGCAGCACTACGTTCTGTGCTGTGATTGGTTGATAGGGCCCGGAAGTACTGTGACACACGGCCTCACCCCTTGTATCCACTGGGGGCGGCCATTTTGTTTCACCCGCCATCTTATGGGAGGGCGCAGCCATTTTGTTAAACGTCACACCGTGCTGTGATTGGCAGGCAGCCATCTCGTGACACCACCATCCCCACGTGATCTTAGGCAGCCCCGTGATTGGCTGCACCTGTCCTTAGGGCTCAAAACAGGTGGATTCAAGGAGTAGGCATGAAATTATTTATAAAAGGGGTGTTAAATATCTGCAACAAATAATTCTCAGAGTTATAAGAGGTGTGTCTAAATACGTATAACACGTTTTTGTACACGTCTTACACATATTTATATGTATATGCATATAGAAGTATGTAACTCTACCTCTGTATTTGTGTATGCATTTTAATACATGTAGAGGAATTTAAAGTATTGTATTAATTATAAGATACAAAACCATATTAAAATTAATTAATTTTTGCATCTTTATAAATTCACTTACATGTTAAAATATATGCACATATATATATATATATATACACACAAATCCATATTATATAAGAACATAAATATTACGAGCAAGCCCAGCCCAGGGCAGCAAGGAGAGCTTGACCACTCCATGAACAGCAGCAGGGAAGAGTAAATGATAAAATAAATAAATGAACTCCCACATCTCCTTGGTGTTCTGTTTCTCTGCCAGTGATTCCTAAAGCTGCATCTGCCCCAAAATCCGATAGTGCAACCCAACAAAGTCTCTGCCCCCACAGAATCTTTAGGTTTGAGAAAGGCCTCCAAGAGGAGTCCCAGCTGCTGCCAAACCCTGCCATGCCCACGCACCACCAGGTGCCACCTGCACAGACCCTTCCAACACCCCCAGGGCTCGGGACTCTCCCCCTGCCCTGGGCAGCCCTGACCACATTTTCCATGAAGGACTTTCCCTCAGTATCCAATGTAAACCTCCCCTGGAGCAACCTGAGGCTGCTTGCACTTGTCCCCTGAGAGCAGAGCCTCATCCCCAACTCCAGCCCAATTTGAATCCCAGCACAGCCAAGCTTTGGGAATTCTATGGCTGGGGCAGAGACCTCAGAGCAGTGTTCATGGACAGCCCCAGACAGCACACAATGGGCAGCAGGCATCGTTCAGGATTTCACTTTTATTTATTTTTTGCCTTCTGGATCACCAACACTCTCACTGAAACCACTGGGATTCCACCTCCACCCCCATGACAGTAGCACACAATCTCCCAACTTGTTCAAACGTGTGAAGAGGAAAAAAAAAAAAATCCCCAGCAAGATCCCTCAGGATGGGACAAAAACCTTCTGTGTGAGAGGGTGGCAAAGAATCAGGGGGTGGCAGCTCTGGCTCTGAGGAGCCAGACCGGAAAGGAGACCTACAAAGGGGAAGAAAAAATGGGCTAAAAAATATTTAGCAATCCTTCCTCTACCCAGAGAGCAGGGAGATAAGGAAAAAATAGTCATCTGCTTACACACAGGGTATATATTTTTACACACACTTGGACACACATCTAGATATAGTACATGTAAAAATATATGCTATACATCTGCCCACCCCCGCGGTGGCGTGGGCAGGATCCGTGTGTAGGAATTACTATACAGGTACTACTAAGTGTATATGTGCATATGTACACCCTCCTGTCTCCTCCTGGACACGCTGACCCCACAGCCCCCGCTGCAGCAGCTCCTCTCTCCACCAGCCAGCCAAGGACAACGGTGTGGGAATGGGAAGAGGAGGGAAACCATAGTGATGTGCTCGTGCTCTGTGCTCCTTCAGCTCCGGCCCGGAGCGGGTTCCGGCTCTCGGGGTCCCCTGCGCCAGGTTTATTGCACATTTTGCTTCTGGGCTGCATTTCAACCCCACATTCCACAGCCCCGGCGTCCTCTCCCTCCAACAAGCTGAAGATAGGGCCCCCTGTGCCCAGCCTCCCCCACCCCAGCATCCCCCTCCCAAGAACACAAAGCCCAGCAGGCTGCTGGCTGGAGAGGGCAGCAGGAATGACACACCACAGGTGTTCTCTGCGGGGACAGGGGGGTCCGGACACGGGAACCGAAACCATGCAAAGGGTGGGAGAACGGGAGCAGGAGGAGGGAAAAATAAAGGATGAGAAGGGCAGAACAGATCTGAGGAGGAGGAAGAACACAGCATGGCAAGTGCTCAAGGCTTCATGTTTTCTTGTCCTCTTCTTGTAAACAAGCTAATAATTCTCATGAGATAGAACAAGTAAAAAGACTGAAGTTCCAAGTCGAGGGGCTGGAGTTCCCAGGAGTCTGTCCAGTCCATTCAGCAACACCACAGCTGGGGAGAAAACGAGGGGCATTTTTTCTTTTTTTTTTAATTTTTTTTGTTTGTATTTTTTTTTTGTTAAAATCTTCATTACTTAAAGCTGAGAGAGAAAAAAGCCAACTCAGGAGCCCTTTTCAAGGATGGCTCATTGTCTGTAGACTGAATAAATCACACTAGTTTCGAGAGAACCTTTTTTTTCCCATTTAATGACTTATAAAAGCCGCGGGCTGGCCGTGGCTGGGCTCAGAGGCGGGTCTGGGCCTCGGGGACGTAGATCTCGATGCTGTCGGCGCTCTCGGTGGCCGAGTTCTGCCGCACGGAGGCCGCGCGCTTGGCCGCCATCAGCCGCTTCCGTGCCTCCTGCCGCTGCTTGTCCGAGTCGGAGCCTTTGTCCCGGCTCAGCTGCGATTTGGACTTGGCTGGCTTCTTTGGCACTGGAGGGGGTGGCTTCTTCTCTTCCTTTAGGGAGACAGTAAGGAAAAACCCACAACTGATACAGATGTGCGCGGCTGGGCGCCGGCTCAGCCCTGGAGGGACTGGGATGGTGCTGGGGAGAGCAGCTCTGCAGCCAGACACCCCTCAAATCAACTGCCCCTGTTTCTATAAGGAGCCATTTTGCATTTCACAGAATCACAAAATGTCCTGCATGGGAAGGGACCCACAACAATCATGGAATCACAGAATGGTCTGGGTTGGAAGATCACTCAGTTCCACCCCCTGCCATGGCAGGGACACCTTCCTCTAGACCCTGTCCAACCTGACCTTGGACATTTCCTGGGATGGAAGTCCACAATCCAGGGGCTGACGATCCACAACCAGGATGATCAAGTCCAACCCCTGCATGGACACCTGCAGGACAGACACCCTGTGCCTGAGAGCAGTGTCCAAACACTCCTGGAGCTCTGGCAACCTCGGGGCCGTGCCCATTCCCCGGGGAGCCTGGGCACTGCCCAGCACCCTCTGGGGGAGAATCTTTTCCTGTTATCCAGCCTAACCCTCCCCTCCATGCAGCTTCCATGGTACAGGATTCTTCTGGAATGGCCTGGAGTTCAGAAATTGTCTGGTTCAGCTGCAGCTCAGAGCACAGCACAGGCAGCACGTAGACACAACTTCACGTGGAACTACAAAATTTTAATAAGCCACCGTGCCCTGAGTCACAGTCCTCCCTACCCTTACTGGCAGAGCCAGGACCTCACCTCTCCTGCATTTTTCAAAGGTTCAACTTGTTTTTCACATTACTTGGGCACAAGGGATAGTTAAATCCATCTACACAGTGCTAGGAATAGTTGAGGCCCCTGCACCACTGCCCACCACTCTGGGCTCTCTCCATCCAACACCTTTTCCCCTTGCACAAAACTGTTCCCACTATTACTCAAGAGGAATGGCCTTGGCGCCTTACAAGGCAGTGAGATGACCAGTGCAGGATGGCAAAAGCCCTTGGGAGCATCTGTTTGCAGACAAAACCAGACCTCAGGTACCGCAAATGTGTACAACAAGGTGCTGTGGCCACTCCCCAGTGCCCCTCACTCACCTTTCTCTCCGGTGTCTCTGCCAATTGCCAGCTATTAGCTTTGAGGTGGTACAGCTCGTCAAACTTCATGCTGATGTCTTCAATGGACAGCTGGAGGAGATCCCAAAATCCAGCCAAGTCCTGGGCTGTGGGTCTGGGATTGGCATTAGGGTTCTAGAAAGGGAGAAGCATTAAAAACCCCATTTCAGAGAGAATACACCCAGCAGAGCAGCATGAATAGCACCTTCACCCCTTTTATGTCTGCCTGCAGCCAAACTCAGTGAGAAGCCACAGGAGACAGCGGCCCTGAGCATGGACACACAAAGCCATCATTTACAGCCCAAATAATTTCTGCCAAGCTCAGGAGGCAAGTCCTGACTCCTTGTAAGCACTCCTCCTTACAGCAGAGTAATCCTGAACCAGACACCCAGTGCTGGCACTAACCCCACAGCAGGAACCTCCAACAGTAGGTGCCCAGCGTGGCAATCAGAGTGACAATGCTGTCTTCTTACACAGAGACTGCCATTTCAGGGGGGGAATAATGGAAATGGATACCCAGCTCTGATGCCTGGATGTGCAGCACTCTAAGGAGCCAAACTGAGCTTTCATGAGCAAAATAATTTTGCTACATTTCTGCCCAAAACAACCTGAAAGCATCAGTACTTCTCAGGCTGAGTTGAAAAGTTTTAAGTAGCTTAAGTTTCTTCCAAGAATAGAATTTTCCCAGTTCCCAGACAGCTGAACCACCACCACAGACCCTGGAAAGCATGGGATCAGATCCAAGCAGCTCATAGAAAGCTCTGCTGGTGCTGCTGCTCAGCTGGGATCAGCACTATACCCCCTCCTGCTCCTTAAGTCTCTCCAAGATTATTTTACATCTAAAGAGGAATTCACCCCTGAGGAAGTTTGCAAAATCCATATTACCATAAAGCTTGAGGGGAAAACTAAACCACAGATTCCATCAATCCCCATTAGCCAGGTCAGCTCTGAGCAAGGGCAAAGCCCTGCATTCCCTTTCAGAGATCAATTCCAGTGGCCTGGGGACAGTGTCACCAGCCACACACGCAAAGGGAGCATGTGTGGTCAAGAGCAGACCTTTCAAACAGGCCCCCCTATCCAGCCCAGCCTCAGGGGTTTGCCTCAAAAAGCCCTTCAGAAGCAGGAGGCCCCTCTGTGCTAACCCAGCCTTTCCCCAGCTGGCACTGCAGGCTGTGGCTTTGTTTTCACAGGGACTGCAGCCTGTTAACACTGACCAAGTCCTTGTTGTGCTGTTCAAAGAGAGGCATCCTCTCAGAAACCAGGAAAAGAGATCCAGACTCACCAAGTTTTGCTCACAGAGGCCATGGAATTGCTGGAACTTCTGTGACATTAGTAACTGTGCACTGCCCACTGCACTCAGGACTTTTCCTAAGACTGTGAGGGACAAAAAAAAAAAAAAAAAAAGAGGAAATAAAAAGACCTGAATTGAATAGACTATTAATTGTAGCAATGAGCTCCAGCATTTCTGGAGCAAACACTGGAGTCATCAGAAAAGGAATTTCAGAGATCCTCAAGGCACCAACTGCTCTCACGAACTACATTTGCAACTACATTTGTCTGCCATTGCTCCTTCTGGCAGGCCAAACACAGACCTGGCTGAGGACATTACAATATCCAAGCTGGCAGGGAGCTCCTCAAACTGCCCTCAGCCCCTCAGAGAACCACCAGCACCACCTCAGCAAAGTCTGCTGGCACCTGCTTAGTGATCCCAGCCTGCTCTCCCAGCCCTGCCCAGGGGAAAGGTGACAAAGGTGACACAGGGACCACTCTCCAGCCTCCCTGTACCAGCAGGGATTAACACCCAGGCCAGGACTTTTAACACTCAGGACTTTATGCTGCTCTTAATGGGTTTTCCAAGCAGCCTCTGGGCATGGACACGTTCCTCTGCTCATTAGAGAAAATACAGCCTGGGCTTTTCCCTCCCAGAGGGAGGTTCAGAGTCCCAAGCCTGCAAGCTGCATCACCAACAGGGACCACTGAGTCCTGCTCCTGCTCTGCTGCTGCCCTGAGCCTGCTCAGCAGATCCTGGCTGGATGAGCACACCCTGGGCTCTCCCACCCACCAGGGCTGTGGTTACACAACCAAGCAGCCTGCTCCTGGCACACAGAACAATGCCATGCAGGTCTCGCTGTCTTTCCACTGCTCCTGGCACACAGAACAATGCCATGCAGGTCTCGCTGTCTTTCCACTGCTCCTGGCACACAGAACAATGCCATGCAGGTCTCGCTGTCTTTCCTTGCCACAGGTCAAGCCAGGCCAGCCCCAAGGCAGGGAGATTCCCTGCCAGGCAGCACCTCAGGGAATCAGATTAGGGATTAGCTCCTGGATACCCAGCAGTGACAGTGAGCTAAAACTGAGCCTCACCTTTGTTTCACCTTTCTCAGGTTTTAGAAACATCAAAACCAGGCTCCACACAAAGACCCTGCCTTTTGCAGCCTTGACTCCTACTCCTGTCACTCTGTATGCACCAGAGGCGTGATTCCCACTGCAAAAAGCCCAGGGGTTTTGCCAAGGCATTTGAAAATAGAGGAACAAGCCTAGCTGGGACTGAACCCCATAAAATCAACTGGCCTCTTGCTCCCTGTTCCATGCTTTTGGTGTACCCAGCACAAATTCAGTGATGCTTTCCCATGTGAGGAAACCTCTTCTTTGCTTTAAAAGACCAGTTCACCAACTGAACTGAGCAAACAAGCTCCAGAGTTGTGTTCCTTCTGCCCCACTGCCAGCTAAGGTCTCCCCTGCCTGTTTGAGGGTAATGGGTGAGGCAGGGAGATATCCCACAGCCTCCCTAAAAGCTTTTTCCATTTGACCTTTTTTAAGATTAAACCAATTTAAGCTTTTAGCAGTTTTGAGTGGTCAGAAGTCACACCATGCCCTGTACATCTTTCATGCTGCATCACAGCATTATGTTGTACTCCATTTGCTACAGGAACTACATTACCCTTTCCAAGGAAAAAGCATTCCTCATCTCATCCTCATCTCCATGCTCTGGCTCTGTGGGCTGTCAGCAATTTCACAGAATGGTTTGGGAGGGAAGGGACCTTAGAGCTCATCTCATTCCATGGGCAGGGACACCTTTCACTAGACGAGGCTGCTCCAAGCCCTGTCCAACCTGGCCTCGGACACTTTCAGGGATGGGCCAGCCACAATTTAACCGACCCAATCCTCAGCTCCAACTCCTTCTTGAGGGAGGAGCTGCTGGGCGGGTTCCCCACCCACCTTCCTCAGAGAGATTGTTCTCTTTGGTCTCCTGGTCCATCTGGCGGCACCAGCCCTCCAGGCGCTCGGTCTCTGCCTGCAGCAGCTTCAGGAACCAGAAGCCGTCCCGCCGGCAGGGCCCCGCCTGCGCCGGCTCCGACGGCGACGTGGAGGAGCTCTCGAGCCAGGGGTCAGGAGGAGGGAGAGAAGAAGGCTCCAGGGCCGGGTCGTTGTTTTCTCCATAGGAGAGGTTTCTCTTAATCTGTGAGGGCTTGGCTGGTTGCCTGGTGGAGGCATCAACACCAACAGAGTTGTTGTGCTGGGGGCACTCAGCGAGGCTTCTCTCAGATGATTTACGGCTGGAGTTATTGGGCTCCTGTGTGTCAGAGTCTGTGTCCTGTTTGGAGGACATGCTGCGAGAGTGGCTGTTTCTGCAGGGATCAAAAGCCATCGTTCAATAGGGCTCAGCCTGGCTGGCCTTCCACACCGACAGCAAAATCCATGGGCACAGCAGAGCCCCCCCTGCCCCTCCTCACACACACTCACAATTACAAGGTTGCCTGCTTACTGCAGCCGGCCGTTCAGACGAGAGGCTGACGCATGACTATAATTACAGCCCGGAATTTTTTAATTTTTGATTTAATTTCAACCTCCCATTGATTTGGCTGTTAGAGAACAAATGCTTTAATGCTTTTTGCAGCGGGTGTGCACTGTGGAGGAAGAGTTATCCGTGGGCCCCATTCAACACCACTCACTGGCACAAAGCAGGGCAGAAGGCCTAAGCACAAGTGGGGGAGGCACCATTTAAAAGAAAAGGAAACTGCACAAGTTGCGTCTCACTTACCGCCACTCGTCCTCTACCTGTACCCCGATGGACTGGAATTTGGTGGCTGGTGGAGGAGGCTCCTCTTTTGCCACTGGCTGAAGGCAGTCAACCTTATTGAACAAAAAAAATACAGACAAAAACAGACAGAAGAACTTGTGGCTGGAATCCACGTTAGTAGATAGACCAGGAGTGTGCACACACAGAGCATGCTGACACCACACAGGAGGGCTGGCTAAGGACAGGCACGAGGCTACTGCTCAGCTCTGCTCCCACCTCAGGAGCAGGGCTGTGTCCTGCCAGGCTGCTGCCACCACCTGTGCCAGGAGCCCTGGGCTCTGCATGGCAGTGCCTGTGGCATTCCACACAGTCAGGCACCACGGCATCCAAGGGAGGACAGCAAGGTGATTGAGACTGACAGCAAAGCCTCTCTCCCAGGGATTGACACCCTCCATGGCTCTGGATAAGAGGGTTAGAAGGTTTTAGGAAAGAAATCCAGGTGACTTAAGAACCAGCTCAGAAAAGGAAAAGCAGTGGAAGGCAGTCAGCCTCTCCAGTGGATTTCCCTCCCCTCGCTGCCCTTTCAGGTGTTCTGTCCCACCAGCTTTGCTGAGAGCCCCTCACTGTCACCTGTACTGAGCTGGCCTTGCTGTAAAGCTGATGGAGAACTCATTCAGCACACACAGAACAGCTCAAAGCTTAGACCCTGCACTTGGAGCTGCCCAAGCTCCCCTCTGCTGGTAACCAGCACCTGGGACAGAACCAGAGCTCACAGCCACCTGTGACTGAGAAACCCGTCCCAGAGGATGCATTCTGCTGACTAAAGCACCAATTTACACTACTCACTGGGCTCTCATTTCACTGCTTTATCCACAGCTCTTTTCCATCTATTCCCACAGTTAAATGCTTCCAGCAAGGGAAGCATCAACCTGCTGGGAACATGGGGTAGCAAGGAATTGCACCCTCCTGCCTGCAGCCCTGGGATCATTTGGCACTGCAGCAGCCCTTCCCACATCGACATCAAGGAGAAGGGCCCACCTCTCAGGGGAGAATTGTCCCTACAACCATGATGGACAAGAAGCAGACTGATTAGAAGCAACACAGAGTACAGGGCACAGGCAAAGCAGCAGCAACAGGCCTCTTCAGAGGGACTCACCCAGTTAACATGGCCCCTCTGCTCTAGAAAACATTTCAAATTTGTACTGAAAGAGCTTAATCCTTTTGGGGCTGTTAAGGGAAAGTGCTGTTGTCTCTCACCCTGGGAACACAGGCAAGGCAGTGAGTGTCCCTTGCTATTCTAAGTGAGCTCAGATGCACACCTGGTCAAGCAAAGGCACATGCTAAATGGATGGGGCAAGGACATTCCTTGGGACAAAGAACAAACTATTCCATACTTGTATTCCTATAGATGATAGCTTTCGTTTGGGGATATTCTCCACTTTAGGCTCTTCGTTAGTCAGAGTCCCTTTGTCACTTTTCAAAGTTGCATTTTTCTGAGGTAACTCTGGAGTGTCTCTGGCTGGAGTCACGACGCTGCCCCTGGTGACGCTGGGCGTCCTGGTGCTGTCCAAGCTGTCTGAGGAATTGCTGAGCCCCGACTGGCTGGTGACCTCACTCTTGTGGTCCTGGCTGTCCAGGTAGGTGTCCTGGGCTGACTCAGTGCTGCTCTGCACAGTGACAGAGATGAAGGGCTTGGACGTGGTCCGAGGTGGGACGGGAGGTGGAGTCTTTTTATATGCCACTAGGCATGATGAACCTGCAGGGACGGAGGGGGACAACGGAGAACGCAGGAGACAGATTGGAGGGAAGGAGATACAGTGGAAGAGAGAGAAAAAGCAGGTCAGTCACAACATCCAAGAGGAGCCTCCGAGCAGCAGCTGGAGGCAGAGGTGCAGAACCAGCCCACAGGCAGCAGCTCACGCTGGGGACCCACACCAAAGCATAGGGGAAGCGAAGGCAGAGCCAGAGCTAGCTTGCAAAAGAAGTCAAAAGGAATACCATGATGTGTGGAAATCTGGAAATGGAGAAGAGGGATAGAAAAGCCTCCCAAGAATGCTACAGGGTTTGGCAGGTGTAAGCTTCCACAGTGGGGAAATATTCTTTGGCTAAACCCTATGTTTTAGTGTCCTAGAACAGCCAAGTGTCTCAGCTCTTTGTCCCATCAGTTGACGAGTTTCAATGTCTGGATCAGGGTGATGTTTTTTCCTATAAAAATGGAAAGAAGCCATAAAAATTGTTAGATGTTGATGGCAGGAACACACATTTGAAGCCCCTGACAAGCCCAGCTGCTCCATGCCAGAAGAAAAGGCATTATCTGGATGCAACAGCCCAAGAGTGGTGAGGCTGCTACTCCATGGCCCCAGATCCAAGTGGCAGCAAGGCTGGAGACGTGTGCCCAGCAGACACAGAACACACATATCCCACCTGTAGGGATAGATACGTGGCTGGCTGCACAAACCCAGACAGCAGCCACAGCCCCAACCTGCTCCTGTCTCTGGCTAGCCAGGATGGAAGTCCACCAGTGAAAATACATGTAAAATACAAGTAAAATCCATGTGGCTGCTGCAGCAGCCATGTTTAGGCTCTCAGTCTGCCCAGGATATACAAGCCCCTGAGGCCAAAGTCCCACTCCAGGTGCTGTGCATGCAGGACAGCTGCACTGGGCAGGGCATGGCCAAACACACTGAGCAGCCACCTTCCTACACACACCTGATCCCTTTCCCCTCCTATCCATGCACTCTCAGTCCTCCCCAAGTCACTAGACTCCCTTTCTAATCCTACCTCCACCTCTATCCTACCACTAGACTCCCTCTTCTTATCCCTCCTGCCATTAAGTCCTGTGCAATCCCAAACTGGTTTTCACCTGCACCCCATAACACATCCCAGCCCTTGCCAGCAGTCTCCTTAGTCCCAGAGATCTGCAGTTACTCCCCACTCCACACCTGCCTCACCATTTCCAGCAGAGCCAGAGCCAGTTCTGAGCATCCCTGGGAGCCACATTCCCTGTGGGGCAATCAGAACTGCCCCAGGAGCCTTACTGACACTACGTGGACATGCCTGCACTTACACATCCCACGATCTACCATATTAAGAGCTAAAGCTCCACTTCAAAGGAGGACCTAAAAGGGAGGAATCACAGAGGAGGAGATCTGTGTTTCCAGCAGCATTTCTGTGCCCAGAAATGCTGAGCAGCACCACAATGGTTCTGCTGGCAGAGGAGAAGTGAGAGGCCTGTGCAGGGCTGCCAACCCAGCTGTCTCCAGCCTGCATCTGCACAGGAGCTCAGAAAGCACCTAATGCATCCCAGTTCCCTCAAGCCACTACACTAAGTCCAGCACAAACTGAGCAGTGTCCTGATGGCAGAACCCACCACCCTCTGCCTCACAGGGGTGAGGGGTAACCACAGTCCCCCTGCCAGAGCTGCCTGACGTGGAGCATCACCTCCAGCAGCAATTCCTTGGCCCAGTCTCACGGCCTGACTCACACAGCCCATCTCAATGGAGCAGTGTAGGAGCAGCCTGACCAGAGCCATGGCAGGGGGCACTCCCTGGATCAGCTGTGCCTACACCCCAAAACAACAGGTTACTCTGTTACTGCACCAGGGCTACAGCAGCCACTGGCCAGGGCAAGCCAGAGCCACCCCAGCTGGCAGAGCTGAAAGCATGGCACATGTCCCTTCAGTTAAATCCCTCCACATGGCCCTGCTCTGCTCCAGGCACAGTGCCCAGGGTGCCCTGCGACCCACAGCCCCTGTGCCACTGTCCGGCTTGGACAGCCCTTGGTGGCTTGGCTGGCACAGCCACAGGAGCCCAGCCCAGCTCCCCAGCTGCTGTGGGCACTGCCAGGGCTGGGGACAGGACACTGATGGCTCTTTGCCATAGAACAGCCTGGCCAGGCAGAACAAGGGGAGGGCACAGCAGCACAGAGCTTCTGGGGCAGATCAGTGGTGTCCAAGGCCAGGCAGCCAGACCCAAAGTCATTGTCCACCTACCAACAGACAGCACAGACACTCTTTGTGCTGCTCTGCTAAAGGGGGAAACCACAGTACCCCCTTGGCACGTTCCTGGGATCCCTTTGTGCCACCTGGCTTGGCTGAAGGGCAGCACAGGCTTTGCTGGAAGGGAAAGGCCCAGGAGCAACAAAACACACCCCTGTCCATGTATGTGTGCTCAAAGGGTTCATTGCCTGAGCTACTAAAGTAAGTCTAAGTAAGGCTCTAAGAAATATTGCAAATGACAAACACAAAAGGATCAGGAGCTTTGAACAACTGGGCATGCATTAGTTAGTGCAATTGCAAATTAACCCCACTGAAGCCCTCTGCAAATATAAAACAGGACTTCTGACTGCCCAGCAATCTCAGAAACCACACCTTAGAATGGGCTTCAAAAACCAAAGTCAGAACAAGCCCATCCAGAAGAGTCTGTCCTTGGCTCTCAGCACAACACTGAGCTAAGGGTCAGTGCTTCCTGCATCTGTGGCAGGAGACAAACCCTGAGGAAGACAAGAACATCCCAGTGCTTCCACAGGAGAAGCAGGGAGCATTCCCTCCTGGCTCTGAGGCCAATCCCACCGGTCAGGAGCATTCCAGTTGCTGACTTACCCCTCCAAAGGGCTACAGCTCAGCAGCCATGATCTGCTCTGGATTTGCTGAGGTTACTCACAGCTTGTGCTGCAATGTAGAACTACAATTCCTGTGGGCACTAGAGCAGGACCATCAGCTCAGTTTGCTTAGGAACATCATCCCTGCTCCAAAAAGTGTAGAACAACAGGAGAACATGGAAATCATGCTTAAGCTTCCAGTTTTGCAGCACTAGGCTTTTCCTGCTCACAGGATTTTCTGAGGCTTATTTCAGCAAGCAGGTGGAATTCACAGCATGCTGTGGATGATTGATTTTGGGGAGGAGGATGTTTGTTTATAATCTTTCTTCTGTAATTATTTTTAGAAAGCAGCATGCTTCCAAATGAACACCTTGCACCTGCCCTCAGGGGCTTGGGCAATGGCCACAGATGCAGCCCTGGGCAGGGGAGCTGTTTGCAGAGCCTTACACTGGAGAGTCCTCTGCACCCTCAAAATCCAGCTGGGCATGCTGGGCTCCTCTCCCTCTCCTTCCAGAGGTGCTTGCTTCTTGGAAGACTAAAAGTAGAGTCACAAGAGAATGTGAAATCCAGCCCCAGTTCCCCCACCAGGCTGGTACCTGCTCAGTACCTGGCAGCACCACCAGGGTCACAGCCAAGGTATTTGGGCTCAGATTTAAGCACCACAATTGCCCTCAAGTGTGTCTGGCCTCAAGTGCCAGTGCTCTGTTGCTATTGTTGATTCAGTACAGCCTGGTGACATTTCCAATCCTTCCAGGAACTTCAAAGACCTTCTCAAACCATCTTTATTTTTGTTAAATCACCTCAAAGGCCCCAGCCAGAGTCAGCTGAGGAGGCAGAGTCAGCTGAGGAGCTCCCCTGCCCTCAAACATCAGGGCTGGCTGCTATCCCTGTCCTGCTCCATGCATCCCCCTTTCCCCTCGGGAAGGGCTGGAGGAACGACCTCATTTCCTCACACAGAAAGCAGAACACTGAAATAATCTCTCCTACAAGGCAAGCTCATTTGCCTTTTAAATAAAACAGCCATAGAATAATCTTGCAGCAAATGGCATCAGTGGCATTATTCCCTTGGAGATCCCAGCTGCAGGGCTTTGGGCTGGCCTTTGCCATAGGGTGTCCTGGCTGGAAGGAGCTGCTTTGGGAGGCACTTTCCAACAGCAAAGGGAACTGGAACAGCTGCATTCCAAGTGACCTGACCTCTGATTTTCATCAGCTTCAGGAACACTTCAAGGTTGGAGCTGTAATGAACTGTAGGATGTTTTCTTTGTAGAGAGTCCAAGTGAAAATGAGCCCCAGGGACAATTCATACCCAAGACAATATGGACACATTGATTTTATGGGTCACAAGAATCAATTCAGACCTGATTGTTCTCCTTCTGCAGGTGAAGATACCTGTACCAGTTAGAGGCACTGCTAAGAAGCCTGCTCAAATTTTGTTAGTCAAGAGGAAAATAATACAAGTTAGAAATCATAGAGGCTTGGGTTGGAGGGACCTTAAAGCTCATCTTTTTCCTACCTCTGCTATGGCAGGGACACCTTCCACTATCCCAGGTTGCTCCAAGCCCTGTCCAGCCTGGCCTTGAACACTGCCAGGGATGGAGCAGCCACAGCTTCTCTGGGCACCCTGTGCCAGGGCCTCATCACCCTCACAAAGATAATTTTTCCCCTAATATCTAACCTAAATCTCACCTTTTTAAAACAATTTCTGCTTGTTCTATTACTATCTGCCCATGTGAAAAATCACATGGCTCCCATGTATTTCCATCTAGACACAATGGGAAATGCCTGTGAAGTGCCACCTCCTGCTCTGACAGAATTAATGTCTTTAGAGAGCTGGAGGAGATTTAAAAGAAGTTTTATAGTGATTAAACAAAACTCCCAGAAAACAAAGTCAAGTGACTGCATTTGTTCAGAGAGGCAGTTTATGGAAATGCTATAAAATACCTCAGTGCTTTCCCTTTGTGAATGTCAGTAGCAGTGATCTTTGAAAAACTAAAAATCTTACCTTGATACTACACTGAGTAAGAGACACACACGAGGGGCTGTGGGAGCCAGGATAGGGCTCTGGGCTCTCCTGCCCAGGGAAGAGCCCTCTCACCTGTTGTGACAGCCCTGCATAAACCCAGCCCAGACACCATGAGTACTTCTGAAGGAGGTCAGAGGAGAAACTCAACACTCCCCATCCTCAGCTTCCAGCCCCAGCATGGCTGGAATGGCAGCTGGGACAAGGGGACCACTGCAGGCCGGTCACTTCTCCCACCATGTTATCCTCTTGTTCCCAGGACAGGGCCAGGTCCTGGGCTCTGCCACCCTGAGCCCACAGGGACTGCAGAGGCAGGAGAAGCCCAGCAGGGTCAGGGAGCAGAGCAGAGGGCAGGAGGGATGCAGCAGGGACAGAGGAGAGCAGAGGGGCAGCAGGCTGGGGTCACACCCTGCCCCTCCAAGGCAGGAGTGTCACTCCAACCACTGCAGCTGTTCCCACCAGCAGCTACAGAAGATGAGCAGCCCTCACTCAGAATGACACCCCAGAACACTTTTCCTAACCCATGGGAAGTGGCTATTTCCTCCTGAACAGCATCAATTCATTGGTGGGAAAAGCACAGAGAGGGGAGATGCCATTCCTGAGTACCCCTGCTCCCACAGAGGCTCCTCTGGGAGCAGCCTCCACCCAGCCCCACACTGCAGCTCCCCTGGCACAGCTGGTACCAGGCTTGCACACACTGCCTTTCAGCAATCTGGCATTTTGTTACAGAGAGAAATAAGTTGTTAGCTTTAAGCAAATGGCCTCCTCCAAGCCCTCCCTGAGCAGGCAGAGAAGCTGTCCCAGCACTGTCAGACCTGTGCCAAGCACACGGCCATGGCTGGGAGAGGTTTGTTACCCATTGCTCCTGTTCAGGTCCTGGCCACAGCACTCCTGCACACCCCAAAGGCTCTGCTGGCAGGACAGTATTTTATCATCCATGTATCCATCTGGCACTTGGTGTCAGGAAAAAAGGGACTGCCCTGCACTTGCCTGACCACTCCAAGTACAGCACGTTCCTGTGTATCACTGGAATGAAAGAACTGGACATATCTGCAGAAAAAGGACTTCAAACTCAAGGGAACATCTCTCAAATGTTGCAATCAGAAGCAAATGCAGAAGCAAAGGCTCTCTCTGAACATCAGCTGTGTTTGTAGGCCAGCAGTAGAGCTCTCATCCAGAAATGCACCACAAAATGCTCTGTACAACCATTTGTGCTCTCTGATCAGCCGTGACTGAGATGCCCTCAGTGAGAGCTGCAGCCCTGCTCACCTCAGAGCCACCCCACAGGGTGCCCAGGGATGCCTGGGGCAGCCACAGGGGCACTCAGGGCTGCATGAGCCCCAGCAGCCAGCTCCAATCACAGATCCAACCACAGACCCAGTCCCTGTACTTTGGGAGGGAACATTTCACCAGAGAAGGAAAGGCTGAGGGCTGTGAACTCTATACATGAGGGACTTTGGATTTTTCAATGATTAAGCATCATGGAGATGCTCCAATTTGGAATTCCTGAGCACAGAAACGATAATAAGCACTGATATACTGAGAGCTATTACACTGGGAAGGCAAAGCAGGCTGCTTTTTTTATAAAAAAAAGCCACTTGTAGAAGGTCACCAATTTAAAAGAGGCATGAAGCAACAGAAGACACACCCCAAGAATGCTGGGGTTAAAAATAAGGTACCTCACTGCTGGCTCCTGACAGATCTGGCCAGCCCTCCTTTCAGCAGAGCCTGCTGCAGAGTCAGCAGGGACACAGCAGATGCTGCAGGGGACACCAGGCACAGGCACTCCCAAAGGCAGCTGCAGCAGCTGACACTGGGGCTGCTCTGTGTGCCACAGGAGACACTGGCATTTCTCCCCACCCTCCCCAAAGCCATTGTCAGGGGTTTTTAAGCGAGTTGAAGCCATGGTGAGCAGCTCCACCCTGCTCCAACCACACATCCAGCAAGTGTCCCTTCTGTCCTGCGGGCTCAGACAGGTCTCCAACCCAGCCAGCACAGGGCAGCAGCCCAAAGGAGCATTCCCTGCCTCTCCCTGCCCCAGGTGAATTCATCAACAACCAGCAAGGCCCCCAAGCCCAACCATTCTGCCTCAAGGAGTCACCAGGTGGGAGGAGAAAAGCCATGAGCTGGTACCAGGAGGAGCAGCCTGCATCTCTGGGTGAGGGTGCCTCATCCCAGGGATGGGTGCCCTGCCAGCTCAGTGCCCATTTAGTGCTAGCACACACTTCTTCCACAGAGGGGCTGGGATAAGGTGTGGTTTCTGAAGCTCCTCTGCTCTGTGCTGGGCCCCAGGATGGGCTGATCCCCCTCAAAAACACTCACTAATGAGGGCTGAGGCCTTTCACACCAAAGAGGTGAAGCAGCACAGACAGTGGAGCCCTGGCATCTCTGATCAGCACCACACTTCTGCTGTTCACCCAGCCCAGGATCCCACACTGTCCTGCAGCACCTGCACTGTCCAGGTGGGCACAAGAGAGTCACCAGTGCCTCCTCCTGCTGCCACATCCTGCCTGGCTCCTCCAGCACAGCCAGGGCTGCCAGAGGAGCTGAGAGCCCAGCCAGGCAGGCCTGGAGCTCAGTCCTGGTGGCCAGGCACAGCCCTGCACACAGGCACCCTGCAGCACAGCAGGGTGGGCAGAGGCCATGGGGGCAGGGCCAGTGGAATTCTGATCTCATGCAGGTTTTGTAGGAGCACAAAGCTCCAGGCAACAGGAGCTCAGCTGGGCTTTAAGGCCACCCCATTCCTCCCTGCTGGCCTTTGTGCAGAGGATGCAGAAATGGGGTCCCACAGTATTAAGGAGCACCAAGTTGGGAGACCCAGGACTTGCTGCATCACCCACAGCCTGTTTGTTTGCTACAGACTCCTCTTCCTCACTCCAGGCCTTCCTCACTCACAGCTCCAGAGGGCTCTGAGCCCTGGCAGCACAGGGGGAGGGAGCAGGTCCCTGGCTGCAGCAGTGGGGATGTCAGGATGGAGGGGTTGGAACCTTTCTGTGCACACAACTGGAACATGGGAGAACAGAGAGAACCCACACTGCTGCTTTTCCTGCCTCTGCAGAAGGCAAGGAAGCCCTGCAGACACCCTGCCTACACATCTGCACTGAACAGCCTCAGCAGTCCTCTTCAGAGGGCCATCAGGAAGGGCTCAGCTCTGAACCATCTGTGCCACAGAGCATTTCCAGAGAGAGCAGGCACTTCCATCAGGCCCTGGCACTGGAACAGGGCACATGGACCTTCCTGCAGCCAGGGGCAGGTAAGAGAATGCAGGACTGGACAGACTGGAGCACACAGCACCTCACGGAGCCTGCCCAGCAGCTCAGCACCCACCACTCCCAGGAGATACCAGACCTACATGGAGCACAGCTTAAGGACCACGTGTCAGCCACAAGCTCCTCAGACAGTGAGACAAGCTGTGCTGAAAGGTGCTGCCACAACAAGAGCAATCCTTTCTGCTGAGGCACTGAAGCATCATCCACTTCACCTGCCTGATGCAGGGTCCTGTGCCTGCAGCATCTCATCCAGATGTGGCAAATAAAGCTCAGCAGCAGCACAAGGAAGTGTCCCCTGGACTCAGGCACACACACAGGTGGTCAGTGCAGCAGCACAAGCACACAGTGCCCAGGGCAGCTCGAACAGCATGAGCCAGCAGCTCAGAGACAAGAGGGACCTGCTAGCACAACAAGAGAGGGAAAACACAACTGAAGATATGTAGAGATTTGCATTCCAGAGAGTATTTCCCAGGAGTGGCACTTATTGCAGGCAGGCTCCATCCCTCCTTGCTTTTAAACACTTTTAAACACTTTCTAAACATTGAGTGGCAGTCCCAAAATGTCGGTTCTGTCACTCTGGAGCTGCAGGGTCTGTTCTGCCAACTGCACTCTGAGCTTTGTGTCTGGGCTGGTTTGGGCTCTGCAGGCTTGAGTGTCTCTAGGATGTGCCAGACCATGGAACCAGGCAGAGAGGGGAAGGGAACTGGGTGCCACAGGATTCCTGTCCCACAGCAGTGACCAGCCCCTGTGTCCCTCTCCCTGTTAATTGCTGCCCTTTCTGCAAGGTTTGCTCAGGGTTATCCAGCACAGACATGGAATTAGGGCATAAATGTGAACCAGACAGGAATTAGCCAGTGCCACCAGGTCACAGGCTGCTCCCCTATCCCTCCTCCACGTGGGATGGTTTCCAGCTGCTCTGCAAAGCAGCAAACTGCAGGGAGGAGGGGATGCTTTGGGAGGGTCCATGTAAGGAATGATGGCAAATCCTCCATGCACCCAGTACTGCAGCCACTCCTAGGTGCACCAAGGGTATCAGCATTAATCATCCATGTTTAGTGCAATTAGGGAGGTCTTGTTAGTTTTTCTCTAAGCTAGCAGTTTCTAGAATCTCCTGCAGAAGTAAGTTCCACCAGCTAATGATGCACTGCATGAAATATCCTCTCCCTTCACCATCACTTCACTTCAAGCACTGCCACATCACTTGGAGGATGGCATATGTGGATGCTTTTAACTCACTTCCCTGCCACTGCAGAAGTCCAGGGAATCTCAACACACCTCCTCAAAGTCACAGCCAGTCAAAATCCATATGGCCAGAAATGGCTGGAAACCATGGCAAACCAAATCTCTTCTTATCTGTGTCAGAGCTCAGCAGTTGAAACAAGCTATTTTAGGTTATGCTGATTGCTGAAGCCCAAATCCAGTCACTCCCAAGCATCTGCTCACGTGTCACAGGAGACATCTCAAGCTCTCCATGCACAGGCAGCGAGATGCACCTTGAGCACAACAATAAGTGCAATATCCCAGGTGCTGCCATCTCAGAAAGGTGAGTGTGCCAGTCCAGCAGGGCTGAACAGCACTGAGACTCCCCACATGCCTCCCTCTCAGCCCAGGCACCTCCCCCAGCCCACCAGGAACCTCTGCCCAGGACTTTGTGACAGCGCCAGGAACAGGAGTTGCTCCCCTACAGCAGAATCACCCCCAAAGCTGTGGGACAACCAAGCCCACAGAGGGGTCCACAGAAGGTTTTGCAAACACTGCCCCGCTGCTGAAGCATTATTGGCACATTCCCACTTATGGACAGTCCTGGAAGCAGAGTGGAGGGGTCACCATCATTTGAAGTGTGCCACTAAACACTGTTCACAGAAGAGCTGGCCAAGAGGGTGCTGAAAACACTGATGGCAGCCAGCAGCTTGTCAGCACAGAGTGTGATAACAGGAACAGGCCTGTGCCGATGGCAGCAATCACTGAGCTCCCCAGCACAAATGGGGCTCCCAGGGAATAGCTGCATCCCCCAGAACATAAGTAACCAACAGTCCTGCAGCCCACCTAAAATTCTGAGAAATTGCCACCACCATCACTGCCAACAAACCCACCCTCAAGGTAAGAATTAATTTCTCCATCACTTTGTTCAGCATCAGGGTTTTTATCACCGTTTTCAGTTACTGTATCCCAAATTTTACCTGATGCAGGAAATCTGCTACTCTCCCTTGCTCACAGGAAGATATTCCACTGTTTTAGGCAAGGACAAGCATTTAGTGATGCCACCAGAGGAGCAGCAGAGGTGGTTTTCCCAGGACATTATGAAAAACCTTCCCTCCCCACACCCAGATGACGAGGGATTCTTTGCAAGCTGAAAACAAACCCCACCCTGTAGCCATAGGGCCAGGGAAAGCACACGTGTCAGCAGCTGAGGAGACAGCACTGAACAAACTCTGCACCTGGGACATGGGAAGGCATCAGGCTGGACTCATCTCACAGTGCAAAATTCCAGCCTTTAGTCAACACTCTTTCCACTTGGACAGTGGCTGTCAGGCAGCCAGCACCCAAGATTTACATCTCCTAAGCTACAATCATCAAGAGGCTTTAATAGCCAGATTCAGTTGAAGCTATTTCCTCCCTTAAGTATGTACAAACCAAGATGTGGCAACATTATGCTAATAGTGAAGAATCAAAGTCAAAATTGCTGGGAAACTTCTGTTGGCTGAGGCACAGGACAAGCTTTGCATGTTAGAGAAAGCTACTCCATATTCTATTTCATTGTTTAACATGGCATTATCCATAAGATTAAAAAAAAAAATCACATGAACAAGCGCAGAAAAGACTGTAGCAGGCTGCTCCCTCTCCATTAGCATTAAATTTGACAGTGGTTCAGCTATTGCAGCACAGTCTGGTCTGATCTGGAGAGGAAGGGAAGTCCTCAGACTCGGAGCAGACAATTAAGCAAATACTCCAACCTTTTATTCCCTTTGGTAGGGTGCTAGGAAGCTTTGGAAAGCTGTGCTCATTGCTTGGATTGCCCAGGGCTCCCAGCTGAACTAACCATGGACCCTGCAGAGCACAGAGCTCTGTGCTGGTGACAGAGGCACACAGGAGCAGAGCCATGTGTCCCCAGTGCCACTGCTCATACTGCTCTCCCAGAGGCCAAGAGTCCCCAGCTCTGAGTACCTGAGAATTCCAAGTGTCACAAGCAGTCCCTGAACAATGGATACAAAGGGAGGGGGTATCTGGAGCAAACCCAGCACTTTCTACAATATTTCTGCAATAGCTCATTTCAGGAATTGAGCAGGATTGACAAGAGGAGCCACTGTGCAACTCCAGCTCTGAAATCAGAGAGCACAACAGACCCCAGGCCTGCACACAGAGCCTTCTTCTGGGGCTCCAGTACCTGTGGCCTACAAAGCTCCCAGCCACCACCAGGTCCTCATCTTCACAGCTCGCTCTGCTTTTCCTGCAGGCTCCAAAGCACCACATTCCTGCTTCACAGGCCTCAAGAGTCCCCAGAAGCTTTCAAGTTCAGAGCCCAGACCACCACTTAGCCACAAGTATGGGTAGCAGGTCTGGATTCAGGGTGCAGGACCTGTTTGCCCACAGCCCAGCCCCTCCAGCCTGCAGAACCTGCCATGAAGGAATGCCAAGGATCTGAGACTTTGCTAGGAAAGGGACACAAGGGAGAGGCCAGAGCCCAGCTCTGCCCAGCACATCCAGTGAACAGACTCAGTTCTAGCCCACAGAGCTGAAGGCACTGCCTTAGTCATACTGTTCCCGTGGCACTGGGACCTACTCCCTTCTGTCCCCTGTCTGGAATCCAGGATGTGACAATGACTCCCTGGCCTTCCAAGGAGGGTTATCAGTAAAGCCCAGCCTCCAGCAACAGCATTAAACATCACCAGAGCACTCCCTGCTGCTTTCAGGAACCTACTCACTGTGGAACAGACCATTCTCCTGCCTTGGCAGTTATTGTCAAAAGCCTTCTTGGCTTCATTTCCCACCTTGCTTATATTTATTCCTGTTTCCAAATGAGTGATCTCCTCTCCCTCCACTCCTTTCAACTTAGCAGTTGTGTAACTCCAGCTACAAAATAAAAACCATCCACACCAAATTCAGAAATCTCAGGGTGTTCTGCAGGATATTCCAAAAAGCTTCCTCCCAGGAAGCTTTTCTCCTTCCTCCCTTCACCTGTAAACACCAAATACCAACCAGCAGGTGAAGAGAGGCATTTTGGCTTTTCCTGATCAGTGGCTCAGCACTGGTAGAGGGTGAATGGCAGGATAGGGATCATGTAACAAGTGATTTAGAGTGGCTTAAGGAAGGTGATGAGAATGATCCAGACAGATCATGTTTTGAAGGTGCTCCTGAAAGAGACAGTTAACCAGAGGTGTCTTTGGAAGAAGCCACTCCTTGCTCAAGCACAGCAATGGGACCTTCCCACAAAACAGTGCTCACTTGGTCTCCCAGAGCCTGCTGGAAAACACACCAGCCCAGCTATTCCATAGTCCAAGGAGCTCTAAACAGATCAAGAGCAGCCTTGAAAGAAGCCTATCCACAATGCCCCTCTTCTTGCTCATCTGCAGCACTCCCTCCCAGCATGTTCCAGGTGCTCTGAGGCACCTGCACCCACAGCAGGCACCACAAGGAGCACTGGGGTTCTCAGGAATGCAAAGCCCCTGCTTTGGCAGTTCTGAAGTGACCTAACCAGGAAGCACAGTGGGGCCACAGCAAAAATGTGGGATCTGCTGGACTCAGTTTAACAGAAAACATCAGTTCAAGGGACATTGCAGATAGGAATTTATGGGGCTCTGCTTACAGGTCTGCAGAGTTACAGCCCTGCCCAAAAGCTGTCTGCCAGCCTTTGAAGGCACTGAGAGGTTCAGCAGGCTGGTGATGTTCTAACCATGTCCATACCCATCCCTTCCCCTGCTCCCAGCCCAGGTCCCAGGCAGCTCCTGCTCCAAAGCACACAGGGCAAGTTCCTCCTGCAAGGGCAGATGGAGGCAACAAATCAAACTGCTCCTTGCAGACACCTCCTCACCCAACCAAGGCCATAATGGTTTTGGAAAGAACCAGCTCAAGATTTCTAAAACTTGACTACTAAGAGCTACACACCAAGGAAAAGATGGTGCCATCAGTTCTCCAGGAAAAATCCCATCTCTACACTTCTCTGAAAATCCCAGCCAAACTGCAAAGATTGCCCAAGGCTGCAGTTATTCCTCCACTTGGCCAACTCCCCACACTTGGCCTGGGAACAATTTTAGACTTGGAATGCATTACTGCATTCAAGCAGCCACTCCTTGTCATGCCAGTTGTCCAACCCCCAGACCAGCTGGAGGATGAAATTCCTAGGAACAGTGACATGCCAATCTTTGGATGCAGGGCTTTCCAGGGCAGCCACCAGCTCAGCCTCTGCTGTGCTCAGCTCCAAGGCATTGCTGAGAACAGCTCCTGTGGCCTCCCAGGACAGACTGACTGTGTCAGCTACTTGGGGTGAGTCCAGCAAGTGCTTTCACCTGAAGTGGCCTCGTGAAATAAGAGCCACCAGCCAAAAATAACCCAACAGTGAGTTGAGCCCTAGAGCAGCACTGAGCTTGTGGGATACGAGGGTGGCAGCAAGGAGCAGGTCTCCAACTGCCTGCTCAAGGGGCTTGTTTGCCAGGAGGAATCCTCCATCAGACTATGGCAAAATGCTCCAGAACATGGTGCCACTGTGGGGGCACATGGCTGGGAAGGACAGAAGGACACTGCTCTGCCCTTGTCACTGCAGGGGGAAGCACAGAGCCTATCCAGGCAGGACCCTCAGCACACACAGTGGGTCCCAGTGTCACCTGTACAAGGGCTTGGAGTCACTTCTAATGTCTGGGACACCACATTGGGAAACAAACCCACTGTATCCCTGCTGCTACATTTTCCTGGAAAGCACTTTCAAGGAAACATCGGGTTGTTTATGTAGCAGAGGCCCAGTTTCAGAGGAAGAGCTGCCCAGTCAAGTTTCTTGGATCTGGGCCCTGCAGAAGCCTCAAGACAGGCACAGCAGATACTGACTGAAGATGAAGGTCAGTGGAACAGCATGACTCCACCAGACAATTCCTCTGTAGGGCTCTGGCAGCCAGGCAGGACCAACACTGTGAACTTGCTGTCAGCAAGAGACTGATCCAGCAGGGAGAAGTGCAGTGCTGGAAAGAGAGAGGGGTTAAACTCTCACTGCAGCCCAGGTTACTGGAGACCTGCAGCTCATACTGCAGGAATAACTGTCCTCCTCAATACACCTAAAAAAGTCTGCTCTCAGCTCTGTCACTGTATGATAGCAAGTGAAAAAAAGTCCTTTATCCAACATCCTTTCCAAAGCCAAAACCAGCCACAAATGCTTTTGAAGATAAATCAATGGTAAACTGAAGGCGGCAAAGAAGTGGGACATCAATGAATAAGAGCATTAATTTTCACATCTGACTTCTCTTGTTTCCAATGGCACAGAGCTGGTGAAGAGCTGGCAGATCTTGGACCCCAGTCAGAGGGGGCTGGTGCACCCCAGAAACGTGTGGGGCCCAAAGCCCTGCTGCCCTGCTGCCACTGCCCCACAGGGCCCCCACACTGCTGCTGGGTGGGGCTCCACCTGCTCCAGGGGCATCCCAAACCCACTGGAGGTGCCAGCTGCTCTGGGATTAGCCTCTTGTGGCCTTTCAGGGAGGCACAGCAGCTTTGCCAGCCCTTCCCACAGTGGCCATTCTCCAGATGCTATGGCTGGTGCCCCCAGCAGCACCATCACACCAACAAATCCTGTTCTCAGGGGTGTTTCTATTCCTGTCCCAGACATGCAGCAGACACAGGATGCCTATGAGATGACAGCAGACAAGCTTCATACCTACAAGCCCAAGGCTTGAGATGGGGAAGACAGCTCTGCATTAAAGCAGCCACAGGCAAAAAAACCCAACAACCCCCTTTTAGCAAGAGATTCAATACCAGTCTTTAGCTGTAACTATGACACACAGCCCAGCTGAGGAAACAGAACAGCAACACATTATTTTGGATACTGCTTTGTAAACAGATGTGTGGCCAGTTATCTAATTGTGGGAACATGGACGGGAGTAGGCTTGGAGGGAGCAGCAGAGCACTTGCAGGGTTATTTCACTGCAAGCTCACAGCAGTTTGCATCATCTTCATCAGGAAATTTCCATGGACTGCAATGTCAGCAGCTTTGCTGCAACATGCCTGGGAGAATGTGTGAGGTGCCACCTCCCTTGGGTACCACAGGACCGTCCCCTCCTACTCTGGCCACTTACAGACACAACTGAGGAGACAGTTACAGGAGGTATTTCCTCAGCTAATTGCTAATTACATTAATTGGCAAGATGTCTGACTCAGCTGCTCTAGAGCCTGGTGGAAGCTGGGCCTCCTTCTCCCTGTAGCAGGAATGCCTTATCCGTGGGGACAGGGTGTGACAGCAGTGAGTCACCTCAGCCACAGCAGGCCACCACAACTGGTGCCAGCACAGCGTCCTGACTGCAGGAGGATGTGTCTGTCCTGGCAGCTCCCAGCAGGCAGGCAGTGCTGGCAGGGCTCCAGCACCAACACAGGTGTTCTGCACAAGGTAACACAGCCAGCATTCCTGTGATGGCATCCATGGACAGAGGACAGCAGCCAGAACCGCTGAGCTCAAAGGAAAAATGGACAAAATAGCCCAGGATTGGGGTGGCACAACACAGAACATAGAACTGTGCTTGCACTCTGCCCTGCCACACAGTGTCACAGCCACAGGGACAGCAGCAGAGCTGGGAACAGCAGAGCCAGGGCCCTTTTGCTCCCACCTGCACCAGACTCCCCCAGTGCTGAGCAGCCCCTGCCCACACCCAGGTGCCAGATGGACACACAACCCCATCCCACTGTGGGGCCATGGGTGTCTCAGGTCTGAGCTCTGTTAACATCCCACTCATGAGGGACAGAAGATCCAGGTAACTTCTGGTTTCTCTAGGTCTGGAACCCAACCAAGCATGCTCCAATTTAAAATACAAATATCAGTACTGTGTTAAGTATCTAAGTCAAATATCAGTGTTAGGTTAAGTACCAGCTGTCCTGAAAGCCAGGATGGCATCCCAAATCCAGCACAGCCTCTCAGGCTGCTGTCTGGCAGGACATGTGCCTGGCACAACAGAGTCTTCCCCAGGACTGTTCAGCTGGAGTGTTTCAGAAGAGCTCCCTGTTCAGAACTCAGGGACACAGTTCAGTGCTATGGCAGGGCTGAAGGAAACATCTCAATACAACTCTGCTGGGAGTTTTGGCCAAGCTGGTAAATCTCCCACAGGAGCACCAGTGCATGCCAGTTCTGCAGGCACAGATATGCACACAGCATTTCTGGGAGTGGCCAAGAATGGACTGGACACTAAGTACCCCCTTTTAAACTAACAGCACTCTGGAATTGTCTTACAGACTTCAGTCTGAGCTTTCTCTTTGCTCACTTCTGCTGTGATTTTGTAGCACAAACATGATTTAGAAGAAATTTTAACAGGGTCTGAATTCACATGATGGCTGGAAGCCTTGCCTTAGCAGGCTGCCTTTTCTTCCTTCAGCTGCATCACAGGACACCTGTGCCCTACCTCCTCAATACATGGAGCACTCTGAACACAGAGGAAGGCACAACAGCACTTCCTAAAGCTAGAGAGGGGCTCTTGTGAGCAAATGATCCTGCACTTCCTCATCCAGGCTGTTATCAGAGAAATAATGCTCTCAGGAATCTAAGCAGAGAACTGCTTTATGGTTTGATTCAGCAGCCCCTGCCAGAATGAAGCATTGTGCTTTAGGCTTTGGTTCTTGCACACCAGATGCCAGGAGTTTCAAAACCCTCAAGTTATTTAGATTTCCCCATTCACCATATGTTCTCTGTAAGGGTCAGAACAATCCTTAGTTACTGTTAGGTGTAAGAGCCATAAAGTGCAAAGAGCAATGCCAAGGAACAATAATTGCTTCTGCAGTGTGGAAGCTCTCAGCCTGGCTGTGGCAGGTTTCAGTCAGACTTTGTCCTGCCATGTCCCACTGGGATCCCCCTGGATGAGGGATGTTGACCTGCTGGCTCCCTGAAGGTACCAGGGAACAAGAAGACAAACTGAACAAACAAGTAGGCTCAACCTGAAACTCTGGAGAGAGAGCGCACCACAAAAATCCCCAAACCACTATTAAGTGTAGGTTTCCCTCCATTAAGATGACCCATCCCTGCTCCCCTTCCAGCCAGTAAGTACTGTGGGGATCTCTGTGCAGCCCACCAAGGTGAGCAACAAGCACCTGCTGCCCCTCAAGACCAGAAACAACCACAACACCAGCACACACAGTAAAGCAGCTGCACTCTGAGGAGCACGTGCAGAGCTGGAACCACAGCACTTGAAGAGTCATTTCCCATAGGAGAACATGGGCCCAGATTTTCATGCCTTGGTGCCTAACAGGATATCAGGCAGCAGTTCAGAGGTGTTAAGCACTATGCTTTATCAATACTAGAAAAATCAGACCTCCCAAGCAGAAACTCCTTACTAAGGAAATTCACTTGCTTGTCTTACCAGTGAGAGTTCACCATAAAGCCAGCTAAGAAGTTTTATTAATAAATCTCACCTGCAAGAGGAAAAATGAGTTATACCTTCAGTTTTTAGTTACTGGAACATGCAGAAACTGTGCAGAGACCAGAGTTGCCATATGCACAAGTTCCACTACAGAACATGCAGAGTTCCCCCTTCAGCAGCTCTGTGCTGGACTATTTCCTTCCTACAATTCTGACTGTAGCTACTTGAAAACCCCAACTCTGACCTTCCCCACTTAGAGATGGAGGAAAACAGCAACCAAGAGTTCAGAACTACAGTCAGTGCTTGCCAGCAAGAGAACTCCACTGGCAGCCTTCCAAGCCTGTGCACTGGACCTCGACGTGTTACACAAGGCCAGCTCCAAATCCAGGCAGCCAGAAGCACCATGGTCCAAGAGCAGGGCCAGGTCTGGCAGGAATCAGCTGTGATGCAAATGGATGGCTCAGAGAACCTCAGCACAAGAGGCCAATTGAACAGCAGCCATGACCCCTTCAAATAAAGAAATCTGCTGGTAACCTGAAGCCAAGTGCACAGAGAGAATGTGCAGAACAGCTGAGCTCAGGTGTGCCCACGGTGCAGCACAGCACACACAGGTATTCCCAAACCAGGACAGACCAGCCTCCTCCTGAATCCATCCCCTCTCCAGGAAAACCTCAAAGGACTTGGAAAACCTGGGCACGGGGTTATGGCTTCTGGAGTTTACTGAGAATCCCAGGAAGCTCTGGCTGGAAGGAACCCAGAAGGTCATCCAGTCCCACACACCTTCCACTAGCCCAGGCTGCCCTGTCCCTGTGGCCAGGTGTGCAGGCTTCCCAGTTTACCAGCCATGCCCAAGTTTCTGGCAATCCTGCCAAGAGGATTAAGCACCCGTCAGCCCAAAGAGAGTTAAACTGTCAGCTCAGCTTTCAGCACCAGGAGCACAGAGGTGTCTGACAGCACTGCCAGCTCTGCTTCCCTCCAAGCTCCAAAGTTTCTCACAGTGTTGCACAACACACAGTGCAGCAAGTCTGCCTAAAATATGCAAATATTACTGACACACAAGTGATTCACAGCCTGGCTGGACAAGGAGATCTTTAAGACTGAAGAGCAACCATGTGCCACCCTTGCCTTCTGGGCTTGCCCCAGCAGTACACAGAGCTCAGGCACAGGTACCTTGGCTCACTGAGCTATCTTCCTTCTGCTGAGGGCTTAGAGAAGCACAGACAATGAAAAAGCAAATGCATTTCTCTCCAAAGCAGCAGGAAGGATTCTCTTCTCTTTTACCTTCACTGACCAGTTACCAAGAGGCAAAGGGACACCAAGGGAAAAATCCTGCTCTGTGTGGCAGCTGGTCCAGATGGGAACCTGAGGCTTCACCACATTCAGTAACTTCACTTTTCTACTCATCTGCCTGCTCTGCAGCCTCTCCTTCTGTTTGCTTTGAGCACAAACCCATATTTGTTAACCTCCATCTCTGGGTGATGCTTGCAGGAGCCATCACCTGTATATGAGTACACAAGGCCATGGCTGCAACAGGATCAGGCAGCTCTGGTTACACAGCCTTTATCAGAGATCACACACAACAATTTGATGCTTCTGCAAGCCAGGACCTGGAGACAAGCAATCTCTTGACTTGCAATCTGAACAAGCACTCAGTGTCACAACCCTGAACCAGCTCCTGCTGCAGGAATGAAGGAAACTTCAGTGCTGGGGAGATGCCCAGAGAGACTTGTAGCAATTTTCACTAATTTATCTTTCAGGCAAGAACACTATTTCCCTGTATCTTGGATATTTTTGCAGTTATTCTGTAAACACTGTCAGTGTCCACTCACTCTTCCCTTTTAAGCCTGGACACTATTTACCACCCTGTAGGTGACCCTCTTCTACAAAGACATTTTAAAAGTTGTTTGAACACTGGTCTGAAGTTCAGAGAACTCAGCAGAACACCACATTAATTTGCAGAATATTAGGTTTTATGATTCTGTTCCCATCCTCAAGCATTCAGCCTGCCTTGGTTGGCACCTCAGGTTTTCCTTCTTTTCCTTTTTCAGAGGCCAACTGAGCTCACCTGAGGGGTTTGAGGAACCTGCAGGTCCTGAGAGAAGGGGGTTGGCACAGGGGAAAGGACATCACCCAATGCATTTGCAAGGGTAAAACCCTTGCACTGCAGCCCAGGGGGGTCTGTGCAGCCCTGCAAGGAAAAGCAGATAACAGCTAATCCTCTAGGGCTCAAATCTGGGGGATAAGGAACTCCACACAGTCCTATTCTGAGAGAATAAACCATTTCCCAGTGACTTATTCATGCAATAAAGGAATTTGATGAGTTAACTATTTAGACAAGCCCATGAGTAAGGACAGAATCAACCTACTCTTCCAGGAAGCAACCTACTCATAGCCTTTCATGGAAATCTCCAAATACTTGGGAAGTAGTTGTTTTGCTGTATTAAGGGAAACTTCATCACCCTTCCCTGTGGCTGAAAATGTTAAACATGCACACACTGAAAATGTTAAACATGCTACAATATAGCTAAACCTACAAAGCATGCAGTTTGTAGGTGAGTTTTTAACTCCTTTCCTGAACAGCCTCTGTCTGCCCACTGCAGCCATAAACAATGTCAATCCCAGACCTTCATGCTGTTATTTTCTCCTCTACAGGAACCTGAGTGCTGGAAGTCAGAGTCAAGTAGCCTTGGAATGGCCTTGCAGCCACCAGGACAGATGTGACCAGTGTCAGGAGAGAATGAAAACATCTCCTGCCCTCTGTTTTTCTAAGCAGTGCTGGTTAAAAAGCAGATTTTAGCATCTTTAGCCAGACAGCAGCTACTTTAAAAACAGCAGCAGTATAAATTAATATGATTCAAATGCAATTGGCCTTTCAGTCATTTTTCCCCTAAACAGGACATGTATCAAATGTTTCAGGGGAACAGACAAGGTAAAAAAAAAACCTTTGTCTTCATGCTAAGAGCTGTTGTAGCCTTTCATCCTGAAGACCCAGCAACCCAGAAGAAAAACTAGGAAAAGAAAAAAGGATGAGTCTGTCAGCAGAACTGCTGGAAAACAGTTCTGATCTTTTCAGGAAAACAGCCAAAAATTTCTCTCACGCTGAAGAAGTCAACGCGTTTGAGCTTCCACATTACACAAAGTTTTGTCCTTTTTGCCTGAATACAAGGTTGCTTAAAGCAAGCAAAGCTCAAGGGAGCTGATACACTTGCCAAGGAAGTGTCAACCCTGAGAGATGACAACCTGGAGCAGCCCCAGCCAAACTGTGCAGGTGCCATGCACAGGTCCCTGCTGAGCAGTGGGACCAGCACACAGCACCCCAATCTCACTCAGAGACACCCCACAAACAGAGGAAATCTGCTTGTCCATCCCCCAATATCAAACATTACAAACAGAACAGTTACAGGTAACAAGCTTCTGTGTGTTGTGCTTCTTTGTATGACAAAGCCCTCTAACAAAACCAAGAAATAACTGGAAAGCATCAGCTCCCTGCTTGCCAGGCCAGGCACTGACACCAGCCTGCCTCCCATTAATCAGGAGGAAGTTAGTTAATATTTGAGTAGGCTATTACAGTTCAAGGCAGAGGATTGAGTACACCGTGCCATGCTCTCAACCAGACTCCTTACAAAACAGTTAAAACAAGATAAAGCTGGAGACAAATGCACAGCAAAGACTGTACAGGGCAGAATATATCCTCACAGTGTTTTGGTGACAAATCATGGTATTTCAGGAAACAGGAAGTTCCCCTGGTTTTGGCAGAGTAGAATTAAGCCATGAAATAAGCCCAGTTCTCTGCTAATCCCTGCCTCTGCTGAGTTCACACAGACCGTACTGGCTCTCCTGGTCTCATCACCCAGCTCACGCCACTGGTGCTTTCCACAGAGGAGACAGCTGTCTCAGGAGTGCTGGAAAGGCAGGAGGCCCCAAAAAAGCTCTTCCAAGTCACACCCTGGTGAAACACCAGCTTTTCTGACTGATGTCAGAGCTGACACAGCTCGGTGTACCTGTCCCCCAGCCCAGCAGCACCATGCCCAGGATGTGACCCAGTGGGGGCCTGGGTTTTTAGCACCACAAGCATTTGACAACAGAGCCCACAGCACAGCAACTGCTGAACATTTGGGACTTGCTGGCATTAACTTAAGTGAGGTCAACAACACACGAGGAGATGGAGACAGTTTTGAGAAGGAGAGTATATGAGATCTTTTCTGCCACCACCGCTCTGGTAACAGCCTTAAAATCACAGCTGTAATTCAGGCTCATTTCAAAGCTCCATATCTTCCCTGAAGTCTATTGAGCTGTTCTGCTTTCTGCTCCAGCTATTGATTACTGGGATGGATGGGGTGAGGGGGAACATGAGCCACTGCCTCCCAGCCACTTCTCAGTGATGCCACATCTTGTGACATCACGACTGTCTCCATGGTGACACAGCAACACAACTGAATTGAAACAGGAGGAGGCCAATTAGAACAAGAAAGCTCTTTTGTGGCTGGAACCATAGTAATGAGCAGAAATAAGAGAAGCTGTTATAAAAAAGACATGGTTGTAACAATAAAAAGCTTGCTTTTAGCTTGCTAGGTGAATCCCAAACCATATCTGTATGTGAAATCCCTTCTAAACCAGGAAACCCATGATACCACTAGCTGCATTCCCAGATCCACAGAACGCCTGGATCCAAGAGATCACTTTTCATCTCCCCTCTGTCAAGTTCTCCTCTCCCCTGGAGCCTGCTCACACATTCAGGAGGCTGCTCAGCCCTTGAGCTCGAGGAGAGCACCCAAGCTGAGGTGCCTTTCAGCCTCCACAATTAGCACACACACGTGTGCGGGGGCACACACAAAAGAATCCAAGCCCAGGCCGCCAATGCACAGTGACTCAGCCAGCAAAGGCTCCACCCTCAGGGATGAAGCACACTCCGGGTTTGGAATGGATGACATGAACAAGATCTGGACCCTCTAAATATCTATTCTGATTTATTTTCAACCTCCAAATGAGAGACACACAGGAGCCATCTCAGCCAGAGCCAGCAGCACCATGACAGTGCCAAGTCCGACTCCAGTTGATCCGCGCTTCCCATCCTACGGCGCAGGTTGGTCAGGAAGCACTTGCTGCAGTCCCACAGATGAGACAGCTGCTCCATTGCTCCAGAGTGCCCAGAAGCAACACACAGCTCCAGGAACTCCCCAGGGAGAGCAGCTGCTTGGAGTGTTCCACAGCCAGGCTCTCAGCCTGAGGCACCTCCACTGTGGCTATGCATTCAGCCCATTAAACACCAGTGACGTGCCGTACACTCACCGGATTTTTGTTTTCTCAACCAAGTCAAAAACTGCAGCAGGAGGGAACAAGCTGAGCACAAACTTCCCAAGAAAGGAAGATTGAAGGTGTGAGGCACAGCACAAAGTCAGGGCACCTGGAGCAAGGAGAGCAGCAGCCAACAAAGCCACTGAAGCACAGCAACTCTGCACACACTGGAGGTTAAACCTGCACGAGAAACGCTGCCTCCCACAGCTCCTGGGAGCAGCCCTGTTGTGCTCCTCTCCTGCAATTCCATGGGAAAGCGAGGCATGCAATGCTGCCAGGGCAGGCAGAGCACACAGGTCCCTGGTCCTGGCACCCCCATGGCATGAGGAGGCAGGGCAGCAATCTGCTTGGCAGCTGCTCTGTGATAAGAGGCACAGCTGCCCAAAACTGAGTTGCCTTAGAAAAAAAAAAAAGATGCTGAAAAGCACCATAAGAATTAGGATAAATTAGATTTAACAGGTGCCCTCAACCTCTGCAGAAGCATTTTTTGGTCCTAACCCATTCAAGTGAGTCTTTGTACATAACCCTTGTACCAGCCCCTGCATCTGTCAGGTGAGGTTATTTCACATGCAGCAGCAGAACCTGAGGTAAGGCACTAACAGTGACTGGGGTTCTTGCTGGGATTCACCATTAAAAATGAGCCATCCTGTGGCACACGGCTGAGAAATGGGACAATGGCACTTCCTCAAGCCACTGTCACCTCTGAACACAGCTGGTTCAAGCACAGCTTTTGGCACACGGCTTCTGCAGAGCTGCACCTGAGTGGCTCCAATTTCCAAACAGCAGAGACCCTTCAAAAGGTTTGTGTTCATGTTTTAGTATATTCTGGACCCTGTGTTCCTGCTTTACCAGCTCCTTCACCCAGATCTGCAATCACATGCACCTGCTGCCTGCACACACCATCACCCACACCCAGAGCATGTTTGCTAACAGAGCAAGAACTAGCACAGAGCAGAAAACATGATTTTCTCTGTGAACCAGGCCTTGCAGCAGTAGAAAAAGCATCAGCTACAGTAGGGAAAGAAACAGGCAGAGGCAGAAAAAATGGCTTTGGAAATAACCAGCCTCTAAAGTTATTTTTAGAGCTGCCTCCCCCAACACCCAAGATATTCAGAGCCGTTCAAAAAAATATAAATCAAAGGTAAGTGCACAAATAGCACTGCCAGGAGCAGGCAAACAGTGCTTCAAAGTTACTGCTGCCACCAACAGCGATGGCTGGCCTGCTTCTGCTCCATTCAAGCAGCCTCCTCAGCCTGGGCTCTGCTTTGCTGTGCCACAGTGAGCGCAGGGCAGCCAGCCCAGTGTGCTGGGCACTGCACACAGTGCCAGCCGGGCACTGCGGTCCCGGGGGAAAGAACAGCGCCTCCATCCCCTTGGAGAGCACGCAGGTACAGAATCAATGAGATTGGAAAAGACCCCTGAGACTGAGTCCAACCTGTGACCAAACATCATCCTGCCACCTAAACCAGGACTGAGCGCCCTGAGCCGCCTCCTCTGAGACCGAGTCCAACCTGTGACCGAACATCATCCTGTCAACTAAACCACGGCTGAGCCTCCTGAGCTGCCTCCTCTCCAGGCTGCGCCGGGTGCCCCATTCCCTTCCCTGGACAACGGGGCTGTGTCCCTGCGCACTCTCGGAGCGGCACTCGGAGCTCACCCGGCCCGGCCCGGCCCCGGCCCCGCGGGCAGCGCCTCAGCAGCGGCCCGGCCCGGCCCGGCCGGCGCTCAGCTCGCCCTACGGCCCTGCTGCAAAGCGCGGCGGCCGCAAAGCGCGCCCGGCGGCGGCCAGGGCAGGGCAGGCAGCGCCCGGGGCCGGGGCCGAGCGGGACCCCCCGGCCCTGGGACCGCCCCCCCCCGGCCCGGGATCTCCCCCCCGGCTCCGGGATCAATCCCCCACCCCCGGCCCGCAGCGCCCCGGGCTGGCCCGGCCGCTCCCGCTGCGGCCCCCGGAGCAGCACACCGCCCCCGTGCGAAATCCGCCCTGGGCCCGTCTCGCCAGCAGGCACCGGGCAGCTCCCAGCTCCAGCTCCCGGGGCCCAGGCGGCTCCTGCTGTCACTGAATCACTTGGGCTGGAAAACACCTCTGAGACCACTGGGTCTAACCTGTGATCTGTCCTCACCTTGTCACCGCCCCAGAGCACCCAGTGCCACATCCAGTCCTTCCCTGGACACTTCCAGGGAAGGGGACTCCACCATGTCCCTGGGCCAGTGCCTGACCACCCTGTCTGTGAAGAAATTCCTCCTAATGTCCAACCTAAACAGCTTAAGGACAGTGTCCTCTCATCCTGTTGCAGGCTGCCTGGGAGCAGAGGCTGGTCGCTGCCCTGAGGACACCACTCAAGATGTTCTTCCTTTTATCTCTTAACCTGCACATTTCATCAGTCCTGATGCACTACAAAGAGGAATTAAAGCATCCACAGATGAACACCCAAAAGGCAGGGATCTCTTCTGGCTGGGGCGCACACAGGGCCCCAGTGTGTCAGAGGGAACGTGTGACTGTCAGAGCTGTGTGTCCAGCAAAGCCTCACATGGCTGAGACAGCGAGCAGCAGCCACAGCAGCAGCCACCCAGGCATGGTGACAGCAGCCACAGCTCCATCAGGCCTTTTGGCTGCCCTCCCCAAAGCCCTGATTCCCCCAGCCAGCCTGGTTCAGTGCTTGACTCATGTGAGAAGAGCTCCTGGGAGGGAGCAGGGCCTGGAGGGCTGCACTGGCAGCGTCTCCTCAGCACCTGGGTGCTCTGCAGCACTCATCTCCAGCAGGGCCCTCAAAGGAGCAGCGATAAAAGTTAATGTGTGGCACCACACTGCTGGTCGTGCAGCAGCGAGAAGATTGCAGGGTGACAGCAACGCTGACACTGAACCTGTGCCAAGAACAAAGGCCAACAGCAGCAGCACCGTGGCCAAGGCAACAGGCTGCTGGTGAGCAGGGCTCTGCTTCCCAGCATCCAGGATTCCCTGCTCAAGGCCTGGCGCTTGGCACGCTGCAAACCTAAGCATCACTGAAACCCAATACGTTGGAAATAAAGTAGCTGCTTTGTCCAGAACCAGGAGCTCAGAAGGTGCAAGCACTGTCCCAACACCCTCATACTTCCAAGGGATCAGACTAAACACTGTTTCAGGCACTGGGAGAAGTCTTCCAGCTCCATTCCACCAGCATCCATCTCCCCAGAGCCACCTTCTCCCCAGGAAAGCACCAGCCCAGGCAGTACAAGGCTGGGCATTACAGCAGTCCTGCACTGCCAGGGAGCTTGCTGTGCTGAGAGGCCAGAATTCCCAGTCTGGGCCTGCTGCTGGAGGGGCAGCTCAGACTGGCAGCTGCTCAACGGAGCACACCAAAGCCTGGAAGAGTTCCTGCACAGAAATGTTTGGGGCATGCTGAGGGACTGAAAAGCCTCAGGGTTCAAACAAGGGAAAGGAGGGCTCCCAACAAAGCAGCCACTGCAGTGACCTGAGAGCCCTGGCAGGGCCCAGGACCTGTCCTGCACACATTGTTCTCCACAGAGCAGCACTGACCAGGCTGGCAGCCAAGCACAGACACAGCTCCTAACGAGGGCCTGCAGCAGGGTCCAGGCACTCCCTCAGGGACAACCCCACAGCAGCCTTTGGGACACCTTCTCTGGCTTCAGATACAGGTAGCTGGCTTATGTGTAAGGCCTAAGAGGGATGCAGCATTTACACTTCAACCTCTGAATTTGAACTTCTAATTCAATGCAGCTCTAGATATGCCCACTCTGGGTATGAAGTTTAGGCTTGGAGATCCCTCCTGCATGCAGCAGATGCCTGGCTGGGCCCTGTTCAGGTAGATCTTAACCACTCCCAGAACAGAAACAAAACAGGACAAATAATACTTAGAAGTTAGACTAATCTTATGAAAAGAACTTGTAATAAAAATTCCCTTTTATGAACTCTTAAATAGCTTTCAGCTTTCATCAAACATCACGTTGCACTATGACAGTGCATCAGCAGAAAAGCATAAGCAACTTCTGATCTCCACTTCAATTCCAGCTCTGACAGACCAGCACCACAGGTAAGAATTTACCTTTGAAACATTCACCACTCAAGTTTCTTGGTCAAACTTCAAACTGAAGAGACAAAACAGCAGCTTAAGCTTTGATCTCTTGGAACTAGGTTCAGAAAAGATGCCACCACAGTGAAAAGATTTTCACTGCAGTGAAACCTGGATGTCTGAATGAAGAGCACTAAATGGGATACACAAGACTGACTGTCAACACACCCTTGATGTAAATACTAGTGCTAAGGTTTAAAACTTATGCACATTCCTTTTCAAGTACTGCTGTCTGATGCACCAAGCTACAGCCTGGCTCGGGTGAGTCCCCTTAGAGACTGGTTTCATGTTCTTGGTGTTCCCAGAGAAACTGAGAAACTGCACCCCCCTAGACCATGCAGAGCAGAGGGGATAACCCAGTTCTGCATGCACAGTCTGTTCAGGGGATGCTGCAGCACCTGTGCAGGCATCAAGCACCCTGCCTGTGTGCCAGCAGGTGCATGTGCCCCTCTGCCTTTACTGGCAATTCACACTGCAAGGCTAAGGAGGAAGGAAGGAGGAGAGAATCAGAACTCAGCTGCTTTCTTAGATGTACAGAAATTTGGGAAGAGGCCTGGCAGTGCATAACCCACAGCCCTGTCCTCTACAGAAATGGAGCAGTCTCCAGACCTGGGGGACCATTAACTCCCTCAGCAATGCTTGTCACCTTCTGTGACAGCAGATCAGCAGCCACATTGAGCTATGTCAACACTGGGACTGGCCTACCTAATGCTGCCCATTTATTTAATTAGAGACCAGACTCATGTGGGCAGATGGATCTGAGCACTTACCTCGCTGTTTTCAGTGAAAATTACAAATACTTTTCAATGGTGCCTTTTGCATTCACCAGCCAGACCCTAGCAGAGCAGAAGTTGTTTCCTCTTGCTTCTCCAGGGGACAGAAGGTTGGTACTTAATGCACCGATCTGCACCAAAGGGCCAGCAATTAATTAATTCTGCAAGATAAATTGAAGTGGACAGAATTTCTGAATATTTTCTCCTCTCCTAAACTGGCCCATCTGCAAATAGTTTAACTTTTGCCTGTTTAAAGGCAGCTTATGTTAAACCCTGGTGTCATTCTGCACCCCACTTCTTCTGTCTATGTGGGAGACCAGGAGAGAAGGGAAAGAAACTCATTTTTCCATGAGCGCTTTTGGAGAGACCCAAATTCACCATTCCCAACTGCAGCTCTCACAGAACTTTATCCAACGCCTGAACTCTAATCGCCTTTCACAGCGAACAGCAATCATACTTAGCACTGCTCCCCTCCCTTTTAAATCTGCTCTGATAGAAAACACACTGACAACTTTTCACTGCAGAAATTACAGGGGATTTTTCTTGAACAAGGCCACCCGCCTGCACAGCCTTAATCCTTCCAACTCACATATGTCCCTGTAACTTGCACTGCTCTGAATCCAATTATGCCTCTTCAATCCATTAAAAATATTTGAGGCTGTTGTGCAGGTTGCACAGAGCAAGAGTATCAGCTGAAGAGGCACAACCAGGCCCTGCTGTACCACAGCTCTGCAGGTGGGCATGAAGTGGGTTATGAGAAAAATTAAAGTGTCACGGTGACTTTCACACAATCCAGTGACTAGCTCACTCCAGACCATCCCAGTCTGGGCTCAAACAACAAGAAAATCCATACAGGAGACAGGACCTGACACCCAGCTGTTTGTAAATGCCCGGCTGTCATTAGTTATCCATGAAAGCTTTCACATCTCTCTTGCTCTGGCAGCACACACGGCTGGGAACATGCTCACAGAGCAGCAGGTCTCCCGTGCATCAGCTGGGGCAGCAGAATAACCTCGAGCTGAGCAGTCAGAAGTGTCCACAAACCCAAACTGCACACCACACACAGATCAAGCACCCAACCACTGACATACAGAGCTGTGAGCAAAGCAAGCTGACAACATGTGCTGTGACACTGGCTACAGGGACCTGTGGGGCTCCCAGCACACTGTGCTTTGCTGATCCCACTGGACTGTACAGACAGACAACCCACACTTCACAGAAACCAAGTTCTTCCCTTATCACCTTTGCTACCCAGGGTCTCCTTGTCTTTTCCAGGCTGGCATAGTGCATAGTAGTTACACTCCAGCACTTCCCCAGATCCTGGGGTCCTCAGCTGCACCCCAAAGTTACACTGCCATGACAGAAGTGGGACGAAGTAGCAAGCTAGATGCAAAATTAGCATGCGGCAGTTCGGCATTTGCACCTTAAAGATGAGGTTTTAGGTTTTCCACACCTGCCAACAACAGACAAATTCTGCAGATAACCCTCCTCCAAGTATCTGGGCGCAAACACACATCAATACTTATCTGAAAGCCAAAGAGACTGAATTTGATCAATAGTTACAGCTTTCTCCATGCCTTCAAGCACATGTAACTTCATAGCACCAAATGCCTGTTGGAAGAGCAATTACCAGCAAAGTAATTTGGACCCTCTGGAATCAAGTCTGCCAACTTACACGACTTGGCAATCTGGCTTGTTATCATCCCACATGATTGGAATTTATTTTAGGATTCAATGCCACATGCTGTGGGTTTTTTTTTTCCTCTCTTTTCTTCTTTTCCTCTCCCAAGTGACAAGCTACAGCCTAGGATTCAGAGGTCCTAATTCCATTCTCATCTCAAAGACATTTCCTGCCCACCCTGGGGTCAAGGTCTTGGCAGAATAAGTGATATTAGCACTACCAACAGCATCCTGCAAACAATCCTCCTTTTTGAGCCTCTTTATCAAGCCTGGAGTAGAAATTAAGAGCTACATCCACTGACTGCTCACAACCAACCGCAACATCCTCACCGTCCTGCAAGGCACACTAAAGCCGGGTTGCACCTGCAGTTAAATCCCCAGGGGTTCAGCCTCAACTCCTGCACAGGGCGAGCCTGGGCTGCCACACCAGGTACCTTCAGCCAGGACCTGTTCTCCCAGGCTAAAAAAAGAGACTTTTCAGAGCCAGCTCTGGGCGGGAGGTGCCAGCTCGCTGCGCTGCGAAATGTCAGCCTTCAGCTCCGTGCCTCGCCCAGACAATTCGCTTTTCTTCTCCAGGGGAGGAAGAATCCGAACGCCTCTCCAAAGAAAGGGCCCGTGTCCCCCGGCGGGGAACCCATTTCGTGAAGCGCCGCTTCCCTCCCTGCGGCACCCAGAGCCTCCGGAAGGGCCCGAAGCCCCGGGCCGGGCACCGGCCTGACCCCGCGCGGCCCCCGGGGACGGCTCCAGCGGGGCTGGCAGCGGGCAGCGCCCACCCCCGCCCGGCCCGGCTCCCGCGGCGCAGGCGGCATGCGGGGGAGGAGGAGGAGGATGGAGCGGCCCCCGGAGCCCAGCCCGGCCCGGAACCGAGCGGGGCGGCCCCGGCGCTCCCACGGAGGCCCGGGACGCGCGTGGGAAGCGGAAGGGGCGGCGGGCCCGGCAAGCGGCGGAGCAGCGGCAGCAGCGAGGGAAGGAGGGAGGGAGGGGGCGGCACCCCCGCCCGCAGCCATGCAGGGCCCGGCTCGGCGCCCCGCTCGCGCGGTCACTCACATTGCCTGAGGAGCTCCAGACACAAAGCCATGGGAGACACAAAGAGGGGCGGAGGGGACCAGAGAGACGGGGGGGGCGCGGGGCGAGGGCGCTCGGCCCGGTCTGGGTCCCGCGGAGGGGAGGAAGAGGAGGACGAGCCGCCAGCGGGGCCGCTCGCGGTCCGGGGCCGCTCCGGCTGCTCGTACGGCCGCCGCTGGAGAAGGGAGGAGACGCGCGGAGCCGCCGCCGCACTCACCGCGCCCGCCCGCCGCTCCGGCCGCGCGCCCGGGCGGGGCCGCGCATTAAACGGCCGCCCCGCCCCGGGACCGCCCCGGCACCGCCCCGCGCCCGGGCACGGCACCGCCCCGCGCCCGCCCCGCCGCGCTCCCACGGCCGCGCGGGTCCCTCCGCCCCGCCGGACACGCGGCGGGACCCCCGACAGTACCGAGAGGGGACACGGGCGGCGGCGACCGCTACCTCAGCGCCGCTGCCGCGGGGGGAGCCTAGCGCTGCTGAACAAAGCGGGCGCCGCTCCCACCCCACGCGGGAGCTTTGTCTCCTTGTCTCGGTGACATCTTCCCCAGCGCGGCCGCGGTCCCACCCACGCGCAAACGCGGGTTTGGCTGAAGGAGCCCTCCCGTTTTCCCCGCTCCAGCCGCGGAGCGGGCGCGGTGGGACCCCCGTGGGCGGAGGTGCAGGGGCGCAGCGCTGCCGCCACGCACCTCCTGCAGCATCGCCGAGAGGAACCCTCCTGTGCAGAGGGAAACACATGGAAAATGAACAAGTGGGACAAGGAGGTTTCCTTTGTGGGTGTTTTCCCCTGGTCCTAGATTTGCTGGTGGAGTTCTTCCCCGCTGGGCGTGGGGAGAGGGATCGGAAGCTCAGCGGGTGCGGGCGGTGTGTTGGGGCTGTGCTTTGAGCCTCCCCTGGGGCTGCCAAAGCAGGGCTAATGGAGGATAGAGGTGTGGAGGGGAGCAGGGCTGCCACAGCGTGCGGGCTGCAGGAAGAACCTGCTGGGCAGAGCCACCCGGCTCTGCGCCCCGGGCACAGCCACGCTGGGTGCTGCAGGAGCATCCAGCTCTATCCCTCAGATCCTGCCCTGACACATGGAGCTCATGAGCCCGGGACAGCTCTGCGAGGCCGGAGTCGCTCTGTGTGGCGTCTGAACGAGACGGGCAGTGGGTGCGGGCACTGGCGGTGCTGGGCCCTGGGCAGGGCCGGGCCGTGCGAGCCCCGGTGCTGCCGCGTGGCCCCTGCCAGCAGAACGTGTCCTGCCCTGGCCCCTCGCTGCTACCATCACTCCTCGGTGCTGGGATTTATTGATGGCTCGCTGGGCTCCCAGCACTCGGAGAGGGGCTGGTGTGCAGCAAGGAGCGATCAAAGCGCCGTGGGAAACAGCGCGCTGAGCTCAAGCGCTGCCGGCTCCGCAGGCAGGACCGAGCCGCCGCCGCCCTCGGCGTTCAGCAACAGAATCGCTACGGATTTGCTGCTTCCGCTCTTGGAAGCAGCAGCACAATGGGGCTGAAGGAAAATTTGGTCAGAGTCAGTCCTGAGCCTTGGGACCTTCAGCCTAGGGCCTCCCCACTCTGCTGCCTACCAAGGAAAAAAGGAAACTTGTTTTCAGTTCAGGGTCTCCCACATAGCTCTGAACTGCCAGTCTCTTCCTGAACCTTCAGAAATACCCAGGTCATGGCTCAGTAGATGGAAAAGATAATGGGAAAGTGTGAAGGAGAAGAAAACAACCCAAACCAAGACATACACAAAGAAACCCTCATTTGCCTGCACTGTCTGACATCCTGAAAATGCTCCAGGCTGTTTGCAGAGCCTCACTCAACCCCACCCGGCCCTGCTCTCCTGGCACATGTGTGTCTGTCTCAGCTAAGGCTGTCCTTGGCTGCTGCAGGGACTTCCCCAGAGATGGCACAAGCCTTGTCAGAGGGGCTGAGCATCACCAACAGAGGGGACACAAAGGGGCACCTGTGACTGTGTGGTGTCAGGGCAGCTCTCTGCTCACCTGGGTCACAAGGATGGCCAGCACGTGGGGATGCCACCAGGCCCCTTGGCCTGAGGAGAGACCTCAGGAGTCTGTGTGCCTGACACACTGCCCTCCAGCCAGCTCTCCTCACGGGCAGAGCACAGCACTGTGCACGGACTCCTGGTGCTGCCCTCCCAGAGGCTCTGAGTGAGCTGAGGCACCCCTTGGTGCTTTGGCTTCTCCCCTCCCACGAGGACAGCACCAACTCCCTTTCCTGCTATCAAAGCTGATAAAAGCAAGCAACAAGAAGGACTTGTCTTTCTGACCATGTCAGCAAAGGGAAATGCTGGCAGCTGCCTTTGTTTCTACTCCTTTGTAGATGATCCCTGCTGGGAGAAGGCAGGCTGGGCCAGGACCTTGGAGCCGTGCTCACCTCCCGTCTGTGCCAGCACAGCATCCCACAGCGTGGCTGCAGCCCCCCCTTCCTGGGGACCTGGGCATTTCTGTGGGCTCAAACCCACTGCAGCTGGTTCTGTGTGCCAGCCACGTGCTTGCAGCAGGCAGGGGCTCACAGCCCTTGGTGCTGCCTGTGGGAGTGCTGAAACCTGGCAGCAAAGAGCACCGGGCACATAAAGACAGGGATGGTTTGGGTTGGGGGTGGAGCCGAGAGCGGGGCTGTGGCCGTGGCTTCCGGGGGAAAAGGGAGCGCTGGCTGGGCACAGGGCGGTGCTGGAGTTTCCATAATAACAAGGCAAAGATCAGAGGTGAAAATTGAATTGACAAATGTGGACAGAAACAGCTGTCATGAATTTCTTTTTGTCCCACAGACACATGAATACATCACAGAACGTGTGTGCGTGCCCTTTTTTCCTCTGCAAACACTGATGGAGCATGCAACAGAAATCTTTCCCTGGCACACACACATACACACACACACGCTCTCCCTCTAATCCCTTTCCTGCTTGTATGTCAGAGAAAGCTATTTCTGGAACGTGAAATCTAGGTCAAAAAGAAGGAGAAAATCTGAAGGGAATGATAGCAGTCCCTCCCAAAGGCCGTGTGGGGTCAGCTCAGGCCGAGGGGATTAGCAAGGGGCCGCAGTGGTGCTTCAGCCCCGGCCCAGCCATGGCTCCTGGCCTGGTGTGAGCTCCCTTCGCCTTCCCACCGCTGCTGCTTCCCCACACAGGAGAGAAGGCCATGACAGCCAAAAGGAGTGCAACAGAAACTGCCTGCCCACACAGAGCCCGGGATCATGGCACACCGAGGAGGAGAAGGAGGAGGAAGATACACGACTTTCCCAGAAGCCGTGGAAACTCGTCCCACAGTGAGCCAGCCCTTGGAGGGTGCAGGCACTTAGGCACTTTGTCCTTCCTCCTAAGCACAGCCCTGCAGCCCCTGCAAGAGCACCAATGCCAGGGTCCTGTGTGCCTTCCCCCAGCACAACCATGGGCCCTGAAGCCAGCTCTCTAATTTAGTCACAAACAGGGAAACAAAAGCAATACAAAGAAGACAGGAAACAGGTGGGAGACAGAGGGCAGTTGTTCTGTCCTGACCTTTGGGAGTATCTCTCCCAGGCAGTGCTCTCCTGCCCAGCCTGGGCTTGGAAAAGTTCTGGTACATGGAGGGCACAAGGTGCGTGCAGCCCTGGCCTCCCTGCAGGAGATCTGGACACAGGATAAGGAGCTGGACACCTGAGCTTTTTGGGAGCAGGCTGCTGAATCCCAGGGCAGGATGCTCTGAGCAAGGGTGGTGTTACCAGATGGCACAAGGAGGACTGGGGAGAGCTCGAGTACAACTGGCTTGGTGTGAGCTTTCCCTGCTGTATTTGCTTGCTCACCTCTGCTTTCCTGTTTCCCCTGGACATCAAATACTCTGCTCTGCATTGCAAGCAGTCTATTAAACAAGTAATTCCCAGAGCTGCCTCTAATAAGCAGGAGCCGGGGCTGGGGAGCCTTTTGTGGTGCTGGGAGCGGGCGCGGCTGTCACTGCAGGCCTGGCAATTAGAGGAATGGGTTCCACTGGGGCTTTTGAGTCTCCGGCTGTGCGAGGCACAAAGCTTTGTTTAAGGCTGATCAAGGGCAGCTCATCATCTGTCTCGCTGGCTGTCAAACGGGAGCTAATTGCCCTGTAATGTGCCGATGACACAGGCATTAGTGGGAGGAACTGGCGTGGCAGGGGTGTGACAGCTGTCAGGGCTCTCCCCCGTGCTCCCCACACACCGCGCATGCAGCTTCCTGCCCCTCCTCCTGCCCTCAGACGGTGCCCAAATCCCTCTGCTTCAGCATCCAACCCCCACATGGCCCTCAAGGAACAAGAAGCCTGTGTTGGCCCCAGAACTGCTGCTGCTGGTGCCTCTTTAGGATGTGTCCCTGCACAGACAAAAGCGTGGTGGTCCCCATTGCTCTGGGCTGGTGCACAGATGCTGGATGAAGGAAGGTGTCCCTGGGATGTGTCTGGATCAGGGCTCTTAATGGTGTCATCCCAGAGCCCTGCATGGAGCAGAGGCCTCGAGTGACCGTTACATCTGCAGGTGACAGTGCACCCACCCCTCCCCGTGTGTCCAGGCTGATGCCACCAAGCTGCCACCTGCTGCTTGGGAGGCCCCTCCCCTACACCACCAGCCACTTAGAGCCTCGGGGATGCACAGAAAAGGCCCTGGGAGTACTCGTTGACAGCAGCAGAACATGAGCCAGGTGTGCCCAGGTGGGCAAGAGGCCAATGACACCTGGCCTGTACCAGCCATGGGGTGGCTGTCCCCTGTGACTGTCCCCTGCGCTGAGCACTGGTGAGGCACCTCATGTGCTGTGTCCATTTGGGCCCCTGTGACAAGAAAGACATTGAGGAGCTGGAATGTATCCAGGGAAGGAAATGGAGCTGGGAAAGGGGCTGGAGCCCCAGGAGCAGCTGAGGAAGCTGAGGGGCTCACCCTGCAATAAAGGAGGCTCAGGGGGGACCTCACTCTCTACAACTTCCTGAGAGGAGGGTGCAGCCAGGTGGGGATCAGGCTCTTCTCCCAAGTAACAAGTGGCAGGATGAGAGGAAATGGCCTCAAGATGCACCAGGAGAGGTTTAGGTTTAGGTTGGATATTAGGGAAAGCTCTTCATGGAAAGGGTGCTCAGGCACTGGCACAGGCTGCCCAGGGCAGTGGTGGAACACATCTCTGGAAGTGTTCAAAAAACTTGTGGATGTGGCACTCGGGGACATGGGTTTGTGGTGGCCTTGGCAGTGCTGGGTTAACAGTTGGACTTGATCCTAAAGGGCTTTTCCAATCAAAATAATTCCATGATTTGCAAGGGAACTGAGCCCAGATGGCTGATTAGAGGTGTGAGTGCTGTCCAGATGTGTCTCCTGCCTCCCACATCCTGTGCATGCACAACCACAGATGCTCCTCTCTGCTCCTCAATCCTCCACCAAAACCCTTTCCCTCCCCAAGGCCCAGCAGCCAATGTGAAGGGCTGGGGGATGCTCTGGGAACCAGCAGAACTGTGCTGGGTCATGTCAGAGAGAGGTGGCACCCAGGCATTTTGGAAGCCCCCTCTGTGCTGTGCCTGCTGCTGCTGCCCGGTGCCAGCCTGGACCTGTGGCAGCACTGAGCTCAGCAGCACTGAGAGCAAGGAGAGGGCTGTGGGACAGGGGCAGCCAGGTGTGGGGAGTGGGACAGAGCAGAGCAGAGAGGGTGGCAGGAAGGAGGGACAGGGCTGAGCAAACAGCCCATCCCTCCCAGGGATGTCCTCCAGTTCCTGCCTCATCCTGGGGACCTTGACTGGGATGGCTCTGCAGCTCAGACCACTGAAGGGAGATGTTCCATGCCCATATCCCTGGGGAGGAAGGTCTGCATCCAGGCAGGAAGGCTGCAGTGCCTCCTCCCCATTCCCCACTCTACCCAGAGCTGGGATGTGCTGTCTCCCACTGACAGCCCATCCCATCCCATCCCATCCCATCCCATCCCATCCCATCCCATCCCATCCCATCCCATCCCATCCCAGTCCTGTGGTAGCTTTGCCCACAGCAGATGAGCTGAGGCTGCTCTGAACCCCCCTTGGTGCCAGGGCTGGTGCTGAGAGGCCCCATCCTGCTGGGGACCCATGGGGATGGGATGTGCTGCCTCCACAGACAGCCCTGGGGAGGTTCTGCATTCCTCCTGCCTGCTCTGCCACCTGCCTTGCACCATGAACAGGCGCCACCATGTTCAGGAACACCAAGGCATCACCTTTGCTAACCAGTTCCCAAAATTATCCCCAGGATGGGACCTCTCAGCTCCTCACACCTTGTGCTACACCTGAGCCCCATCTGGAGCACCGGGGCTGGCCAGAGCTGGGAAGGGCACAGGTTGCCTTGGAAAAATTGATGCAAAGTGATGCAGACCAAGTGACTTGGAGCATTATGGAAATGCTGCCATGGCTCAGCACAGGGATGCTGGGCTCTGGGGCTTGGGAATGCTTGTTGGTGCCTTAAAACTCAGTGCAAGATCTGTTTGTACTCCACAGCCAGGGATGTTGGGTTCTCTATGTGTCATCACAGAGTCACAGAATGGTTTGGGTTGAAAGGAGCTTAAAGCTCATCCAGTCCCACCCTTGTCCTGGGCAGGAACACTTTCCACTAGACCAGGTTGATCCAAGCCCTGTCCAACCTTGGATCAGCTTTGTCCAGCCTCGGACACTTGCTGCTCTGGGCAACCTGTGCAAGCACCTCACTAACCTCTAAGATCTTCCTGGAGCCTTCTCTTTTCCAGGTTGAACATTCCCACCCTCTCAGCCTATCTCCGGAGCAGAGGGGCTCCAGCCCTTGGAGCATCATCTCCATGGTATCCTCTGGAGTTGCTCCAGCAGCTCCACATCTTTCTTGTGTCAAGGGCCCCAGAGCTGGAGTCACTCTCCAGGAGGGGTCTCATGAGAGCAGAGTAGAGCAGGAGGAATCTCCTCCCTTGACCTGCTGGTCACACCTCCTTTGACACAGAGCCCAGAGCCTGTCTGCCATTCCAGCACCCACATCCAGCTGCTGCCCATCCTCTCGGCCGCACAGCAAGCCCCAACACGCCCCAAAAGTCACGGTCAGCCACGGCCGGGGATGCAGGTAGCCGAGCCCAGCGCCTCGCATGCCCGAGAGCCCCCAGGCAGTGCCAGCCGTGTCCCTGTCCCCGCACGCCGCGGCACTCACTGCTGTTGGTGGGCAGGGTCCTGCTGCCGCTGAGGCTGCCCGTGGGCGGCGGGGAGATGGAGCGGACGGAGCCCGTGTCGTCCTCCTGGGAGCAGCCCGCCTGGATGGCGCGGAGGTAGCTGTGGCTCCGGGATCGGAAGTAGCTGGGCAGAGGCAGGTCCAGCACCTCCGCAGCCGCCGACTCGGCCTCGCTGTAGGTGGAGTCGCAGACGGGCTCGTACTGCTCCCCCAGCTCCGGCTCGGGTGCCTGCACGGGGACAGCACAGTCAGCCCCTGCCTGCGGCCGCCCTTCCTTTCCCTTCCTTTCCCTTCCTTTCCCGTCCCGTCCCGTCCCGTCCCGTCCCTCCTGCTCCTCGCCCTCCGGCCGCTCCTGCAGGTCCTGCTCAGGGCAGGGGGGACGGCAGGTCCAGTGGTCAGTGGTCAGTGGTCAGTGCTGCTGGGCACAGGGTGCCCGGGGCTCTCTGCTGAGAGAGGGAAGAGGGCCCCTCCTTGGAGGGGAGAGGGTCCCAGCTTGTGGAGTAGGGGACACTTACCAGCACAGTGCCTGTAAAACACCCCCAGTCCTGCTGCTGAGAGCACCTGTGGCCAAGATCCCAGTGCAAACTCTGCCAGGGCCTCATCCCAGCACAGCTGGGATACCTCAGCCTGAATGTGAGAGCCCACCAGGGCATGCTTGCTCCTCGGGGGAGAATGTGGGGAGACAGCAGGGGAGAGCTGTGGGCTGGGGGACAGCCCCCACACTTGCCTAGGGTGGGTCTTGGAATCCACCCCAGCCCCATCCCTGGTGAGGGCCAGGAGAGGGCTTGGCTGTGGCCAGGGGTGAGCAGGGCTGGGGCAGCTCTCCCACTGCACTCCCCTTCCTCCCTCCTGCCCACAACCCTGCCTTGCTGTCCCATGGCAGCTGCTGGGCAAACTCGGTCTTGGGAGAGGCTCAGCCAGGTCAAACCAGACCCAGCCCAGAGCAGACTGGTCTGAAATACAGGTGAGAGATGCTGAGACTGGCCCTGTTGCCCACATCCATCTCTCCTGGCCCTTTCTTTCTCCTGGCACACAAGGACATTGTTTCTGCCCAGCACTGGCATCTGAGCTCCATGAGGTTTGGCTTAAGAAGTTCATCTGCTTTCCCCTTAAAACTGAGGGTCCCTAAGCCCCTGCTGGGCCCAGGACTCAAGCTCTCCAGCTGCCTTGCAGTGCCTGGGTAAGGAGTGCTGTCTCCTTCTCCTCCTCTTTTCCTTCTCCTGCCACTGGCCTGGGCATGGGCTGACCCCAGAGCCCACCTCACACCCTGCCACGGGTGTCCAGGCTGGCCCCAGAAAGCTCCATGAGGAAGGATGAGAGAAACGCCAGTGGGACAATACCTGCTCTCCATGGGTAAATATCTGAGGGATAAGTGAGGGGGGTCCAAAGATCTGGAAGAAAGAGTTGGAGAAGGTTAAAGGCCAAGAACAGGGAGCCCCTCACACAGACAGTGACTGCACAGGGACTGAGCACAAGGGGAGCAGGGGGCTGTCCCCTGGGGCCACTGCTGCTGACACTTCAGTACAAACTGCAGAGCTCGTAAGATGCCAAGCGAGGCCACACGCCCCTCAGACAGTGGCACGGACACGGCAAAGCTCCACAGGACACCTCAACCACGGGAGAAGCTGCTGAGCATTCAGCCTGCTGTGTGCACCATATCCATGTACACCACAGGGGACACTGGGGACACCGTGCTGGGACAGCCCTCTGCACACAGGGGCAGCTGCACAAGGTGGCTGTGGCTCCCACTGAGCACCTCTGGGTAGCCCCCAGCACTGGCCACACCTCAGAGCCCACAGAGCCGTGGGCAGCCCGAGTGCTCCGTGTGGGGGGAGCTGTCCTGCAGCCTGCAGGGCTGGCCTGGCCACCTCGCTGCTGTCCCCCTGTGCCAGAAGAAGCCACACAGAAGCTGTTCTGCCTCCCCAGCAGAGCAAAGCCACGGCACACATATGGACAGAGTCCTGACAGACACTGCACTGCCCGAGGGCACGGCTGCCTTCTCCTCCTCCTCTCCACCCTCAGGGCTTTGCCTGGCACCGCCTGCCCTGGATGACCCTCTTGGGGAGAATGTAGGCTCAAAGTGTGCCTGAGGGAAGAGGCTTGGCTCTGGGAATGGGCCTGGCCCTCTTGCACAGGGCACAGCTCATGGTGGGGCTTGGCAGTGCTGGGGTCACCAGCTCTGTCCCCCTTGGTGTGACCGGAGGTGCTGACATATGCACCTGGTGATCCCTGGACTGCCAGAGGTGGAGCTGAGTGGGACCGAGCAGAGGGGATTTGTCTGTCAGAGTTAGGGGTGTTTCCATGTGGGAAGACACTGGGGTCTGGCTGGACACACAGGGAAGGTGGTGGAGGTCGCACTGAAGTGAGGGCAGGGCAGGAACTGCCTCTGGCACTGAGATGGATGAGACCAGCACACACTGACCATGAACCAGCTCCATTCTGGACCAACAGACATGCAGTTTGTGGGAGGCCTCTCAATCCTGACCAGCTGCAGCTGAGCTCTCTGGTTTTCAGGGGACAGTGGCAGAGTGCCTGTGTTGGCAGCAGCCCCCCGTGTGAGCGGGTGCTGTGGCAGTCGGAGTGTCCCCAGCAATCCCAGTGCCACCAGCCTGGCTCTGGGCTGGCTGCCTGTGCAGCTCCTGGCTCATCATGGGCTGCTCAGACCCTTCAGCTCCAAGACCCTCCTGATGTCTCTGTGGGGCTGCTGCACTCAGCTCCTGGAAGCAGCTCTGGACATGGACAGAGCACAGAGCCATGGTCTCCTGCAGGGACTTCAGCACGGACTGACACGCAAAGGACGAGGACACGGTGGTGCTGACCCCGCTGTGCACTGAGACACCCAGCACATGGCTGCTGCTGCTGCTGCTGCTGCTGCTGCACAAGGGTCAGGACTGGCCACAGGGAACAGGAATGCCCAGCAATGCCCCTGCTCCCCCAGCTCCCCTCCAAGGGCTCCGACTGCTCTGGGACAGCAGCAGACTCCAGCCAAGGGCTCAGTGCCCCCCACACCTGGATGGGAACACAGGCAGGACATGCCCTTGTCCCCCCTCCCCCAGGGCTTCTGATGCTCCCTGCTGCTCTGGTCCCCTACACACACAGAGCAGTGTGGGGGTGCTGCCCGTGCAGACACACAGGAACAGATGGGGCAGAGGCCTGGGGTGACAGGGCTTGCTGGGCAAAGCCATGGGGCCATCGCTGCCCTGCGGTGGAAGGGCTGAGATGAGCACGTGGAACCTCTGCTCATCCTGGCACCAGTTATCTGTGGCCTGGGAGGCAGCTTCAGAGCAATCCCAGCCCCAGGGAGCTCCAGAACAACCCCACAACCATAGTGTGGGAAGTTAGACCCATTTTGCATCAACTACATCCCAAATGTTGTGGTTGGGGCATGAGCTCACCTTGTGGCAAGGGGTTTGCCACCCTCTGCCAGCATCTCACAGGCATCCTTGGCTTTGCCATGGTGCCCAGGAATATCCAAAAGAGACATGCCCAGCTGGCTGGCTGGACAGCCTCCCCAGCTGTGGGCTCTTTGTTCCTGGGGCCAGTCTGCTGCACAAGGGGTGAGGTCCTGAGCTGAGCAGGGTGACTGTCCCTGGTGACCCTGCGGAGTCCCAGGCTGGACATCACCAGATGAGGTCGGCTCTGGACCAACCCAGTGGGCATGAGGGGCTTGCAACAAGGTTGAACAGCCTTGTAGATGGTTCTGGGGGTGACACAGTGAGACCCTGCACCTAGAGCAGCCATGAGCTTCACCCAGCACTGTGGGGCACCCTCTGGGTTACCATATCTGTGGCAGAGGGGTTTTGGCTGCGCCAGCAGCGTGAGAGGAGGCAAAGCTGCAGGAAGGAGGTCTAATAGGAATCCTGATTAAAGAGCTGGTCATGACACTGGTAAAGCTGCCAGGGAACAGCCTGTGCAGCTCCTGGAGCACAGCCAGTGCCTTGCTTTGAAGAGGGAAGAAGATGCTCCTTCCCTCCTGAGCTGGCCTCCTCACTGCCTGTGCCAGCATCTCACCTGGTTGATGCAGCTGGACTCGTTGGCACTGTCAGAGATCTGGTTGTATTCTTCCTCCCAGGTGGGGAACTTCGGAGGTAGGAGGATCTCGACAGAGTCCAGGCGGTCCAGGCTCCTGCTGGCAGAGAGAGGGTGTCAGGGTGTCCCCATGGCTGGGGCAGTGCTGGGGCAGAGCCAGACCCCCCTGCCCATGGCCAGACCCCACAGCCCACGGCCAGACCCCCCTGCCGACGGCCAGACCCCCCTGCCCACGGCCCCTCTGCCAGGCACGGGCATGGGCACAGGCTCAGGCACGCATGGCAGTGCTGAGGTGATGCTGGGCACTGTGCCCACTGCTTGGCTGTGGAGAAGGCAGCTCTTCCTTGCCCTGCCAGCCCCTGGCTGGGAATGGCACACAGGGAAATGGTTGTGGGGTGCAGTGGAAGGAGAAGGGCAAGATTTTGGGTCCTGCTGCCCCAGGAAAGCACTGCAGATGCCAAGTTAGTCCAGCAGAGCCTCAGGGAGCATGTGCGATCTGTGCCAGCCTCCAGCCACAGCACTGCCTGGATTGCTGGAAAAGGGGGGAGAGGCAAGGTAAGAAATGACTTTTAATTTGTATTTTGTGGACTTTGCAATTGGAAACAACTGCAAGATATATATATTTACATTTGTATAGATTATCTGGAAGAAGTCCAGTGGGAACCTAGCTGGAATGACAATGCTGCACGAGCAGTGGATCAGTATTTCCAGTACAGCTTTGCTGGGAGAAACTGCCACTATGTCCTGGGGCAGAGCAGCAGGCTGTGCACAGGAGAGCCGGGCTCTCACTGAACCTGACCCAGCCCAGACCTCAACTGAAACCCAGGCACATGGGGGCAGGGAGGGATGGGGAAGGATGGGGCAGGGAGGGATTGGGAAGGATGGGGCTCCCCTGGGGCTCTGTTCCACCACAAGACCATGTGTGAAGGAGTCTGCGTGCACACGGAGGGGGACATCGCCAGCCACAGTGGCCCAGGACAGCTGTGGGGCCTCTCCCCTCTCCCTCTGGAATGGCCTGTGATCCCAGCACAGGCCCTCATGGTCGCCTCCCCCACATCTGCCAGGGCCGTGGGTACAGAGCTTTGATTGGCACCTGCCTGGGGACAGCAGAGCTGGGGGCACAGCAGGCCCTGTGCAGCCTGTGGGCATCCCACAGGGACTCTGAGGTGTCCATCCCGGGGTGGGATGGGAGCGGGGAATTGTCCCCTCTGCCAGGAGAGATGGAGGAGACACCCCTTGGAGGGTCTTGGGGCCCAAGGGCCTTGCGACTCCCCCAGCGTTGGGCTCTCTGCTGACTGCTGGCTTTCCCTCATGCTGAGAATTTTATCTGTGAGCTCACGCCACGAGCCAGCCGCGTCCTGGCATGGGCAGCGTCCCTGTGCCACCCCTCCGGCCTTCCCTCCGCCTGCCCGCGGGGAAACCGCGTCACCGAGCGGCCAGCAGCCCTTGGAGGGGCAGAGACCATCGCAGAGGGACGGCCCTGTGCCTTGCCCTGGCTCTGGCTGGCCCTGCGGCCCCCCTGTCCCAGCCCCAGCCCGGGGTCCCTCGGCTGCCGGGGCTCGGGGCTGCGCTGGACGGCGAGGGTCGGGCACCAGGTGGCGGCCGCGCTCCGCTCCCGGCTCCGGCCGGGCCCCGGCCCCATCCCCGGTTCTATTCCCGGCTCCGGCCTCATCCCCGGTTCTATTCCCGGCTCCGGCCCCATCCCCGGTTCTATTCCCGGCTCCGGCCCCGGCTCTATTCCCGGCTCCAGCCCCAGTCCCGCCTACATTCTTGGCTCTATCCCTGGTCTCAGCCCCGGCTCTATCCTCAGCTCCAGCTCCGGCTCCGTTCCCGGCCAGGCTCTGCCGGGTCCTGCCCCGCAGAGCTCCTGTAGGGCTCGGAGCCCTCGCAGCCGATCCCTCTGTCCGCGCTCCCCAGAGCTTCCCCAGGCCTGGCCCGGCCCTGGCTGAGCCCAGCGCTCAGGGCAGGCCACATCCCGAGGGACAGGCTGCATGGGCACAAGGAGCCCCAGCCTCTCTAGGTGGGTATTTTTCACCAGAGACCCCAGGACCCCACCCTGCTCCCCTGAGGCGGATGTGAGGGCTCAGAACAGGAATGGATCCAGAGCAGGCATTTCCAGGGCTCCCTACAGCTGATTTTATCACCGTCTCCCAGCAGAAAGCAGCACCTGGTCTTGATGCGAAGGCTCTGTGAGGTGCCCCTGCGCTGCCTGCACCCCACTTCCCTCTGCCTGCTGAGCCTCAGCAGTTCATCCCCAGCAGTTCCTCTGTAGCAGCCACAGCTGCCCCAGCTGCAGCACCCGGAGCACTGAGAGCCCCCAGGTGCCTTGTCCCGGGATGTGGAGCAGGTGCTGAGGACACTGCACGGCATCACTGCCCAGCTTATGCAGAGCCCCTCCTTCAGGACCAGCCTCTGGCCCAGCAAAGCTCCTGCTCTGCTCCCCTGGCTTTGTCTGGCTCAAACCACTGTGGGTCTTCCTCCTTCAAAAACCTCTCAGCCCTTCAGGATATCCTCCATCCCAGTGTGCCACCTTTCTGTTCCAGAGGTGGAACAGCTGGAACACCTGCACACCTCTGGAGCAGAGCAGCTCCAGGCACAGTCCCAGCAGGCTGAGTGTCCTCAGCCATGCCAGGTGAGCAGCTTCCATGGCCAAGAGGCCTCTTGGGGTTGGGATCTCTGCATTCCCCCAGAGCAGAGGATGCTTGAAGAGGAAATCCCCACAGCTCCATCAGAGGAGTGCTCCCCCCATGGCTGAGGGGACAGAGACCTAAAGCAGCTCCTAACGCCGGGGCTACTGGGAATCACCAGGATGGGGTGCCACATCTTCTCCTGTCAAGCTGTCTCCTCATCTCTCTGTTAGAGCTGGGGTGCAGGAGCCCTGCTGGGCTCTGATGCCACACTCTGTGGGGTGCTGCAACCCAAGGACTGCTCCAGGGGTGGCCCTGAGGGCCTGTGCAGAGCTCCCAGAGGAGCTCCAGCGTTACCTTTGTGTGGTGCTCTGCTCACTCAGGGACTGTTGTGTGGCCTTGAGGTAACTCTGCCTCCGAGCTGCAGTTTTTGGGGATGGTTTGGGGCTGGTTTCTGAGTCCTCGCTGTCATCATCCCCCATGGCTTTGATGTAGCTCCCGCTGCGCATGCGCCGGCACGGGATCTCGCTGTCCTTGTCCCGGGACAGTGTGCTGTTCCACTCCCCGTGGGGCACCTGCAGGAGGAAGGGCAGCATCAGCAGATGTGAGGGAGGGCGCAGCCCACCATCCTGGGACCAGCAGGATCGTGGGGAGCTGGGGAGATTGCTGTGCTTCTGCTGTGGTGTAGTGGGAATAAGCAACACAATTCCTTCGCAACCCTCCCTTAGCAGCTCATGCCAGGCAGCCCTTGCTTTGGTGGCCTCTGTTTTAGCACATCACAGCCATTCCCTGCCACTGGACACCTCCATTCCAGACATGCTCACACAGCCAGGACAAGCTGCACAATGCCAGGCGTCACAGGGGGAGGAGGGGACGGTCTCACTGGGCCTCTGTGGGGCATTGGGACAGGGCTGGACCCGGCTGTTCATCACACAGACCACGTCACTGAACATAAAAGTGCTGCTGTGGACAGAGCTTGGGGCTCAGAGCCCAGACCTTCATGGGCTCTTTAAGGTTTTGAGTTGAATGTGACTCTGAGTGGCTGAAATTACTTCCTGAAACAAGTCAGGCTCACAAGTCCCTCTAGAGGAGCCTGGGCACACAGACCTTGTTCTGGCCTCTCTGCTGAGAGATGAGTGGCACCTTGGGCATGAAAAGCACTTCTAACCCCAGCAAGATGACAACTCCACAATTAATTTAAAGCAGACACAGTCTCTTGTTCCCTCACTAGACAGGAGTGAACTGTTGGTGCCACAGGAGGCCTGAAGCACTGAGCAGACACAGCAGCCTCCACCCCGCCTGCCCATCCTGTGGGGGGGATCAGAAGCAGAGCCAGGGCACCCAGGACTGACCAGGATGAGCCACATGTGGTGGGGGACAAGTCAGGAGAAAGATGGGGAAGCCCAGGCTTCCAGGAGCAAGCCTTGGCTTTGTGGCTCACTTGAATTGCTGCTGACCTTTGTCCTGCCCTCGAGGACGTGGCCAAGGAGCAGCCAGGCCAGATGTGAGGATACAGCCATGTCCATGCCACACCAGTGCCAGGGCAGCCCAGACTAGGGCAGCAGCTGGGATGCCATGGGGAGCAGTGCCAGCCCTTGTGCTGAGCACAGCTTGTGCTGACAGGAGATTCCACCTTGGCTCTGCTGGATGGAGCTGCTGGCCCTGCCCTGCTGCCCAGGGAGCCATGGGGCTGAGCAGCCAGAGCTCACATGGTGCTCTGGGGATGCAGGGCTGTGCTGCAGCTGTGAGGAGCCAGCCCTGCATTGCCTGTTCCCATCCCTGCTCCCAGCAGGGCTTCCCTGGGAGCCAGAGCCAGTCTGAGGCTGTGTCTGATGGTGTTGGGTTGGAGCACCTCCAGGTGAGGCTCACATCTGCAGGCTGTGTCCAGGTGCAGGCTCAATCCACAGCTCACAGCTGAGGGTTTGTTCCTGCCCGAAGGAGCAGGGACTCAGCCCGTGTCCTGCCAGCCTGCTCCATGTGCCCACTCTGGAACAGACCCCAAACCACCCCTGGGGCTGCTTTGGGGACAGGCCCCTGCCTGGAGTGCACCCATGACCCAGCACCCACATTCCTGGGGGTGTGGAACAGAGGCAGGGCTGATCCAGGTGTGTGAGATCCAGCTGGGACCCAAGTGGAGCGAGTCTCCCATGTGAGAGACACACACTGGCCAGGCCTCCCTGGGCCCACTGCTGCTGGTGTGGAATCTCCCAGCTCTTTCCACTCTGCTCCTGCCATCTTTATGCCTGGCCATGGCTCCCAGGCCAAGCTCACACCACTGTCCAGCTCAGGGGCTGTGGCTGTCAAATCTCAGGTCCTGATAAATGCAAGAGCTGAGAACCCTTTCCCTGCTGGGTGGGAGTGCTGCCTCTGTCTGTACTGGTGGCCTTGAGGCCAGGAGGGACCCCACTGGCTCCAGCTGAGTCCTGCCACTGGGAGGATCCCACAGGTCACTGGGATGCCTGGCTCTGACCCTTTCCAGAGGAGACAAGGACCCTGAGAATCACTTTTATATCGATCACCGTGATGTCAGCTCTGACTGCAGACTGCATTTTGCTGCCTGCCTTCTCCTCAGGCTGAGCTGCACCTCCTGCCTGTGGGGTCTGGGCCAGCATGGGGCTGGAGAGGGCAGGAAGGGCTGGTGAGGGCAGGAAGGGATGGAGAGGGGCAGGAAGGGTTAGTGAGGGCAGGAAGGGCTGGTGAGGGCAGGAAGGGCTGGAGAGGGCAGGAAGGGCTGGAGAGGGGAGGAAGGGCTGGTGAGGGGCAGGAAGGGCTGGAGAGGGGCAGGAAGGGTTGGTGAGGGGCAGGAAGGGCTGGTGAGGGCAGGAAGGGCTGGAGAGGGGCAGGAAGGGTTGGTGAGGGGCAGGAAGGGCTGGAGAGGGGCAGGAAGGGTTGGTGAGGGGCAGGAAGGGCTGGTGAGGGGTAGGAAGTGTTGGTGAGGGGCAGGAAGGGCTGGAGAGGGGCAGGAGGGGCTGGAGAGGGCAGGAAGGGTTGGTGAGGGCGGGAAGGGTTGGTGAGGGGCAGGAAGGGTTGGTGAGGGCAGGAAGGGCTGGAGAGGGGCAGGAAGGGCTGGAGAGGGGCAGGAAGGGTTGGTGAGGGGCAGGAAGGGCTGGAGAGGGGCAGGAAGGGCTGGAGAGGGCAGGAAGGGTTGGTGAGGGGCAGGAAGGGCTGGAGAGGGGCAGGAGGGGCTGGAGAGGGCAGGAAGGGTTGGTGAGGGGCAGGAAGGGCTGGAGAGGGGAGGAAGGGTTGGTGAGGGGCAGGAAGGGCTGGTGAGGGGCAGGAAGGGCTGGAGAGGGCAGGAAGTGTTGGTGAGGGGCAGGAAGGGCTGGAGAGGGGAGGAAGGGTTGGTGAGGGCAGGAAGGGCTGGAGAGGGGCAGGAAGGGTTAGTGAGGGACAGGAAGAGCTGGAGAGGGGCAGGAAGGGCTGGTGAGGGGCAGGAAGGGTTGGTGAGGGCAGGAAGGGCTGGTGAGGGGCAGGAAGGGTTGGAGAGGGGAGGAAGGGCTGGAAAGGGCAGGAAGAGCTGGAGAGGGGCAGGAAGGGTTGGTGAGGGCAGGAAGAGCTGGAGAGGGGCAGGAAGGGTTGGTGAGGGGAGGAAGGGTTGGTGAGGGCAGGCAGGGCTGGTGAGGGCAGGAAGGGTTGGTGAGGGCAGGAAGAGCTGGTGAGGGCAGGCAAGGCTGGCTGCAGCCCCTGGCTGAGGAGGGCAGGGTCAGCCAGCAGCCAAGTGTGCCATGAAGGACAGGGGCTGCCTGGCTGTCCCTGTGCCGGGCCAGTGCTGGATGGTGTGGGGCAGTGAGGGGTGCTGAGCCCAGCCCAGGAGAGTGGGGGCTTTCAGATCTCAGGGTTCTACAGCTGCTCTGCTGCCACTGCTCGAGGGCACGGGCTGGGGGCTGCTCAGTTCTGCCATGGCTGCTCCATTTGCCCCCTGGCCTTGGGCTCCCTGGGCACAGCAGCACAAAAGCAGTTCCAGTGGCACCTGGCCCTCACCAAGCTGCCTTAATGCTGCTTTCCCTGCCTCTCCTCTGCTCTGTGCCTTGGCAAGGCAGCAGGGCACAGAGCTTCTCTCAAGGTGCTCTGCATTCCAGCTCAGCACTCAAGGAAAGGAAGGTGCTTGGGAGGACACCCCTGAATCCACTGCCCCACTTTGGAGCATGTCCCACCTCTGCCTGCACAGGGTTCACAGGTGTCACAGCTCCCGTGGGACAGAGAGCAGGACAAGTGTTTCCTAAGTGTCACACCTGCAGAGACAAGCAGGTGCCCTCGGGGCCCTGCAAAAGCAGTGCAGGTCCTTTGGGTGCTGTTTGGGGTCCTCTGGGTGTTTCTGTGCAGGAGGATGTGAGGAGCCTGTCCTGCAGTCTGCAGCTCTGCCATGGGGGTGACAGCCAGAGCAGCTGCTGTGATCAAGGACAGACGTGACAGTGGCCAGTGCAGCCCCTCGGTGGCAGCAGAGCTCCTGGCAGGTGACACCCGGGGCTCTGAGCACTGACTGTGTGTCATGCCAAAGTGGGATGAGGGCACCCAGGCAGGCACAGAGCAGTTCCTCACAGGTGGTGGGGCCCTGCTGCCCTTCCTGCTGCTCTGCCAGGTGTGGCCTTGGCTCTGCCCATTGTGCTTTGGCTACTGAAAGAGTGGGGAGCAAGAGGATGCCCAGGTCCAGAGACTTTATGGGGACTTGGGGGCTGCAGGATGTGGGTCCTTCCTTGTGCTCAGTCATGGGCCGTGTGGTGCCATGTGGTGCAGGGGTGTGGGATCCAGGCACGTGTCCACCCCTGGAGCTGGGCTCCAATGCTGCCACCACACTGAGCTGTCACCAGGTGCTGCCACCACACTGCACTGTCACCAGGTGCTGCACAGTCCCCAGCCAGCAGCACCGTCTGCCTGTGCTGCTCTCCTGTCCCCCAGTCCCTGGAGCCCTGACAGAGCAGGGGCAGGGGGAAGGGGAGCTGCTCTGCTGGGCTCTGGCAGGAGCTGCAGTGCTCCCTCCACTCGGGGCAGGTCAGGGGGAAGAGACTGGAAGAGCAAACAGGGTTTCCATCACACAAGTGCCAGCTCTGCCATGCACACACGGACATGCAGCACAGAAGGCCCTGCTGAGTGCAGCAGGGCTGCAGGGCCATGCACAGGCTGCACTGCTGCGGGCACAGCGCTGCTCCCTGTCCCTTGTGCTGTCCCACGGGCTCAGCCATGTCCTTGAGAAGCAAGCTGCAGCCAGGCTGTCCCTCTGGAGGGCACCCTCTGGGAAGGACCTGGGCTGTGCTCCTGCTCCGTGGCAGATCGGTGGGGCTGGCTTGAGGCACTCAGCACCGTGGAGTGGCTGGCACTGGTCAGGCCACCCACTCTGGATGATGAATTATTTTTAGGGCTCCTGGGGGTTAAGGAAGCTCTGGGGTGGTCTGGCTGTAGGTGGGGTTGGGGAGGCTGGTCTGGATGATGCATCAGGTCAATGGTGACTGTCCCCTCTGAGCCACCACACTGCCTCACTCCAGTGCTGTCTGTGGATCCACAGCTCCTGCTCACTCCTGCCTGGGGTATCTCCCACTCCAAGGAGCTCCTCAGCCTCTTTCCTTGTACTCTCAGCTGCCCAAGGGGCCCATGGGGACAGGGGGACCGGGGATGTGGAGCACAGCCTCCCTCCTTGGAGACTGTATTCTAAGGATGGAGCTGTGTCATCCTAGGGACTGATCTGAGAGTTCCCTACCCTCATGGGATAGGGAGGGCTGGACCTGGGGCTGGGTGATCACCAGCTACAACATCTGGCTATGGATGTTTCCAGGGCCTGGAAACATCACATGGACCCCCAATAGTTGCTGATGAATCCCCAAAATACCCCCAAAGGACCTTTCAAATGGGGCAGGAGAGGTGAATAGCCTTGGGGCCTGGGCTGTCCTGTTTGTCCCCATCCCATTCCTGCCCTCCCCTGTGTCCCTGCACCTCTGGCACCCACTGGGCATTTCTGCCTGGCAGCAGCACCCTCTGCAGCAGGGCAGGGCCCTGTGTCCCCAGGCACTGGGAAAGTAGATCCTTGCTGTTCCTCCCCCTGGCACATGGAGGGAGTGGGCTCGCTCTGTCCCCAGGTGTGACAGGGGACATTTGGCCTTGCAAAAGACATTCCCCACACACAGGCTCCAGGGGTCACTTCTCCATCGCCTCTCCTGTGCCAAGGAGGGGCAGGGATACAATGACCCCATGCTCCTGTGAGGTCCCTGAGCCCTGATCTTTGGGGCTGACATTGGACACCTGGGGACAAGGTGAGCCCAAGTAGCTTGGGGGGGCACCAGGCACCGTGGTTTTGGGACTGGGTGCCCGAGGTCTTGTCTCTGGTGGTGAACCACTGGTGAACCAAGCACAGGGCCTGCCCCAGGCACTGGGGATATTGGTCACACCCTGGTGTCCCCTGTGTCTCTCCTGACACGCCAGTCGTGGCTGTTGGCTGCTCCCTGCCCGCTCCAAGTCCGGTGGCGCAGGCTGAGCCCCTGGCCAGCGGTCCCAGGAGGATCAGAGCAGGAGGAACTGGGCAAAAGCTCCTGCTCCAAACAAGATCCCTACCTGGGCGCTGCCTGCGTCGGTCGGCGCGGGGCTGAGGGGCTGGTCCCAGCTCTGCGGGGCAGCCGTGTCCTCCCAGCCGAGCGGTGGCGCTGCCCAGCTGCTGGCCAGGCCCGTGCCACCCAGCTGTGCCCACAGCCCTGCGTCAGGCTGTCGAGAAACGGAGGCTCATTACATGGGGGGAAGGAGCAGGGCAGCCTTGCACCCCAGAGCCCAGGGGCTGTCGGGGCTGCCTGCTGGGCTCGGTGCTGCAGCCTGAGGGAACAGGGCCCTCGGAGAGCTTGCCTGCAGCTCTTTAACCTCAAATGCTTAACGGGAAGGAGCAGGGGGAAAGAAAAAGAAACCAGGCCAAGATCATTTTCCCTGCTGGTGTTCCTGATGCAGTCAGTTCAGTCCCTTGGAAATCTGATTTGCAGCCATGGCCAGCGAGGTATTGGAAGCTGAGTGTGCTTCAATAATTCATCAGTTTTTAAAGCCTCTAACCTGGCTGGGCACAGCCAGGAAAGCCCCTGGCACCTTTGCATTAAAAGGATGCTAGAGATTTACATGCACAGGCTAGTCCCCTCCTCCCCCCACCCAGGCCTGGCTTATTTGTCTTCATTCCTCTCTCTGGGCACAACCAGGTTCATGCTGCTCCAGCACCGCTTTTGGAGCCTGCTGCAGACCTGGAGCTGCAGGTGCCAGGCTTTCAAACCAGCATCAGCCATGCAGGCCATGCAAGTGGGGCTGGCACTGCCCTGCTGCCCCACCCTGCCCGCTGGGCTCCTACCAGTGCTCCAGGGAAGCTGGGCAGGGCAGGGCTGGCCGGGCACGCCGGCGCGTCCTGGGATGCGTGGAGATAAGGGGGGAGCGTTAGTCAGGGCTGCTGACCTTCAGGCACAGGGGGCTCCGTGGGGCCTGGGGGCTGTGTCCGGTGAGATGTGGCCCCTGAGTGTTCCCGGCTGTGTGGGCACTCAGGGCAAACAGCCACATGGGGCAGCTACGTCCCCACTGCCCAGGAGTGTTCCCCAGCAACTGCAGGGCCTGGGCAGGCAGTGGGGATGCGTGGGAGCCCTGCAGGGAATGGGGTCACACCCAGCAGAGGAGGTGGGGTGGCATGTCCCCTCCACAGGGACTGGAGGCGCTGGGACTGTGCCGCAGCTGTGGGAGATGGACCCCATTAGTATCAGTGTCCCCACAGGAGGAGTAGGGGCCTGTTCCCAGGGCCCTCCCCAGCCCTCTCCTGGCAGTGTGACCCGAGCTGGCAGCTGAACCATCTGGAGATGTTGGATAAGGTCACACAGGTGCCCACCAAGAGGATGTCCCTGAGCTCCCGTGCTCTCCCTGCACGGAGCACCCCGGATTCCCCCGTGGCACCCACCTGCAGGTAGTGGTAGGCCAGGTCCTGGTGGCAGGACTTGGATTTGAGCAAGGCTTTGTCGATGGTGGCGGAGGCCTTCTGGCACACCTCCCGGGCATGGCTGAGTGTCAGCGTGGACCAGGAGCCCCGCTTGATGTAGTTGGAGTCGTTGTTGATGGGGATATTGGTGCAAGGGGTGACCTTGAGGTCGTTATTGCTCTTGGAGGATTTCAGCATGTGCTCGCTGATGGTGTTGTAGGCGTGCATGAAGTACTTTGGCTGGCTGTGGTCGGGCTGCCGGCCCAGTGTCATCAGCCCCATGGGGTTGCGGTAGCTGCAGGTGTCGCTGTCCAGGTTGTCATCGGAGCTCCACCAGCCCGAGATGTTGGACCTGGTCCTGCGCTTGGGCTCGGAGGTCTTTGCCCGGTCCTTGCTCTTGCTCCTCCGGTTTTGCTTGGTGTCATCTGCCCCCTTCTTCCCGTTCACGTTGCCCTTGGCGGGGCCCTCCAGGGACTGGGACTTGGCAAAGAGCTTCTGCACGGAGTGCACCAGGTGCCGGATGCGGCCCGGGCTCTCGCTCCGGTGCTTGGCGTCGCTCCGCTGGAACTGCAGCGTGCTGAAGCCATCCCTGTGGATGGGCAGCTGCTTCTCAAACTGGTCGAGGAGGTTGGCAGGCAGGCGGTTGATCTTTGTGGCTTGGGCGTGGCTCGGAAAAGGGTTTTCATCCGGGACCTCGAAGTGGGAGTTGTAATGGATGCGGGGGAAAGTGCTGCTGTTGGAGATCTGGTTGTTGAGCGGCAGGAGACAGTCTCCGTGTACGGTGTTCTGGGCCGGGAATCGGGGATCCATGGTGAAGGAGTCGGTGGGGCTGAGGAGATAAGGGTTCCTGTCCTGGGGGGCATAAAGAGAGTCTTGAGGGGAGTCCAGGTTTTCGGAGAGATGGCGGCTTCTGTTGTCTCCTAAGCCCTTCATGGTCCCGGTGCTTCCTAGACCATGGCTCAGGGACGGTGTGGCAGAGCCCTCGCAGACCTCCCTGTAGCTGGAAGAAGAGACCAGATGTTGAGAGACCACTGTGAACCCCTCTGGCACCCCTCTCCTCACTGGGGGCACATCCCTGTCCCCCTCTGAAAGCAAATGCCACCACGGTTAAGGGACAAAGGAGAGAAGCAGGATGGCAGAGGCAGGAGGGGAGGAGAAGGGGTCTGAGACCAGGGGCTGGAGAGAGCAGGCCCAGCAGAGGAGGGACAGGATTCACGTTCCCACTGCAGCTGCAGCGCTCGTGTGCCTCAGTGCCCAGCCACAGGCTGCTCAGCAACACTGCTGCTGCTGCTCTGCTGCTGCACGTGGGATTGAACAGCGTGACAGAGGCACTGCCAGCAGGTCCCTGCTCTGTCCATCTGCTCAGCTGGGAGGAAAGCCTGCTGTCAAAGCCCAGCAGGTCCTGCTGAGCCCAGCCAGTCTGGAGCTGAGCACCCCAGCTTTGCAGGGTGCCTGGTGTTCCCAGGTGATGGATCCCAGGGCTGGCACAGCTCCCACAGCTGTGCTAATGTGACACCATTGCAAACACCTCTGCTGCCTTCCTGGCAGGTTCTGCCCTGGAGCACAGCGTGTCAGTAGCTCCATAGGAGCTGAGGTGTTTCTGAGCACTCAGAGCCTGACCTGAGAAGCTGTTGGCTGCTCAGACGATTATTCCTGCTGGGCTGCACCACTCCTGAGGAGCTGTGTCACCGGTGCCACCCTCCCAGCCAGCCCCTCTGTCCCCTCTGCCACAGTGAGGGGCTGGGGTTGGTCCTTCCTTTTAGCAGATACAGAATCCCTGTGGGTGGTGGAAAGGCAGCTGGATCCCCCGAGGGATCCTCACTGAATATCTCCCCAGTGGTCTTGCCCCATCCTGCTTGGTTCAGAGGGATCCTCATCTTTACTGTGTTATAAAGGGAAAAATGACAAACCTTTTGGGTTTGCTTAAAAGAAAAATCAATGAACATTTATCTGAGTTGAGCTGTCAATCAACAAGTTGATTTTCCATACTCAAAACTTAAAATCACAGAGTGTATAAATGAACTCTTATTTCCTGTTACATTTTAGTTTAGTTTCTTAGTTCCTTTTTGGTTTAGTTTGAGTGTTGCTCAAAAAAGAGAGAGTGGCTTTTAAGAGATGCAGATGGTATGTCCCTGTGAGGAGCACAGGTGGCAGTCTGTGCTCCTGGCTTCTCCCTTTCAGCCATGAATGCGTCTCCAGTCTCCTCCAGGAACTTGTCCCCCACGTGCAGCAAGGCCAGCAAAGGGGTGTGGGAGTGGAGCGACCACTGCAGGGTGGCAGGAATCGACAGGCTCATCTTCCTCACTCAGGCAAAAATATATTAATAATGAAAAGCAGCCAGAGCTTTAAATAATTGTTTGGAAGCACGAAAGAAAAAGAAGTGGAATTTATTCCATGGCTTAATGGGCTTTGCAGTCTCCATTTAACTCTGTCACTCCCAGTGGGTTGGCAGAGCCAAGCTGGGCTTTGTAAAGCTGCAGCAAGCACAGCCTGTGCTTCCAATCCTGCTCCAATGGAGACCCCAGTCCCCCTCCCCTGAGCCCTGCTCAGAGGGTCCTGCCCAGGCTGACCTCAGCCCACCTGCCCTGGGCACTGCCCACCGCTCCCTGCACCCATGGCAACTTCCCAGCACTGGGCATCCCTGGGCATCCCGGGCCCATGGGGCTGGTCCTGACCCAGGCCCTGCAGAGGCTGCACGGCCCCATGCAGTGGCTGCTCCTTTCCTCCTGCTGAGCTGCTCCAGCAGCCTTCACCTCCAAGCTGTGCCCTGCCCCTGCTGGGCTGTGCTGCTCTGGGAGTGAAGATTGGCCCCTCTGCCCCACACAGACAGTGCCCAGGCATTTGGGGATGGGGACATGGCCTTAGCTGGGAAGTGTTGACACCAAACCTGACCTTTCTGCCCAAACATCAAATGCAGCTTTAGCCTTGATGGGGCCCAGCTGCTTCTGGTCCCTGTGGGTGCAATCCTAATGCCCCTGTAATTCCCCTGTGGGTGCGATCCTAATTCCCCTGCAGGTGTGATCCTAATTCCCGCTGTACTCTCCAGCAGCATCAGCCCCCTGGAGTCCCCTGCCCATGGGACCCACTGGGCTGGTGGATCTGGGGTGGTGCTGGCTGGGGGGTGCCAGCAGGGAGGCTCAGGTGTGCCAGCTGGCACCCACAGTGCCCACAGAGCAGGGACAGAGAGTCCCAGGTGATGTTCCCAGAGGAAACCCTCCAGGCAGAAGGGAAGGATGGGGTGTAGGACAGGCTCCAGGCTGAGCTATTGATCTGAATTCCAGATGGCTTTGGATGGCCAAGCTCCACCTGCACACCTTGGAGAGAAGCCCTGCAGGAGGCAGAAGCTCAAATCCTCCCTGAACACCACCCAGGCTCAGCTCTGCCTGCCACAGCCACTCTCCCTCCCCTTCTTCCCCCAGTAAATCCCAGTAAAATCCTTCCCTTGTGCCCAGGGCCCTCCTGCTCCAAGAGATGCTGTGGAACCAGGCTCACAGGAACCACCACAGGAACCAGGCTCCCTGAGGAGACTTCACACCCTGATTTGATTACAAAGGGATGTCTTTGGATATTGATAGTAAATACATCTTTGCCTTCTGAGAACAGGTGATATTTGAAGCAGGAATCTCTTCCTAAGGCAGCCCATGACTGCCTTGTGCTCACTGGGTTCCAGATAAACTCAAACTGCCTTAAGAATCAAAGGAAGTAGGGCCATGAAATGGAATGAAGCAATGCAGATCAATGCCGTGCAGTGAAGGTCTGGTGTGCACAGGAGGAGGAGAAGAGCTAAGGCCAGGCTGGTTCCAGGTGCTGGAGAGGCAGAGGGGCAGGGAGGAAACCCTGAGGGGCTGGGGGATGAGTGGGAAAGGAGAGAAGAGAAAGTTTTGGAGGGGCAGGAGCAGAAGAGGTGGGAAGGTGGGAGCAGGGGAGCTCCCTCTCTCCCAGACTGGTTTCCCCCTGCCAAGGGTGGGCACTCACTTCTGTGTGGCAGAGTTCACTGCTCCCTTCTGCTGTGGGGCTGCCCCAGGTGTGATCCTGCAGCCTGTCCTGTCTGCTCCAGGATCCCTTCCCTTGGCAGCAAGGGAGGTGTGAGGTGCATCCCTGCTGGGGGCACATTCTAGTGCCCACCATGGTGTCTTTGCTGCCTCCTCTGGCAGCTGGCCTCCCTCTAAGAGGGATTAAACTGTTTTTCTACATTTCAATTACCCTCTGCAATCCTTGGCACTTTGTTAAGACATGGGGACAGGGAAAGGAAAAGTCCAGTAAGAGCTTCCCCACCGTCTTTTGGATTTGGAAGAATGGACAAAGCTTGAAACTAAATCTCCCAAATCCAAGATCCTGCAGCTCACAGACTGTCAAGGGCTGTCTCCTGGGACAGGTGTCAGCCCAGTGTCCCTGCTGTGTCACCCTGCCCTGAGCCAGGCACCCAAGCAGGGGTGGTCAGCCCTGCACCACAGAGGGGACACCAGGGTCACTGCAGGAGAAGACCTGTCCAGCAGAGGGTCCCAGAGGGGCTGCCAGGGCCAGGACAGGACCCCTGAGCCCATGGAAGGGACTGGTTTCACCCCATTACCTCTGTTCCCCTCAGTCTATTTCCTCAGGACTGCCCTTGCTCTTCCCAGTGGCTTTGCTGATGCTCAGAGGGGATGCACTGACCTGACCTGAGCTGATTTATGGCACTTTTGTGTGTACCTGACCCCGGCCAGATGCAGCTTCAGGGCCTGGTTCACAGCCTGCAGGTTTGGGTGAGCTGTACCCAACCCACCTCCAGCAGCACCTCCAGCAGCTCCAGACACCAGGCAGGGCCTGGAACCACAGAACAGAATTCCTGGGTGGTTTGGGGTGCAGGGACCTTAAAGTCCATGGGCAGGGACACTTTGCACTAGACCTGGAAGGTTACTCCAAGCCCCAACCAACCTGGCCTTGGACACTTCCAGGGATAGGTCTCCAGGCAGTGAGGCACCACAGGCTGTGATCAGCTTCTGGCTGGGGCTCTGCACCACAGGGGAATTGGGCAATGCCACTGCCCACCATGCCCCTCCTCAACTCCTGGGGTGGACGTGGCTTTCAGAAGATGCTGCTCTATTTCTATTGTCTTCAATGCTGCAAATCCACCTTAGACCAGCTTAGCTGAGGGCACAGAGAAGGCAGAGGATGGGGCAGACTCCCTGCCCTCTCACAGCCTCACCCCACTGCTCTCTGCTCCAGGATCTCTCTTTTCAGCTGGCTGGCATTTGCCAGCCCAAACCATGGCAGAGGCCCTGGGCAGGGCTCAGTCCTTCTCACCAAGCCTGCCAGATCCCAGGGAGCTCTGAGAGCACTCCACACTCACCCAGATTTCTGCCCCTTGTATGTGCATGTTGTAGCCAGAAGTGTTCCACAGGTGTGTGGATGTGGCACTTGGGGACACGGTGTAGGGGTGAAGGTGGCAGTGCTGGGTCAGTGGTCAGACTCCATGGAGGCCTTTTCCAACCTCACTGGTTCCATGGGGGCACATCCAGCTCCATGTTGCTGTGGGGTGTGTGTGACACAGTGCTGTGTGTGACACAGTGCTGTGTGTCACACATCATGGCTGCCCAGGTGTACGGGCTCTGGGGGGGTGCACCTGTGACTGGGGTGCCCTGGGTGTTTCAGGGCTCCTGCAGAACCAGGGAGTGCTGGGCTGGGGGCTCATTTCACCCTCCAGGGCAGCTCTGTGCTGCCTCCCTGCTGCCTTTGCCCCTGCCCTTGGCACACAAATGCCACACAAGGACTCCCTGTCCCCTCCCTGGCCACCCCGCTCTCCTGATGCAGCCATGGCTGCCACAGCTGAGCCATGCCTTGGCCCAGAAAAGGGCACATGAAGAGCTCCCCACGTGGAGCTGAGGCCCTGGCACAGGGTGCCCAGAGCAGCTGTGGCTGCCCCTGGATCCCTGGAATGTCCAAGGCCAGGCTGGATGGGGCTTGGAGCAGCCTGGGACAGTGGGAAGTGTCCCTGCCATGGCAGGGGGTGGGACTGGATGGCTTCAAGGTCCCTTCCTACCCAAACCATTCCAGAATTCCCTGGTTCCCTGGTTCCATGTACTACTGAGGCAGGGCTGGCCAGAAAGGGCTGGGAGCCACTTGGGTGATGCTCAGGAGGGGCTGGCAGCACATCAGGAGATGCAGCAGCCTGTGAAACGGGACTGCCTGGAGCACACATCCTCCAGGAGGAAGCCACCCCGGGCTGATGGGGCTGAGGGCACCCTTGGGGTCAGCCTGTCCTGCCCTCTGCCCATCAGCTCCTCCAGGGCTGCACATCCCCCGGCCCAGCCATCCAGGCTGGCTGCAAACACAGAGGTGCCTTTTGTACCTGGAGCCAGCAGCTCGATAAACACGGGCTGCAATCCGGGGAGGTGATTTGCCACCTGCAGGGGGAAAATGCCTCCCTCTCCTGCTGCGGGAAGCTGAAAGGATCTGCGAGCTGTGCTGCAGGTGACGTGGGCCTGCCCACGCGGAGCCCAGCGTTCCCTGAATTAGCAGGAGCTCTGGATGTGCTGCTGGGGCCGCTGCCTGCCAGAGCCCTGCATTAATGATGATTCAGAGTTCACAATCTGATCGTGGCCGATAAAAATAGCTGGAACAATTCCTTACACAACAGAGCCCCCTCCCGCCACGCTGCTCCGGGGATGCTGGGCAGAGCCGTGCTCAGGGATGGGCAGCAGAGAGCACTGCCCATCCTGGGGTGGAGGCAGGGGCTCCTGAGGAGGAGTTAATGCCACCCACCGTGACAGTGCCACCAGGGAGCCAAGCACAGCAATGGAGGGGACAGCGGCTTCCAGCAAACCAAGTGTGTCACCTTTTGGGATCCCTGCTCAGGGGACAGGGAGTCCTCAGTGGGTCTGCCCAGTGCCTAAGGATGTCCAGGGCTCAGCCTGCTAGGCAGGTGAAATGCAGCCAGTGCCAGCCTGAGCTTGGCAGTCTGATCCCTCAGCTGCATCCCTGGGCAAGGATTTCCCCATATCCCTCCTCATGTGGGAATACATGGCTGGTGCCCTTTGAATGAGGCATCTACACACAGCTCCTGAGGCCCCATAACAGCTGAACACCAGTGGGTGATGAGAAGGATGGGATCTGACTGGCACCATCCCAAAATGACAAAGAGTAATTTATCTTAAGAACTCTAACTACTAAACTCTAACTACTATTTTTTTGCCTTTTTTTTTTGTTTTGTTTTGGTTTTGTTTGTTTATTTTTAATCTACCAGCAAAACCAAATGCTGTGAAAGTCAAAGGCTGTGATATGCCAAAGATTTTTGACTTCAGGTGTTGTCTAAGCTGCAGGAACAGATGAACTCCTGAGAGAGACAGAGAACTTATTTCCATGCAGATGTCACTGGAAATATAACCAACTCTCCAGGGAACAAAACCCCAGAAATTCTGCAACCTATTTGTCTGTCCCTAAATAGAAGTTTCTCAAAGTTCTCTGTGAGACGGGATTTGCTCTGAATCAGGAAATGCAAAGCATTAAGTAGGTCAAATGAGACAAATGAGACAGATAAGAAAGGGAATTTTCAGGAAGGGAGCAGGACAGCTGATGAGGTGGCTGGAGGGGAGGGACCAGGGCAGGAGCTGGATTGTTGCCTTTGAAACCCACCTGCAGCCTCTGCTGCCTTGCAGAGCACTCGGGGCACAGGCTGGTGACCACATGGGGCATGTTCCAGCTTGGCTGGAAGAGCAGCTAATGAGAAAGAACATCCTGGCCCAAAGCCAACCTGTTCTGGCCAGTGGTGTTCAAGGTTGGTGTTCAAGGGGTCTGGAGGGGGTGAGGGGGTGTCTGCACAGCCCCCAGGGAGCGAGTGTGGGATGCAAAGCCCTCAATGCAAAGCCCTGACCACGGCTGCCCTTGGGCTGCCTCTGTCCTACTCCCAGGGGTGGAGGTGTCCAGCCTTGCACTGAGAACTTGGGACCCAGGCAAGGCAGAGACTCTGCTTGGCCTCCTGTGCTGCCAGCCTGCCCTGACCCCATCTGAGCCCTCCTGCCTCTCTGTGCTGCCAGAGCCATCAGCAGCCCCAGGGCCACAGCCCCAGTGCCCATCCCAGGGCACAAAGACCGCGCTGAGGAGGAGGAACTTCAGCCTGGAGAGGAGGAGACTGAGGTCAAACTTCATTGGAGTCTTCGAGGAGGAGGAACTTCAGCCTGGAGAGGAGGAGACTGAGGTCAAACTTCATTGGAGTCTTCACGGGGGGAAGGTGCTGAGCTCTGCTCTGTGTGACCAGTGACAGGACAGGGAATGGCTGGAGCTGGGCCAGGGCAGGCTCAGGCTGGACACCAGGGAAAGGTTCCTCATCCAGAGGGTGCTGGCACTGCCCAGGCTCCCCAGGGAATGGGCACGGCCCTGAGGCTGCTCCCCAAGGAGTGTTTGGACAGTGCTGCCAGGCACAGGCTGGGACTGTTGGGGTGGCTGTGCAGGGTCAGAGTAGGATCAATGATCCTTGTAGGTCCCTTCCAACTCAGCTCATTCCATGATTCTCTGTGTCCTTGCCCTTAATGTGTGTGGCAGAGTCGTTACAGGATGCTCTGAAAGGCTGTGACTGTCACTGCTGCACCACCAGCTGAGCAAGGACCTTCCTGTGCTCCAGGGCAGAGGTTCCCGCTCCCTAAATCTCCACACGAAGGCAGGCAGGGCCCTGCCTGCATTTGGGATGCAGCCTGGAGATGCTCTTGGCACTGGCTTTGCTCAGGGCCTCAAACAAAGCAGCTCCTGTCGCCTGAGGGTCCTGGGATGAAGAGGAGCAGGAGGAAGAGGCAGCAGCTCCCTGTGCCCTCCCTTCGGAGCCGGGCTGGGCCCGTGCGCAGAGCTCGGAGCTCGGAACATTTCCTTTGTCTCAAAGTGGGTCAGGCGGAGGCGTGACGTTACCATGGCAATGGGCAGCAGATTTCATAACTTTATTTTGTGGGGCGTGGCGCAGGATTCGCCAGGAGACGGAGGGAGGGTTGTCATTGAATCACCCTCCAGCTTCTCTTCCCCAGGCTGCTCCTGCAGGAGCTCCACTGCCCCTTGGGCACACGCACAGAGCCGGGGCTGTGCCCCCCGGGCCCCTTGGGAGTGCCAAAGCCACACAGGGCCATCCCAAAGCCACCCCAGGACCATCCCAAAGCCACTCTGGGGCCATCCCAAAGCCACCCTGGGGCCATCCACAGCCACCCCAGGGCCATCCCAAAGCCACTCTGGGGCCATCCCAAAGCCACCCAGGGCCATCCCAAAGCCACCCAGGGCCATCCCAAAGCCACTCTGGGGCCATCCCAAAGCCACCCAGGGCCATCCCAAAGCCACCCCGGGTCCATCCCGTACCTCTCAGCTTGCTGGGCTCAGCACTAGGCCAGACTCAGCATCCTGAGCACCGTGTGTCCCTCTGGGCTCCAGGGCTGTCCCTCATGAAGACCTGCAGGGCAGAGAGAAAAGGGGCCGTGTCCTCCCAGGGATCAGAGAGGTGTCTGTGATCCCTGTGATCAGAGTTCATCTCCCTGACAAACATCCCACAGCCCAATGCTGCAAACACTCGACTGCTCTGCCTGATACCCAGGCTGTGTCCAGCAAAGGGCAAATGGCAGAGGGGGAGGCAGAGGCAGTGCCCACAGGATGGGGAAAGATGTGGGAGTGAGTCCTGTGTCACTCTGGTGTCACATGGACTGAGAGGCTGAGCTGGAGATCAGCCAGGTGGGGAGGAGAACATCCAAAATGCTCCTTGCTGAGGGCTCAGGCCTAGGCAGAGCCCCTTTGTGGGAAAGTGCTCTTTGTCTTCCCTTCCCTTGTTTGTTTATGATGGACTCAGCCCCTGCAGTCCGTGGCGATGCCAGGAGCCACTGAGCTGGGCAGGGGGATCCTGTCACCCTCTGTGCCTCAGCCTCTGGGCTGTCCCCTTTGAGCCGAGCCCAGGGAGGCAGGAGGGACAATCCTGGGGACAATCCCCCTGCCTAGGGTGGCAGATGGCACCTCTGGTGCTCCCCTTGCTGTGTCCCAGCACAGCAGAACCTGCTCTGACTGTCACCTCCAGCTGCTCATGGCAGCTCCCACTCAGCCTCTCCCATCTGGTCACTAGGTGCTACTGTGCTGCAGCTAAAGCCTGCTGCTTCCTCCTTCCCTGCCACCCAACCACGCTGCAAACCATGGCAAAAATGCTCCCTCTGTGAAAAACCAGCTAAATAAATCTGGGAAACCCCCCCATGTTTCTTAGTGTCCCCAAAACCCCACTGCCCCACAGAGAACACAGCCTGAGTTATCCACTCAGTGGTGTTGGGGTTTGCCTTGATGAGCACCCACAGCCTGTCTGCCCTGCACTGGGAGCTGCTGGGGCAAACTGGGCAGCTCCTGCTGCAGGGAAGGAGGGGTTGGAAATGGCATGGGAACCAAAACAGGAGTTAGCCTTCCTAGGACAGCTTTTTCATTCCCACTTGAATGGAGGAGGCCATCTAGGTTTGAGAAGGTCTGTGAAAGCTCAAAGAGGGGTGAAAATAGGTGAACCCCAGTTTCTTGGCTCAGATGGAAGGCTGGGACAAGGACACAAATGTCAGCAATTTTTCTAGGAAAGCCAGATCCAGGTGCTGGGCTTGACTCCCCCCCCCTGGTGATGCAGAAGAGGAGCAAACCCAGAGATGAGGCAGCAGCTCTTTGTCCCCAGAATGGAGAGATGGGCACTGCAGTGCTCCTGAGGCCCCACTGTGCCCCTGCCACACCCAGCCAGAGGGGCTTCTCCTGCCTGGGGCACACCCAGCCCGGGTGCCTGGCTGGGGCACCGTGCTCTCCTCAGACAGGCCCAGCAGCCTCCTGGAACCTGTGCCAAGGAAGCAAAGCCTGGGGAGATGGAGAGGCACAGTGCAGGCAGAGAACAGAGGACTGTGCTCACTCCAAGGCCCTCAGAGGGGATATCCCAACAGACAGAAGAATGGGAAGCCTGGGCAGATCAGCAGACTGGCCTCCTAAAGTGGGTACAAACCCTCATCACCTCCCCACTGTGGCCCAGCACTGCAGAGGGAAATGCTAAAGCAAAGGGATGTGTGCTGGGACAGCTGAGCAGGGCATTTGCATCTGTCCCCACAGCTCCCCTGCCTCCTACACCAACACCCCCCTCTCTCCCCTGACTTTCTTGCTGCTGCTGGGCTGTGAGGTCAGAGCCCGAGGCTGCGACAGAGTGAGGCACATGTGGCTTCACCCAGCCCAGGAGGCCTCTGCTGTGGCCCAAGGGACACCTCCCCAGCCCAAAGGCAGACATTCCTGGGCTCAGGGGTGTCCCTGAGGTGGCTGTCAGCACACTGTGTGTGCCAGGATGAGCTGTGGCAGGGCCAGGTGCCACGGGCTGCACTGCACAGTCACTGCACTGGCACTGCCTGGCCCTCTCACAGCTTCTCCACGGCAAAGGGAATTCCAGCACTGGGAGCTGTGTTGAGTTTGAGCCCATGGTGCAGACAGCAGAGCCACCAGCACAGCCAGGATCCATGGCCAGTGCTGCCCCCAGTGTCAGCACCCAGCTGTCTCTGTCACCCACTGTGTGACAGTGCCCTGCTCTAGTGCCACCAGTGCTGGGATGGAGGGCAGCACCACCAGAGCCACTGATGGCCACCATGGAGCCAGCAGCACCTTCTAGGGATGCCCCAGCACCCTCCTGGCTGCACAGGCACCAGCACCCAGCATCCTGTAGCAGCAGTGGTGACCATTGGGAGGGAAGTGCCTGTTCAGAGCTTGCACCCCCATCACATCTGTGTGTGTCACCAGCACTCTCAGGGTGCCTCAGGCCCCCAGGAACAGCCAATCCTGGCACCCCCTGGCACATCCAACAGGTGGGAGAAGCAGGGCCTGGGTGCCAGGCCTCCCCTCACCCAGCAGGTTCCTCCAACTAAACAAGGTCATTGAAGCTCTGGAGCAAGAAGCATTTTGGTGTGGAACACTGTTTTTCCCTTTGCATGCTGTTCTTGCACAGAGAAAATGGCACCATAATTGCTTTTAATTAATATCAGCATCAACGCCCAAGAAAATGCAAATGAGCAATTGTGTCAGCAGCCCAACCACCTGATGTTACCAACCAGCCAGACACCTCCAGTGCCCCTTTCCTCCTCCCTCCACCCAGACACGTCCATTGTCCCCCTGTCCCTGCCTCCATTGTCCCCCTATCCCTGCCTCCATTGTCCCTCTGTCCCTTCCTCCACTGTCCCCCTGTCCCTGCCTCCACTGCCCCCCTGTCTCTGCCTCCATTGTCCCCCTGTCCTTGCCTCCACTGTCCCTCTGTCCCCCTCCATTGTCCCCCTGTCCCTGCTTCCACTGTCTCCCTGTCCCTGCCTCCACTGTCCCCCTGTCCCTGCCTCCATTGTCCCCCCTGTCCCTTCCTCCACTGTTCCCCTGTCCCTGCCATGCTCACAGCAGGGTGCTCTCAGCTGGGTGTGAGGGGTGGGATGGAAGCTGCTGTGTGGAAGGACAGGAGAGGGGCTGGAAGCCCAGGGAAGGGGATTGGGAGCAGGGGCCCAGCTGGGGCCCTGCTTTTCCAGGCAGTGAGGGCACGGGATGCCAGAGGAAGCAGTCAAGGGTCCATCCAGGACCCTGCTCTGCTCAGGGGTGCCTTGCTGATGAACTGATGCCCCTTCAAGACAATTTTGGTGAATGGGGTCTCAGATGCTCTGCAGCCAAGCCTCACTGGAGAATCAGCTGGTGATTATTGTCCTCTTGGTCTAAGGGAGGAGGCCACAGCCTGCCCTGCTGCAGCCTGGGTGGTTCTGTGTGGCTGGAGAAGGCCTTGAAGGGATGGATCTGGTGCTCCTGGTCCCACCTCAGAGGTGGCTGCAGGTTGGTGATGAAATATGAAGCATCAGTGTCTGCTGGGGCCTCCTGAGGAAGGCAATGGGGTTTCAGCCCAGTGAGCAGATGAGGAGGGCAGGGTGGTCCTTCCCCTTCTGCCGCTCCAGGGCCACACTGGTGTGCTCACAGCCAGGGCACAGCAAGGCCAGCAGAGCTGGGCAGGTGCAGGTGGTGCTGGGATCTAATTCTAGGGAAAATCCTGTGGAATGTTACAGCTCAAACAGCAGCATCTTGGGATGGTCCCTGTGAGAAGAGAGGACCCTCCCAGTCTGGGCTGTCACCTCCTGTTCCTTCCTGTTCTCCTCCAGATTTGGAAGAGCCTCAGCAAACCACCCACAGCTGCTTTTGGTAAACCTGAGAGGAGATGAAGCCTCCATGCCAGGGAACTGGCACAGTGACCTGGCAGCCAGCCCAGAGCTGGACCCAGAGCTCTGTGAAAAGGCTGAGAGTCCCTGTGGGATCCTATGAGCACAGCAGGGAAGCTGCAGGGCTGGGGGATGAGCAGGCCTGGCACAGGGGCAGGGAGGAAAGGGTGAGGAGCAGGGCACAGCCCCACAGGCAGGTGCCCAGCAATGGCAAGGGGCTGAAAAAGGGCCCCTTCCTCCTGCTGCCACCCCTCCTGCTGCTGTCCCCAGACTGAACCCCCTCTAACACTTGGATTTACAGACTGTAAGATCAGGGACAGACATTGCCAACCTTTCTGAAAGTGGCCACAACACCATTGTGTGCAAATCCAGCAAGAGAACTAATGAAAATAAATATACATGGGCTCTTGTAATCTCTGCACCACTTCTCAGGGTAAAACAAATGCATTGAGCTCCTTTGGGCATCCCAGAAAGAATCACCAGGGAGGATGTTTGGGGCTGAGCTGGGGGCAGCACCTCCAGGGAAGGACAAGAGGCTGCTTGGAGAGAGGGGAGAGCACAGGTGAGGTATGGCTGAGCATAAGGCAGGAGATTTGTAGGCAGGATTAAGATCCTTCTGAGGAGGCATGGAAGGAAAAATATGTGTGTGAAAACACCAGAGGGAACAATGGAGCAAAGGTGGGAAGGGTGGGAAGTCCTGCTGAGCTGTGAGGAAGGTGCTCCCCTCCCCAAGCCCAGAAGGTTCCCACGCAGATGCCTCGTCAGCAGGGTCCTGTTGGGGCAGGGCAGCAGGGAAATGAGGTTACAGCACATGGAATGGGCTGTTCCTGCTCCTGTCCCTGCTCTCCTGACAGGAGGGTGTCCTGAGCACAAGGACAACACACACTGATCCTGCTGAAGATGGAAGTTGAAGTCAGCGAGAAGCTGAGGCAAAGATCCACCCTGACAACTCCTACAGGTCAAACCCCACATCAATGTCAACAGTGATTCCTCTCAGTGTCCTTGGGGACAGAGTGGGGACCTGACAGTAGCACTCCTTTATACACAGGGGGACCTACCAGACCTTGGAGGCACCTCCTCAAGGAAGAAGAGTGACTTTGAGTGCCTGAAATCTGTTTGATTTGAAAGAAACATCACCCTCCCTTCTGCTGAGGTCTTATATTAAATTTGCTGGCACCAATTTACTAAATAAACACTGAGATAAGCTCTGCTCTACTCAACTGGTTCAGATTAGGTATTAGACAAAACAGTTTCACTGAAAGAGCAGCCAGGCACAGGAATGAGCTGCCCAGGGAGGAGGTGTGGAAGTGTTCAGGAGCCACTGGGATGAGGCACACAGGGATGTGGGGTGGCTATGGTGGGACTAGGTTGATGGCTGGACTTGGTGATCTTGAAGGTCTCTTCCAAGTTGAGGATTCTGTGAGAAGGGAGCATGGCCAGGCCAGCAGCCCTGGAGGGCAGGGGAGGGCACTGAGGGTGGGGGTTACCTGTCCTTGGCATGGGAACAGCAGCAAACAGCCCCGAGATCCCAGGGCAGGAATGGGGGAAGGAGCTGGAAGGAGCAGAGCTGAGCCTCTCCCTCCAGGCAGTGAGACCTGTGCCCCCAGCAGGGAGGACAATGCTCCTGCTGAGGGACCCCAGGGGGGTGGCACATCCCCTCCCCAGGGCCCATCAGGGCATGTCTGTAAAGCTGGGCAGCCTGGAATTGTGAGCAGGGATTCTGCACTGGGGCCACAGCCCAGGGACAGGAGCTCCCAGGAGAGGCAGGGCACACCTGAGGCTGGGGACTGCAGGGACCTGGGAGAGGCTTCCTGAGGGCATGGGGGTGTGGGACAGACCTCAGGACAGGAAATAGTGAGGGAGAAGAACAAACAGGAGGGACTGGGAGCCCTCACCTGCGTGACATCATGATGTGGAGAATAAAATTGGTCCAGACAAGGGACTTGGAGAGAAGAAATTCCCTAAGTGCCTTCCCACCAATGCCAGGGAGCCTGATAAAACACTCTGCTCACATATGGACAAGGATCTGACCTAGTTGTGCTCCTGAAACCTGGCTGGGAGCGTCACATAATTGGAGTGTTAAAACCAGCAAATGCTAAAATCAACAACTTCAGGGAGGAATGAGGGCGCAAAGGGGCATCAGATGTCATGGCAGGCAAGGTCAGCAGTTTGAGTCATACCCACCTGCAAAGCTCTCAGATCTGCTCCAGCAGAGGAGAAGAAGGTGCAAGAATGCACAGGGCCCTCCCCAGGCTGGCAGCTGCTCTGCCAGCAGCTCTGTGATCTGCAGGGGAAACAGGTTCCCTTGCTATGGGAGAGACCAGTGCTGAGCCTGCATCCCAGGGTGAGCCCACCAGGGGTGTGCAGGACACGGTGGCTCAACAGCTGGACACATCTGCACAGAATCCTGGCTAAGGTGAGACCCTGCCTCAGCCAGGGAAGGCAGAGGAGCAGGGCCTGTTTGGCACCCACAGTGCCCTACTGGAAGAGGGAGTCAGTTTATGGTAGCTGAGTGTCTGGGAGGATGGTCACAGAATCAGGGAGTCAGTAAAACCAGAAAAGCCCTCTGAGATCCCCAAGTGCAACCCTTAACCCAGCACTGCCAGGTCCACCACTAACCCATGTCCCCAGGTGCCACATCCCCACGTTTTTTTAACACTTCCAGGGATGGCGGCTTCACCAGTGCCCTGGGCAGCTGTGCCAGTGCCTCAGCACCCTCGCTGTTAAGAAATTTCCCCTAATATCCAGTCTGAGTGACTGTGGAAAAGAATGGAGGCACACTTCCCCAAAGCCAGAGGAAGGCTTATTTCCATTGCTACAGCTGCCCCTACACCCAGCCAGGGACTGTCCCTGGTGCTGCTGGCTCCTTGTGCAGCCCTGGGCTGAGCAGCACAGCCAGGGCACAGCGGGCTGGGACAGCCAGCCCGGGCTGCAATGGGGCTGCAGAGGGAAGAGAAGGCCAGAGGTGCTGCCTCAGAGCCACCTCCTGTGGCACCCAGCCTGTCCCCAGCCTGTCCCCACCAGGGAACCCTGGGTCCTGCTCCTGCCTGGGGTCAGGGGACAGAGCACAGCCCCTGTCCCATGTCCTGGCCCTGCTGGGAGCTGCCCTGCTCTCCTGTGCAGGAACACCTGAAGGATCTGTCCTGCTCCCTGTCCCTGACACTGCCTGTCTGCTGACCAGGGACAAAGGGCAGCATCTCTCATTGAGGCTGGGCACAACCTGACATGGCCACACCAAATTCAGCAAAAACCCCCTAAACCGGGTCAGACACACCACACAGGTGCCAGAAAGCTCCACGCTCGTGCAGTCCTGCTGAGAAGCCTCAGCTTTGTTCCTGCTCTGTCTCTGGCAGGGAAGGGACAAAGAAGCTCCTGGTGTGACTCCTGGGAGAAGCTGCAGCACCCATGGGAGCTGCAAACACCCGGCCTGGCCTGGAGCAGGTCCCTGCTCTGTGCTGGCCCCGAGCCCCGCGCTGAGGTGGTCACAGCAGCACCTTGGGCACAAGGGATGGAGCGAGGAGAGGCAGGGCAGGGCCGGCCCCGGGCTGGGCTGGGCTCTGGGGCTGGGCTCTGGGGCTGGGCTCTCTTCTCTGGCTGCTGTCACAGCGATGTCACCGCCTGCCGGCCACCAATTCATGGCAGTGCGGGGGAGGCGCGGGGCTGGTGGCCACAGGGTCGGGCTGGTGGCCACAGGGCAGCACTGGTGGCTGCCGGAGGAGGGGACGTGCCGTGCCCATCGGGGCTGCCCCAGCTCTGTCGCCGCGGAGCTGCCGTGTCCCTGCCGTGTCCCTGCCGTGTCCCCTCGGCAGTGTGGAGGATGCTCGTGTTCTGAGAGCAGGGAGAGCTCTGCAGGTGCTGCCTTTAACGATTACGATGAGTAATTCCCTTTCAGTCCTTTAATCAGTCGCTTTTAATTAGCGTGCCAGTTGTTTTTTCCTTAGCAAACAGCTCTTTCAATGAGGGTTTTCGCTGCATCTGCTGGGTTGGGAAAACACTGCTCCCTGATGGGGCTGTGCGCTCATTCTTTGGCAGGAGCTTCCTCCTGTGCAGGCTCTGGGTCTGGGCTCACGTGCAGAGCATGGCACAGGTCCTGCTCGTCCTTGGGAAGCCCCTTGTTGCCGGATGGAGCCATTCCTGGAGGTGCCCCATGCTGGTGGCATCCTGGACGTTGCTTTTTCCAGAGCCCCTCCTGCAGGCAGGGCCATCCTCCTCATCCACACCCCTTTTGGCCTTTGCCATTTCTCCTTTGAAACTCCCTTAGCTCTGTGACTCTGGTATCTCAGGGCAGCAAGTTCCCCAGGGGAATTCTGCCTGTGGAAGAGGATCCCAGCTTGGTCCCTTGGGATGCTTTGTCCCCTGGTGGGGAACAGAGTCCCCACAGCAGCCGCTCCCTGTGGGCCAGGCTCTGTTTCCCAGCTCCAGCCCCTCTGACAGACACAGAGGTGCCCTCACCTGCAGAGGTTTGTTCATGGTGCAGGTGTTTCCCTGCTGCTCTGCACATCTGGGCACTGCTGCCTGTGGGTCACCCAGCCCCACATTCAGAGCCAACACCCCAGTGCTCCTTCCCCTCCTCAACTCTACATCACTGAACTCCTCCTGACCTCATCCTACATCCATGTCAAGATCCAGCTCTTGGGCCAAAAGATTTGCTTCCATTTTCCCTTGAATAATAGCCTCCTTTTGGATGGGTTTTCCCTCTCCCTGGATAGGCTTTTCCCTCTCCTTGGGTGGACTTTTCCCTCTCCCTGGCTGGGTTTTTCCCTCTCCCTGAGTGGGTTTTTCCCTCTCCCTGGCTGGGTTTTTTCCTCTCCCAAGGTGGTCTTTTCCCTCTGCCTTCAGAGGACCCTGTCCCTTGCTCCTTTGCCCTCTGGAAGCTCTGTCTCTCCGAGGGGCCCCAGCCTCTTCCCTTTTCCTGCCCAGGGCAGGATGTCCAGACTGGCTCAGCTTCCCATGAGTCACCAGCAAATCCCAGCTTCCTTCTCAGGGCCCTGGCACCAGAGCCCTAATTACAGGGCAAGACTAGCGGAAACAAGCTTATTATTTACCAGGCTAATGAAAATTAATCATGCCTCCCCCTCCTTTCCTGGGAGAACAGTCACGGACAAGAAAGCAGATTATAAAAGCATTAGGGGTGCCTGCTGTGCTGGGCTCTGGCACTACCTGAGGGCTGTGTGGGGCTGTGTTTGCAGGTCACCTGGAACTCAAGGGTTAAAACTGCCCCCCAGTGCTGCCCGTTCTCCGCCCTGTCTGCTCTGGCTGAGGCTGGGCCCAGATGGAGCCCCCAGGCACTGCCAGCCAGGCTGGAGAGCCCTTCCCTGCCTGTCCAGGCAGCTGCTGGATCCCCAGGGCCTGGACCCCTCTGGCATCCTTGCAGAGAGCAGTGTGGGCTGCAGAGGGGCCCCAGCCCAGGGCAGTTCCCAGCACAGCCCAGTTTGCCCCATGCAGGCAGCCAGTGGCTCCAGGCTGCTGCACAAGGCAGGGAGATGATGGAGGAAAACATGACAAGGAATGGCTCATGTTGCACAGATGTGGAAAACCAGAGCACCCTGTACCCACTGGAGCCACTGGTTCTGGAGAGAGTGCTGCAGCAGAGGAATGAACTCTGGCAAATGCAAAACCCGCCAGCCTCACTCAAATTATCACCCCCACTCAAAATATCACCCTCACTGATAGAGGGGAAACTGAGGCATAGGATGGGGCAGGTCAGCCTGGAGACAGGGAGAGAGCTCCAGCCTGCTGAACCCTGCCAGGACCTGCCCCCATGGTCCACCTGGGGAAGGAGATCCCAGGGAGGCAGCACTGCACACCCAGTGCCCAGAGCTGCCCAGCCTGCCTGCCAGGCTGAGCACAGCCCTCCTTTTCCAGGCTTAAACATCTCCACACCCATGATCAGCCTCCCTCTCCCTGAGGCTGCACAGGCTGGGACTGGGGAAGGGACCAGGAAGGGGAAGATTGCCTGGATCAGGGTGTGGGATGGAGGGAAGGAGGTGAGGCCCAGGTTCCAGGGCTGGGCTGGAGAGCTGCTCCCTGCCAGGCCTGTCCAGGGCAGTGTTGCCCACCTCAATAATTAACTGTTGCTGTGAAGAAGACAGGAAATGAGCAGGAGGTCAATTTTCCATTTCCCAGTTGTGCATAATCAGTTCCAAGTACACAGCCTGCAAATAAATCTCCATCAGGCTCGTTACCTCTTAATTAACATCACCAGCTCCGACACGTACTGCCCAGCCCAGCCCCAGCCCCTGCCTATGTACAGTGACATGGAGCCAGGGCTGGCCATGGCTGCTGCGAATTCTCCAGCTGGAAATTCCAGCCCTGCTGTCCAACAGGCTGATCCTGCCCTGCTCAGACAGGAAAGCTCTGCTCCAGCATGGGGAGAGCTGCTGGATCTCTCCAGAACCAGCTGCTTTGGGGGCAGCTGGCACACACAACTGGAAGGAAGTTGGTGACACAACTGGAGTTTGTTTTCCTTTTGAATAGATTGGAATAAAGAAGAAAAGAAAGTCCTGTGGGTGAAACATTAGATTAGAGGGATGGAACCTCACTCATGAGGAAAGGCTGGGAGACCTGGGGGTGTTCAGCCTGGAGGGCAGAAGGATCCAGGGGGACCCCTGAGCCCCTTTCAGGGCCTAAAGGGGCTCCAGGAGAGCTGAAGAAGGACTTTGGACAAGAGCCTGGAGGGACAGGACAAAGGGAATGGCTTCCTACTGCCAGAGGGCAGGGACAGATCAAATAGGGGATAGGGAAAAATTTCTTCCCTGTGAGGGTGGGGAGGCCCTGGCACAGGGTGCCCAGAGCAGCTGTGGCTGCCCCTGGATCCCTGGCCAGGCTGGATGGGGCTGGGAGCAGCCTGGGACAGTGGGAGGTGTCCCTGCCATGGCAGGGGTGGAATGAGATGAGCTTCAAGTCCCTTTCAATCCAAACTTTCCATGATTCTCTTTCCCATCAGTGATTTCCCTCTCAGGCTGTCCCCTCCCCTGGCCTGCACCTGGAGCAGCCCTGTCCCCCCAGGTGAGCTGGCACAGGGAGGGCACAGGGGCTGCCACCCTCAGTGAGGGGAGGAAGGAGATGGGATGCAGGAATCCAGTTCTGCTCCTACCACCCTCCCACCTGGCTCTTCCCTTCAAAGCACTACGCAAACATCAACTCCTTAATCCTCCCAACGCTCTCGGGAGGGAGAGACATCGACAGGGCTCTGTTCTAGACACCTGATAAACACAAAGGGAGGCTGGAGGAGATGCCAGACAGGCAAAACCTGCAGGTCACAGGAGTTGCTCTGCTCTTCCTGCTGCTCCTGGCAGGGCTGGGCAGGCAGGGGACGTGCAGGAATCCTCCTGTGCTCTGGGATGGAGGGGGCACAGCCATGGAGGAGAGGGGTGCAGGGCAGAGCAGGGACTGTGGCAGAAATATGAGAGATGGTAAAACAAAATGAGAATGGGAGGAAGAAGATGAGCCCTGTTGTCCTTACAGACAGACAGACAGACAGACAGACATTCTGTTTCCAATTCCAGCTTTGATGGAATTTTATAAATATCATGAAATTAGCTGAAATGGAAGGAAACCCTGACACTGCTGCTGAGGCATCCTGGAGGGAAGTATTGAAAGGAAGCACTTGTACTTAAAAAAAAATGGATTTTGACTTGCTCAGTTTGGCAGGTGAGCTCCCCAGAGGATCTGAAAAATCAAACCATTGGTTTCCAGCCTGAACATCCCCAAACACTGCACCAGTTCTTGTGTCCTTTAGCTGAGCTCTTTCTTCTCCACCCCCGTGTTTACCCAGGAATGCATCAGGAGGCAGCTGCTGCAGCCCCTTCCTTTCACACAAGCCAGGCATCCCCGGGATTGGCAGCCTGGCTCTGATCCCTCTGGATTGGCCTCTCTGGAATCCTGCATTTGTGCTTCCTTGCCTCCATCCCTAAACCCTCCTGGAGCTCCCTGCGTGCCAGGATCCACTCTGTGCTCCCCAGGCTGTGCCCTGCATCCAGGCTCCCCCAGCCAGCTCTTGGGAAGGACCCTGGCTGCAGGCAAATCCCTGTGCCAAGGGATGCAGCTCCAGCCAGGGAACCCCCCCAGTGCTGCTGGGGCTGCCTGGGGACCTGCCCACAGCCCTGGGACCTCCTGGGCCTCTCCAGCCTGCTCCACAGATCCCCAGCACGGTGGGATCCCCAAAGCCCAGCCAAGGTCCTGCTGCTTTCCTGGGAGCTGAGTTCAACTGGTCCAGTCCAATTGTTTCCAGGAGAGATTTGCCTGCTGTGCCTGAAATCAGAGGTGCTGAATTTTTAAACTCAGCAGCATGGGAAGGCCAAAACCAGAGACCAGGGGCTCCTCCCAGTCACTGCCCAGCTCTGCAGAGACACAGCCTTGGGTCTCAGTCCCCTTGGGGGGTTTTTCTGGAGATGGAAAACCCTGGCAGAAACCTGCCATGGCACTGGCTGGATTTTGGGCTGGGCCTGGAGCCCCACCTCACTCAGACACACACACTTTGCAGAAGGGGATGTGCTTTGCTCTGGTTCCCCAGCACACAGAGGCAGATTCTGGGATAATTCCTCCCTCTTGCCCCAACCTTCCCCAGGGGAAAAGCTCCTTGAGGGTTTCTGCTCAGCTGCCCCTGCCCAGGGACACCTCACTGCTCCCCAGAACCACAGAAGAATTTGCTCTGCTGGTGTTTCCCCATGAGGCTGCTGGTCTGGTGCAGCTCAGAACCCCAGTGGGGAAAGGGAAGGTGACATGTGCAGGGATGGCAGGACAGCCCTCTGCCCAGGGTGGTAATGCTGAACCTCCAAAATCCTCCCCAAACAGAAACCCCAAATCCTGATGTTTCCAAAGTAAAACCCAGCCAGGAAGGGTGTCTGCTCCTGGCTGCCAGCACACAGGCTCCAGGTGCCTGAGGCCCCTCTGAGGGAGCTGTGGGCTCTCCTTTCTCTCTCACAGGATGTTTTTTAGCAGCTTGATCCCATTCTTGCCATGTCCTGCCCCAAAGCACACCCACCCCAGCAGCCACAGGCACCAGGCAGAGCCAGGGCAGCCCCTCTGTGCCCAGCCTGGGACAGGGGCTCTGCAGCAGAGCAGTGCTGGGGCTCCCCCCTGCTCCCACACCAGCCCTGTCCCATCTTGGAGGGGACACAGGAAAAGAAGAGCCTTTCCCAGGGTGGTCATGGGCCTCTATCAAGGACTTTGGGTGCTAAAGTCACCCACTCACTCTTACACAACCTCCCAGAGAAGCTGTGGCTGCCCCTGGATCCTGTCCAAGGCCGGATTGGACAGGGCTTGGAGCACCCTGGGCAGTGGAAAGTGCCCTGCCCGTGCCCATGGATGGTTTTAAGATCCTTCCCCACCCAAACCACTCTGTGATCTCCTCTGTTCAGCTCAGCCCCTGCTGCAGTGCCTGTGTGGCAGCAATGCCTCCTGCAAACAGCTGGGAACAGCTGTTCCCTCACCACCCGGGGGAAACTGAGGCAGGCAGCACACCCAGACAGGTCTGCAGTGCTGCATGCAGCTGTGCAGCTCCCCAGCTCCCTCCGTGCCTCTGTCCTGCCAGCCCAGGATGGCAGAAGTCTCAGTTTCAGTTTCTTCTATGGCCGGTGATGGGGAATGCAGCTGTGGGCATTCAGTGTCTGCAGCTCAGGCTGGAGCAGAGCTGAGGCCAAAGGTGGGAGGCTGAGCAAAGCCCAGGGTTCTGCAGCTGAAAAAAATCCGAGTTTCCCACTCCAGGAGAGTGATCTGGGGAGGGGATGGAGTCACAGAATCAGAAAACCACTAGGGTTGGAAAAGCTCTCCAAGATCATCAAATCCAACCATTCTTCCAAGCCCACCATTAGCCCATGTCCCCAGGTGCCACATCCACACCCAGGAATGGTGACTCCACCACTACCCTGGGCACACTACTCCAATGCCTGACCACCCTTTCCATGAAGAAATTTTCCATAATATTCAACCTAAACCTTCCCTGGCACAATTTGAGGCCGTTTCTTCCTGTCCTAAAATATATTTGGGGACACCAGCAGCCTCTGCAGACCCCTCCATGCTCTGGGAACATGGGTTGAGCATTGGAGCCTCCATCCCCAGGTTTGCAGCCCACGTTGCCGAGGTCTGGGGTGCCCAGGTGGCTCCAACCTGCTCCTCTGCTCCAGTCTGGGGATCAGGAGACAGCTGGAGCCAGAGGAGCTCCCATGACACTGCAGATGTCACAGATCTGCCAGCAGGCCCACAGGTGACACAGCTACCCCTGAGCCTCAACCAGCCCTTCTGGGCCACGGCTTTCCTTGTTCCAGAGCACAAAAGAGGGCAGGCTGTGTGCCCTGGGGTCACCTGCTCCCACTGCTGCCTGTCTGCACAGGTCACAGCCCCAGGGCCATCAGCAGCCCCAGCCCCCGGGCTCACACCCTGCCAGAACCCGGGGAATGCAGCCCTGGTGGCGAGGACAGGCTGGTGGCAGGGTTGGTGGCAGTGCTGGTGGCAGTGCTGGTGGCAGGGCTGGTGGCAGAGCTGATGGCAGAGCTGATGGCAGAGCTGATGGCAGGGCTGGTGGCAGAGCTGATGGCAGGGCTGGTGGCAGTGCTGATGGCAGAGCTGATGGCAGTGCTGGTGGCAGAGCTGATGGCAGAGCTGATGGCAGTGCTGATGGCAGAGCTGATGGCAGAGCTGATGGCAGTGCTGATGGCAGTGCTGGTGGCAGTGCTGATGGCAGGGCTGGTGGCAGTGCTGATGTCAGTGCTGGTGGCAGGGCTGGTGGCAGTGCTGGTGGCAGTGCTGATGGCAGTGCTGGTGGCAGAGCTGATGGCAGGGCTGGTGGCAGTGCTGATGGCAGGGCTGATGGCAGAGCTGATGGCAGGGCTGGTGGCAGTGCTGATGGCAGGGCTGGTGGCAGTGCTGGTGGCAGTGCTGGTGGCAGTGCTGATGGCAGGGCTGGTGGCAGTGCTGATGGCAGGGCTGGTGGCAGTGCTGGTGGCAGTGCTGGTGGCAGTGCTGGTGGCAGGGCTGGTGGCAGTGCTGATGGCAGAGCTGATGGCAGTGCTGATGGCAGTGCTGGTGGCAGAGCTGATGGCAGTGCTGATGGCAGGGCTGGTGGCAGAGCTGATGGCAGGGCTGGTGGCAGTGCTGATGGCAGAGCTGATGGCAGAGCTGATGGCAGTGCTGGTGGCAGAGCTGATGGCAGAGCTGGTGGCAGTGCTGGTGGCAGAGCTGGTGGCAGTGCTGATGGCAGTGCTGGTGGCAGGGCTGATGGCAGAGCTGATGGCAGTGCTGGTGGCAGGGCTGGTGGCAGAGCTGGTGGCAGGGCTGGTGGCACCCAGCCCAGGGAATGCAGCCCTGGTGGCCAGGACAGGCCGATGGCAGCCACTGGTGGGCACCAGCAGCCTGGGAACAGCCACAGGGGCTCTCCTGCAGCACTGGGCGAGGCAGACGGGGCTGAGGTGCAGTGGGAGGACAGGCTGTGGGATGCAGCTGTCTCAGCACGCACACAGCTCCAGAAATCACAGGGAATTCATGTGAGCCCTCATCCCCAGCCTGTCCCAGGAGCTGGGGGAGGTTCTCCTCTCCCAGTGCTTGGCACAGTCCTGGCACAGTGACTCTGAGTCCCAGGATGCAGCTGAGGTGGCAGAAGGGCTCCCTGGCACTGCTGCTCCTCTGTGGGCACCCTGCACCATGCCCAGCTCCCTGTGGAACCTCCTCTGCTCAGGTGGATCCTCCCTGGTGCCTCCCTCCTCAAACACTGGGCAGTGTCCCGAGGTTCTGCTGCCATGGAACACCAGGACATCAGGCAGGGGTTGGGGGAGGCCCTGGGCCAGCCCCAAAGCCCAGTGGGTGACCATGGAGAGCCACAGGCACACATCCACTGGGTCCAGGGACAGGGAGGTCAGAAACAGCCCTGGGCTCACCCCAACAGGGCAGGGACACACCTGAGACACTGACTGCTCACAGGACAGGCAGGTTATAAACAACCAAAGCCTTTCACCCCAAATATGCAACAGATGTGCCTCAAATCCCTCCAACAGTGTCTCAGAACCAGGATTCACAGCCCCAGCCTACACTGGCACACCTGCTCTCAGCAACTCCCCCGCTCCTCCTGTCCCCACCATTGCTACAGCACCTTCCACCTGGCCTTCAGATAAAAGGAAAGGAAGAAAACAGCACCAGAATTCTATTTTTTGGCTTGCAAATGCTGGTTTTCAAAGCTGAGCTGGCCACTGCTCCACAGGGGAGGGGGTACCTGGCCTTGGCCTGATGCTGTTGGGCCTTGAGACCCCTCCAGATGGCCCAGCCTGGGCAGGGGTGAAGCAGAGGGGCTGTTCTGTCACACAGCAATTCAGACCCAAGGGTGCAGGAGCCCCTCTGGGGCACCACAGCAACGCCCCCACACCCTCAGCCCAGCCAAGAGCCCCTCTGGGGGGGGAGAGCATCCCCCCCACACCCTGAGTTCATCCAGAAACCCCCGTGGAGGGCACAGCATCCTCCACATCTCTGAGGGCAGCCAGGAGCCTCTCTCCAGCCAAGCTCCACACACTGCAGGGCCTCTTTGTACTTCCACAGGAAATTACCAAACCTTTTCTGCAGCTCAGAGCTCAGGTTACTCCTCCCCACAGCACTTTCTGGTGCATGAACACTCAGTGTGGGGTCCCCATGCCCAGCTCCTGGGGTCACCCCAGCCTGCTGTCCTGTATTTAATCAGCAAAGCTCTGGCCTCCTGATCTCAGAATTCCCACGGGGTGCCAAACAGCTTGGAAAGTCAGAATGCAGCAAATAAACCTCGACATGAGGTGTTTACAAATTCCTCCCTCTCTGGCTCTCTGGAAGGCCGAATGTGACACCTCAGCACCCAGCAATGCTTGTCCTGTGCCCATTTCCAAACCCACCTCAGTGCCCCTCTGCAGAGCAACTCCTGACTCCCCAGAGCACGGGAGAGCTGGGCCCAGGGCTGGGCTGTGCCAGGAGGACAGAGCCAGGGCCACCTGCATGGCATGGCCAGTCCCTGGGGACACAGCCCTGCCCTGGATGTCGGCAGGGATGGATCCTGGGTGAGCACAGCCTGTGCTCGGGCTGGCAGCACTCACCCTGCTCCAGGTGAGCCCCTCTCACCCCCAGCCCCTGCCATACCCTGCAGGGATGCTGCTGGGCATCCAGGGCTGTCCCCGTGTGCCCATGCCCACACAACCCTGCTGACATGGGCACGCACACCGGGCACGTGCTGACACAATTCCCCAGGCTGTGACAACGAGCCAGAGCCACCACAGTGCCCACGAGAAGGGGGAGCAAAGGAGAGGGAGACAAACCCCTTGGCATGTGCCCAGGAGAGCTCAGGTGCCAGCAGCAGGCAGGGGACATGCAGGATGACAGAGCCCCGGGCAGACAGGCGCCCTGGGATCGCCTGGCTCCCTCTCCAAAGCTCTCCTCCACATTCCAGTGGCTCCTGGAGCTGCTCTGGGGTGGCTGGGCTGCTCCCCCAGAGCCACTGATGGCAGCAGGACGGTGGCTTTCCCAACCTTGGCACAGGCAGCACTGCTGCCCCCCTGCGTGGCCCTGCACAGGCAGGGACAGCTGAGCAGAGCAGGAGGGGACACGGCTGCTGCTGCCTGGCCAGGTCCCAGGGGCTGCCTGCAGCCCACCAGCCTCGTGGCACGGGGGAGCTGGGGGCTCCTGGAGGAGCTGGGGGCAGCTGAAGGATTTGGGGGCACACAGAGGAGCTGGGGGCTCATGGAGGAGCTGGGGGCACCTGGAGCAGGGCTGGCAGCTGCAATTCTCCTCTGAGGCCACCTCCTGCTTGTGCCACCCGGTGTTTTTAATGAGGGGACACTGAAAGGCCACACCTTCTTCCAGGGATGCTTCTGCACCTGGGCTCTGGAGATGTCCTTCTCCAAATCCCTTTTAAGTCACTTAAACCTTTTGGTACCTCAATTCCTCATCGGTAAAGCGAGGCTTATCCCATTTCCTCTGCCTGGCTTAGCAGGAGAGCTCCTAAGCCCTGCAGGGCTGGAAAAGCCTGTGGATGTGGATTTCTGTCTGTCTGGCACAGTGGGGCCCGGCCTCATTAGGGACTAACGTGCTCACTGTGCTGTGTGTGGCAAGCAGAGCCTGATGCTGTGTGCTGCTGTGCTTGGAGCTGGCAGGGGAGCAGGGGTGACCCTTCCAAGGCCTCCTTGTCATTTTGATCCATTCCCATGTAACGGGGGTGGTGGGCTCAGCTCAGGCAGCCACAGACACCAATTTACCTTGTGCCATTATCTGACAACAGACTCTTAATAAGGAGTCTGCATGGGTGGAAAAACTCCCTTCCAAGGCAGGGGGGCTACAGTGCTCCTGTATTCACACATATTTACATTGTGGAGAAGTACAACACCTCAAATGAGAAGGATGGTCACCTAAAAACACCCTCCTGTCACACTTCCCTTGCTGTGTCCCTGTGCCTGTCCTCCAGGGATAGCTGTGTAAGGATGTGAATAACCAGAGAGCAGCCTGAGGAAACAAGGTGGTGCTGGCCTCAGCTGCCCCTCAGGCAGCCCTCAAACACCCCCTCAGACCTAAAAACCTCTAAATCATCACAGCTGAACATTTACCCCTTTGCACTGCACCCCTGGGGGAGCAGCAGAAACTCTCCAAAGGGTGAGCAGGGTAAGGGGGCTGCTGCACCAAGTGTCTCCTGGGGAAATCTGGGGATTGTGCAAAACTTGTTACAGCTGTGGAAAGGGAAGGATCTTGGTAGAAAGGGAGGAACAAGCATTCAGGCTGTCCTGCCTTCTTATTTTCCTGTCTGGTCCATCCCATGTGGTCACTGGAGATGTTCACAAATTCCAGCGTGGCCTGTGAGTGCAGCAGGCTGTGCTGGAGTCAGACCCTGGGAGACTGAGGGTCTGGGAGCAGATTCCAAGGAGGCTCAGGTGGGCTTTGTCCCTGAGCTGTGAGCTTCAGGAGCAGGATGGGCCTGTTCCTGGTGCCTCTGTCTGCTTCCTGCCCTGGCTGTGGGTGTGTGCCCAGCAGGGACCTGGCCACAGCGCTGGGAAGAGATTCCTTATCTCAACCACATCCCTGGGCCCTTCAGCCCACAGCACTGAACTGCTCTGAACAGTCCTGGCCAAGGATAAGCTCAGGAATGACCCCTAGGACAGGAGAGGCTGAGAAGCCCATCAGTGCTGGGCTGGCAGGTGCTGTGGGAGAGTCCTGCAGCTCAGGGGTGTCACTGTCCCACTGGCACAGCAGCCCTGTGACCAGGCCAGGCAAGCTGCTGCTCGAAGTGATGAGTGAATGTGAGATGAGAATTTATTGAGATCTCCTTAGTCCTGTCTTTGGGACCATTTGTCATCAGGGCAGCTCATGCTGCTGGCTGGGAGTGCAGGGCAGGGTGAGCTGACCTCACCAAGAACACCTCCAGAGCCAGGCCAACATTGGGATGCCACAGAGCACCAGCTGGAAATGGCTCCTGACTGTGTCCTCCTTGCCCCCTGCACACATGGAGATGATCAGAGCCACCAGGTCCCTGTGGGAGCTGATGGGACATCTCATCACATGCTGCTACCCAGGATCTTCCTTTCCCAGCTCCCCCACAGGGCAGGAGGCTCCACCCTCCCTTTGCCCAGGTTTAGGAGCCAGTGCTAATCCCGTTTGGGATCCTGCAGGAAGCACCCGGTGGACTTGGGAGGGCAAATTCAGGTCCCCATACCCAGGTGCAGCCCCTGCCCCAGCCTGGAGCTGTCCCAGGGCTGCTGTGGGGCTGGGAGGGTGGAAGCTGCACCTCCCTGCAGTGCTCCATGTGCTCCTGGCAGTGCTGGGTGTCTGTGCCTGCATCTGCCAGACAGCAGCACTGCCAGGCAGCTGAGAGCAGCTCCTGCAGCGTGGGCACAGCAGCCACAGTGCCACCGGTACAGCAGCCACAGTGACACCAGCACGGCAGCGACAGTGTCACCGGTACAGCAGCCACAGTGACACCAGCACAGCAGCCACAGTGACACCAGCACGGCAGCCACAGTGCCACCGGTACAGCAGCCACAGTGACACCAGCATTGCAGCCACAGTGTCACTGGCACAGCAGCCACAGTGACACCAGCACGGCAGCCACAGTGCCACTGGCACAGGAGCCACAGTGCCACCGGTACAGCAGCCACAGTGTCACTGGCATTGCAGCCACAGTGCCAGCGGTACAGCAGCCACAGTGTCACCAGCACGGCAGTCACAGTGACACCAGCATGGCCAGATGGGCAGTGGCACTGTGGGCTCCCACAGCCTGGGCCAGGGAGCTGCGAGCAGGAGCCCAGGCCAGAGCAGGCATGGGGGGCCAGCATCCCCCTCAGAGGGTGGGAGAGGGGCCTGTGATCAGTATGGAGCCATCATCCCCTCAGAGGGTTGGGAGAGGGACCTGGGCTGTGTATGGAACCAGGATCCCCCTCAGAGGGCCAGGAGAAGGGTCTGTGTTGAGCATGGAGCCATCATTCCCCTCAGAGGGCCAGGAGAAGGGTCTGTGTTGAGCATGGAGCCATCATCCCCTCAGAGGGTCGGGAGAGGGACCTGGGCTGTGTATGGAACCAAGATCCTCCTCAGAGGGTCAGGAGAGGGGCCTGTGCTGTGTATGGAACCAGGATCCCCCTCAGAGGGCCAGGAGAAGGGTCTGTGTTGAGCATGGAGCCGTCATTCCCCTCAGAGGGTCAGAAGAGGGACCTGTGCCAAGCATGGAGCAGCACAGCAAAGATGAGAGGGAGGCCATGCTCAGGGCGGGGGACGACGTTTCAGCCCTCGCCCACTCAGAAGCAGCTCTCCAGCCGTCCTTTCTTCCTTTTCCTGTTTCCTCTTGTGACCCACAGATATCAAAGTGCCTCTTTCCAGACCTGCTGCAGCCTGGGCTCCTGCTGAACACTCTCACAGCCCACTGGGGACACAGGCAAAGGCTGTGGCACTTGTGAATGCAGCTCCTCTGCAGAAACACACGGTCAGGAGTGACTGATCAGCAAAAATCCCAGAACAAACCATCTGCAGGATGAGCGAGACAGAGCCACCCCCTCCCTCCACAAGGGACACGTGTGCTCCATCCCCAGGACACGGGACAGGCTGTGTCCCCAGTTGTTCACCCTGTCACTGCATCCCACTCTAAACACTGCCTGACTCTTTGGAAGGCACCTTTGGAAGAATTATTTTCCCACCAAGAGTATGAAGTAGATTTTTGGCAGGGGGGCCATTTCATCAGGGCTGCCTGGTCTCCTCCAGCTCGGCTAGGATGGAGAGCAGGAGCAGGGAACAGCAGCACTGGGCAGAGCTGGGATGTCTGTGCTGGCAGCAGCCTCAGCTTCCCGGCCATCTGGGGTTATCCAGGAACAGCTGCCAGCGCCAGGCATGGCCACAGGCGGTGCAAAGCACCACGAGTGTGCAAAAGTGCAAGGGGCAAGGACACAGAGTCACTCACCTCCCTCTGCCTCCCCAGCAGCAGCACCCAGTCCCCAGCTCCAAGGGCTGTGGCTGGGGCCCTCTGTGACCCCCATCAGCTAGGGGGTTTTGAAGAAGCTGATGTTGGAACTGGAGGCAGAGAAGCGACAGGGCTGAACTCAGTGGCAGCCTGAGAGCACCATTCCTGGAGAGGCAGCACTGCCTCCCTCTGAGTCCAGCTCCACACAGCTCCCACGCAGGGCCCCATCCCAGAGAGACACCGGGGCCACATCTGACATAGCTGGGGCCTGGGGGGACACAGCTGGCCCTGGGCTTGGTGTCACCATGACTCAGGAGCTTCTGGAACCCCAATTCTTATATTAAATTTTCCTCTGCTTTGTGGTCTCTGCAGAGCAGCAGCCACCCTCAGCTCAGAGCTCTAGTGCCCAGCAAGCCTCTGCCTCCTTGGGGAGCTGAAGGGCATCAGCAGCCCTTGGGATGCCTTGAGAATCAGCATCCCTCTGGGGGTGCCTTAGTCTCAGCATCCCTTGGGATGTGCCTGGAGGCTCAGCATCCCTTGGGACGTGCCTCTCCTGCAGTTGCCCAGTTTCCAGGACTGGGAGCAGGGTTTGAATGTGCAATTTGGGCCCCCTGAAGAGCCATCCCTGCCCCCTGGCAGCACCTCCTCAGGGCAGGGCATTGAGGGTTACTGTGCCTCTGTGCCTGAGCCAGAAGAGGTGGGAGGAGAGTAAACACCTCCCCCTCTCCAAATAACAGAGCCCTGGTTTTGGAAGATAATTCTCCTGTAGAACCTCAGCTCAACCTGGGTTTAATTCACTGCATCACCCAGCACCTGCAGGAACCTGGTTTGTCATGAGAGCCCCAGCAAATGGTCCTGATCTGGAGCTGACCCTGCAGTGCTCATCTGTCCCAGCCCAAGCAGCACACACACACCTGGGCTGGCACTGTGCTGGGACCCTCCAGGACACCAGGTTTGCTGGCACCTCTGGGGTCCCTTACTGCCCCAGCAGGCACGTGGACCCAGGAAAGAAATCACTGGGGTCACTGCCATCAGTCTGCCACCAGCCCTGCCACCAGCCCTGTCCCTGCTGTCAGGCCCAGTCCCTCCATCAGCCCCAGCTCTGCCTCCAGCCTCTCCAGCACATGGCCCAGGCAGGGCCTTTTTCTCCTGCAGACAAAGTCTGGCACCTCCAGGCTCTCTGTGAGCCCTGCCAGCCTCACATTGCCCAGCCCATGGCCTCCTGTCTGCCAGGGCTGGGGACATGGCCCAGCCCAGGCTGTCCCTGTCACTGTGGGCTGAGTGAGCAGAACAGAGCTGTGTGGGGAAGCACCGGGGCTGCTCCTGGGCTCCCAGGGCTGCTGTGGCACAGGTGGGCTCCAGCCAGCAGCACCACAACACAGCTGGCTGGCAGGGAGGTGAGCAATGCAGGGCAGCCTTGGCTCAGCTGAGGAAAAGGGATCAGCATCCCAAAGAGGACAGCAAGGGATGGCTCCAGGGTCTGCTTCTGCCTCTGTGGGATCCCTGCCTGTGCCTGCTGAGATCCAGGAGGAGAGGCATGGCAATGGTCAAGCGGCAGCAGGGTGGGGAGGGTGTGCAGCCCCAGCTGCAGCACAGAGCAGCCTCCTGGGGCTCTCTGTGCCCTGTTCATACAGGAATGCACAGAGCAGGTTTGTGGCTTTGCCAGGGCTCAACAACCCTCACTCTTGAAGTACTTTACAAGCCCTTTCCTGTAGAAAATACTTTCCTCACACCAAATGCCCCTGCTCCCTGTTAAAATGCACAGCTCTTGGAGAGGAGCAGTGCAGGTGGGAGGGTGGTGTCCCTCAGGAAGCTCCAGCAGCTCTCCAGCCTGGGAGGCCAGCTGGGAATTCCAGAGGACACTCAGGGTCTGGGTGAGAGCTCTCTGGCTGGGATGCACCCCTGTCTGCCATGGCTTGCTCTGTGCTGGGGATGGCACAGCCTCCTCTGCTGCCTGGCACAGGAGAGAGAGGGGCACAGCTCCTTGGGCTTCTCTCAGTCCCTCAGCAGCCATTCCTGAGCCCGCAGAGGTGACAAAGCTCCCTGGCTGCTGCTGTTCCCTGTGAGGCCCTGCCCTGTCCTCCCCCTGCCCAGCCAGGGCTGGGCCTTGTCCCAGAGCTGCCAACCCTGCCTGGACCTGCAGGACCTGCACGGGGAGGGTGCAGGGGATGCTCTCAGCCCTGCAGTGACCTGGAGCCCTGCACTGATCCTGAACCCTGCACTGATCCTGAATCCCTGCATGGATCCTGAATTCCTGCACTGATCCTGAATCCTGCACTGATCCCGAATCCCTGCACTGATCCTGAATCCCTGCATGGATCCTGAATCCCTGCACTGATCCTGAATCCCTGCACTGATCCTGAATCCTGCACTGATCCTGAATCCCTGCATGGATCCTGAATCCCTGCACTGATCCTGAATCCCTGCACTGATCCTGAATCCCTGCACTGATCCTGCAGCCCTGCACTGATCCCGAATCCCTGCACTGATCCTGCAGCCCTGCACTGATCCTGAATCCCTGCACTGATCCTGAATCCCTGGCTGATCCTGAACCCTGCACTGATCCTGAATCCCTGCATGGATCCTGAATCCCTGCACTGATCCTGCAGCCCTGCACTGATCCCGAATCCCTGCACTGATCCTGCAGCCCTGCACTGATCCTGAATCCCTGCACTGATCCTGCAGCCCTGCACTGATCCCAAATCCCTGCACTGATCCTGAATCCCTGCACTGATCCTGAATCCTGCACTGATCCTGAATCCTGCACTGATCCTGAATCCCTGCACTGATCCTGCAGCCCTGCACTGATCCTGAATTCCTGCACTGATCCTGCAGCCCTGCCCCAATCCTGCACCCCTGCTGTACCTTGCAGCAGTGCTCAGCTCACCTCCTGCCCCGGGATCTCTGGCATCCTGCAGTGCCATGGGCTCTGCCCTGGTGCCATGGGCACTGCTCTGTGCCACCACCGACTGCCAGGAATGGGAGCAGCCCCTCCAGCCCCCTCAGACCCAGTGCCTGCTGAGGGGGTGGCTTTGAGCTGCTGAGGCTTTGGCTACAAATTCTCCCGTGGCTGGTGATGATTCCTTTCCAGTCCCACTCAGCTGGTCCTGAAGACTGGCCTCTCCTCATAATTCCTGCTTTTGCTCATTCCCTGGAGTAACAGCTCCAGAAGAAGAGGGCTGAGCTCCCTGACGTTCCTGGAGCAGAAACAAGGGCTCCTTTCCAGATGTGCCCTACCCAGTTCTCCTTCACGTTCTCATGGCTCTTCCTACTCACCTCTGGCTGCTCCATCCCTGGTGCCCAGTGCTCCCCAGCTGGTGTGGGCTGAGTGCCAGCACTGGGACGAAAGTCAGGACTGCCCAGGGCAGAACGTGCCAGGAGCAGCCCGAGGGGAGGGCATGGCTGGGGACTCATTGCACATGGAGGGAGCTGCCCGGGAGTCCCCAGAGGCCACAGGGCTGGTGACCCTGCATGGCTGAGGGGCTGCTCGCGGCCCCGCAGCCCCTGTCAGCTCCAGCTCCCTGCTCGGCTGCCTTTGTTTGGGACTGTGGCCAGCTGCCCGCCCCAGGGTCCTGCCTGCTGAGGGCCCGGGATGCCACAGCGCCCGTGCCAGCTGCGCGGGTCACAGCGCGCTCAATGTCACCTTCCCGAGCTGCTGGGGCAGGCAGGGACTGCGCGGCTCCGGGGCCAGGAGGTGCCGCAGGCTCCCGAGCCTCTGATCCCGCAGCAGCTCCAGGGACATCTGCTGACATTCAGAGACACAGGCTCTGATGCACGAGCTCTACATTTGCACAGTTTGCAGCAGGGAGCTCAGGGACTTCTGTTTATTCTCACAAACGGGAAGAAACCCCCACATTTAGCTGCAGTCACTCCTCATTCCCAGCGGTGACCGACAGGGAGCGGCTCCCTGGCTGTTCCCAGTGACCCACCCCGCTGGCACAGGTGTACCCTGGTTGTGCCATCGGGAATGCCCTCCCCTGTCCGCTCCAGCGTGAGCAGAAGGCACTGCTGCAGCGGAGCCAGCAGTGCTGGGTGACACAGGGGCCTGAGAGCCAGCACTGGGCTCCAGCGCAGCCCCTGCCCAGCCTGGAGCGGAGCCTCCCTTCCCCTGCCAGCCGGGGGGCACAGGGCTGTGACAGCAGCCACTCCACAGAGCTAAAAACAACCACGCTGGTCCTCCAGCTGACACCACAACACCTTCACCTGGTGCCAGGCCTGCTGAGGGCTCAAACCGCTGCAGGAGCCAGTAGCGAACACAAGCAAACACCCAGGGGTGGAGCTTGGGCAGCACTGGGAGAGCCCTGCACTGTCCTGTTTGTGGGGGGAATTCCCAGAGCTCCCCTGCAAGACTCAATCCCCACGAGATCCTGCTGATCAGGGCTTGGCAGTGCTCACAGAAACAGCCAGCAAGACACCCAGGTGTCCCCAGAGCAGGCTGTGAGTGCCACCAGTGCCCCTGCCCACCACGGCCACCCTCCCCTCCCTGCAGGGAGGATGGAGCTGCTTGAGTGTTGCTCAGGCTCTGGCTTGACCTCCCTCTAAGGAGGGAGGTGATGGAAGCTGTGCCTGGGTCTCTGCAGTTCCATAACCCCTGGTGAGCCACAGAAAGTCCCTGCAGTGAAGAGAACCCTCAGCCTCATGCTTGCAGCTGGCCAGGGCCCAGGTGTCCCCAGAGCCAGCCCACCCCATGGCATCGTGTCCCACGCTCTGTCCCAGCCCTCTGGGGGCTGGAGGTGGGCACAGAGCCCTCTCAGGGCTCCCAGGTTGGGTTCCCAGCACAGACACCTTGCTGAAGGGACTTGGTGTTTTTGCATCTGGACAACACTGTGGGATCAATGGCATCAGTGGGATCAATGGGATCAGTGGGATCAATAGGATCAATGGCAGGTGCCATCACTGCTGATCATTGAACAACAAATGTGTTTCCTTACACAATTCCTCATCAATCCCTGTCCCACCCACTCTAAAAATGCAGTTTTGCCTTGCTGCCTATGAGCAGGAATTTCATTCCAGGTGATTTCTCCCAAGGACTTCACTTTCTTAGGTCTCCTCCACAAATCCACCAAGCAATTGTGTCAGCAAGACCCCGAGATCACTGTGGCCATAGATCCTGCAGCAAATGGCCAATAAACCTCTGCTCTGGGCTGTGTGTGCACCAGCCACAGCAGGGAAGGTTTAGTGAGAGGAAGGAGACTCTGGAGTGTTTGATTTCTCAGTGTTTCACCACAAAAGAGATGAAGGACAAGAACATTGTCTTGAAGCTCTGGGGGAAAGGCACAGCTGGTAAACAGCAAAGGAAATGATCACCTGTGGCCTTCACAAGTCTCACCTCACCCATTTCCTGATGGACTTGGGCTCAGCTTTCCCTTCTAACCACTGTAAGACACAAGCATGAACCAAGCAGTGAGGGAACGAGCCTGGCACGTGGGCAAAGCACTGCTCAGCCCAGCACTGTCCTGGCAGCACCTTCCAGTGCCTGACCACCCTTCCCATGAAGAAATTTTCCATAATATCCAACCTAAACCTCCCCTGCCGCAGCTTGGGGCTGTTTCCTCTTCTCCTGTCCCTTGTTCCCTGGGAGCAGAGCCTGACCCTCACCTGGCTGCAGCTTCCTGTCACAGGGACTTGCAGAGAGCAAGAAGGTGCCCCCTGAGCCTCCTTTTCTCCAGGCTGAGCCCCTTTCCCAGCTCCCTCAGCTGCTCCTGATCAGATCTGTGCTCCTCAGGCAGGCACTGATGGCTCTGCTGGACACAACTCCCTCCCTCCACGGGAGTCCTGGCAGCGTTTGGAACCTCCAGAGCTACCAGATGTCACTGGCACCTCTCCTGAAGAGGTCTCACTCCTGTGTGCTTCCAGAGGAGCACAGACTGAATCACAGAATACAGAATATCCTGAGTTGGACCCACAGGGATCACCCAGCCCAGCTCCTGGCCCTGCACAGACACCCCAACAACCCCACCCTGGGCATCCCTGGCAGTGCTGTCCAAACCCTCCTGGAGCTCTGGCAGCCTCGGGGCTGTGCCCATTCCCTGGGCAGTGCCCAGCACCCTCTGGGGGAAGATTTCCTGATATCCAGCCCACACCCTCTGAGCCCCCCAAACTCCTGTGATCCTTTGGGTCAGCAGCAGCTCAGAGCTGGCCCAGGGGGAGATCTCCAAATTGCCAAGTGGTCAGACAGTCTCTTCCCTAGCCTCCTGTGCTCCCAGAGCACTGCCATGGCTCAGGATGGCACTAATATATATTCATACATATAAATTTGGAACCACAGCCTGCTCAGGTCATTACAACCCTGCTTTCCTCACCCAGCTCTGGGCCTGCTGGTGCTCCCACTGCTCTCACAGGGGCAGGGGCAGCAGATGAGTTCTCCCAGCCCTGCTATGGCAGCATGAGAAGAGGAAAAGCTTGATTTCCAAGGAGAATGATGGATTTGTGAGGACCTCTGACAGCCTGGGGGACAGCATGGCAGCTGGGGCCCTGCCAGGGGTGGCCACTGAGGGTGACAGGGATGGGATCAGGAGCAGAGCAAGGGAGTCAATGGCTCCCAAGGCTGTACTTGGGGGCTCTATCTGGGGCTTTCAGGGCCAGCAGAACCTCTCCTGCATTGAGAGCAGCCTGCAGGGTCACAGCCCTGTCCCTTGGGGCCAGACCTGGCTTTTGTTACTCTTTCTTCTACCTGAGGCCACTCACCTTCACAGAGCACAGGGGAACAAAGTCCCTCCTTCAGAGGTGACATTTTACTCCTCTGCCTGAGACAAAAACTTGCAGAACCTCCCAACTTTTTCCCTCCCAGCTGGGTGTCCTATTCCAGCTCCAGAAATACCAGCAGCCTTTTAGTTCCCATAAGATCTCAGAGGGGTGTTAAGGTGACAGGTGAACTCTACCTAAAATGACCTCAGAACCAGGTGAAACAGTCTCTGAGGGTCAGAAACTTCCTCCCAAAATAAAAGAAGTGCTGAGATCCATTTATCTTTTCATGGGGTTTGTGTCTTGAGGATGTCTGTCATTTGTGCCTGCTGAAAGAAGCAGTGAATTCTGTTTTATCACCCTCTGTGGAAGTTGAAACCCTTTGGCCAGGTTTCCCCAGTTTCACTCATTGTATTAAATTCTTGCATAATTTTTCAATGAAAGCTTGGCTCTTTGTGGGAAGTGAGGATTTTGGGTTGGATGAACATTGAAAAGGAGGAAAAGAAAGAGAAAGAAATAAGAAGAAATCTCTCACCGTAGGGACCCTGTGCTCAAGTTATATGTCATAAATTGTTATGCCACATGGATTTCTGTCTGATATAGGCAAATGCAGCTTATGGACAAATAGGGAAATGCAGAATTAGGGGAAGGCTGAGCTCCTGCAGGTCACCTCTGCTGCCAGGGCTGTTCCTGCTCCTGGACCCACTGTAGGGCTTTGCAAAGACTCTCCCCTCTAGCACATCCTGCAGCCAGGTCCTGCAGCCACTCCTGCTCTGGGAAGCCCTCTGGGAATGTCCTTTCCCAGGACACTGTGTGTGGGGTGTGCTGCTGTTTCGGGGTTTCAGCAGAGACCTGAGATCCTGCGCCTGTCAGAGCTTTGCTGAAGGTGACTCGCAGGTGGAAGGGACTAAACATGGAATAGTGGGTGGAGGGGACATGGGAGAGCTGTGGGATGTGCTGGGGTCATGGTGACAGTGATGGAGCTGTCATCAGGCCCCAGGCTGAAATCCCAACTAAATCACACACACTTTAACGTTCCTCTCGTTCCAAAGCCCCTGCCATGGGCAGGACACCAGGTTGCTCCAAGCCCTGTCCCACCTGCCCTTGAACACTTTCAGGGAAAACCTCCAAGAATCAAATGTCAGTAACCCTCTGTGAACCTCCTTCCCAGCCAGAGGAATGAGCTCCTTGTGACCCTTATGCTTGGCAGGCTGTGTCCCTGTGGCCACCCCGGAGATGAGAGGAGGCTGGGTATTTCTGGGATGGGGCTGCACAAATCCCCCCTGCCCCCCTCGCTGTCCTCACCCACCCCACCCACGGCAGGGCCGGAACGTTCACACCCCACGGGATCAGGGTGCAGGGGCTGCTTGCAAGGCTCAGTGGGGACACTGCAGGCAGCCTGGGATGAGATGGTCCCAGAGGCAGCCCAGCTCCTCTGCAGGAAGCTTTTCCATGGGTTCCTGGGGAGCAGTGTTCCCAGCACCACGCTCCGCAGAGCCCTGGCTGGCTGCAGCCTGGCGGCACCAGGGCTGTTTGTTATTCACTGACTCCATCCTCCAGCCAAAAGAGCTTTGCAAGTAGTAATAAACCAGGATGAATGGGATGGCATGGGATGATTAACCAGGACTGTGGAAGATGGGCCAGCACCTGGGCTGCTGGCAGCACAAGCACCTGGTAAACAGGGCTGTGTCCCACATCCCATCCTCTGCTGGAGGGGCTGCCCTGAATCACTGAGCCAGGGAATGGTTGGGGGTGGAAGCGACCTTAAAGCCCATCCAGACCCACCCCATGCCACGGGCAGGGGCACCTTCCACTATCCCAGGCTGCTCCAAGCCCTGTCCAACCTGGCCTTGGGCATTTCCAGGCATGGGGCAGCCACAGCTGCTCTGGGCAGCCTGGGGCAGTGTCCCAGCCCCTGCACAGGGCATTTGGCACTGCCCATTCCCAGCACGACACTCCCAGCAAAGCTGGGCTCTCACAAACAGGCTCTCTTGTGTTGCTGTGTTCAGGTTTTTGATATCCTTCCAGCAGAACCTCTCAGATTTATCCCTGCTCTCCCCACACCTTGCCACGACAGTTGGGATTTTGATGCAGTTCTAATCGTTCTGGACTATAAAAAACAAGCCCTGTCTTTCACTAGCATATGGTTCTCCCCGTACAACAACAGACACCAGAACTTTCAATTAAGTTTCTGGAAGCGGTGCTGAAGCACACATGACTCATTTCACAAGTGCACTAACGAGTGAAACGATCCTGCTTTTTGCCAGATCTCCATTCCTCAGGAAACAAGCAGTATCTGATGTCTTGCTTGCTTTACACGCTGACGAAAACAACACCCTTCTCTGAGGCTGCCGAGCCCGGGTAGAGATCGCCCAGCTAAATATTCTAATATTTGATAACAGCCCTGCCAGCATGGAGCTGACTCATTCCATGGCATGTGCTGCTCCCTGAGGATTGCTCTCAGCACAGTGAACAATTAGCTGCTTCATTCATCCCAGCTTGAGAATGGCAGATAGTTACAGGACCACGGGCATGCTCCTGACGGGAGGGATTTATCAACACTCGTAGTTGTTGCTCCTGTAATTAATCTCATGCTATTTCCACACACTCTCACTCACCCTCTGCTCCCACTCTGCTCCTGGCTCCCAAACACTTCTTTATGGTCAGAATGGCACAGAAATAATTTTGGTTTTTGGTCAGTGACATGGAAATGACCAGGAAAAAAGGATGTAATGTGGGGGCTCTGCTCCCCAGCATTCCTTAAATCCTTTGGGGCAGAGCAGAGGCGTTCAGCCCCAGCCCCAGCCCCAGCCCGCGCTGTCCGTGGGCCAGCACAGCCCTGTGACAGCGATGTCACACCTCCCTCCACGTGCCTGGCCCCACAGCAGCCCAGGAACACACGGCTGCTCCATCCCCAGGCAGCTGCTGGCTCTTGGTGTCTCAGGGCTGCTGCTCCTGCTCCTGCCTCTGGGGTGGAGCTCAGCATCCCTCCGGGATGTGCTTCCTGGCTGCCTTGGCGGTGGGAACCCCCGGCAGTCCAAGCCCTGCCGTGCCCCTCCTTCCTGCTCAGGAATCTGACACTTGCATCCTCCAGCTCACAGCGAGATGGCAAATACCAGGCAAAGCATTTCTGTACCCCACATCCCTGCAAAACAGACAGCTCCTGGGATCTTCTGCCTCTAATTTTGTCCCTTCCAAGTCCTCAGACTGAGGCTCCAACTGGAGATTTATTTTATTGGCTGTTCATTGCTACAGTGATGGCCAGCGTGAGGACGGCGTCCTTGGCACAAGTGAACACAGCACTGACTTCAGCATCCTCCTCTTGTAATTACTGCCCAAAACTTCACCATGGAAACCAGGAGAAAGGGGGGATGCTCAGGAAGGCATGGGAAGGAGCACTCCCAGTGTCCCAAGGAATCACCCCAGTGGCTCTGAGAGTGGGACCCAGGGTGTGTCTGGCTGTGAGGAGGCAGCCCCTGGCTGCAGAGGGCTGGTCCTGCCACCCCACTGCCAGGCTGGGCTGCCCATCCTCCTGGGACAGGGCAATTGTGTCCCCACAGCTGCCATTGCTGCTTTGGGATCACACCCTGACCCCACGGAGGTGCTGCCACAGGGGATGGAGCAGGGACACCTCTCACATCTCCATGGACACCAAGAGGCCACCACGGAGCACATCCATGTGTCACAGAATCCCAGGATGGTTTGGCTTGGAAGGGACACTCAGGCTCATCTCATTCCAGCACCCTGCCATGGGCAGGGACACCTTCCCTGAGGGCACAGCCTGAGCCTGGCCCAGGCTGTCAGAGCTCTGTGTGCTCTCATCCCTTCATGGTGGCTCTGACTGTGACCCATGCTGCTCTGCCCTCCCTGGGCACATCCCCCAGCCCCTGCCTGCACAGCACACATCCCTGATGTCCACACTCCCCACGTCCCTGTGCCAACCAGCAAGGACAGGTGTCCCAGCAACCTCCCAGCTGTGGCTCATCCATCCCAGCTTCCAGCACAGCCTGACAGGAACAGGGGCCTGGGCAGGCACCAACCATTTCCCAGGGTGGCACAGCCCCTGGGGCTGGCACTGACCTGCTGTGCCCTTGGTGCCAGGTGCCCTTGGTGCCAGGTGCCATCTGTGCCCGCTGCCATCACTCCCTGGTTCTGCGCTGGCTGGACATGGACACAGGGCAGGGGACACCTCAGCAGAGCACTGCTGGGGCAGCTGTCCTGCTATTACTGTCACCCTCAGCTGGACCAGTGACAGCTCATGGATTCTTTGTAGGAGCTGGGGAGATTGCTCATGGAAAGGGGTCCAGGCACTGGAATGAGCTGCCCAGGGCAAGGGGGAGTCACTGTCCCTGGGGGGATTTAACAGATGTGGGGATGTGGCACTTGGGGATGTGGTCAGTGCTGGGTGATAGTTGGACTCAATGATCTTAGGGGGCTTTTCCAACCCTGATGGTTCCATGATTCTGTGAGATTTTCTGGTAAGAGCTGCCCAGTCATGTCCCCACTGTGTTCAGCCTTCAGCTCCCCCCTCCCAGAGCCAGCACCTCCCTCCTGGAGCTCAGGAGCTGGGACAAGGACCAGCCCCACCAGCTGCCTGCCCTACCACTGCCAAACCAAACCAAACCAAACCAAACCAACCATACCAAACCAAACCAAACCAAACCAAACCAAACCAAACCAAACCAAACCAAACCAAACCAAACCAAACCAACCAAACCAAACCAAACCAACAAAACCAACCATACCAAACCATACCAAACCAAACCAACCAAACCAACCCAACCCAACACAAACCAAACCAAACCAACCAAACCAAACCAAACCAACCAAACCAAACCAAACCAAACCAAACCAACCAAACCAACCCAACCCAACCCAACCCAAACCAACCAAACCAAACCAAACCAAACCAAACCAAACCAAACCAACCAAACCAAACCAAACCAAACCAAACCAAACCAACCAAACCAAACCAAACCAACCAAACCAAACCAAACCAAACCAACCAAACCAAACCAACCAAACCAACCAAACCAAACCTAAACCAAACCAACCAAACCAAACCAACCAAACCAAACCAACCAAACCAAACCAAACCAAACCAAATCAAACCAAACCAAACCAAACCAACCAAACCAACCAAACCAAACCAACCAAATCAAACCAAACCAAACCAAACCAAACCAACCAAACCAACCAAACCAAACCAACCAAATCAAACCAAACCAAACCAAACCAAACCAAACCAAACCAACCAAACCAAACCAAACCAAACCAACCAAACCAACCAAACCAACCAAACCAAACCAAACCAAACCAACCAAACCAAACCAACCAAACCAACCAAACCAAACCTAAACCAAACCAACCAAACCAAACCAACCAAACCAAACCAACCAAACCAAACCAAACCAAACCAAATCAAACCAAACCAAACCAAACCAACCAAACCAACCAAACCAAACCAACCAAATCAAACCAAACCAAACCAAACCAAACCAAACCAACCAAACCAAACCAAACCAACCAAATCAAACCAAACCAAACCAAACCAACCAAACCAAACCAAAACTAAACAAACCAACCAAACCAAACCAAACCAAACCAAACCAAATCAAACCAAACCAAACCAAACCTAACCAAACCAAACCTAACCAAACCAAACCAAACCAGTTCCCCCTGCCCCTCTCAGCACTGCCCCAGGGAATCTGCTCCAATGCAAGAGGGAAGAATCACAGAATCACAAACTCACAGAATGACAGAAACTCCTGAGCTGGAAGGGACCCACAAGGGCCATCGAGTCCAGCTCCTGGCCCTGCACCAGACACCCCCAGGACTCACATGAAGTGATTCACCGGCTGAGAGCTCTCCTGGGCCAGGGTGAGGAGCTGAGGTTTGGTGCTTGGCTGGAGCAGAGCAGAGCCCAGACCATGCCCCTGCTCAGAGCCCGAGTGCCAAACCTGCTGCAGCTCCTGCTCACCTCCCCTGCACAGGAGAGCCAGGGACCATTAGCACTGGATGAATGGGAAAGAATTGAAATCAGCTTGGAGACAATCCCCAGGCCGGAGCAGAGGCAGAATTAACCAGCTTATTATTTTTATTTAATGCCCGCATTGTGTCCCCAGATGAATAATTGGTGTGTGGGGCTCTGTGCACAGGGCTGTTATGAAGTTTAATTCATTAGTGCTTGTAAAGTGCCTGGAACTCGTGAGATGAAAGGTGTTCTCAGAGCGCCAGGAGCTGTTCCAGCTCCAGCACTGCGGATCTTTAATAAGGATATTGAACGACTCCTCTGAGCCAGCACATTGCTTTTTAACTTCTTTATGGCTGTTTTTACAAGCAGGATCCTAGAGAGCCAAAAAAAAAAAAAAAAAGTTGAAAGAGAAAGCCCCATCACAGTGCACAGATCTGGCTCTGCACAGCCACAGACCGGGGTGTGCCACCCTCAGCCCTGCCCTGGGGGACAGTGCCAGGGCTCTGTCCCCATCACAGCCCCTCCATGGGGACTGGGAGCTGGACAGCTCTGGGGATGTCACTGGATGAGTGCTGAGAGGGGCAGGTGGGAAGAAAGGAAGGTCTGGAGGAAGCTGGGGGCTGCTTGCCTGGTTTGCCTGCAGGGTCTGCGGGGGCCTGGCCTGTATTCCACGTCCTGAGTTTGGCTGATGCAGGGGGAGGGGACAGTGGAGGCCATCTGGCCATCCCTGACACCAGCTCACCCATCCATGGATCCATTATCCATCCATCCATCCATCCATCCATCCATCCATCCATCCAATCCATCCATCCATCATCCATCCATCCATCCATCATCCATCCATCCATCCATCCATCCATCATCCATCATCCATCCATCATCCATCCATCATCCATCCATCCATCCATCATCCACCCATCCATCCATCCATCCATCATCCATCCCTCATCCATCCATCATCCATCCATCCATCCATCCATCATCCATCCATCCATCCATCCATCCATCCATCCATCCATCCATCATCCATCCGTCCATCATCCATCCATCTCCATCCATCCATCCATCCATCCATCCATCCATCCATCCATCATCCATCATCCATCCATCCATCCATCCATCCATCCATCCATCCATCCATCATCCATCCATCCATCCATCCATCCATCCATCCATCCATCCATCCATCCATGCCTGTTATCCTGCTCTGACCAGCACAGTCAGACACGTGGGTGAGTGGAAGATTTTAATGGAATCACAGATTCATGGAATGATTCATGGAAGGGACATTAAAGCTCATCTTGTCCCACCCCCTGCCATGGAAGGGACACCTCCCACTGTCCCAGGCTGCTCCAAGCCCCATCCAGCCTGGCCTTGGACACTTCCAGGAATCCAGGGGCAGCCCCAGCTGCTCTGGGCACCCTGTGCCAGGGCCTGCCCACCCTCACAGGGGAGAATTCCCTCCCAATATTCCATCCATCCATCCCTGCCCTCTGGTAGTGGGAAGCCATTCCCTGTGTCCTGTCCCTCTAGACCCTTGTCCAAAGTCCCTCTCCAGCTCTCTTGGAGCCCCTTTTAGGCACTAGAAGAGGCTCTGGGGTTTCCTGGATCCTTCTCCCATCCAGGGGAACACTCCCATCTCTCCCAGACTGGCTCCTGATGGTGTTTCCTGCCAGCCCCATTTCTCTGCTCAGTGCAGCCACTCAGTTTGTGACAGAACCATTGCACTGAGCCCAGCTGTGCCAAGGCCAGGAACACGAATCCTTTGGAACACCTGCTTCTCCCACATCCATCTTCCTGCAGCTACTGCTGCTCAGTTACCTGGCACAGAACCCTGGCTGTGAGTGCACAGAAAACCCTTCCAGCCTCAGCCAGGTGGGAAGAGCTTTCCTTGTCTGAAGTGCCACCTATGGCATCTCCAACTGCTGCTGCATTTCCCACCACAACGAGCTTGGAGCAGAAGGTTTTTTAAATGTCCCACTGGGAGGAGAGCGAGCTGTTGTAAATTAAAGATGACTCTGACGAAGGGAACAGAATGATGTATTTGACTCCATGGATATCAGAAGGTTAATTAATTACTTTATTATACTATATTATTTTATATTATTATACGATATTATTTTATATATCTAAATCTGCTGATATTTTATATATCTGAATCTGCTAAGTATTTAACCCTGCACACACTGCACACACTGCACTGAATCTTGTGACTGTCAGCTGACACACACACACACACACACCTGGCCCTGACAGGCCAAGGAAACAAAACATCCTCACTGTGGGTAAACAATCTCCATATTGCTTTCTACTTTGGCACAACACAGGCACAGCAAGTGATAAGAATTGTGTTTTCCCTTTCTCTGAGGTTCAGAGAATGTGAATCTCAGAAATCCTTGGGAAGAATTGTGCCTTGCTTTTCTCTGTGAAGGGAAATGTGGCAACAGCGAGCAGCACCAACGAAGGACGCAGGATGGGGCTAAGAAAGCAGCAACTTCTTCCCTTGAAGGAAAAATGGATCCTCAAAAGTGGAGGCTGAGACCTCCCCACCTGCCTGCCACTCATTGCTCTCCTCCTGCTGCTGCAGAACTCTTGTGTTTCCCTGGGAGCTGTTCCCAGTGCTCCACACAGCACAGGGAGTGCAGGGAGCTCCTCCTGCCCTGGAACACCGGGAACAAGCCATGGCCTTGCCCCTGCTCACAGGAGAGGAGGACTCATTGTTTGCTTTAATTATCCCAAAGCTTCTTTACTTGGAGGAAAATAAAATATTTATCAGGGACTTGTGGCTCTGGCGAAGGAGATTATACTCAAATTAAATTTTTAGATGCCTGTAAAATTTAATTGGCCTTAGTGCAGGGCAGTTCCTGTCTCTGACAAGGAGAAGGGTTTCTCTGACCAGCCCTCAGCCTTTGGAGAGCTGTCCCCCCCAGCACTGCCAGTGCCGCCCAGGGGTCAGCTCAGGCTGCTGTGCCTGTGCCACCAGCTGTGCCCAGCCTGGCAGCCCCTTCCCCACGTCCTGGGAGCACAGAGAGGTTGATCAGTGTGGGGGAGGACAGAGCTGCCCAGCCCAGCTCCACAGCCCAACCCCAGCTCCTCTCTCACCACCTGATGGATGGGTCAGGTCCTCACCAGCCTCTGGAGGACCCTGCCCCTGCCACATGTCCCTGACTTCTCTGAGGTTTTTCATGGACAGCCTTTGGCCCTCTCCTAGTCCCCATTCCTGACTGAAATCCCTCCTGTCCCCAGGCCTGAGCCTGGCTTGGCCCTTCCCTGGCTGTGTCCCTCCTGCCCAGGATGTCCAGGGTGATGTCCCTCCTGGGCAGAGGAGCCTTCTGCAGACATCTGGAAAACCCCACTGCCTGTGGTGGAATGCTGTGGTGCCACCATGGTGAGGGGACAGGCACAAACCCCCATGGACACTGTCCCCGCTGGGGAGGGCCCAGGGGCACAGATCAGTTTATAATGACTGAACTGTTTGTTATCCCACTCCATTCTTGCAGAAAATCCCTTTGCCCGTGTGTGTGGAGTGATGGACTCCAGCTCTCCCCTGCTGGGAGTGATGGGCTCCAGCTCTCCCCTGCTGGGAGTGATGGGCTCCAGCTCTCCCCTGCTGGGAGTGATGGGCTCCAGCTCTCTCCTGCTGGGAGTGATGGGCTCCAGCTCTCCCCTCCTGGGAGTGATGGGCTCCAGCTCTCCCCTGCTGGGAGTGATGGGCTCCAGCTCTCTCCTGCTGGGAGTGATGGGCTCCAGCTCTCCCTTCGTGGGAGTGATGGGCTCCAGCTCTCCCTTCCTGGGAGTGATGGGCTCCAGCTCTCCCCTGCTGGGAGTGATGCTTTGTGTCCAAAAAAAGTCAAGGATGGAGAAACTGTGCTGCCAAAGGGATGGAGAGCCACTGTCCCACTTGGGCTGTTCCTGACAGACAGGATCTGTCCCTGTGCTGTCCCAGGCTGCCCCACAGAGCCCTGCTGTGCCCTGCCAGCCTGAGCACTGCTCCACTGGGAATCCAGGTCTCCAGGCTCCTGCTCCTTGCCCTCACACTGTGCTTTTCCCATTGTTGCTGACAGCTTTGCCAGAGCTGGGAAAGCAGGATTTCATTTTGTTCTTATTCCCGGAGCAGAAACGCACAAGTGCCAGGGAAAGAAATCTGAACCACAACGTGGAAATCCAGAGGGATTCAGGTCTGGCATGGCAGGGATCACCCAGGAGCCTCACTGCTAGTGAAATCCTACACTGAGATCAGAATCAGGGAGTTTGAAAACACATCCTATCCCCTTTGTGCTGTCCTTGGGCTCCCAGCCCCACAGGTGCTCCCCCAGCTCCGCTGCCTTCCCAGCAGTTCAGTGGTTTCCTTTCCCAGCCAGCCCTGCCCATGCAGGTTTTTCATTTCAGGATTAATGTCCCCAGCTCCAAAGGCTTCCCAAAGGCTTACAGGGCCATCAAGGGGGTTAACCCTTCCTTCTCCAGTAGGCAGGAACCTCCCCGGCATCACTGAGGGAATTAAACAGAGACATCAAAGGCCCTGTCAGAGCCAGGGGAAGGCAGAGACATTCCAAGTCCCAGCAGAGTCTCTGTCAGATTTAAAGAGGACAAATCCTTCAGAGATTTCTCCTTCAAGGTAAACAAGGATGGAAGCACGAGGGTGGCAGGGGTCTGAACAGGCAGAGAGCAGCAGGAGTGAGGTGGGGCTGGGGCACAAAGGACAACACAAAGTCTGTCCCCAGGGACACCCTAGAGCCACACCCTGCATGGGAGGGGACCCTGCTGGATCAGGCTGAGGCACCCACAGGGGACAGGCTGTGTTTGGTGTCCCCAAGGACAGCCAGGTCCTGCCCTGGCATCCCCCCAGTGCCCTCCCACTCATCTCAACCAACCCTCCAGTGCCAAACCCACTGCAGCCCTCCCCAAATCCACACGATCCCGTGGGATCCATCAGCCCTTGGGCTGAATGCACAACACCAGCCTGTGGATCATGGAGCAGCTGCCTGGATAGTGAGTGAATTTAGGGAATATAAGCCAGGCAGGCTCTGGGCCAGAGGCTGTTGTGACAGGGACACTTTGGAGCATCTCAGATAATCAGCACTTAAACTGCCCCCTAACCCTAACCCTAACCCTAACCCTAACCCCAAGGTTCTGGTAAAGTGTCCAAGCCCCAGGAGCTGCCCTGTGTGTGCCCCTGGTGTCCCCACCAGCTTGGGCAGATCAGCCCAGTCCAATGTGGCTCCAAGGGAGGCTGCACAGGGAGCTGCAGGCTTCACCAGCCTCTGCAGTCCTCCTCATCCTCAGGGGAGGCTCTTCATCTCCCCCCTTCCCAGGTGGAACAGATGGATGTGCCAGGGATGAGAAACAGTGACATGGTGGCGTTTCAGGGGACTGAACACCAGAGACCCCTGAGAGCTGCTGGGCAGGGAGAGGGATGGGGAGGGATGGGATGGGATGGGATGGCATGGGATGGCATGGCATGGCATGGCATGGCATGGCATGGCATGGCATGGCATGGGGGCAGTGGGAATGTTTGGGAGCCCAGGGCAAGGTGGGATGGGAAGGTGGGGATGGCTGTGGGAGCCCAGGGCACTGCAGGGTGTTCAGTGCTGGGGTGGGGGGTACCAAGCCCTTCCTCCAGGCTGGTGCTGAGTCCAGGGCTGCCTCTGCCAAGCTGGGCAGGTGCTGGCAGGACGAGGAGTGCTGGACATGGGCATCCTGAGGTGTGACAGGGCCTGAGTGCTGGTGAGCCCCCTCTGCCTGCTGGGAGCTGGGGGACCCTTGGAACGAGTCCCTAGAAGCTGGGACTGGGACTCCTGAGGCCCCACAGCACTGGGACCACACATCCTCCCCTTGCCTGGGGCTGTCCTGTCCGTGTGACCACGGCAGCCCCACAGTGCCAGGAGGGGGGACACTGCTCACAGAGCAATGCTGCAGGGTGCTGAAGGGTGGGGCATCCCCCAGACACCCTGCAGAGCCTGGACACCCTGCAGGCAACAGCCACGAGACACCTGAGCTCACACACAGGGAAGGGTCAGGAAAGGACAAGGAGACATCACAGGAGAAGAGAATCCTGCAGGGGAGGGACAGGGACAAACCCTGCCCCTGAGTGGGGTCAAACCCCAGCTCATCCCCTTGTCCACAACACCAGCCAACACAGGAGCACACCTGGATGAAATCACAGCCTGGCAGAATCCATGGACAAACCCCAGGAATGATGGATGCAAGAATTACAGAAACCTTTTTGGTTGATGGGAATGCCCAAATTTCTCCCAAGAGGTCACTCTGGTCACCAGAGCAGTGGTGGGAGCTGGGGTCTGTGCCAGGCAGGGAGCTCTGCCAGCTCTGCCATGGGCACCCCACGAGCACAGGGCACTCAGCTCCACAGCCAGGGGAAAGCAGCAGCAGCAGCTGCAGATGGAATCTGTGTTTCCAGGGATAATGGGAATCAAATGGAACGTGGCTGCTGTGGGGATGGCTGCAGCCCCTGGGGAGCCCTGCCTGGGCTCTGTGACCTCTGTCACACCATGGAGCTGCTGATGTTCCTGTGCTCCCCTCCTGCCACTGCCCCAGACTGGCAGCGTGGGGCAGAGCCTGGAGCAGGGAGGGCAGGGATTGGATCCCTGCATTCCAGGGAGGGATCAGGGACAAGGACACACCACACACAGCTGGCCTCTTGCAGCCCTGTCTCCTACAAGCTCTTCTCTTCTCTTCTCTTCTCTTCTCTTCTCTTCTCTTCTCTTCTCTTCTCTTCTCTTCTCTTCTCTTCTCTTCTCTTCTCTTCTCTTCTCTTCTCTTCTCTTCTCTTCTCTTCTCTTCTCTTCTCTTCTCTTTTCTCTCTCTTTTCTCTTCTCTCTTTTCTCTTTTTTCTCTTCTCTTCTCTTTCCAAGCAAACTGTTTGGAACTCCAGGATGCCCCAACCCCCCCTGGGTCCCCAGGCCCAGGGTCTGGCACCAGGGAGGAGCCTCTGCTGTGCCCCTGGTGCCAGGCACTGCCTGGGGGACGCTGGCACACCTGGTCACAGCTCAGGGGAGGGACTGCCCCAGAGCCACCTGGGGCTGCCTCAAGCCAGGAGGGCACCCTGGGAGATGCAGGCAGGAATTCCTGATGGCTGCACACCAGCACTGGCACCACACCCAGGCCCCACATCTTCCCTCCCTGTGTCCCTCAGCTCCGTCCCAGAGAAGTGCCAGGACATCAACAAGGAGGTGACATCCCTGTGACACCCCAGCACCATTGAGTAATGGGGTGTCACCTGTGGAACCACACGGCCTGGGTGACCCTGAACCATAAGTATGGCATGGATGGGGGGTCAGGACACACAAGTGGGGATTTAGGGGGTGCTAGACACATAAATGGGTGTTTGGGCCCCATAAATGGGCTTTGGGGAGTTGTTTGTGTTCACGTATGGGGGTCAGGGAGTGTTGGGATCCATAAGTGGGGAGCTGAGGAGGGTTTGGATCTTTAGATGGGGTGTGAACCTCACAGATGGGGGTCAGGGGGTGTTGGGATCCATAAGTGGGGAGTTGAGGAGAGTTTGGATCTTTAGATGGGGTGTGAACCTCACAGATGGGGGTCAGGGGTGCATTGGGCCCCTCAGACTGGGTCTGGGGGCTGTTTGGACCCATAGATGTGAGGTTAAGGGGGAACAAGGACACACAGAGAGGAGTCAGGGGGGCTTTGGGCTCCATAGGTGTGGGACTGAGGGGTGCAGGGGCCCATAGGTGAGGGTTGAAGGGACACCATCACCCTCAGATGTGGGGCAGAGGGGTTTTGTGACTCATATCTAGGGGTCAGGGTGCACTTGGAGGGCACAAGAGCCACAGCCAGGCTCGGGGGCTGTTCTGGGGTCTGGCATGAGGCAGGGGCCACCCCAGGAATGGTGTGGGGCACTGGAGGCACAGGTGGGGCAGGATGTGTCCCTGTCCAGCTGCTCATGGAGGCTCAGTGACAGGGACAGAGCTGGGGGTGTCCCACAGACCCCCCAGTGCCAGGAGCTGCTGCAGGAGGTGGGGCTGAGCTGGGCACCCGTGTGGGAACAGGGCACAGAAGGGTTTGCAGCTGGGAGCCCAGAACGATCCTTCACAGGACAAAACAGCTCCTAATCCTATTTTTATGCTGTGGTAGGAGCGTGCCCTACAATTCCCAGGGAGGCTCTTACAGGGACAGAGACATCAGGCAGGAGAAGGAAAAAGCAAAAAGCCGGAGGGAGGCAGGGCTGGGAGGATGAGTTACAGCAGAGACTGAGGGAATCTCATTTGTATGGCCTAGAAAGGCAGCGCTGCAGGGGAACAGGATAACACTGTATAAATATCTAAAGGGCACTTGTGTGAGGAAGGGGAAAAAAGTGACGCATGCAGCAGCCGTGGGAGGGACGCGATGGGCCGGAGCCGGGAACGCTTCCCGAGGAGCGGCGGCTGCTGCAGCCGGGCGGGCAGAGCAGGAGCCCCCAGGGCTGCGGGGGCTCCAGGGCACCAGCAGGAGGGAACAGCCTGGCACGAGCGGCTGGTGAGCCTGGCACAGCTGGGAGGCCGAGGTGGCACTGTCCCCACAGCCCATTGTCCCCACAGCCCCAGCAGTGACCAGGGCTGACCAGATCTCTGAGGTGCTGTTCCTGCTGCCTCAGCACAGAGCTCCAGGTGCCCTGGCAGAGCCTGACCTCTCCATTCCCTCTGCCACCACAGCTTCCCAAAGGATGGAGTCATTAAGGCTGGAGAAGCCCTCTGAGACCATTGAATTCAATCCTTAACCCAGCACTGCCAAGGCCACCACTAAGCCGTGTCCCCAGGTGCCACATCCACACGGTTTTTGAACACTTCCAGGATGGTGACTCCACCACTGCCCTGGGCAGCTGTGCCAGTGCTTTTCTATGAAGAAATTTTCCCTAATACTGAATCCAAACCTTCCCTGGCACAACCTGAAGACTGAGGCATTGAAAATGCTCCAAAAATTCACCTCAAATCCTTTCTAGTACAGAAATTCCCTGCAGAATTCCAGCCTGAGGCTGACCTGCTTCCCCTTGGCCATGAGGAACCTGCCCAGGCTGGTTTGGGGTGTCCTTGGAGCACAGCCCCCAGGCTGGGCTGTGTGGGATGAGCAGGAACCACAGCGGTGCCAGAACGGAGCGCGCTCCCATCCCTGCCTGCATTCCTGCCCCTCTCCCGGCTCTTCCCTGCAAATTCGAGCTGCTTTTCACAATCACATTTGCTTTTTCTTCTTCAAAATAAAAAAAAAAAAAAATAAAAGAAGGTTTTTCTCTGTGCCGTTGCCATGTGCAAACCCACACAAACACCAGGAAAAGCCGGCGCCGGCTCTGCAGAGCCCGTGCCCGCAGAGCCCCTGTCACAGGCAGAGCCGGGAAACAGGAGAAAAATAGATTTTCCCTTCAGCCCTTCCAGACACATGACTGAAACTTATTATAGCAATAACAGGCACGGGGGGTTGCAGAGGCTGGCCCTGTGTGTTCCTCCCCTCGCTGCTGGGCCCCTTCCCTCCCCAGGGAAGGTGGGGCAGGTTCTGTGCAGCTGCCCCAGGGCTCAGCAGAGCTCGGGAAGGATTCTGGGCTCAGGAATCCCTCAGGCTCCAGCAGGAATGCAGCCATGGAGCAGAGCTCCATCAGGAGATGGTGCTCCTGAGGAGCACGGTGGGGGGTGTTCAGCTTGAAGAGAGGAAAGAGCCAGGGAGAGCTCAGAGCCCCTTCCAGTGCCCAAAGGGGCTCCAGGAGAGCTGGAGAGGGACTGGGGACAAGGGCCTGGAATGCCAGGACAAGGGGAATGGCTTCCCACTGCCAGAGGACAGGGATGGATGGGATTTTGGGAGGGAATTCTCCCCTGTGAGGGTGGGCAGGCCCTGGCACAGGGTGCCCAGAGCAGCTGTGGCTGCCCTGGATCCCTGGCAGTGCCCAGGGCCAGGTTGGACACTGGGGCTTGGAGCACCTGGGACAGTGGGAGGTGTCCCTGCCATGGCAGGGGTGGCACTGGATGGGCTTTAATATCCCTCCCAACCCAAACCATTTTAGGATTTCCCTAGGATTCCCAGCTCTTTAGCTGGCTCTGAGCCCAGTGCATGTTCCTGATCCCCCAGTTTGCAACAACACAGCACAAACCATAGGATGTGTGTGTGCTGGCACTGGAAGCCCTTCCTCTTCCTCCTCCTCCTCCTTCTCAGTCTCTGTCTCCTTCTCCTTCCCCTCTTCCTCCTCCATCCCCACCCCCCAGCCCAGCTCTGGGGGACCATGGGCACACACTGCCAGGGGCAGGAGCTCCAGCAGAGCAGCCTTTGGGATGATTATCTCGTATGCTCTTATCTCCAGAGGTTGGAAAACACCAGCACGTCTGGCTATGGCCATTTCTGAGTGCATCTGTAACGAGCCAGGCTCCCTGGAGGAGGGAAACCGTGCTGCCTGCCCTGGAACTCCTGCCCAGCCAGCTGTGGGTCGTCATGGGAACCACATCTGTCACATCTGTCACTCACTTCTCCCCAGGCCTGGTAAAGAACCCAGGTCACCCCAGCCTTCCCCACAGGGCTGTGTGCCCACCCTGGATTTCACTCTCCCCTCTGCTTTGGTGCCACTGTACCCCAAAGAGCAGCTGGGGTGGCTCCTTTGCCTGAAGCCAGGGAAGGGGGAGCACCCCAGGGCCTGGGCAGGGCAGAGAGCTCCCCAAACTGCTGAAGAGAAGAGCAGTGACAACAGAAGGACACAGGGCAGGTGTCACTGCTCACTGAATCCTGGCACATCCATCCAGTGCAGTGTGGATATCACAGCTGGGGAGGGCTGTCTGTGTGTCCTGTCCATGTCTGTGTGTCCTGTCTGTGTGTGTGTGCCCTGTGTGTCCTGTCTGTGTCTGTGTGTCCTGTCTGTGTGTGTGTGTCCCATCTGTGTCTGTGTGTCCTGTCTGTGTCTGTGTGTCCTGTCTGTGTCTGTGTGTCCTGTCTGTGTGTGTGTGTCCCATCTGTGTCTGTGTGCCCAGTCTGTGTCTGTGTGCCCTGTCTGTGTCTGTGTCCGTGTGTCCTGTCTGTGTGCCCTGTCTGTGTCTGTGTGTCCTGTCTGTGCCTGTGTCCGTGTGTCCTGTCTGTGTCTGTGTCCGTGTGTCCTGTCTGTGTCTGTGTGTCCCATCTGTGTCTGTGTGTCCTGTCTGTGTCTGTGTCTGTGTGTCCTGTCTGTGTCCGTGTGCCCTGTCTGTATGTCCTGTCTGTGTGTCCTGTCCGTGTGCCCTGTCTGTGTGTCCTGTCTGTGTCTGTGTGTCCTGTCTGTGTGTCCTGTCTGTGTGCCCTGTCTGTGTGTCCTGTCTGTGTCTGTGTGTCCTGTCTGTGTGCCCTGTCTGTGTCTGTGTGTCCTGTCTGTGTGTCCTGTCTGTGTGTCCTCTCTGTGTCCGTGTGTCCAGGCTCCCCTCAGGCCCAGTGGCCCCAGGACTCAGAGCTGTGCCCTCCCTGCCCTGCCCTCCCTGCCCTGCCCTCTCTGGGCTCCTGGGAACAGAGCCAGGGCAGCACCTGCTGGGCACTACAGAACCACAGCAGCGCAGAATGCTTTGGGTGGGAAGGGATTTAAAAATCATCTTGTTCCACCCCTGCCAGGGCACAGACACCTCCCACCAGGCTGCAGGGGTCCTGGAGCCCCACCCAGCCTGGCCTTGGGCACTGCCAGGGATCCAGGGGCAGCCACAGCTGCTCTGGGCACCCTGTGCCAGGGCCTCACCAGCTGGGCACAGCTCCTGCCCTGCCCAGGGCACCCAGCCCTGCTCAGCACAGCCCTGCAGGGCTGGTGTGAGGCCACCTGAGCAGGAGGCTCTTCCAAGGTCACTGCAGAGGGTGTAGGGGCAGGGGAAAATGAGGAACCACCCCCAGTGTGGGTCCATTGGGGATCACTGCACCCACAATGTTTCTCTTGGTTGCACATGGAGGGCTTCACCACGTCATTCCCAGAGCCAGCTCAGAGTCCCTCACTATGGAGCCAGGCTGGGAGAGCTGAGGATGGTCAGACTGGGGACGAGAAGGATCCAGGGAGAGCTCAGAGCCCCTTCCAGTGCCCAAAGGGGCTCCAGGAGAGCTGGAGAGGGACTGGGGACAAGGGATGGAGGGACAGGACACAGGGAATGGTTTCCCAGTGCCAGAGGACAGGGATGGATGGGATATTGGGAGGGAATTGTTCTCTGGGAGGGTGGGCAGGCCCTGGCACAGGGTGCCCAGAGCAGCTGGGGCTGCCCCTGGATCCCTGGCAGTGCCCAGGGCCAGGTTGGATGGGGCTTGGAGCAGCCTGGGACAGTGGGAGGTGTCCCTGCCATGGCAGGGGATGGGACTGGATGAGCTTTAATGTCCCTCCCAACCCAAACCATTTGGGGATTCCATAATTCCCTCACTCTCCAGCTTCCTTCATCACTCCTCCACAGCTTTACCTCTTTCAGCCAAGCTGAGAACAGAGGGGAGTGAGTGACCCCAGGGTTCTGCAGCCCCCTGTGCTGTGCCAGGGCTGTGGCTGTGCCTGCTGGGGGAGGTGGGGCCGTGCCTGGTGGCACTGGGACACCCCCAGGGCTCAGGGCCAGCCGTGGAGGGTGAGGGGTGGGTGCTCAGGGGTGTCCCCCCACACAGGGGTGATGCAGGACAAAGGGATCAGCCCCAGGGAGCCCCTCCAGGGGGGTTTTCTCCAGGACAGCTGCTTTTTCCCAGCAGACACCAGCCCAGAGGAGCAGCCATGGCTCCTCCAGAGCTGAATCCCTGCCCAGATGCCCCCTGGAGCAGGAAGGACTTGTCCTGCTCCCAGGCCTGTCCTGAGGCACGGGCAAAGCCCTTGGCTGTGCCTGGCAGAGGCTCCTCAGCCAAGGACATGCTAAAGGGGCCAGGATCAGGATCCTCCCATTGCAGCCCAGACTGACTTTGGCTCCTGGCAGGGACTGAGCTGCAGCCCCAGCCCTGGGGGAGCCTCCCCAGCACCTGCAGGGATCCCCTGCACAGAGCACCCAGGGGTGCTGGCCCTGCTGAGGCGCTCCTGGGCCCTGGCATGGGGTCAGGGCACTGCTGGGACTGCTCCTGAGGCAGCACATGCCACACTGCATGTCCCTGCAGAGCAGAGGGAAGGACAGGAGCTCCAGGAGAGATCCAGGCCCAGAACTCCGTGCCAGCCTGCCCTGGGCGCTGGGAGCGAGCCCTGAGGGGCTGGGCTGGGCCACCAAGGCCCCAAGGCCTGCACCAGCTGCTGCCTCTGCATCAGGCCCATGGAGGAAGCTCCAGCTCTTCCCTCCATGAAGGATCCAGCCTTTGTCACCCTCAGGTGACAAGGAGGAGCCTTTCCAGGGGCTCCAGGGCAGGACTGCCCCACTCACAGCTCTGCTGCAGAGCAGAAGTGCTGCTCCCAGTGCAGCACATGGCCCATCCCAGGGGCTGCCAGGCACTGAACAGGGAAACAGCCGGTCCCCAGCCTGTCCCCAGTATGTCCCAACCTGTCCCAACCTGTTCCCAGCCTGTCCCAACCTGTCCCCAGTCTGTCCCAACCTGTCCCAACCTGTCCCCAGCCTGTCCCCAACCTGTCCCCAGTCTGTCCCAACCTGTCCCCAGCCTGTCCCAACCTGTCCCAACCTGTTCCCAGCCTGTCCCAACCTGTCCCCAGCCTGTCCCAACCTGTCCCAACCTGTCCCCAGCCTGTCCCCAACCTGTCCCCAGCCTGTCCCCAGCCTGTCCCCAGCCCATCCCAGCCTGTTCCCAGCATGTCCCAGTCTGTCCCAGCCTGTCCCCAGCCTGTCCCAGCATGTCCCAGCATCTCCCAGCATGTCCCAGCCTGTCCCAGCATGTCCTAGCATCTCCCAGCCTGTCCCCAGCCTGTCCCAGCCTGTCCCAGCATGTCCCCAGCCTGTCCCAGCCTGTCCCAGCCTGTCCCAGCACATCCCCAGCCTGTCCTGAGCATGTCCCTGTGCCCCAGTACTCAGCCTGGGCAGGGGAGACATCAGCTCCCACCTCCTGTCTGGGGCCAGGGATCTGTTCTTTTCCTGCCCCAATGTCTTTCCCTGGCTGTGTCCATGGCCCCCGACCCTGTGCCACCCTGTGTCCCCTGTGCCACCCTGTGTCCCCTGTGCCAGCCCGTGTCCCCTGTCCCCACGGCCAGAGCCGGAGGTGGGCGCTGAGGGTGGGCATGGAGCCCATCCAGGAGGGGCTGTTTGAGCACTAATTAGATCCCAGGAAACCTCCTGGACGGCGAAGCTCCAGCCCTGCCGCCCCCTCAGGACATTGGCCATGCCTGGATTGCTGCGTGATTCCCATCTCCATAATTCACGCGAATCCTTGGGAGCGGCTCGGGCGGGCTCAGCTCACGGCTCACCGGCTCTGATCCCGCTGCAGCAGCGCCAGCGAGGCCAATGGCACAGGGGGGACACGGGGATGCTCCCGGGCACGGGTTCCCCATCCAGCCCACCAGTGTTCCCAACCTGCCCTCCTCTTCCTCCCTCACCCCAGCACAGCTGCACTGGGAGGAAGAGGAGGGGAGGAAGGCTGTCCCCCGGGCTGGCTGGGCTCAGAGCCCTGCGTCCCCTGAGTCCCGGCTGTGGCCAGGGCTCGGCGGGGCTGGGGACCCGAGGGAAGCTGGGATTGCGGATGAGGGGAGGGGACAGATCCCGCTGAGGGAGGTGGCACCCGGTGTCATCTCCAGGGACAGCCCATTGACCCCGGCCCAAGCCAGGGACAGGCGGGCAGGACACCAGACACAGCCTCCAAACATTCCAAACATCCCGTGTGCCTGGAGCCATCCTCGCTGTCACACCTGAGGGATGGGGACAGGAACCACACCTCCCTGTCACACCTGAGGGATGGGGACAGGAACCACACCTCCCTGTCACACCTGAGGGATGGGGACAGGAACCACACCTCCCTGTCACACCTGCGGGATGGGGACAGGAGCCATCCTCGCTGTCACACCTGTGGGATGGGGACAGGAGCCACACCTCCCTGTCACACCTGAGGGATGGGGGCAGGAGCCATCCTCGCTGTCACACCTGAGGGATGGGGACAGGAACCACACCTCAGGGATGGGGACAGGAATCACACCTCCCTGCCACACCTGCGGGATGGGGACAGGAGCCACACCTCGCTGTCACACCTGAGGGATGGGGACAGGAGCCATCCTCGCTGTCACACCTGAGGGATGGGGACAGGAGCCACACCTCCCTGCCACACCTGCGGGATGGGGACAGTCATGCCCAGGTCCCCACACGTGTCCCCCCAAGGCAGGTGGCAGCAGCCCCCCTCTCCTGCCCCTTTCCTGCCCTCTCCTGCCCCTTCCCTGCCCCTTTCCTGCCCCTTTCCCAGGTGCAGCTGAAGCAGAGCACAGAGCCCAGCGCTGCCACCCCCACACTCCTTGGGCATCCCCCCGGCTCTCCAGCTGTCTGACAGCAGAGGGGAGCTGGGGGGACCCTAAATGCCCCCCAAGTGCCCCTCCACGGCCTGCCAGCCCTGGGTGTTGGGCAGGAGAGGTTTCAGAGAGGTTTCAGGGATGTTTCAGGGAGGTTTCAGGGAGGTTTCAGGGAGGTTTCTGGAGAGGTTTCAGGGAGGTTTCAGAGAGGTTTCAGGGAGGTTTCAGGGAGGTTTCAGGGAGGTTTCTGGAGAGGTTTCAGGGAGGTTTCAGAGAGGTTTCTGGCAAGCCCAGGGCCCGGAGCAGGACAGAGCCCTGGCTCAGGATGAGCCCAGGCATTCAGGGCTCCCTGTGCCTCTGTGCTGTGCCACAGGAGAGCCAGCACAGCCCCACCCTGAAGCCTCCTCAGCTTGAGGGGCTGCTGGGAAGGGCTGGAGCCCCCAGCCAGGCCCCAGGCTCTGCCTCCCCCAGTCCCCAAGGCTGGCAGTGCCCGTGGGAAGCAGACCCTGCTGTGGCTCCTTGGGCATTGCCAGCAGGGAAAGGTGCTCTGCAGAGGCACTCAGAGCCCAAATTAGCCACTCTGGGCTCAGTCTGAGATTCTGATAGCGGATGCCAAATTTATTTCCAAACGCACTGTGGAAATGTCAGCGTGCTGGTCGGAAGGAATTGGGTACATGCTCCCTTTTAAATAGCACCAAGCATATGGGAGGAGGATGATTAGATTGCTTCCAAGCTGCCAAATTTCTTTGCTGCAGCTAAAAATCTTCTCCAAAATGTCCCAGCCCACAGTGTTTCTCAGCACTGAAGTCTGTGCCGAGACTTTGCCATTGACAGTTGTGCTCTGAGCAGGAAAACACAGCCCTGCCGAGCATCCCGGGGGTCCCACTCCCCAGGGCTCTCCAAGGGGGAGCTCTGCCTCCTCTCAGAAGCTGGAGAAATTCCTCCCCTCCTGCCAACCCACCCTTTGTGAAGGAGCAGAGCTCCTGATGTAGAATCACAGAATATTTTGGCTTGGGAGAGACCTTAAAGCTTATCTAGCTCCAGCCCCTGCCATGTGCATCCAGTCCAGAGGGACAACAGCTGCCCAGCAGTGCTGGCAAACCAGGAGAGCAGGGAAAGCCCCTTCACCTTCCTGGGCTTCCATGGAAACGTGTCCTGCAGTGTCCCCAGCAGTGGAATCCAGTGCTCCAGCACAGGTGCCTGCAGCTCCCACCCTGACTCAGCCAGGTGACAGCACAGGTAACAGCTCAGGACAGAGCAGGGCATCCTCCACTGCCCAGGATGGGGCTCAGGCCTCCTGCTCAGCAGGGTGTGGGGGCAACAAGGGTGGGAGGAGATGGGGCTGTGCTCTGGACTCCTTGTTCAACCCTGAATGTCCTGCCAGAGCCCAGAAATCCCAAGGCATTCCCTCCAAATCACCCCACACCCCTCTCAGTTCAGGGGAAGCAATGGGAGCCACCACAGCCCATTTCCCCAGGATCAGCAGCCCAAAGCACTGTGATGTCCTTCAGCCCAGCCTCAGCAAAGGGGTGACATTGGGATCACCCAAACCTTCCCAGTCCCATGGAGGGACTGAGGAGGGCACAAACAGCTGCTCTGGGCCTGGCAGGGGCGTCCTTCTCCCCATGGGTGACACTGAAGCTTCTGCAGGGAGCTGAGCTTGGTGGCCTGCCAAGGAAAGGATATGACCACACCCCCAAACCCAGGGATGGTTCCCTCTCCCACCCAGCCTGTGGGAATTCCTGGTTCACTAAGGACCAGACATACACTGTCCCTCCAAAACCAACCTCCACCCTCACTCTCCCAGCAAGACCTGAGGGCACCAGGAGCCGTGTCCTGCCTTTGGATGTGGGACTGACCTGTGACACCTTGGGGTCCTTCCTCCTGCCAAACACCCACTCATGGATCACACACGGATCTGCTGGATCCCAGACTCCCTGTCCTACACCTGCACTGCCTCCCCATAGTGCTCTCCATGCCCAGGATGCCAAGAAAGGCACTCAGTGATGCCAGCCATGCCAGCTGTGCCAGCCACCCTGTCCCTGCTCAGTGGCCGAGGGAATGCAGCGCTGGAAGGAGACAGAAGCCCCAAAGCAGCAGGGAGCAGAGCGTCACCTCCATGGTCCCAGGGCAGAGCCCTGTCCTGGGGCACGGTGCCCAGAGGGTCTCCATGGTCCCTCCTGGCAGGGAGGGGGTGCCAGAGGCAGGACTGCCCAGGGTGGGCCGGGGCAGGGCAGGGTGTGGGGCCCAGCCCGTGGGAGTGCAGCCGCTGCCGGCTCCGCTCGCTGCCCACGCTGCCGCGTGGCGGGTGGGAGGTTTCCTCTGCATTGCAAATCCTTCTGTGTGAGTGCTGCAGTGCTGCTTGGGAGGAAAACAACCCCTCTGGAGCGAGCCCAGGGGTCTGGAGCAGCACCAGCACCTCCTCCTGCCCCAGGCAGGCCTTGGTTCCCTTCCCAGGGTGCCTGGCTCGGGAGATAAAGCCAAAGCTTCTCTGGCATGCAGCCTGGCGGGAGCAGCACCAGCCGTTCCCATTTCCCTGTGCTTGTCTCTGGCACAGACAGCCCCAGCTGAGCTCTCCCTCCAGACCTGGGAAGTGGGAGGAGGAGGAGGAGAAGGCAGAGGGAAGAAGGCTCGCTGGTCTGCGGCAGCTGGCTGGAAGCAGGACAAGGGCTTTGGGAAGGGCAGAGCATCCCTGGGAGCACAGGCCAGGTGCTGTGGGGGCTCTGGGCCATGGGGACACTGATCCAGGTCTGGGGGAAGCTGGACTGGGGGTGGAGGGATCTGTTCCATTTTGGCATCTGCTGTTGGGCAAGCTGCTCACCTGCACAGGGCAGGGTTGGTGCTGAGCCCCAGGAGCAGGGCTGCCCCCTCCCAGAGCTGTGATTCCATGCTGGAAGCCATCCACTGCCAATCCCAGCCTGCTGATGCATCCCCACACTGCCAGACCCTGGCAGCTCATTCTCCTCCTAGACTCATGGCACTGCTGGGCTGGGGGGATCTTCCCAGAACCCACAGAGAAACAACCCCCACATCTGCTGGTGCACGAGATCCCTCATTACCAGGGGTTTTGGAGCCACCCAAATGTTTGGCACAACTCTCCAGGAAGACAGAGACTGGATTTGAGCTCCTCAGGGACTGGTGGATGGAGGAATCCAGGGACAGCAACCTCCTTTCCAGGGAACAAGATTTCAGGGGATTCAGCCCAGGGCAGGAGCACTGTGGAACCCAGATTCAGGAAATGCAGGGAGCCCCTCAGGAGGAGATCTGCCCCTAAAATCCATGGCTCGTCCTGCTCTGGGCACTGCGACTGAGCAAAGGGGATGCAGGGAGGAAGGGGGGTGCCTCTCACAAGGGACAGAAAATTCCTGTAGGTTTGGCCCAGCCCACCCATTCCTAATGGGAATGCTCATGCTGATGAGAGCTGAGGAGGCGACTAAAACATCAAACCCTAAAAACAAGGGACAGCAAACCCTGGTAGCAGAGCCGTGTCTGGGGCAGGGTCCTGGAGAGGATTCCAGGCACCAAAGCCCCTGGGATGAAGCCCTGAGGGATGCATGGGGTTGGAACCACCTGCCCTCAGTGGAGCCTGTGGGTCTGGCTCTGCCCCATCTTCCCACCACAGCATCCACCACCACACCTTTCTGGATTCAGGCAGCTCTTTAGGATAAATCCTTCCATCCCTCCATCCATCCATCCATCCATCCATCCATCCATCCATCCATCCATCCATCATCCATCCATCCATCCATCCATCCCTCCATCCATCATCCCTCCATCCATCCATCCATCCATCATCCATCATCCATCCATCCATCCATCCATCATCCATCCATCCATCCATCCATCCATCCATCCATCCATCATCCATCATCCATCCATCCATCCATCATCCATCCATCCATCCATCCATCCATCCATCCATCCATCCATCCATCCATCCATCCATCATCCATCCCTCCATCATCCATCCATCCATCCATCCATCCATCCATCCATCCATCCATCCATCCATCCATATTCCATCCCTCCATCATCCATCCCTCCATCATCCATCCATCCATCCATCCATCCATTCATCCATCCATCCATCCCTCCATCCATCATCCATCCATCCATTCATCCATCCATCCATCCATCCATCATCCATCCCTCCATCATCCATCATCCATCCATCCATCATCCATCCATCCACCCATCCATCCATCATCCCTCCATCCATCCATCCATCCATCCATCCCTCCATCATCCATCCATCCATCCATCCATTCATCCATCCATCCATCCCTCCATCCATCATCCATCCATCATCCATTCATCCATCCATCCATCCATCCATCATCCATCCCTCCATCATCCATCATCCATCCATCCATCATCCATCCATCCACCCATCCATCCATCATCCCTCCATCCATCCATCCATCCATCCATCCATCCATCCATCCATCCATCCATCCATCATCCATCCATCATCCATCCATCCATCCATCCATCCATCATCCATCCATCCATCCATCATCCATCCATCCATCATCCATCCATCCATCCATCCATCCATCCATCCATCCATCCATCCATCCCTCCATCCATCATCCATCCATCATCCATCCATCCATCCATCCATCCATCATCCATCCATCCATCCATCATCCATCCATCCATCATCCATCCATCCATCCATCCATCCATCCATCCATCCATCCATCCATCCCTCCATCCATCATCCATCCATCCATCATCCATCCATCATCCATCCATCCATCCCTCATCCACCCATCCATCATCCATCCCTCATCCATCCATCCATCCATCCATCCCTGCCTGCCTCTGTCCTCCAGCCATCTCTCTGTCCAGTTTCCTCTTTTATCTCCACACAACCCAAATCCATTGCCTGTCTGGATCTCTGCCTATCCCAGAGAATCTCCATTTATCCCCTCCCAAGTGCCCAGGGGTTTTTCCCAGGTGTGTGACTCCTGCTTTGGCTTCAGCCAGGAGATGGATCTGCAGAGCTTTGCTTGCACAGACCCTGCTCTGAAAGCGTGGCCCAGGCCACAGACACCAACCCTTAACATCCATCCTGGCCTTTCCCAGTCCCCAAAGCAGGAAATGCCACCATTCCCACCCAGGGGTATCCCAGTGGCACGGGCAGGGCAGGAGTACATCCCATGCACACAGCCCTGACCTGACCCTTGAGCAACACAAGCAAAGACATCCCTGGGCTCTTGCACCCTCTCGTCCCAGGTGGAGAGGGATCACCCCTCCTGGTCAGGAGCAGCAGGAGAGGATGAAAGGAATTGAGGAGAAAGGCTGGGGGGCACAGAGGAAAGAGGCTGGGCACACACACGCTGGAGGCATATGTGGAGTTTTTTTCCCTCACCCTTTCCTTACAGGATACAGAAAAGAAAAAAAAAGGAAGGAAAAAAAAAAAGCAAAATAAAGCAAACCCAACAACTCCAATTTCTCTCTTAATAATAATAAGAATAAATGAAATGCATCCCAAGAGGCAATTAAGCGCTTTGAACCAAACATGTGTCACATACATTAAAAAAACAGCCCAGAGAGAAATCCAGCAGCTGCAGTGAAGGGAAGGAGGCAGCTGATGACTGCTGGGGGCAGGGCACTGGGGCTGCTGCTGCTCCCACCGTGGTGTTCGGGTCCCCCAGGGGAGGGGAGTCCCACCCAGGGGGTCTGGGGACCCCCCAATACCCAGGGGCATTCCCAGAGGTTTCTCTCACCCTAAGGACCTCACTGTCCTGTGAACCTTTCACCATTGTGCCCCATGGGAACTGGGACCATTTGATCCCAGGTCTTCCTTCCCAAATCCCAAAGTAAGTTTTGTCTCACGCTCCCTCTTGATGTCACCTCCAGGGAACACCCAAACCCACCCGACCTCCTGTCCTTGTCCCTGTCCCTGGTGCTGCCCAGAGTGTGGCTGGGTCCCAGCCTTCACCAGGCACTGCCCAGCTGACACTGCTGGGAGGAAGAGGAGGGCTGAGGAAGGCTTCCCTGCCATACAGAGGGGCTCTGATTGGGTTGGGCAGGGTCTGAATCCTCATCCCAGCACAGCAGCCACCCCATGGGTGGGTGTCTGACCTCCATCCTCATCCCCAAATCTCCTTCACATCCCTGCACCACTGCCAGAGCCTTGATATTGGGAGAGCCCTCCAGAATCCAGCCTGCAGAGCTCTTCTTCCAGAACGGCCCAGAAGGCTGCAAAGACCCCTTGGATTGGCCCAAAGAGGTGCAAAGAGATCAGCTTGGCCAAAACCCCCCATGGATTATCCTGTGACACACTCACAGCAGCAGCTGCAGTGAGGAAGAGCCGTGCTGGGAGTGCCTGAGCTCCCCACACTGAGCTCTCTGGGGAAGCTGTGCTTTACTTCTGGCTGGTGGCACAGCAGGACAGGGCACCCAGAGCAGGACAGGGCACCCAGGGCAGGACAGGGCACCCAGAGCAGGACAGGGCTCCCACAGCAGGACAGGGCTCCCACAGCAGGACAGGGCTCCCAGGGCAGGACAGGGCACCCAGGGCAGGACAGGGCACCCAGAGCAGCCCCTGCAGCACTCCCAGCCCTTGGGCTCCCACAGCTGCTGCCAGGCTGTGAAGGACAATCCCCTGACATGCTTTGGATGCTCACTGGGTTTTCTGCCCATCTTCTCCCCTTGGGAGGCCAAACCCAGACTGAGTGTTTGGATGGGCTGGGCTGATGGAGCTGGTGTCACTTCTGGAACACACCAGGAAATCTTTGCTGATGTGGGAAGCCATGGGATTCATTCCTCTGCAGGTCTGGCCTGTGTGTTCACCCTGCCTGTGCTTTCAGAACACGTCCCTTCCCCAGGGACCAGCAGCTGCCACAGCTCTGCCCAAGCCCAGAGCCCTGTCCTTTCCTGAGGGGGAGCAGAGGCTTCCCCTGGGCTGGCACGTTCCCTGCAGGAGCCTCCTTCCCTGGCCAGTCATGGTGCTGAGCCCCCTGCTCGTGCCCAGCGTGCCCACAGTGAGCCCAGAGCTTGGGGAGCACATCCCAGGCTGAGGGTGCAGAGCCCAGGGCAGCCCCAGGGAGCCCATGCTGGGCTGTGGGTCTGCTCCCCACCTGGCTGGGGCTCCCTGTGGGCTCTGCCCCCGCTGCTCCCGGGCTCTGGCATTGCTCACAGCCCTCCCTGCCCCAGGGACATCTGCAACAGTGCCTTGCAGTGTCCACAGCAGTGTCCTCCAGCCACCCTGTGTCCCCATGCTGGGGCACTGCCAGCCCCTCACAGCAGCTCAGCCCTGTCCCCTTAGCAGCCCCGTGCCCCTGCTCTGCCAGCAGCACCTCTGCTGCCACACTGGGCAGAGAGGAGCACCCCACGAGAGGACACAACCCCCAGCGTCTACAGCCTCCTCGTGCCCCTCACCCACGGAACCCCCGGAGCCACCCCGTGTCCCCAAATCCTGCCCCGAGCACTCACGGGCTGGGCGTGGCTCTCCTGGGTGGCACAGCTGCTGCAGGTGGCACAGCTCTCCTGGGTGGCACAGCTCTCCTGGGTGGCACAGCTGCTGCAGGACGCTGCCGTCATCCGCGGCGGGCGGGGGGACGCTGGTGGCCCATGTGCCGGCTGTGGGTGGTGGCAGCTCGGGCTGAGGAGGGACAATGCACACGTGAGCCCAGGGAGCTGTGGGTGCACCCCAGGCTCTGCCCTGCCTCAGAGCACAGAGCTGTTAAGGTGGGAAGGACCTGCTGGATCACTAAATCCAGCCAGCACTGCCACCATGTTCACCCCTGTCCCCAGGTGCCACTCGCCTTTTGAGCACTTCCGAGGACAGTGACTCCACCACTGCCCTGGGCAGCTGTGCCAGTGCCTGAGCACCCTTCCCATGAAGAAATTTTCCTAAATACCCAAACTAAACGTCCCCTGGCACAGCTTGAGGCCATTTCCTCTCATCCTGTCCCTGTTCCCTGGGAGCACAGCCCAAACCCCACCTGGTTGTCCCCTCCTGTCAGGAGCTGTGCAGAGCCAGAAGGGCCCCCCTGAGCCTCCTTTTCTCCAGGCTGAGCCCCTTCCCAGTTCCCTCAGCTGCTCCTGGTGCTCCAGCTCCTTCCCCAGCCCCGTTCCCTTCTCTGGACTCTGGTTGTGAGGAGCCCAAACCAACCTGGGGCTCCACAGAGCTGCTCTCAGCAGTTTGAGGAGCAATGGGGTTCAAGGCTTGAGAAGAGTCAGAGGTGGCACCAAGAAGGGCAGGGCACCTCCCCACTGCCCTCTGCCAGCCTGGCTGCTGCAGCAGGGACAGGCACATCTGTCCTCCCCATGCACTTCCCAAAGAGCAGCTTACACCCGGATCAGATTAGGGGAAGAAAACTGCATTGCAATAAATCCAGGGAGGGAACTGGCTGCTGGGCCTTTAATCTGAGAGGAGCCTTCAAGATAAGAGCATTAGGAGGGGATGAAGCAGTCTTGGTGCAGGAATGGTGGGGCTGGTCCCTTGTCTGGGATTTGGCAGAGGGAGAGATGGCTGTGCCATGCCCTGGCACTGGGAGGGCCCTGCCACACCTGAGCAGCTCTGCATAGCTGCAGGACAGGGCACAGCACTCAGAGCACTGCTGCAAACGGCAGGAGCTGGAATGCCAAGTGGGAAGGACAGCACTGTGCTCAGTGGGACAGCTCGGGGCAGGTGGGATGTGTCCTCCAGCCCCTCCTTCCACGAGGGGACCAGCCTCGAGTGCACCTCAGCCCAAGCAGCCACGGGATCCCTTCTCTGGAAGTCCCTCCCTGGAGCGTGGGCTGGGAGGCACAGCGCTCATGGCAGGGCTCTGCTCCTCCCCCAGAGCCATCCTCTCCTGGTGACCTCCAGCCCAGCCCGTGCCCGGGGATGGATGGGACAGGAGCTGCTCCACAGGGCAGGAAGAAGCTGCCTGCTCTCCAGCTCGCTCTTTGGGAGAGGCAGGCACCTTCCTCGTGTGCATGTAGAGAGAATCCCCACAGCAGCACTGGGGCACAGGGAAGGGGAAGGCTCCCCCTGCATCCCCGGGAAGGAGGAGGGGAGCTGCCTGCTCCCACCCCCTGCAGGAGCCCCCCGGGATGGGCTCAGTGCTGAGAGCTCAGGGGAGGCCTCCCCTGCCAGGGGCAGGACAGCTGGGCACCAGTGGGGGCAGGGGAGGAGGGGACAGTGGCTGGGGTGGCCCCTCCTGTGCTCTGCCAGCTCAGCCACAGATGGATGGAACCAGCCCTGCAGCCTGGTGTAAGTAATTGAGGGAAGAACATTTGTAAGGCAGGAGACAGCTGGATTAAAAAGGTGAAGCCCAAAAAGTAAATGAAAAGAGCATCACTGATGATGGATGGGAAGGCAGTGCCTGAGTCCAGCTTCTCCCTGGATGCTCTGGTGAGCAGCAGCAAGGCAAGGTGAGCTGAGATCAAACCATGGCAGAAACCTGGGCAGCCATGGGGGCTTGGAATCATGGATAAATAAAGGTTGGAAAATCCCTCTAAGGTCATTGAATCCAGCCTAAGGGCTGCCAGCACTGCCAAGGCCACCACTAACCCATGGCCCCAGGTGCCACAGCCACACCTTTTTTGAACACTTCCCAGGGATGGTGACTCCACCACTGCCCTGGGCAGCTGTGCCAGTGCCTGAGCATCCTTCCCATGAAGAAATTTTCCATATTATCCAATCTAAACCTCCCCTGGTGCAACTGGAGGCCATTTCATCTCCTCCTGTCCCTGTTCCCTGGAGCAGAGCCCGACCCCCCCAGCTGTCCCCTCCTGTCAGGAGCTGTGCAGAGCCAGAAGGTGCCCCCTGAGCCTCCTTTGCTCCAGGCTGAGCCCCTTTCCAGCTCCCTCAGCTGCTTCTGGACCCTTCCCAGGCTCATCCCCTGCCCTGGCTGCAGAGGCTGTGCCTGTGGAGAGGTGCCCAGGTGCCAGTGCTGCCTCCCCAGAGATGCCTCTTCCCCTGCCCTGCCAGGGCCTGCCCCTGCCCCCGCAGAGCTCCCAAACATCTGCCAAGTGTTCCCTGAGGCTCTGCAGCTTGCTTTGCTAATTGCTGCTGATCAGATGCTTCCTTGGCAAGGTAGGAAAGACATTTGGGTCAGAGAAAAGTAAATTGAATTTGTAAGATAGAAGAACTCCCAATTGCTTGGTCTGCAGGAGGGGCTGAGCAGACCCAGCCCCATCCAAAGCAGGGGCTGCTCCTCCAGGCAGAGCCCTGGGATGGGTCCCATCCCTGCTGGGGGAGAGCAGAGGAGCCAAGGTGAGCCCACCTGAGCAGGGTCAGACGTGTCAGAGCAGGACATCACAGCCCCAGCACCCCAACATCCCCTCTGTGACCCTGCCCCTGCAGCCTCACCACAGCTGTCACTGGAGCCCATCACAAGGCACAGAGTGCTGTGCCACCCTCTCTGCCAGGATGAGGCCACCACCAGGACACCTCCACACCCTCCCAGCACAGCCCAGGGCCCATCTCCCCACACTCTGCTGCCTTTTCTTTCAGGCATCTCCAAGAGGCTGCAATTCCTGTTCCCCATCCCTGGACAGGAGATGCCTGAAAGAAAAGGCAGACTCATAACCACAAGCAGACTGATCTCAGTGGGCACTCTGGGGACAGTGGCATGAGGCTGTCCCCACACACTGTGATTATCCCCACACGCTGCAGGTCCCAGCAGTGCACAGCATCAGCACCAAGCCTTTCCCCAGCATGGCCAGTGAGCCCCACCTCTGCCTGCAGCTGGACATCATGGGGCATGGAGGGGCAAGGCTGTGCCAAAGAGATCCCAGAGAGCCAAGAGAACAGCCAGGGATGGGGCCTGGCTCTCCCAAAGCCCTGGCTCATGGCCCTTGATCCCTCACATGAGGACAAGGAGATGGAGCAGCCCAGGAGCCTCCATCTCCCAGGGATGGGTACAGTGGCTATGGCAGCGCTCAGGCTGGGACATCACTGCCTGGAGAAACGCCCTGGGCCATGCCCAGCACCCTGTGGGCAGTGGGAGGCACAGAGCAGAGGCGCAGCACATCTGGGCAGTGAGAGGCACAGAGCAGAGGGGCAGCAGCCCCCAGCCAGCCGTGGAGCAGAGCTCCAGGATCAGCATGCCCAGGATCTCTGAAAGCCCCCCTGGAGCACCGACAGTCCAGGCTGGAATATTGCAGGAGTCCAGGCAGCCAGCACAGAGCACCAGGTGTGCCCAGCCTGGGGACACTGCCCTGGGGTCTGAGTCACCCTCCAGGGCAGACACAGCCCCTGCCCCAGCCCCAGGGCAGTGGAGCACCCTGGACCAGGTTCCCCTTGAACCCGACAGAAATGTAACCAGGAGAGGGGCACAGCCAGCCCTGCACACCCTGGGCAGCTCCAGCCCCCAGGGCAGGACAACTGCAGAGCTGGAGGAGCAGCAAGGCAGGAACCACCGGGCACAGCCAGGGCAGAGGTGGCACCACGCCAGGGAGCAGCTCTGCCACTTCTGCCACTGCCCAGGGACACTGCCACTGCCCAGGGACAGTGCCACTGCCAAGGGACACTGCTACTGCCATGGGACACTGCCATTGCTGTGGGACACTGCCACTGCCCAGGGACACTGCCACTGCTCAGGGACACTGCCACTGCCATGGGACACTGCCACTGCCATGGGACACTGCTACTGCTGAGGGACACTGCCACTGCCCTGGGACACTGCCACTGCCATGGGACACTGCTACTGCCGAGGGACACTGCTACTGCCGAAGGACACTGCCATTGCTGAGGGACACTGTCACTGCCCTGGGACACTGCCATTGCTGAGGGACACTGCCACTGCCATGGGACACTGCCACTGCTGAGGGACACTGCCACTGCTGAGGGACACTGCCACTGCCCGGGGACACTGCCACTGCCATGGGACACTGCCACTGCTGAGGGAGGGACACTGCCACTGCCATGGGACACTGCCACTGCTAAGGGACACTGCCACTGCTCCCTCAGCGTGGCTGTTCCCTGTTCCCAGTCAATTCAGATTGGCTCTTCCTCTCTCCAGCACTGAGGGCACTGAGCTGGAACAAACCCACCTGGCCAGGGAGGCCAGGCAGGGTGTGGGGACACAGGCAGGGTGTGGGGACACGGGCAGGGTGTGGGGACACACAGGCTGTGGGACATGCGCAGTGCTGTGGGGACACACAGGGTGCTGTGGGCACCCAGTGCCAGCCCCCAGCCACACCTCAGCCGTGCCCACACCTCCCCACAGCGCGGGGGGAAGGCCTGGGCACGGAGAGGCATCCCTGGAGCAGAGAGCCGCTGGTCCAGGCACGGCTCTGCTGTTTCCTCCTCTCCTTGCCCATTTCCCGTTTCCCCTTTCCCATTTCCCCTTTCCCATTTCCCATTTCCCTGCTGCCTGACCGTCTTTCCAGCTAATTACCCCCACTCCTGCGGGCATGGGCCATGTGGCAGCTGGCATCTGCACCGGCTCCAGAAACGACCTTGGCTGCTCAGAGGACAGCAGGAGCCTCTCTGCCTCCCGGGCTTCCCCCGAGGCAGACAAGGATCCTCCAGCAGGGGGGACGAGGAGCCCTCCCAGCCCAGGAACACTTCCAGCCCCAGGAGCTCTTCCAGCCCCAGGAACACTTCCAGCCCCAGAGCCCTTCCAGCCCCAGGAGCCCTCCCAGCCCAGGAGCACTTCCAGCCCAGGAACACTTCCAGCCCCAGGAACACTTCCAGCCCCAGAGCCCTTCCAGCCCCAGCAGCCCTTCCAGCCCCAGGAACACTTCCAGCCCCAGGAACACTTCCAGCCCCAGAGCCCTTCCAGCCCCAGGAGCCCTTCCAGCCCAGGAGCACTTCCAGCCCAGGAACACTTCCAGCCCCAGGAACACTTCCAGCCCCAGAGCCCTTCCAGCCCCAGCAGCCCTTCCAGCCCTGCTGGCAGCTCTGCTCTCCCTGCTTGGGGGCACCGACCTGTGGCTCCCTCCTGTGCTGGGGGTCACTGTCACCTCCCCCAGGACCCCCAGCACTGCCTCCCTGCCTCCCTGCAGAAATTCCCACTTTCAGGTTTGGAGATCTTTCTCCCACAGTTTCCTGCCCCGGTTTTGTGGCAGCGCTGCCCTGAGCCAGGTCTGGCTGCATCCCCTGCCAGCTGTGCCATGGAGAGGGGGCTCAGTGTAGAGAGCTTCGGGAGGAGCAAGGGCTGGGTCTGGGGTCCTTTAGGGAGCCACCTGGGGGTGGCATCGCTGCCACTGTCACAGCCTGTCTTCCCTGGCATGGGGAGAGGTGGAGCAGAGAGGAGGCAGACACAGAAGCTCTCTGGGATGGCAGCCCCTGGGGACATCTGACAGAACAGCCCCGAGCTCCCCAGGATGGGAGGGAGCTGTCAGCTGGCACACGGCTGCCAGGCACAGCCTGGGGCTGGAGGCAGGGCTGGCTGGCCCCAGGGAGGGACAGGGGCCAGCTGAGGTCATGGGCAGTGATGGGACACGTGTGGGAAGGAGCTGGGCATCGTGGGGACACTTCTGGCACCTTGGCCCCTGCCCTGCTGGGAGGGAGGGCAGGACAGGCAGTGTTGGGGGCTGGACATGCTGAGGGACTCCAGGGAATGAGGTCCTGGGTGCTGCCCATCCTTAGGAGCTGGGGCAGGGCCAGGGCAGTGCCTGGCCAGGTGTTTCACACCTTCCTGTCCTGACCTGGCTGCCAAAGGCTCAGCAGCTGCACAGGCTCCTGTGGCACCTGGGGAAATGCCCCCTCCAAACACCTCGGTGTGGAGGTGCTGGACTCCCCCGGGGCTCGGGCAGTGACACACAGGTGACACACTGGGTGTGTCCCCACTCCCAGGAGCTCAGCAGCTCCTCCTGCCTGGCTGCTGCCTTCACCTCGAGCCACCGTGGCACAGCTGTGTTTGTGTGGGGGGGTTTCCTTCAGTCTCCTCCCCAAACAACCCCCATCTCCCTCCACCTTTCACATCTGCACATCCCTTTGCCTTAAAACAACCAAGTCCCTGCTGTGAGGGGCTCACTCCTGCCCTGCTGCAATAGAGGGAAAAGACCAGGGGAAAATTTGCTTCTCTAGCACCTCACTGTTGCTCCAGCTCTGTGCTCTCCATCCTCATTCCTCATTCTCCTTTCCAGGAGCTGTCAGTAAGCCTTGGATAACACCCTCCTCTCTCCCAAAGCCAGTGTTCCCTCCTGCCTGTGCCACCAGAGACACGTCACACAGCCCTGTGATGTCAGGCTAATGTACAGACAGCCCTGTGTGCCTGTGTGACAAACACCAAAAGCCAGCTCTGCCCCACATCTGCTAATTCAGGGAGAAAAGGGGCAAAACCACATCTTCACATGAATTCTTGCTGTCCAGCACACAGGCTGGGCTTCCCAAGTGGCTGAGCCAAGGATGTACAGGGTCCCACTGACCCCCACCCTACTGCGCCCTGGGGGCAGCCCTGGCAGGTCTCTGCCCAAAAGTGCCACCATGCAGCCTGGGCAGGGGGTGGGGCAGCTGCCAAGTGCCCCCTTACAGCAACCCAAGCAGCTCCAGCCCAGGTTTGGGCCAAGGCAGTGTGAGGGTGGATTTGCAGGAAGCCCCCACCCGCTGGCAGGGCAGGTGCCAGGGCTGTCCTGATGAGCCTGGCACCCCCACAGGCCACATCCCTCTCCAGCCCTGCTCCAGTGCCTGTGGGGCTCCCAGAACCTTCCACTGCTCCCTCTGCCTGAGGAGGGGTTTCTCTGATCCAAGTGAGCCAACACATTCCTGGGTAGGATGGAGGATGAGCCCCTGCCCTGCCCTGCCAGCCTGGGAGCAGCCCTGGCTCCAGCCCCCGGCCCCAGGAAACCTCCCCAGCCCTGGGGACCAAGTGCTGCCCCCTCCAATCCCTCAGAGCTTGGGATGAGCACAGGCAGGAGCCATCCTAGGAAGGCTTTGGATGTATCCAGCACCCAAAGATTGATGGGCACACCCAGAATTCTGTTCCCACAGCCCCGGGTCTCCCCTGGGTGCCAGCAGGGTCACACCCCGCTGCAGACAGGGCACCCTGTGACCCTGGAGGATGGACAGAGCAGCCCAGCTGGGTGAGGAGCCCCTCCAGCCCCCCAGCCCTGCAGGGAGCAGCACCAGGAAAGCAGGCAGAGCTCCTGTCCTTCCCCTGCCCTCCTCTCAGAGCCCAGCACCGTTTCCTTTCCATCCTCACATCCTGCTCCTGCAATGGCTCCACAACCAGCCCAGCACATCCCTGACCCTTCCACCCCCAGCCCCTCTGCAGCAGCCAGAGCTGTGTGTGCTGCCAGCACATGGAGGAGCAGGGGCTGACCCCACCAACCCCGGCCCATCCAACCCAGTGCCACTGCTGGTGCCACCATCGCCACTGCTGCTGCCACCATTGCCACTGCTGCTGTCACCATCGCCACTGCTGGTGCCACCATCGCCACTGCTGCTGCCACCATCGCCACTGCTGCTGCCACCATCGCCACTGCTGGTGTCACCATCGCCACTGCTGGTGCCACCATCGCCACTGCACCCAGAGTGCCAGTAGGGAAGGCAGGACCTGTGCTGGGCCAGTCCCTGCTTTGCCTAAAGCTGCCAGTGATGCTTGGGGCCACCAACTCGTCCCCAGGGAGCGTGACAAGTGTGGCAGGCTGGCAGGCAAGCCCACGGCAGTGATGAGGCTCCGTGTGACTGCCTCAGGCTCTTGCTCATCCCGGCTCCGTGACTCACAGCCCTGGCAGTGCAGGAGGGGCTGGGGGGTGTGTGGGGTGTGTGGGACACTCACCCAAGCACGGGGGTCAGGCTGGGACCTTCTGCCACCAGCAGGCAGTGAACAGCAGGTCCCGGTGGTGTCCCACAGGGTGACCCTGTCCCACACAGTGACCCTGTCCCACAGGGTGACCCTATTCCACACAGTAACCCTGTCCCACAGTGATCCTGTTCCACACAGTGATCCTGTCCCACAGGGTGACCCCATTCCACACAGTGACCCTGTCCCACAGCGACCCTGTCCCACACAGTGACCCTGTCCCACACTGTGACCCTGTCCCATACAGTGACCCCATTCCACACTGTGACCCTGTCCCACACTGTGACCCTGCTCTGGGGTGATGTGACACTGTGACCCTGCTCCCTGTGGTGACCCTGCTCCTTGGACAGAGACCTGCTCCATGAGACCTTCCCCTGCTCTGGATATTGACCTTGTTCCATGGTGGACCTGCTCCACACGGTGACCCCATTCCTCTGCTTTGTCCCATGCAAGCCACTCCCAGCCAGGCCTGGCTTGAGGCTCATCTTCCAGTTCAGCCCCAAAGGAGCTCTCCTCTCCTGACCCACAACTTTCTGTAGAGCATGGACTGCAGTGAGAGCAGCTCCTGAGGCTCCTCACTCCCTGCTCTGGCCATGCTGCCCCTCCATCCCACAGACACCTCCTGCTGCTCCTCCAGGAGCTGGGGGCTCTCACTATCCCCTGTCCTGGGGTGCAGCTGGCTGGGTTACCAGAACAAGCTCCAAAACTGGAGCATGTGGCTCCTGAAGCCTCCAGTGACTGCAGCCTCCCCACAAAATCACTTCCTTTCTCCCTTCTCCTATCTCCTTTCCCCTTTCTCCTCCTCTGGCTCTGGAGCAGATCCTCAGCATCGGGGGAGCTGCGGGGGTCTGGGACTGGGGGGGGGACGGCCAGGACGATGTTGTCTCTCAGCTGCCCTCTCGGAACGCCCCGGACGGCCCTGCCCTGCTAATGGCAATGTGGGAGAGAGGCTGGGTTTGGCTAAGCCGGAGTCAGCGGAGCCCCGCTCGTCATTAGCGGTGAGTAAAGCGCGGTGAGTCACTGCTGCCATTACCACACTGCTGAAGGCAGGGAAATGCAGCAGGAGAGGGCAGCTCCTCGGAGTCACTGCCTGAGCTCCTGCCTTCCCCGGCATCTCTGCACTGCCCCTCGGGACGGCTCTGTGCCCCGCCTGCCCGCGGGTGGCTGTCCCCAAGGCCGTGTCCCCAGGGCTGACACCCTGCCCGTGCCCGCCCCGCTCCCCTGCGCTGCCCGGCTGCTCCTGGCCCGCGGCGTTTCTAAGGTCACTGCATGCAGGACACTTGTGCTTTTCCCCAGCTCACTGGCGCTGAAGACACGGCCGGCATGGAGCTGCTCGGTGCCACCCTGGCGAGGGCACTGTGACCCTGTCCCACTGCTGCAGCCCCGGCTCTGTCACAGCCTGACCCTGCCTGTCACCCCTGCCCAGGAACCCAGAGCTATCTGTGAGCCCAGCACCCTGTCACCACTGCCTGTCCCCTTCCCCGGGCTCAGCCCCACTCCTCGCCTTGGCCACTGTTCTGTCCACTGCTCTTGCAGTGCAGGGGAGCTGCTGGGAGCCCTGGGAGTGCTGCTCCATCCTCAGCCCTGGGAGTGCTGCTCCATGCCCAGCCCTGAGCCCAGCTCCATCCTCAGCCCTGGGAGTGCTGCTCCATCCTCAGCCCTGGGAGCTCCATGCCCAGCCCTGGGAGTGCTGCTCCATCCTCAGCCCTGAGCCCAGCTCCATCTGCAGCCCTGGGAGCTCCATGCCCAGCCCTGGGAGTGCTGCTCCATGCCCAGCCCTGAGCCCAGCTCCATCTGCAGCCCTGAGCCCAGATCCCTCCCCAGCCCTGCCTTGCTCCTGAGCTCTGTCCCAGGCCCACCCAGAGGCTCTGACATGGGTCAGCTGTGGCCTCACACCAAACTCCTGCTCCACACGCTGCTCTGGCCAGCCCAGCTCAGCCTCTCCCTGCCCATCCCACTCAGGGCTGCTGCTGCTCTCTGCCTTGTCTGCTCACCTCACACCCTCAATCCCTCTTCTTTCACTTCTTGTTTTTCAACCTTTTGGCTTTTTTCCATGCCTCTGCTCCAGCTCTCATTGTATCCTCGGCACTGAGAACACAAACACGAGCACACCTGAAAGCAGAGCCCTGCCGGGATGGCTTTGCCCTGGGGGGTTACCCTGGCCCCAGCCCATCCCAGCCCCGGTGTGGCCATGCCCAGCTGGTGCTGCAAAGGGCCCTGGTGACCAGGTACAGTGCCCTGCCACTGCCACCACTGCGGGGACAGCAGGAGGTGACCCTGCTGCTGGGGATGCCGTGCTGGGTACCACAAAGAGAAATGAAAATGCCAAAACTCCAAAGAAAGCAGAAGGCTCGTGGAGCCTGAGAGGGCAGAGCAATTCCTGCAGGCACCAGGAGGACCCTGGGCACAGCCCTCATCCCTGCTCTGCTCCATGCTGCCACCCCCACGTCCTGCCCAGGCTCCAGGGCGAGACACTCCGATCCTCCTATCCAAACGGATTACAAATTACTGTCTGATCCACTAATTAGGACGGGAGGATGAGTGTGCCTCTGACAGTGCTGTTTAGCAGCCATTTAGCAATGGCTGGGAAGGCAGCGTGGCCGCGAGCACCACACGGTGAGCGGCCACATCTGCTCCAGCAGCGAGCCCGGCAGCGCCCCGGGACCACCCCCAGGGGCAGCCCTGCTGCCAGCAGCTCTGCCCGGCCCCATCCCCGCTCCCAGAGCTGCTCCTGCCCCGCTGCAGAGCCCCCCCGGCTCCCAAGGATGTCCCCAGGTCATTTGGCTCCCAGCTCCGCTGCCATTACTCTGTATTTATTTAACAAAATTAAACCCTGCTTAGTGGGGCTGGCGAAGGCAGGGCAGGCAAATCGGATCTGCCGCTGCTGCTGCCACCGGGTTGGAGCCACCCCAGCGGCCGTGGGGGCACACGGAGCCTCCTTCCCGAGGCTGGGCAGCAGCACAAGCCCCGCAGCTCCCTGGCACCCTGGCCTGCTGTGTGACAGAGGCTGGCTCTGCCTGGGCACCACTCCAGGAGCAAAGCTCCGTGCTGGGCTGGGCTCCCTGAGAGCCCTGGGTCATGGTGCCAGGCATGGCCACGGCTCTGAGAGGAGCCCCCAGCCCTGTGCCCGCCTGCTGGCACAGGGGCAGCTGCCTGTGGGGTTTGGGTGATGCCAGGTGTGTGGGGGCTGCTCTGGACCCCTCCTTCAGGCAGTGCACAGCCATGGGACACTGCCCCAGCCAGGAGAGCCCTCGCTGTCCCTGGCAGGGCCCCTGTGTCCCCTGTAGCTCCTACAGGACCAGGCTCCTCTCTCCTTGGTGAGAGACCTACTCTGGGTCAGGCAGGAGCTTGGGGGGCTCAGGAACATCTCAGGAACAGCTCTACAGCCTCGGCCTTCCCAAAACTCATCCATCCCCCAGCATCAGAGCCCTTCCAAAGCCACCCCAGGGCTGGGCACAGGAGGCTCAGCTCCCATGGGACAGAGTCCAGAGCCAGCAGCACAAACCACATCCCCGGGGCACCAGGGCAGGGATCCCCCTGCCCTCCAGCCCACTGGGACCCCTTGGGTTCTCCCAGCCTGCTGCCCCTGGGCACTGGGACAGCCCTGGCACAGCCCTGGCACAGCATCACCCAGCACAGGATTGCAAAGCCGTTGGAAGGCAGAGGGAGGGGGGAAGCCTCAGGTGCAGGCACAGGCACCCAGAGAGGGAAAGCTTCAGCACAAAGCCTGGCCCAGCCATCACCAGAGGAGTTACAGTGCCATTAATGGATGCTTTCCATTTTAATGAAGTTAATCTACCTTTAAAAGCTCTTTAAGCCCATAAACATATGAGCTGAGAGAGAACAGGACCTGCAGCCACATTTTTACAGCATTTGAGCATGGTTTTTGCAGCCACCTATTTCCCAGCAAAGCAGCTGGAAGAAGAACATCCCTGGGCAGACTGCAGCCCCTCCACTGTGCCAGTTACATGTGGAGATCCATGGCCTTCCAGGAAAAGTGAGATCCTATGTTCCCATTATGATAAAAGTTAGAAAAATAGTGAATTTCAGTGAAAAAACACATACTGTCTTTTCTCAGCTGGGGAGAAGATGGTGCTGGCAGAAGGAGGTGCTCAGGGGGTGGTGAGAAGCCCCTGCCCAGCACAGCCCCCTGGCCCTGGGCTCTCCCTGTGCCCCCTGCTCCCATCCCAGCCCATGGTGCCAGCCAGGCTCTCACAGCAGGAGCTGTGCTGGGGCTGCCTCCAGCCCCCAGCAGGTCCCTGCCTGCTTTGCCAGCTAAGGATCATTTTCCCAATCTCCTGTTACTCCTGGACAGAGTGCCTGGGTTTGATTCTCTGGCTCCTTTCCAGTTTCACCTTTCCCAGCACTGGAGAAAACAGGAGAGTTGGAGCTGGATTTAAACCTGGCATGACCTCCTCAAACACACAGGTCTGGATTCGTTCCTCCCTCCTCCTTGGGAATCCTGTGGAATTCCTGTGCCCTTCCAGCAATGCCAGCCCAGCTGTCAGTGCCAGCAGCACCTTGGGGAGCTGCTCCTTCCTTCCTGCAGGGGAGGACACACACAGCCACCTCCCCAAAAACCTCCAGCTGAGCAGAAACTTCCCATCCCGCCTGCAGAGCCAGGCAGGAGCAGGAATGGCACTGGAGGCTCAAACATGCCTAGGGACAGGACAGATTTCCTCCAGGAGAGGCAGGCAGGGGCTCTGAGGGCTCTTGTCATGGCCTGGGTGAGAGATCCCTGGATGAGGAATGGCCTGGGTGAGGGATCCCTGGGTGAAGGATCCCTGGGTGAGAGATCCCTGGGTGAGAGATGGCCTGGGTGAGGGATCCCTGGGTGAGAGATGGCCTGGGTGAGGGATCTCTGGGTAAGAGATCCCTGGATGAAGGATCCCTGGGTGAGAGATCCCTGGATGAGGGATGGCCTGGGTGAGGGATCCCTGGGTGAGAGATCCCTGGATGAAGGATCCCTGGATGAGGGATCCCTGGGTGAGGGATCCCTGGATGAAGGATCCCTGGGTGAGAGATCCCTGGATGAAGGATCCCTGGATGAGGGATCCCTGGGTGAGGGATCCCTGGATGAGGGATCCCTGGGTGAGAGATCCCTGGATGAGGGATCCCTGGGTGAGAGATGCTCAGCCACACTGGGTGCCTCAGGCATGGGCACTTCTGAAGACCAGGATGGGTGTTCAGGGCTCTCCAGAGGCAGAGCAGATGCAGTTTGGGGTGTATTGAGGTTAAAGCCTGACTCAGAGTGACCCCTCCAACCCCTGGTTTGCCTGTGGGACTTTGGCTCCAAGACCAGTCCCATGTCCTGCAGCTGTGGCAGGCACTGGATTTGGAGCACCTCTGAGCTGTGTCCTCACTGCCCTGCCCTGCAGGAGGGCTTTGCTCTCTTGCATTGGATTTTTGGAAAAAATTCTTCCCTGTGAGGGTGCTGAGGCCCTGGCACAGCATGCCCAGAGCAGCTGTGGCTGCCCCTGGATCCCTGGAAGTGCCCAAGATCAGGATGGCCAGGGCTTGGAGGAGCCTGATCTGCTGGAAGGTGTCCCTGCCCAGGGCAGGCAGATGGGGTTGGATGGTCTGTGAGGTCCTTTCAACCCTTTCAGTCCTGGCAGGGAGGTGGGATGAGCCCAGGGGGGGTGAGGGGCTGACCCAGCTCCCACCACCCCCTCCCTGACCCTTTCCTGCAGGTCACAGGGTCTCCCAAAGCCACCAAAGCCCAGCAAGGAGAGGACACGTGGCCCCCAGGCAGGAGAGAGTGAGGGAGGAGCCCAGCAGTCAGCGCTCCCGCTGGAAGTGGCTCACCTTCCCTGGGACCAGCAGTGCCACCAAAGTAGGGCTGCGGGCACGGAACAGGGCGTCCCATCTAATTATATCAGTGTGTCCCACAAAGAGCAGCTGCCACTGGGCTGCCCTATTTCCTGAGCCCTCCTCTGGGCCGGCAGCGCCGCGCTGGCACCAGCCCTGGCACAGCTCCGCACCCGGGACAGCCTGGCCTGGCTCACACTGGGCTCCCCACAGGCTGTGAGTGATCCCACAGTGCCACAAGGTGCAAACACCAGAGCGGTGCCATGGGCACAGGAGCCAGCCCAGCCGTGCCCTCCCACAGGACACTGCAGTTTGTGTCCCCACTGCCCCAGCTCCCACAGGACACTGCAGTTTGTGTCCCCACTGCCCCACCTGCCACAGGCACTGCTGCTGGAGCCACGAAGGGCTCTGCTGCACAGGGACTGCCCTGGCTCCAAATGGGTGCCATGGGCACTCCAAACCTGACAGTGCCCTCACACCTCCTCCTGCCCCTCTCCCAGCCCAGCACTCGCTTTCCAGCTCAGCTCAGCCCATGCCCCAGGAGAGCCCATCCCCCTCAGGGCTGTGGTAGGATCACAGAATCCCAGAATGGTTTGGGTTGGAAGGGACCTTAAAGCCCATCCAGTGCCACCCCCTGCCATGGCAGGGACACCTTCCACTGTCCCAGGCTGCTCCAAGCCCCATCCAACCTGGCCTTGGGCACTGCCAGGGATGGGGCATGGATAGCAGCCCTATGCCAAGATCCTCTGGAGGTGGCTGGAGCCATCAGGAGGTAAATGGCACCTCAGGCAGCAGCAGGGCTCTGTCAGGAGCAAACCCCTCCTGCCCCTGATGGAACAACTGCAATGAACACGCTATGCTGGGATCATTCTCTGGCTCGGACAGCAGCAGGCAAGGGACCAGCCTGGAGCCAAGGATGCTCAGAGTTGCTGGTGGAGGGGGTGACAAGGGGTCAGCGGATCCCATCCGAAGTCCTCTGTGTTCAGTCTCCCAGAAACTTCACTCTGGAGGTCCTGGCACAAGGCTCTCTCTCCTGACAGAGGATCTCTCGGTGCTCCCCACTGCCAGCAGCCTGTCCAAGGGGTGCCAGAGACCTGGTCCCTCTGTGCATGCTTGGACATGCCCCTTGGACCTCCCTGGGAGCTGCTCCTGGGGGACCCCTCCCTCCCTGCACCCAGCTGAGCCCCGCTGAGCCCCTGCTGCTGGGGTGTGGGTGGCAGGCACGGTCCTGCTCCCCACTTTGCAAACTGGACAGCCCTGAGCCCCTCTCAGGGAAGCCCAAGGGCTGGGGAGTGGCTGGGGGCTGCCTGGCCCCTGCCACCCAGGGGGATGATGGTTTAATCCAAGACTTATTTTGGTTGCTAGGTGATCAAATCATCCATCTGCTTGTGACTGGAGAGCGCCATGAGTCAGCCCCTGCCACCAGCAGCAGAGGGTTCACTCCAGCTCCAGCCTGCCCAGGCCTGGCGTGCCCAGGGCTGCTCTGACAGCAGGGCCTGCCATGGGCACGGGAACAGGGCCTGCCATGGGCACGGGAATGGTCCTGCCATGGACAAGGGAATGGTACTGCCATGGGCATGGGAACAGGGCCTGCCATGGGCACGGGAACAGGGCCTGCCATGGGCACGGGAATGGTCCTGCCATGGACATGGGAATGGTACTGCCATGGGCATGGCAACAGGGCCTGCCATGGGCACGGGAACAGGTCCTGCCATGGGCATGGGAACAGGGCCTGCCATGGGCACGGGAACAGGGCCTGCCATGGACACGGGAATGGCCCTGCCATGGGCACGGGAATGGCCCTGCCATGGGCACAGGAACAGGGCCTGCCATGGGCACGGGAATGGCCCTGCCATGGGCACGGGAACAGGGCCTGCCATGGGCACGGGAATGGCTCTGCCATGGGCACGGGAACAGGGCCTGCCATGGGCACGGGAACAGGGCCTGCCATGGACACGGGAATGGCCCTGCCATGGGCACGGGAATGGCCCTGCCATGGGCACGGGAACAGGGCCTGCCATGGACAGGGGAACAGGGCCTGCCATGGGCACGGGAATGGCCCTGCCATGGGCACGGGAATGGCCCTGCCATGGGCACGGGAATGGCCCTGCCATGGGCATGGGAACAGGGCCTGCCATGGGCACGGGAATGGCCCTGCCATGGACATGGGAACAGGTCCTGCCATGGGCACGGGAACAGGGCCTGCCATGGACACGGGAATGGCCCTGCCATGGGCACGGGAATGGTCCTGCCATGGACATGGGAATGGCCTTGCCATGGACATGGGAACAGGGCCTGCTATGGGCAGGGGAACAGGGCCTGCCATGGACACGGGAATGGTCCTGCCATGGACATGGGAACAGGTCCTGCCATGGGCACGGGAACAGGGCCTGCCATGGACAGGGGAACAGGGCCTGCCATGGGCACGGGAATGGTCCTGCCATGGACATGGGAACAGGTCCTGCCATGGGCACGGGAACAGGGCCTGCCATGGGCACGGGAACAGGGCCTGCCATGGGCATAGGAATGGTCCTGCCATGGGCACGGGAATGGCCCTGCCATGGGCACGGGAACAGGGCCTGCCATGGACATGGGAACAGGGCCTGCCATGGGCACAGGAACAGGTATTGCCATGGACATGGGAACAGGTCCTGGCATGGACATGGGAACAGGGCCTGCCTGGACAATTCGGGCTGCCACGGGGCTGGCCCCATCTGCCCACGTGCTCCTGGAGAACAGGATCCCCACAGCAGCGTGGAGAGCACCTCTGAGCTGTGTCCTCACTGCACTGCCCTGCAGGAGGGCTTTGCTCTATTGCATTGGATTTTTGGAAAAAAATCTTCCCTGTGAGGGTGCTGAGGCCCTGACACAGGGTGCCCAGAGCAGCTGTGGCTGTCCATTGATCCCTAAAATTGTCCAAGATCAGGATGGGCAGGGCTTGGAGGAACCTGATCTACTGGAAGATGTCCCTGCCCATGGCAGGCAGATGGGGTTGGATGGTCTGTGAGGTCCTTTCAACCCTTTCAATCCCATTCTGGGATTTAGTGATTCAATCAGAGCGACTTGGAAGGATAAGATGAGCCCCACTAGAAGTATAGGAAGGTTTGGTGTTCCCCCCCAGCACAGCTCAGCCTCCCAGCACAGCTCAGTCCCCCCAGCACAGCTCAGCCCCCTCAGCACTGCTCAGCCCCCCAGTAACTTCCCTCTTCTGCAGGGACATCCCTACCCCTGTACACTGGGAGCCCAGGGAAAGCCAACAGGCTTCTCAGGAGAGCAAGGCAGAAAGGCAACAGTTTGGGAGAAAATAACATTTTCATAAAGTGTTTGAAGTCATTTGGAGGAGGAAAGTGGGAAGGGAGAGGAATCAGAGTCCCTGTGAGTGTGTGATGCGTGCGTATGTGAGAGTGCGACAACAGGAGCCTCCCTCTCCGCAGAGGAGAAACCATCTCAGCTTCTCAGCTTTGGGAGAGTGTTGAGACACTGGGAAATTAAAGCAATGCCCACAGAACGTGTTTGCAAAGTCCAGTTTCTTTGGTGAGGCACCACGTGTAGGTGTCACACTGCTGCTGGCAGCGGGCACGTGCTGGGCACGGGCGCTGGGTGCGGGCTGGGGCTGCCCAGGACCCTATGCTCTGCCACGTGCAGCCCTCGGGACCTGAAGGCCACCAGGGCCAGTGCAAATCTCCAGTGAGATGCCCAGGCCTCTGTGGGAGCATCAGTGGCTACCCCTTGCCCATGGCAGCCCCAAAGGAGGAGAACCACGGATGGCAGAAATGGGACAGAACCACAGCAGAGCAGCTGGAGCTGCCCCAAGCTGCTTTCTCTGCCTCCTGCCACTGCATGTGGGCAAAAGAGCCCCGACTGTCCCCTCCCTCTTCCCCCAGCCCTGCTGAGCTGTGCCAGGGCTCAGCCAGCACCCCGGCGGCCCCACAGCATCCCAACCCCAGTGCCGGCATCCCAAAGCCCGGCAGCGGGGCTGGTGGCCTCCCCGCTGCTCTCCACAGCCCTGCCAGCTCCCCCGGCAGCTATCACGACTTCTTAGTGCAGAGAGACTCACTAATGAAGTGGAAAAGGAGGAGGAGGAGCAGGCTGAACGGTCCGTCCTGAGGGACAGTGCAGCAAGGAGGAGGAGGAGGAGAAGGAGGAGGAGGAGGAGAGCCTCAGCACTGATCTCGGCTCAGCAGCCACCCAGGAGAGGAAGCAGTGCCGGGGCAGTGGCGGGGCAGTGGCGGGCTGGAAGGGCCGAGGGCCGGCAGCCGGGGTGGGACCCGTGCCGTGTGGGCAGGAGCTCGGCCCCGCTGCGTCAGGCCCATCGGAGCGGCCTCGCCCCCAGGGCGGGAGGGAAAGGGGACCTGTGCGCCCAGGGACAGCCTCGGCACCCTCTGGAGCTCAGGAGTGCCCAGCCCGCAGGGCAGCAGCCCCGGCAGGGAGCGGCAGCTCCTCACAGCAGCACGGGAGGGCAGGGGAGGGGAGGACAGGCTGGGCTGTGTGGGAAGGGGGTTTTTCTCCACATCAGGTGGACCCCGTTCCGAGCTGCCTCTGCAGGGCCTGGCTGCTGTGCCTGTGGGCAAAGCATGGCCGGGGGCTGCAGGGAGCTACCGACCCCCGGGCACCGGCCCTGGCTGGGCAGCAGCCCCAGGAGCAGTGCCACAGGAGGGGCAGGTTATCCCAGGCCACAGCTCCAAGCAGAGCCTGGGAGACATGAGGGTGACCGGGGCACATGGGCAGAGGCTCCTGCAGCTCTGAGGCCTCGCTCCATTCCTTGGGGCCCCGAAGCTGGGGAGCCCCAGAGTGCAGCAGCCTCCTGTCCCCAGGTGACACGGGGGGCTCTGAGCCCAGCCGGGCCTCCACCGCTCCTCTGGGGGCAGGGGGGCTGCTGTCCCCTGCTCACAGCCCCAGTCCAGGCTGGGGACAGGACTCCTGAGCCTGCCCAGGGCCAGGAAAGGACCGAGGAGCTCATGGGGAGCTTGGGTGCCCCATCCCTGCCCATCCCTTCTCTCATCATGGAGGGCATGCAACTTCTGGGAGCATCATCCCTTCCATGAGCACCTCTCCCTCAGGGAGTGTCACTCCATGCTGAGCAGGGCAGGACACACCTCTGTGCTGTGAAGGTCTGGCTGTCCATGTCCCTCCCATATATCCTGCTTGGAAAGCACAACACCAACCTTGGCTTGCCATGAAATCCGTGTTCCCATCCCAGAGGTTTTCCCCACAACAGGCAGGGCAGGCAGGGAATGGTTCCAGTGGCTGTGAGGGGACAGCTGAGAACTGCTCCTCCGTTCTCCAGCCAGCTGAAACATCTAACACTGTCACTGGGCCTTGAGCTCTGCCCAAACCAGCAGCAGTGCCCAGCTGAGACTGAAGGAGGGTGGGATATTTAGAAAATGCCAAACCAGCCCTTTCTGATTGTTCAGAAAATTGCCTCAAACTGTTCAGAACAAGAAAATCACTGGACAAAGGGCCTTGTCCATCAACTGGGTCAGTCCTAACCCCAGCCCCGAGCCCTGGCTGCCCCAGCAGCTCTGCCCAGGAGGGAGGAGGTCCTGGTGCAAGGCACTAGGTCCCTGTCCCACCTGGCTGTGGTGCCCGTGTCCAGGACTTGCCCAAGCCAACGTGGCCCAGCTGCAGCCCCAGAGCAGCCACCAGCCACCATCCCACCTCCAGCATGGGGAGGATGAGTCGGTCAGGCGAGCAGCGAGGGAGCGTCACCTTCGCTCCCGCAGTGAGAGCGGAGCCATTCGAATTCTCTCTCTCTGACACACACTGAGCCATTTCCGGGAGTTTGGCAGGGAATAACATTATCTATAAATATATAAATAATGTTATATAAATATACCATTATCTATAAATACCCTGGGGTGCTGCTGTGCTGACGGCCCTGCCCATCCCAGGAGGGCTCAGCCTGAGGGTCAGGGACAGCATGGCAGGGCTGTGCCAGCCCAGACTGCGGGCAGTGGGCACAGGGCAAGAGCTGGGCAGGACCTGGGGGCACAGAGTGAGCCGAGGAGCACAGGGGTAAGGGAATGAGGGGGTTCCCAAAGCACATCCTGAGGGTCCCTCTGCTGCTGTCTGACACAGAACCAGCTCATCTCTGCCTCCCCAGGGGGACCCCAGGCACAGAGGGGCTCTCACACCACAGCAGGCACCAACAGAGGCTCCTCAGGGCACCAGGGGATGCCCTGAACACTCCAGGGACACTTGCTGCAGGCATTTCACAGCTCTCCCAGTGGAGGGAAGCTGCTCCCTGCAGACTCCTGGCCATCAGCTGGGCAAGCCTAGGATCAACATGAGGAATCAGTGACACCTCCAGCACCTGCTCCTCTACCAAGGCCCTGAGACACTGGGTGAAGAAAACCCTTCAGCCCAGATGAGAGGGAAGCAGTGGGGAGGGGACCCAAGCCTCCCCACCCCCAGGCAGGCTGTCCAGCCCCCTCTGGAATGGCTGGAGCCTGGTGCTGTCACCCGTCTGTCACCTGCCAGGGAAAATGGTGTGGGTGGTCCCAGTCCTGTGGAGACACACGAGACAAACAGCTCAGGGGCTGGGATATTAAATACTTGACGTAAGGAGACTCTCATGATGCTCACCACAGGCCTCACCACTCCTCCTCAGCACAAGTGTCACTTCAGAGCTCCTGCAGAGAGCTCAGCTGCTCTGAGTCCTCAGCAGCAGCCCTATGGACAGCACGGGAGAATGCCGGGGAAACCAAACCCAAAGACAGCTGTTGGAGGCCCGAGGAAATGGGGTCCTTCCCTGTGGGAGTCGATCAAGAGATGTGCAGAAGGGTCCATACATCCCAGGGACTGCAGAAGCCAGGCCCAGGAATATCTAAACCATCCCACAGCCAGCACAGCGTGGGTTTGGGGCTGTCTGTCTCTTTTCCTCCATCCCATTCAACTCCAGAGGGCATAAACCCACAGAAGACCACAGAACCGTGGGATCAGGGACTGGTTTGGGTTGGAAGGGACCTTAAATATCATCTAGTTCCAACCCTTGGCCACGAGATCTCCACAACAGCTCTGGAAGTTGTGCTGTGCCTCCTTGCAGTAGCTTTGCTTTCCTGGCCAAGAGCTGCAGCCAGGCAAAGCTCTCAAGAAAGACAATTTTCCTGACAGCCCATGGTCCAGAGCTACCAGACAAGCACAGGAAAGGCTGACATACATGGGAGCCTTCCTGAGCAGAGCCAGAGCTGGCACAGGAGGGCTCAGCATGGTAGGAACCTTCTCTCTACAACATCTCTACAGCAGGAAGAGGCTCAGGACCTTCTCCTGCACACCCAAACCAGGGGTTACACAGAGCCCACAGCAGTGTCCACTGGGAGCTGCATGGTTGCTGTAGCCACAGTCTGTGCCCACAGATGGATGCAAGGGACCTCCCAGAGCAGAGCTGTGGGCAGCTACAGGTGAGGAACACAGACATCTGCAAACCCTGCCATGGAGAGCAGCACAGGCCCAGCCCGGGCTGCAGGAGCTTGGTGCCAACCCCTGGAGTGTGGCTTCAGCAAAACTCTGCTGTAGGGACCCAGATTGCAGCACCTCAAACCCTGAGCCAAGGGCTTCCCTCACAGACCTGAGCAGAACCTTCACCTCTGTTTATTCTGCACAGAGCTAAACACACCCCTGAAATGAGAACACCAAAGCGGCCTCAGTGCCCAAAATTACTGCCCCTGAGCCCCCCAGTGACAGCCTGAGATCTCCTGCAGCCCCTTTGCCTCAGCAAGTGTGACCAGAGGCCGCCTCCAACAGGCTCCTGGTGGGTGGTGGGCAGTGCTCAGCCTGCCCTGGGTGCCCAGCACAGAGGGGCAGGGGGGCTGCAGCTGGGGGCTGCCCACCCCAGCATGGCTGGGCCAAGCACAGCCAGCTGTGGATCCTGGGCAGGATTCCCCCTGGAAACAGGGCAAGAAAAACCCCACGAGCTCGGAATGAGCTCCTTGAAGCCCATCCAGGAGCAAACGGGAGCCAGCCCAGCTCCTGGCAGCCAGCACTGCCCGGGGCTGGCGGCCCTGGCCTGGGCTGGGCAGCAAACGGGGGACGCAGGTGGCTGTCGAGGCCAGAGCCCTGCCAGGGCCAGTCCTGGCTGCTGCCCTGCGCTGTGCCCTGCGCTGTGCCCTGCGCTGCGGATGGCACCGGGAGGATGCGGGGAGGCAGCTGCCATCTGGATCCAGGGCTCTCCATCTCTGCGGCGTGGCAGCAGCGCTCGGTGCTGATTGTGGGCAGATTAGAGGGGACACAGCGTGCTCATCCCGATCCTGCTGCGCTGCCGCTACCCAGGCTGGAAATAAAGCCTCGTTTTTCATGCAAAGATGCACAATGGTTAACAGGGAAAAGCTTGCCTGGGAGGCATGCAGGTAGCAAACCAATTTCCAAACGGGTCTCCAATTACTCCTGATGGTTATTCGATTTACATTTTTTTCTGGCTCACCAGATGTTGATGCTCCGAGGGTGAAATTGGGCCCAGCACGAGGGTGTGGGAAGGTGCAGGAGTCCCCTACTGCAGAGTGGCACGTTTCCCTGGAGCTGCTCTGTTCCTCACCACTCACAGCCATGCTTCCAACCGTACCGTGCGTCACGGACACGGAGAGGAGCGAGGGAGCCGGGCTGCTGCAGACACGGAGCCACATCTGCCAAGCCCACAGCTGGAAAACCCCCATTTTCCTGCCAGCACAGGCGGCAGCCCCGCGTCCCAGAGCAGGAGTGGCAGCTCCTACCAGGTGACAGCTTCCTGTGAGAAGCCCCTGGGCTGGCTCTGTGCTCTGCTTCCTCGGAGGAAAAGCAGTGGAGGTGGATTCACGAGGCTCCGAGAGTCCATTTTGCAGGAAATGCTCCAAGCTGCCCGGGTCCTGTGGAATGCCAGCCCCATGGACACGGCTGCCCCTGGCACTGCAGGTGCCAGCCCCACACCAGGCACGGGGTCAGGAAGGTCAGCAGGGCTCTGCTCCTCAAAGGCATGCTGGTGCCAAGCTCCAATGGAAACGATGGCAACAAGGCTCTGAATCCCATTCCTGCCTGGGCCTCATCCTGGCCCTGAGCTTCCAGAGTGCGTCACGGCAAAGGCCCAGAGCAGAGTTTGTTATGTGGTACCTCTCTCCTGCAGGGGACTGGCATGGGGAGGGGACATTTGTCTGCCCCTCCAAAAGCCTAATGATAGTGCAACAACCCAACCACAATCCTGGAACTGATCCCGGCCCTTGGTGCAGCTGGAGTGGCACCGGGGGTGGCACACGGGGACAGGGACAGCAGGCACTGACCTGCCAGGCGCTGCCACTCGCTGCCAGCCAGCTCCATTCCTCATGGGCTCCACTGCTGCCCACAGCCCCACCAGCTCTGGGCAGCCTGGAGCACCTTTACACAGGAAATCCACTGGGAGAAGGGTGAGGGTCGGGCACAGGGTGAAGGTCAGGGAGCTCTGCCTGCAGCCACTGCCCACACACTGCAAACCATCCCCGCCAGGGGAAGGACAGGGCACATCCCAGGCACGGCAAACACTGGCCAAGGCCATGCTCAGTGCCAGTGGCCACTCGTGACATGGGGACAGGTGCCCAGAGACCACCAAGGCTGCAGCCAGGCGGGGGCCCAGGCACAGGTGTGCTCACACAGCTCCCCACACGTGCCTGCTGCCTCCATCACCCCTGAGCGTTCCCTGGCACACACCTCCAGCCTTGTGCCCTGCACACCCGCAGGGACATCACCAGCGACCGCTGCACACGCGTGTGTGTGACACACACCCCCAGAGGGACACACGAACCCCAGGGGAACACACACACACCCAAGGGGAGCACACACATATCCTAGGGGAACACATGCACATCCAAGGGAAGCACACACATATCCTAGGGGAACACACGCACACCCAATGGGAGCCCACACGTATCTTAGGGGAATACACGCACATCCAAGAGAAACACACGCACATCCAAGGGAAGCACACACATATCCTAGGGGAACACACGCACATCCAAGGGGAATACACGCACATCCACGGGGAACATACGCACACCCAAGAGGTGCACACGCACCCAGAGCAGAGCACACACATATCCAAGGGGAACACACGCTCGCCGATGGGAGCACACGCAGGCGCGGGCCGCGCACACCCGCACGGCCGGGCTGGGGCCGCTCCCCCGCCCCGGCTCGCTGCGGAGGGCACGCTCCGGGAATCGGGGCCACCCTCAGCCCCGCAGCTCAACCCCGGCCCCGCGCCGTGGCTCCCGCAGCCGGCACGGCTCCGCAGAGGGTCCCCGCACACGCTCCGGGCCGGGGCTCCCGCACACGCATATATTTGTGATATTGGTGATGCGGGGAGCAGCGAGGCAGCGGCGGGGCCGGGCTCTGCCGTGGCTCCCGCACCCCTGCGCAGCCGCGGCCCCGCCACGCCGCAGCCCGCAGCGGCAGCCGGCCGCCCTCTGCCCCGCACGGACACGCGTGGGGTGGGCTGGGCCACGCCCCCGGGGTGCGGGATGTCTCTCACACACAGACACACAGACACACACATTCACACTCACACACACACTCACACACGCTCTGAGCCCGGTTGCTCCGCAGCCACTTAACTCTTTGTTGCTCGTTCCCGCACCAGCCAGCCCAGCCCTGCACCAGCCAGCCCCTTCCCGCACCGTCCGGCCACACACCCCGCTCTGTCCGGCCATCCCTGCCGCACCGTCCGGCCACACACCCCGCTCCGTCCGGCCACACACCCCGCTCGGTCCGGCCACACACCCCGTTCCGTCCCGCCATCCCTCCCGCACGGTCCGGCCATCCCTGCCGCACCGGCCGGCCCCTTCCCGCACCGGCCGGCTCCTTCCCGCACCTCTCAGACCTTCACCCCGCACCGTCCATCTCTCCATCCCGCACCGGCCGAGCCGTTCCCCGCACCGTCCGTGCCCTGGCCCCGCACCGTCCATCCCCGCCCCGCGCTCCCGCCCCGCTCCCGGCGCCCCCGGCCCCCCGCAGCCCCTCCTCACCTGGCCCGGCTGTGCGGGTCCCGCGGCGGGGCAGCGCCCGCTGCTCGCAGCGCCCCGGCGGGCTGGGCGGGGGGCCCGGCTCGGCTCGGCCCGGCCCGGCCCGGCCCCGGCCCCGGCCCCGGCCGCTGGCCGGCCCCGCTGCCCCCCTGCCCGCGGCGCGGTGCGGCCGCCTCGCCCCTATGCGGAGGCTCGAGCGGCACCGAGGCGATGCCCATTCATTCAGCTTGGCCCCCGCAGCCCTCCCCTTCCGCCCCGCGCCCCAGCCGCCTGCATGGAGGGGGCTGGCGATGCTGCAGCGGTACCCAGAGCCCCCGGAGAGCACAGTGCGGAGAGGAGGGAGGGAGAGGAGGAGGAAGGAGAGCAGAAGGAGGGAAGAGGAAAGAGGGAGAGGGAGATGGCTGCCCCCAAAACCAGAGCTGGATCTGGAGAAGACTCTGGGATTTCCACCAGGAAATCAGGGCAGGGAGCGGAGCGGGGCCGGCGCAGCACCCCCCGCCCAGCCCGGCACGGCAGCCCCAGCCCCGCTCCCGGCGGTGCCGAGCCAGGGGCTGGGGGCTGCGGGCGGTGGGCACGGCCCCGAGCGGGGCCAGGGCAGGGCACGGCCCCCCTGCCCAACCCAGATGTCCCCCCTGAGACCGGGCTGACCCAGCCGGGGGATGCCAATCTCCCCAGCCAGGAGCTTTGCTTTAAGGGCATGGAAAGCTTGGGGGGCACCTTTTGGTGGTGTTGCCAATCTGGTGTACGGGGGCTGCACGCTTGGCCCACACCTGCATTTTTGCAGAGCCCAGCTTTGCTCAGATGGGGCCCCTTGACCCTCACACACAGTCAGGACCCCCTCACACGCACCAGGGTCCTGAGCCCCAGGATAACGTCCTGCACGCCACATCAAAATTTCTCAGCTTTTCCTAATCTGGGTCTTGCCTAACCCTCTGGAAAATAATCCACTGACCATCTGCCACAGTGAAATTCATTTACAGCCTTGCACAAATTAGGCTCAACTGTTCACTTCCTGCTCCTCTTCTGCTCAGGGCTTTTGGTCGCTCTGGTGCACGTGTGTCTCCCTTCCCATGGACTGGGGGTGACCTTCCCATGGACTGGGATGTCCTTGCCGTGGACTGGGATGTCCTTGATGTGGACTGGAGGTGACTTTGCCAGCACTGGGCTGCAGGGCAGTGCCTGCTCCTGACACACTCTTGGATCTCAGGGTGCTTTCTCCTGATGGGATGGCATTCCCATGCCAGGATGGCATTCTCATGCCCAGCTTTGCCATGGACTGGGGGTAACTCTGCCATGGGCTGTGATGTCCTTGCCCTGTGATGTCCTTGTCCTGGGCTGGGTGTGACCTTGCCATGGAGTGGAGGTGACCTTGCCCTGGACTGGGCTGCAGGGCAGTGCCTGTTCCTGACATGCTCTGAGATCTCGGGCTGCTTTCTCCTGGTGGGATGGCATTCCCATGCCAGGATGGCATTCCCATGCAGCCATGGCATTCCCATGCCCTGATGGCATTCTCATGCAGTCATGGCATTCCCATGCCCTGATGGCATTCCCATGCCCTGATGGCATTCTCATGCAGTCATGGCATTCCCATGCCCTGATGGCATTCCCATGCAGCCATGGCATTCCTGTGCAGCCATGGCATTCCCATGCAGCCATGGCATTCCCATACAGCCATGGCATTCCCATGCCAGGATGTCATTCCCATGCAGCCATGGCATTCCCAAGCCAGGATGGCATTCCCAAGCCAGGATGGCATTCCAATGCCAGGATGGCATTCCCATGCCAGGATGGCATTCCTATGCAGCCATGGCATTCCCATGCCCAGGGCACAGAGCTCTGCCCTTGGGAGGGCTGAGGAGCCTCTTTGGGGACCAGCCTGTCCCTCTGGCTGCCCTTGGAGGTGTGTGCAGGGCAGGTGAGGAGCCTTCATGGGTCCAGGCAGGACAGAGCAAGAGCTCCTGGATTTCCCTCTGCCAGGGATCCCAGCCTGACCTCGGGCAATCCAGGTATTGATCCAGGTGTTGGTGGTTTCAGAGGTGATTCCAAACCCGTGGATTTTGCTGGTTTGGGATGCCTGGCCAGGGCTGCCCCGTGGGAGTGAGGGCTCAGAGCCAGGACTGCTCAGTTCTGTGAAACACCTCTGCAGTCCCTGCACCTGCTTAAAGCCTGGCCTGGGGGTGAGCACCGTGTGGGAGCAGCGAGCACGGGGATTTTCCCATCCCTTTGCCCTGGTGCTTTTGCAAATGGAGAGCTGGCTTTCTCGGGAAGAGGCTTCATTCTCTAAGGAAAATGGAAATATACAGATTTTTTTTTTCCTTCCTGTAGCAGATTCAGCAAAAGTGCAGCTGCCTTCCCAGTCCTGAATACAGAATTGACCATTCAGTTCATCCCTAAGGGGAAATGGCCCAGCAGAGAGGAACAACGAGCCCCACAGTGCTCTCTGCACCCTCCAAAGTCTTTCTCAACCCTGGAATTTTCCTCTCCCAAATTCCAGGGGTGCCTGGCTCCCTTTGCAGGGCAGTGAAGGTTTTCCTCATGCTTCCAAGCCCCCTATCTGAAAAGCTATCAGCTTCCAAATGTATAGTCTTTTCCCCTTAAACTGTAATTTTCCAGGTTATTTGTCCATGATGGAGCCTGGGGGGCAGAGGCACTGGGGCAGCCAGAGCAGGAGCTGGGTGGGTGCTGGAGGGCACCCCAGGGGGACAGGGCATTCCAGCCATGCCAAGGGCATGGAGGGCTGGCACCAGGCAGCCCAGAACCTTCTGGCTGTGAGGAGCAATGCCTCTGCCATCCTTCTGCCTATTCCTGAGCCTCATGGCCACTCCAAGTGGCTGGAAGGACATGAAAGGAAGGCACAAGGGATGATGTTTGCTGCTGATTGCACTGTGAGTGTCCGGGTGCTGCTCAGGAAAGTCACTCAGTGTCCTGAGCAGGCCAGGCCAGGTGCAGTGCCAGGGGCATGGAGCAGCCCTGGCAGGCTGCAGGAGCCCCTGCTGGGCTTTCAGTCAGCAGCCCAGCAAAGGCCGTGTGGAGGAAAAGAGAAGAAGGGAATTTAGGAAGACATTTAGGAATCAATTATTTTATAATATTTAAGAAGAAATTCCTCCCTGTGAAAGTGGGCAGGCCCTGGCACAGGGTGCCCAGAGAAGCTGTGGCTGCCCCTGGATCCCTGGAAGTGCCCAAGGCCAGGCTGGATGGGGCTGGGAGCAGACTGGGATAGTGGAAGGTCTCCCTGCCGAGGGCAGGGGGGTTGTAACAAAGATGCTCTTTGAGATCTCTTCCAGCCCAAACCATTCTGGAATTCTGGGATTCTATGAATGAAGGGCAGCTGGAGAGGTTTTTCTGTGAAAGAGCCCAAAGCCTCATTTCTCAGCTATACCAGAGTGAAGAGGGGGCTTGGGCACCTGCAGGAAAGCCACAGGCAGCTCCAGAGGCTTCTCCAAGTGAAGACAAATGGTTCTCATTCCTGGTGATCCAGGAAGGAGAATGGAGGGTGACACAGTTCAAGGCAGAGGGGAAATGATCTCTGCAGGAGCTGGTGTGGTGAGCCCTGGTTCACTGCCAGGCCAGGGAGCTGAGGGCAGCCCCAGTGCAATGGCAATGTCCCTGAGCAGGGCAGTGCTGTCCTGAGGCACTGACACACCTGGAGCACTGATGGCTCAACAGGAGGGACTCAGGCATGACTGGGCTCCAGGGGGAGCAGAGCAGTGTCTGCACAGCAGGGATGGGCAATGGGCAGCAGATTTCATAACTTTATTTTGTGGGGCGTGGCGCAGGATTCGCCAGGAGACGGAGGGAGGGTTGTCATTGAATCACCCTCCAGCTTCCCTTCCCCAGGCTGCTCCTGCAGGAGCTCCACTGCCCCTTGGGCACACGCACAGAGCCGGGGCTGTGCCCCCCGGGCCCCTTGGGAGTGCCAAAGCCACCCAGGGCCATCCCAAAGCCACCCCGGGACCATCCCAAAGCCACTCTGGGGCCACCCCAAAGCCACCCTGGGGCCATCCCAAAGCCACCCCGGGTCCATCCCAAAGCCACCCCAGGGCCATCCCAAAGCCACCCTAGAGCCACCCCAAAGCCACCCCAGGGCCATCCCAAAGCCACCCAGGGCCATCCCAAAGTCACCGCAGGGCCATCCCAAAGCCACTCTGGGGCCACCCCAAAGCCACCCCAGGTCCATCCCAAAGCCACCCCAGGTCCATCCCAAAGGCACCCCAGGGCCATCCCAAAGCCACTCTGGGGCCATCCCAAAGCCACCCTGGGGCCATCCCAAAGCCACCCAGGGCCATCCCAAAGCCACCCCAGGTCCATCCCAAAGCCACCCTGGGACCATCCCAAAGCCACCCCAGGGCCATCCCAAAGCCACCCCGGGTCCATCCCATACCTCTCAGCTCGCTGGGCTCAGCACTAGGCCAGACTCAGCATCCTGAGCACCGTGTGTCCCTCTGGGCTCCAGGGCTGTCCCTCATGAGGGGACACAGAGAACAGGGGCCGTGTCCTTGCAGGGTGCAGGGTGGGTGACTCTGTGCTCATCCCGGGCCCAGGGGCTGTCCCTGCAGCAATGGCAGCCAGGCTGGCTGGGTGTCAGGGCAAGAGACGAGGCTGGCACAGCATGGGGGAGCTGAGAGTCACCATAGTGATGTGGCTGGAGCAGGTGGGTGCTGGGGATCACCAGCCATGGCTGGGAGAGGGGACAGGCAAGGCTCTGGGCAGCCAGCAGGACAGGGAGCCAGGCCAGAGGCAGGCATGGATGACAGAGGCACGTAGGAAACAAGGGAAGGGCATCAGAGAGGCTTTCTGAGCCTTTCTGAGCATGGCTGAATGTGTGGAGAGCAGGAGAAAAATCAGAGAGCTTTGAAACTTTTGGGAGAAACACAGGGTCAGGACTCGGCTGGGCAGGGGGGACAGAGGGCAGGGACAGTGTGAGTGTGGGGTGGAGAAGAGAAGGCCTGGGAGATGGGGCAGCAATCCAAGCAATCCAAGGGGACTTCTCCAGGCTTAGAGATGTTTGTGCTGCAAACCTGAGGGGCCCTGGCACTGCTTATGGGGACAGCAGAGCAGGGGGACGTGTGATCAGGCTGTGCCCGTGGCTGGGAGCTGAGGGTGCTGCCAGGACAAACAGAGGGATCCAGAAGAGTCCCAGCACAGCCGCAGGGCACAGCACAGGAGGGTGAGGCCCTTGCATCCCTTATGGAGGATGCTGTGTGGGAGGGCTGAGAGGAGCAGGGTCCTTTAGGGAGGAGGAGATGGGAGCAAATCCCAGAGGAGCTGTTTGGAGCTGAGGAGTTTGCTCAGATTGGGATCTTGTGCTATGGTTTGCCCCATGGGCACAGGGAGTGTGTGACCCCCCAGGTCACACCAAGGCCCTTCTGTTTCAAGTTTTGGCATGGCAGGGTTCAGCTGCTGGTGGCTCTGCAGCCCACAGGACAGGCTTGGGGTGTCACTCTGCTCTGAGGCAGGAACAGCTCCCCTGGCACTGCATTGCTGCTGTCCCCAGGGGTGACAGAGCGGGCGAAATGTGACAATGGCCAGTTCAGTTATAATGGGCCAGATCTTCAATGCCAGCAGGAGAAAATGATGGGTCTGGATCACTCCAAGAAGCTGGGGAGGCACTGGGGGAAAATGTGTGGAGTGGGAAGTGAGAGGAGAAGGAGGCAGTGCCCAGGGATGGACACAGTGCTGAGCATGAGCAGGCACTGCTGGGGCTGTGGGACAAACAGCCAGGGCTGGCCCAGGAGCTGGGGACAAGGGCAGGTAAGTGAAGGCAGGGGAGGCACTGCAGGTGAGCAGGGTGCAGAACTCCCACCCCCACAGAGGGGCAGGAACAGGGACGGGCACTGAGCACTTGGCTCCCACAGACTCAGCAAGCTCTGAGCCCCTCCAGGGAGATCCTGCAACCTTCTGCACTTCAGGGTGCTGCAGGTACCTCTGGAGACCACTGAGGGGTGGAAGGGCAGGAAATCTGAGGTGGGCTGTAAGAGATGAGGGATGTGCCTGGTGGGTGCAGACATCCCCCTCCTCCCCACCAGGCAGAGCACTGCCTTGCTTTGCTCTCCTGCCCATAAATCTCTCACAAGTCAAATCTTGCCCTTTCTGCTCCTCACTGCAGTCAAACACTGGTGAGCAGCAGCCTATTGAGGCAGCCTGGTGCCCAGAACCTCAGTGTCCCCCTGCCCCTGCCTTGCTCTGATGTGGCAGCCCCTCCAAAGCCTGGTCCACATGAAGGAACCTCTGCCACAGCAGCCTATGCTACCCTTTGTCCCAGAATTCCTCCTGAGCAGGTAGTGGCTCATTCCAGGCCATGTGGCTCTGCTGAAGGTTTGAAATTCTCTCTGAGCACAGATGGGAGTTTATTCTGTGGGCAGCTCTGGGCAGATCAAGAGGGTCTTGCCCTATCTGGAGGCCACCAGCCCTACTGAGGACAGACATGTTCCATGCAGACAAAATGCATCATCTCCATTCAATGAGATCTTGGAATGAAAAATGTCCTGTGCCCTGTTCTTGGAGCACACACAAAATAGGACACAGCAAGGGCTGAATACCCAGCAGGGTGAGAGACTGAATGGAAGGCAGTCCAGCTGTCCCATGTGAAATGTTCAGTTCCACCCAGGATGAGCCAAGGAGCGAGCACAGCAGGGCTGGAGTGTCTCTGCTTAGGGAGGAGCACTGAGCAGTAATGGGATAGAGCTGCAGGGAAGGGCTCAGGAGGGCTCAGGAGGAAGATTAGGTGCTTAGGGAGCAGAGGAGCATCTGCAGCCTCCTCAGGCCCCAGGAGGAAGCACAGAAGGGATTGCAGCTCTCCTGCTGCAGCCAGGAGCTCTCCTCAGGGCAGGGCTGGAGCCCAGAGGCAGGAATGTCCTGCAAGGAACCCACCAGAGCCATCAGCCCAACTCCTGGCCCTGCACAGACACCCAGCAATCCCTGGGAGCAGTGTCCAAACCCTCCTGCAGCTCTGGCAGCCTTGGGGCTGTGCCCATGCCCTGGGGAGCTTGGGCAGTGCCAGCACCCTCTGGGGGAAGAGCTTTAGGTGTATTTAAGGACGTCCTTGGGACTGTTTGCCACTGCTGGACATGCAGACAGGACACCAGTCTGCTCCAGTGGGATGTTTGCAGGTTTTTACAGCAGGAAACCATGGCCTGGGCATGAGGACACAGCTGGCCACTGTCCAGTGCATGTGGCATCTGCACAGCTCTGAGTGAGACCTGTGAGAAATGAGCCTGTACCAGAACAGAAGGAGGACATGAATAGGGCAGCTCCAGTGTTCCCTGCACAGCTCAGGAGCTCACGGTGCTGCCCCACTCACAGCAGGCTGGGGAGCAGCTTCACTGAGGAGCTGCAGCCCCTTCCCTTTCCTGCCAGGGCAGGGCAGGGGCACCAGGCAGGGCAGGGGGTCCTGCTGTGCCCATCAGCACCTGCAGCATGGCCCTGAGTACCACAGCTTCACAGGGCTTTGCCCCTGAAGCCCAGCTCAAGGTGCTCCCCTGTGCTGCCAGCCTAGGGAGGTGCCAGGGCAGGGCAGTGCCAAGAGTGCAGTGATCCAGTGGCTGATGGGAGGCAGGAATCCCTTCTGGAAGGAGAAGAGGAGCAGGAAGGTGGTTGTTGTGTAAGGATGAGGCCAGAGCAGGATGCACAAACCTCCCTGTGCCCCGACTCCTGCCCTGTCCCCATGGCTCCAGGTGTGGCAGCTCAGCCCACCCACTCCTGTTTGCCCCCTGAACCAGGTCAGATCCTCAGCTCTGGGAATCCTGGGCTCCTTCATGGGGCGATCAGGCTGCAGGCTCAGAGCATCCCAGCTCCTCTGGGGGGGAATTTCACCCCCACCCTACCGAACACAGAGTTCTGCAGCTCTGGGGTGATGGAGCCCTGGGTCACCCTGTGCCTTGGGTGCCACCCAGTGCCCCTGCCCATGTCCCCAGGGCTGAGTGCCCGAGCAGGAGGGGCAGGCTGGCCCTTCCCCAGGCTGGGAACACGGGTCCCTCCATCTCACAGCAGAGATCAGCTGCTGGATGCTCGTTGCTTGGCAGCCACAGGCTTAGAAATGTCAATTTCTAATTAAAACCATGCACCCAAAACCTGCACAGCCCCCCCAAAGCCTGGGATTTTGTACCCTGTTCTCAGCTGGGGGGGCATGGCAATATCCCCCAGTGTGCCAGCACCTGGGCATGAGCCGGGCTTGTGCCAGGGAGGAGCCAGGGAGGCACAGGAGGGCCTGAGCAGGAGGCACCCAGCTAAAAAAGGCAGATGCCAGCTGAAAAGAAGGGAGATGGAAGATGTGACCCAGAAACAGGAGTGAGGAAAGCTCCCCTGGAGCACATGGCAGGGTGCCAGGGTGCCAGGCACAGAAAGCAGGGCAGTGGGGTGGGAATCCATGGCACAGGGCAGTGCTGGGGCGTGGTGTGGGAGTGAGGGCACTGAGCAGTGGGCAGCCCCTGTGCCAGGGCAGTGCCAGCACCCTGGGCCAGCCTGGCCACAGTCCCTCCTTGGGGACCCCTGTGTCCCCTGGGCCCCTGTGCTGGGCAGTGATGCCTGGAAATCATCAAACCTCAGAATATTTTGCATGGGAAGGGACCTTAAAGCTCATCCAGTGCCACCCCTGCCATGGCAGGGACACCTCCCACTGCCCCAGGCTGCTCCAGCCCTGTCCATCCTGATCTTGGGCACTGCCATGTACCCAGGGGCAGCCCCAGCTGCTCTGGGCACCCTGTGCCAGGGCCTGCCCACCCTCAGAGGGGAGAATTCCCTCCCAATGTCCCATGCAGCCCTGCCCAGGTGGTGCTCCTTGTGGGAAGTGGTGTTTGCAGTGCTGGGAGCTGGGACTCAGCTGGGGTGACCTGTCCAGGGCACCTGGTCCCTGGCTCTGCTCTGGGCAGGGCCACAGCAAATCCAGCCCCTGTGGCTCCAGGAAGGAGAAGGTAACTCCATGGTAAAGTCTGAGCATGAAAAACTCAACCCACTGAAAAGCGCAGTAAAAGAAATTTGTTTTTTAAATCCATGTCATTGGATTGCAGATTTGGGGAGATTAAAAATTCAAATGTTGGCTCTGGTATCTGAACCTTTAGCATTTGTATTTCTATGCTCTTGCTCCATGAGAATGACAGGGAGAGGGAGGAAAGGTACTGGGAGCCCCAGTCCAGCCCCCTGCCAAGCAGGCCATGGCCAGCACGGGGCTCACAGAAGCAAACAGCCTCACTGGGGAAGGCAGTTTATTTTTTGAAGTTTGCAGAACCTCTTTTTAGCATTTTCTCACGGAATAATTCTGGGTTTCTGCTTCCAAGTGACATTCAATTTCCACATCTGAGCTAGGGATAAAATGAATATTTTTACAACCTGACTGAATTCAAACCAAAATGCTCAAAAAAATGATGAAACTGTCATCCATGGAGCCAGGCAGGGGTGGGCAGGCAGCTCCAGCTGCATGGTGGCTGGGGGTGCTGGTTTACCCAGTTCAGACTGGAGGAAGCCCCAGTGTGCCCAGTGCCCACGGGGGGCAGCCAGAGGAGATGGGCACTGGAGCAGCCCCAGGGCACAGCCTGGCCAGGGGCTCTGCCCCTCCAGGGGGCTTTACCCTGTCAGATCAGCCTGGTACCAGGCTCATCTCTCCATCCTCTGCCTCCCTTGTCTCCTTGCAGCTGATCTCAGGAGACATTTGATTGGCAGGTCATGCCAAACACATTTGCTTTGAAGTTTTCCCAGTTTCCTTGGAAAAGGCTTTCTTATCCAAAGGACCTCACTGCCTGATTTCCCTCAGGTGGAGAGCAGAGCCCTGGGCTGGGGAGGGTGGGAGATGTTTCACTGGGCAGCCTAGGCTACTGCAGGTGTCCCTGCCCCAGAAATCCCTGGCGTTTATGTTCTTTTCCCACCCAAACCAGTCTGGATTCTTTCATAAAGAGACCAAGAACTTTTTTTCTCCCTCAAGGTCTTACATCCCCTATGCCATAAAATAATCCTTTAATTAGTGAGGCCAAAGTGTTCAATAATTAACAGAGGAATCTTTTTTCCATCATGTGCATAATGGACAAACCTAGTTAGTCAGGTTTAGTTAATCCTGGGTTTGCTCCACTCTCACCCTTCAGCACTCCCTGACCTTTCTAAAATCTCCAAATTCTGTCTCAAAATCCAATTCCAGGCTGAAGCACAGACAAAGCAGCATTTGCTCCTTGTTTTGCAAGGTTCTTTGGGAAAAGACAGCTGGGCAAAGACCAAACCTTTAGCTGGAGAGAGGAAAAATGCAGATTCCAGGTGTCAGGCTGGAGTTCCCTCAAGAGGGAATTTCCAGAGGCTGTAAGGAGCAAACACAACCTGTGGGGTCACTGGGCTACCCCAGAGCAATTGGCCCTACCCCAGTGCAGGGGAAATGTGGGAGCATTATTCCTGAGGATTTGGGGTTGGGATGCTGGGGTGTCCCCTGGCAGGATGGGATGGGGGATAGGGCTGTTCAGAGGTGCAGCATCAGCATCCCACAGGCCTGGAGTTAATTATCCAAAAAAGCCAACTATAAGCTTCATAAAAGCCTATAAAGGCTTTATAAAAGCCTAATAGAAATAGAAATAGCTGTGCTTTGTTTTTAAATCACTTACAACACGGATCATTATTAGTCTAATTATCTCCCTGCAGTGTGGAGATGCCATGGGGTTTTTTGGGTTTGTTTATTTTTTTGTATTTTTCAGGCAGAGAAAGCACACAAGGCACATTTTGGGGATGAAATAGGAAGGCCAAGCAGGGGAAAAGGAAAGCTGTGCTGTCCCAGGAGCTTGGGGCGACTCCTGGCCCAGTGTCCAGCTCCTTGCCGCCCTTCTGTCTTGGTTTGAACAGACAGGTGTCTGCTGAGGAAGGCAGGAGCCTCCCCTGAAATGGAAAATGTAAACACCCTCTCTCTGAATTATTATAATTTTGAAATTAAAAGGCTCTCAGGCAAAGATATGGGAGCAGGAATAACAGTTCTTTATTAGGAAAATTAAAAATACAAATGCAGTAGTACAAATAAAGAAAACAAACCCCAGCCAGAGTGAGAGCAGGCCCTGTCCCCTGTGTGTCAGGGGGGTGGCACAGCCCCATCCCATGGGGGCTCAGCCCTCCTGCAGTGCCAGCTGTGGCTCTGCTGGAGCAGGGATCCTGCACAAGGGGGGAGTTTTCCTCTGCAGCTCCAGGGCTGCTGCAGATGGGCCTGGGCTCCCTCTGGCCATGCAGGGCAGCAGAAGCTGCTCCTCTGGCAATGCACTGGGCAAAGGCTGCTGGGCTGTGCCAGGCTCAGATTGGATCCAGGTAGGAATGCTTGGCTCCTCCCAATGGATGCTGGAATTGGATCAGCCATGCAGGGACACTCAGTGGCCATGGACAGAAGATAATTAATAATTAATAATTAATGGCCCATGAACAGCAGAGATCTCCTGGAGGGAGGATTGGTTGTGGGAGAGATAAAGAAAACTGCCCCATGAACAGAGGATAACTGCCCCAGCTCTGCCAGATGGCGAATGGAGCACACACATCTCTTACAGCCCAGGACACCTTCCCAGTCCAGATCCTGGACCCAACAGCTGCAAGGTTCAGCCCAAGGCTGGGCTGAGGGGCAGAGCTGTGGCACCCCTGGCACAGGGTGTGAAGGTGCCAAGAGTGAACAGGAACAGAGGCAGAACAGCCTGAAACAGAAATTAGTGACAGCACAACACAAGAGTAAAAAGTGAATAAATGGAAATAAATTAAATTCACAGACAATTAATTAAAGCCTGGTCTTGAATATCCAGAGACCAGGTCTGTGTTGTGAAGTCCATGAGCTGAAGGGGACTGGATGAGCTTTAAGGTCTCTTCCTACCCAAAACTTCTGTGATTTTATTGTTCTGCGAAATCCCCATTCTGTGTTCAAGGCATTGACACCAACAAGATCCTACAGCCAAAGGACACAAAGGAGATTTTCCTTCATGACCTTGCCATTTTTAGTGCCAGATACACTTCTTCCCTGCCAGCCACTTGTTCTCCTTTACTGATATTCCATGCATTTCCTGCTGGCTGCTGCTCCCTGGGTGCATCAATGGCAGCAGCTCAGCACATCCCAGAGCCCCTCCTGAGCTCCCTGTGGAGAAGCAGAGCCTGGCCCAAGGTCCAGGGAAGTTCAGAGGTGGCTCTGGGGATGAGCAGTGAGGCAGGAGAGACCTTGGGAGCAGCAGGGCCAAAAGCACTTTGCACTGGGGCACCCAGCCAGGCACCTTTGGGCACAGCCTGAGGTGTCCCCATCCTCCAAGGGCACTACAGCACCCACAGGACTGCCCTGGAGCTGGGACACAGCCACTCCAGCTGGGAGCCTGCCTGCTGCACCCTCCTGTCCCCACCTGCTGCAGATGGAGCCAGGGGTGGCATTCCATGGGCACAGGGATTGCTGCTGCCCTGCACGGGCATCTGTGCAGTGACAGGGACCCTGAAGACACTCTTGCCCGGGTGGAAAGGTTATTTCAGCATCACCTCAAGTGCCACACTGCCAGGGGGCTGCCCAGGGTGTCCCTGTGCCCTGGGAGCCCTCAGCTGCCTCTGTGGGAGCTCCCTGAGCAGCCAGGCCAGTGTGGGCAGGGAAGGTCAGGCTGGCACCTCTGTGGGTTCTTCTGCTGGGATCTGGGAGAGACAGGAGAGGGCAGAGGCAGTGCCCAGGCTGGCACCCAGCCAGGGAGGGCAGAGAGGGGCCTGGCTGGGCTCACGTGCAGGAGGGGCAGCTCTGCCTCCCTGTGTGCAGCTCTGGCCACCAGAGCTCTCCTCTGACACCTTTGTGGCCTCTGGGCCCTTTCCCAGCCCCAGGTGGCACCAGCAGGCTCTGGCACAGCCCTGCCAAGCAGGAGGAGGCAGTGGCAGACCCCAGCAGGTGGGGATGGATGGGCTCTGTCCCCCTGCCAGCATCACCTGCTCAGCACGTCCAGGGAGCCCTGGTGGAACAGGGAATGCCAGGCCTGGACATTTTGGGTGCAGAGCCCACAGGTGAGGGCCTGTCAGAGCTGCTGCACGTGTTGGGACAGGAGCAGTGGCCAGGATGGGGACAGTGACAGAGGCTTGGGGCAAAACAAGGGCACAGGGACCTGTGACCCTGCAGCCTGGGAGCCCCAGAAGCCCAGAATGGCTTCCATTGAAAGAGACCTTAAAGCTCATCCTGTTCCAGCCCCTGCCCTGGGCAGGGACACTTCCACCACCCCAGGGTGCTCCAAACCCTGTCCAGCCTGGCCTTGGACACTCCAGGGACAGGGCAGGCACAGCTGCTCTGGCAGGAGATTTTCTGGCTCTCCAGGAGGCACCAGAGCAGCCAGGAGTGAGTTAATGCCACAGCAGGGCCCCAGCTGCCTCCTGCTCCTCAGAACACAGGGAGGCCAGCAGGTGCTCGTGTGACACGAGGGACATGATGCTCCCTCCTGCTCCCAGCAGCTCCAGGATGGCACCACGGGCTCTTGGTGGAGCTGGGCCTGGGCTCTGGAGCCAGGAACAGAGTTAGGGCCAGAGGGGATGGCACAGGTTGGGCAAGGCCCCCTTGGATGCTGTTTTCCAGCACGGTCCGTGGGGAATCCCAGCATTCCCAAACTGCTCTGGCTGCAGGAGCCACCCCGGGGCTGGGACAGGAGCCTGGAATGTGGAACAGCCCCTGCTCCACCCCCTTGTGCTCCCACCCTTGCAAGAGGAGGGAGGTGGGACCCCCTGTGCAGCCCCTCTGGGGCAGGGGTGAGGGGGAACAGCTGGGCACAGCTGAGACATGGGGCTAGGAATTGGAGGGGTATTGATTAGAAATGGATATTTAGATGAAATATTGATTAATATTTGCTGCATTTTACTGTGCTAACTGCCTGTAAAGGGAAGACAAGGACATGGGGACCGGGTATATGTGGGAGAGCAACATGAAAGAATGCAGGGATGTGTGATAAGGGAAGGATGATATTCATCAAACAGGACAAAATTACAAGGCTACCAGGATAACAAGGCTCCTCTGGACCCCCAACTAGATCAAACCATCCTCATGGTTTGGACTGTGACCAAAGAATCCGTAAGCATGTGTAAGAAGATGAGGTGAAGAGGTCAGCTCTGATGAAGAGTACTTACTTCATCCCCCTGTGACCTCCAAGGAACCCCAGATGACCACCAGAGACAAGTGTGCAGGCACAGGGGACTGATAAGGTAATTAACTGATAAGATAATTAACATATGAAGCAGGACAAGGTGGAGCCAGGAAATGAATATGCATTGATGTATTGCAAAACCTAATGTATATATAACATTTTAGAAGATAAAAAAGAATGCTGAGAACAGGGAGATGCACATGTATTTGTGGAGGTATCCTGCCTGAGCCCAGCCCAAATTACATTCCTACTTTATAACTTTGTCTTTAGCTTTTAGAGTCTCTGTGTGTGTCACAGTCATGGGGCAGTGCCCAGGGTCGGTGTCACAGCAGAGCTGGCAGGAGGGGACATCCCCAGCTCCCCTGGCCACCAGCCCATGGGGACAGCAATGCACAGCCAAAGGGTGGCACCCACCTGCACCTGGCAGGGGCTGAGCCTTGGAAACTGCATCTCATAAAAAACTGTCACCACCTGGAACCTGCATCGATCCCAGCCGAGGGGGAAACTCTTCACTAAAGAGAGCATTTCCAAAATGGATATAACTGGGAAAGCAAAAGTGCAAATTGTGTTTTAAAACAAAATGCACAAAATTTAGAATGAAATGCTGACTCCATCCCTTTCCCAGGTATTTCTTTCCATTTCTCTCACCCAGCAGTGCTGTGTAACATGCACCAGGTACATGGTGGGGCAGAGGATTCCTGCTCTTCCATTAATTTATTCCTATAGCTGTATTTGTTTTACAATATTCAGAACAGCTTTTACTCAGTGTTGATTGAAACATCTTATTTTCCAGATCAAAGTGCTGCTTTGTGCTTTAATGAAATACTTTGACACAATAGCTCTGCGTTTGTTGGAAATCATTATTGAATATATTGAGAGCTGCTGGTCCTCTCATTAACTTGCTGTGTGCTTGTCTTCCCATCTTGTTCAAAGTGTCAAAACATTTCCCTACAGAACAATTCCATCAGGATTTACCAGCAGTGCTTGTACACACCGGGATGAGGCTTTGGGTGGGATCTCTGTGCTGGTCCAGTATCAAAATAATAGCAACAGTGAAAATTAGAGGCTTGAAATTGAAATTCATTTTGAGTGTAATTGTTGTTTCCCCAGTTAAAATTTTTTACACTTTGCCTGAATTCCACCCTATTTCTCCCCTTTTCTGTCCCTCACCTGTCCCTTTTTCCTTTATGTTCATTTCTCTGCTTGCTTTATACCTGTAAAAGTCCCTTTTTTCCACTTGCAGTGCCCAGTGTGCAGTGGAACAGGGACATGGTCTTTGCCAGGCTCTTCATCCCTGTTAGGAACACAACAATCCCGTTTCCACAACATATTTGCAAAATCCTACAAATATTTTCACTAAAATTGCCAGTTTCTCTAATCCCAGGGAAAAAGTATAGAAAAGGAATTTTAAGAAGAATTTTAAGCATGATTTAAATTGTCCTCAGCCTGAAAATATCCATTTTGTGACTCCCAGAGAAAGGCTCAACTTTAAGAGCAGAAATCTCAGATGTGGAGGAGCAGGGCAGAAATTTGGGCAGTGCAGAGCTGAGCTGCTGCCCCCCTGCCCACCTGGCTCAGGGTTGGTGCTGCTGCTCTGGGGCACAAAGTGTGGCTGGGTTAATGTGGGATGTGCATCCCTGAGCTCCTGCAGACAGACACGTGCCCTGTCAGGGACAGGCTCGGGTTTTGCACTCCAGCTTGTTATAGATACACATTATAATATTGGCTTTTTGCAAATATTAACATGGATTTTATATGTGTGGTGTTAAAGTAACTTTGGTATATAGTTTTTATTTCTACTGTTAATTAAGCTTAAGACATAGTACTGATATCAGTGTGCTTGTGTTAAACTGCCTGCTTGGATGGGATAAAACCCAATGCACACAGGATGAGCACACCTGGACAGACCTGCCAACCATCAGCATTCACCCTCTGAAGGTGGTGTGGGCCAGGGCCCAAAACCTGGAAATGATAAAGAGAAGGAGCCAAAACCACAGCCAAGAAACACACATGCTCTGAAAAGACAGAAACGAGGAGAGGCCATGTAAAATAGTCCTGAATATGCAAACCAGTTTATGGATATGCATAAGGAGCTATGAATATGCAACAGGCTGATGTAATTCAAGGTATTTCAGGGGGATCCCCGAAGAGAGCAGTGTGCTCCTGGCTGAGTGCCCAGATGCACCTGGCCCTGATAACCTTTGCTCTGTGCTCCTGGTCTCCCATTGTCCTTTCTTGAACTTTTGACATTTTCACAGGAGAGTGAACGTGTTTTTCACAAGCTGAACCATGAGAGGCTTTAAAAGGCTCTTTCAGGCCGTGCTCAGCCCCTGCCCCCGTGTTCATCCAGCCTGTGATCCCAGTGATTCACCTCGCTGGGTTCCCTAAGCCTGAACCGGGCATGGCCCCTCAGTGTGAGGGTGTGCATGGCACACAAAGCACACTGAGACACCCAGCTCCATCCCTGTGCTCACCCAGACACCCAGCTCCATCCCTGTGCTCACCCAGCTCCATCCCTGTGCTCACTGAGACACCCAGCTCCATCCCTGTGCTCACCCAGCTCCATCCCTGTGCTCACCCAGACACCCAGCTCCATCCCTGTGCTCACCCAGCTCCATCCCTGTGCTCACTGAGACACCCAGCTCCATCCCTGTGCTCACCCAGCTCCATCCCTGTGCTCACTGAGACACCCAGCTCCATCCGTGTGCTCACCCAGCTCCATCCCTGTGCTCACCCAGCTCCATCCCTGTGCTCACTGAGACACCCAGCTCCATCCCTGTGCTCATGGAGACACCCAGCTCCATCCCTGTGCTCACCCAGCTCCATCCCTGTGCTCACCCAGACACCCAGCTCCATCCCTGTGCTCACCCAGCTCCATCCCTGTGCTCACTGAGACACCCAGCTCCATCCCTGTGCTCACCCAGCTCCATCCCTGTGCTCACTCAGACACCCAGCTCCATCCCTGTGCTCACTCAGACACCCAGCTCCATCCCTGTGATCACCCAGCTCCATCCCTGTGCTCACTGAGACACCCAGCTCCATTCTCAGCTCCATTCTCAGCTCCATTCTCAGCTCCATTCTCAGCTCCATCCCCATCCTGGCTTTGGGCTCTCTGCTGCTGCAGGAGGCAGCTCGAAGCAGCTCCTCAGCCTGGGCTCTGCCTCCCTGCTCCCTCCAGCCCCTTCCATAGGGTTTGGCCACTCAGCTATGGGATAATCCAGGCCTGGACCAGGGAGAAGGGGCTGGGGGCATGGGGAGGAGGGCAGGGAAGGGCTGGCATGATCCTGGCACCCCCTTGGGGAGGGCATCAACCAGACCATGGTCCCTGCTCCTGGGCATGCTCACAGAGGCAGCAATGCAAAGGCTTTGTGCTGGGGGGAGAAGCAAGAGTGGCAGGGAATTGTGCCATCAGGAAAGGCCCAGGCTGTGGTGGCTCCTGCAGGGTCCTTGGGGCATGGAGGGGAGGTGAGGGAACAGGACACAGGCAGCACTGGCTGTTCACTGTCTCAGCACAGGTGCTGCCACACACAGGGTTTGAAATGTGCAAAAGGCAGGATCTGCCCATAAACATGTGTGGGAATTATGGAGAATGAGGGGATTTGGGATGGGGGAAGTCAAACACCCAGGGTGATGGTGTGCACACAGTCCCAGCAGTCTCTGGCCCAGCAGTGGCACCTCAAGGAGGCAGCTGTAGTTTGGTTTTCATGGTCCCAGCCCTTCTCCCTCAGCATCCTCCGCTGGCCACAGACTCTCATGGCAGCAAAGTCTGGAGGTTCCTTTCCTCAGTACCTCGAACACCCTGGCATTGCCACTCCATCCTCTGGAGCAGCTCCTTTCACAGCAAATCTGTCCCAGAATCCCAGAACGGTTTGGGTTGCAAAGGACCTTAAAGCTCATCTCAGCTTCCCCCTGTGCCATGGGCAGGGCACCTCCCACTAGACCAGGCTGCTCCATCCAAGCTGCCCTGGAGCACCTCCAGGGATTGGAAGTGGGCTCAGGGTGTGGAGCCCAGCCCACAGCTTGGGACAGGGCTGGATTTTGTGCAGGGTGTCCCTGTGCCCCTCTCTGTCTCTGATCTTTGACAGAGAGGTGGAAGGCATGGCCATGCTTGCCCAAGCATGCCTGCCCTGGCTGCTGATCCAGGCAGAGGCCGAGCAGGAATTGTCAGCCAGGAGCACAAAGCCATGTTTCATTCACCTCAGGTACATAAAGCAGGGTTTGGCCTCACTGCTCTGCCCATTCTGCGCCACAGATCAAAGGAGAAGAGCCCTTTCAGCGTGGCACTGCCTGCTGGGGCACAGCCAGGGCTGGGGGACATGGCCAGCAGGGCAGGGCCTTGTTTGTCACCAGGGTCTGTCCCAGGGCACCCAGGCAGGGGAGCAGGGCAGGTTCAGCCCAGAGCCACCAACACCACAGCAAGAGGAGATGGCCTCAGGCTGTGCCAGGGGAGCTCTGCAGGGCACATCAGGGAGAGTTTCTGCAGGGAAAGGGTGCCCAGGGCAGTGGTGGAGTCACCAGCCCTGGAGGTGTTCAAAGCATGTGTGGATGTGGCCCTGGGGACAGGGGTTAGTGCTGAGCATGGGTTAGTGCTGAGCAGGGTTAGTGCTGAGCAGGGTTAGTGCTGAGCAGGGTTAGTGCTGAGCATGGGTTAGTGCTGAGCAGGGTTAGTGCTGAGCATGGGTTAGTGCTGAGCAGGGTTAGTGCTGAGCAGGGTTAGTGCTGATCATGGGTTAGTGCTGAGCATGGGTTAGTGCTGAGCAGGGTTAGTGCTGACCATGGGTTAGTGCTGAGCAGGGTTAGTGCTGAGCATGAGTTAGTGCTGACCATGGGTTAGTGCTGACCATGAGTTAGTGCTCACCAGGGTTAGTGCTGAGCATGGGTTAGTGCTGAGCAGGGTTAGTGCTGAGCATGGGTTAGTGCTGAGCAGGGTTAGTGCTGAGCATGGGTTAGTGCTGAGCATGGGTTAGTGCTGACCAGGGTTAGTGCTGAGCAGGGTTAGTGCTGAGCATGGGTTAGTGCTGACCATGGGTTAGTGCTGAGCAGGGTTAGTGCTGAGCATGGGTCAGTGCTGAGCATGAGTTAGTGCTGAGCATGGGTTAGTGCTGAGCATGGGTTAGTGCTGAGCAGGGTTAGTGCTGAGCAGGGTTAGTGCTGACCATGGGTTAGTGCTGAGCAGGGTTAGTGCTGAGCATGGGTTAGTGCTGACCAGGGTTAGTGCTGAGCATGGGTTAGTGCTGAGCATGGGTTAGTGCTGACCAGGGTTAGTGCTGAGCAGGGTTAGTGCTGAGCATGGGTTAGTGCTGAGCATGGGTTAGTGCTGAGCAGGTTAGTGCTGACCGGGGGTGCTCTGGGGTCCTGGCTGCACTCACTGATCTCAGAGGTTGTTCTGTCCCTAATGATTCCATGGGTGACTGTCCTAGGGTGAGGTTCTGATGCTGTATCCCCAATCCTGTGTTCTGTTCATGCTGGATATCATGTTCTGTGCCTTCCAGACTGGCTCTGCAGAGTGAATGTTTTGTTTTGGTTTTGCTCTCAGCTGCTTCCCCATGGCTGGCGGGACACACAGACAGGGCAGTGCATGGTGCTGCTTTTGCTTTTTGCTTTGCTCTTGCTTCTGCTTTGCTCCTGCTTTGCTCTTGCTTTTTGCTCCTGCTCATTAGTTAGTTTAGCTAAGCAGCCCAAATTTTCCCTGGACTGTTTCTCCTTTCCCTTTTTTGGGCCTACTCGAACCTGCTCCGGACTGGGGCCTGGCAAACACCGAGAGTTTGCACCTTGTGGCTGCAGCAGCTGCCCCAGCACAGGAGGGACTGAGAACAGAGTGACCACCCCCAGAGAGACTTTGTGAATTTGTCATCTTTGTCAGAGTGGTGACAGAGTGGTGTCACCTTGTATTGTTCATTCTGTGTGCTGGGGGTGCTGTGCCTGGTAAATAAACAGGTTCTTTCCACTTCTCTCTGAGGAATCCTTCCCGTCCTGGCTGGGAGGAGGGGCCGTGTGGGTTTGCTTTCTGGAGGGGCCCCTTTTGGAGGTTTTCTCCCAAATTTGCCCTAAACCAGGACAATGATCAGACAAGTCCCTGGTGCAGGCACAGCTCCAGGGCCCAGGTGAGCCCAGGAGCAGGCCCAGGCTGGGCTCAGCCCAGTGCCCAGGAGCCAACCCAGGCAGGGCAGGGGCCCAGGAGCCAGGCAGGCCCTGGGTGCAGGGCAGGGCACGGTGCCACAGAGGGGATCAGCCCTCAGCAAAGCCCTGCAGAGCCCTGGGCCTGCACCCAGGGCCCCAAGGGACAGGGACACCCTGGAGCCTCACCAGGGGAGCTCCTGTGGGGGATGCTCTGGGACCACCCTGTGGCTGCTGGGTGCCAGAACACGACTCAGCCTGGCAGGGGCAGTGGCACAGGCACTGCCAGCACCCAGGGACAAAGTCCCTCAGCTCTGGGGTCACAGAGCCCCTGGCAGCCTTGGTGGGCTGGGGTGAGGCTGCCCATCACACAAACACAGCAGTGCACCTGGCTGTCCCCATGGAAGCACCTGAAATGTCCCTGAGCTGCTCCCAGGAAACCTCCAGAGCCCAGTAGGGAACAGGAGCGTGCCAGGGGAGCTGGGGAGTGCTGATGGCAGGGGGTGCAGAGCCCCTCCCAGCCCACCCTGCCTGTCCCAGGCCTGGGACCCTGCTGGCTGAAGTGCCCCAGAGATAAACACTGCCCAGGGGCTGGCTGTTCATTGTGTTTTGCAGTAGCTGCAGCCCAGGGGATGTGCTGGGGGTAAAAGGAACACTGAGGAACACCTGCAGGAGCCACCTGGGAGGCAGCTGGGCCAGGCTGGCTGCAGTGCAAGTCATGGCTCATCCCCAAATCACAGAGCTGGGCTGGGCTTGGATGGGAACATAAGTCCTCAAAGTGCATCCAGAACTGTCCCTTAGGGTAGGGGACCCTGCTGTCACAACCCCCAGCTCCAAGGACTGATATCACCCCTCTGTGGTACAGGTATGGCACTAATGAGCCTGGGGACTCCTCCAGGACAGGACTCAGTCTTCCTCAAAGCACAAGAAAACACAAAAATGTGGGTTTGTCTTCCTTGGGACCTTCCAGGAAACTCCCACCAAACTCTGTTGGTTGTATTTGTGCCCCTGGGATACCAAAGTTTGGATATAAAAGACAAAAAGCCCTGAATGAAATGAAACTGCTGACCACAAACCTCCCCTGAGACATCTGAGCACTGCAGTGGTGGAGGAGGCACAGATGGGGCAGCAGGGTCCTGCTCGAGGGCAGCAGCAGCAGGGCTGGGGCAGGATCCACAGGGATGGGGCAGGATCCACAGGGCTGGGGCAGGACCCACAGGGCTGGGGCAGGATCCACAGGGCTGGGCTGGGCAGGATCCACAGGGCTGGGGCAGGATCCACAGGGATGGGCTGGGCAGGATCCCAGAGATGGGCTGGGCAGGACCCACAGGGATGGGGCAGGATCCCAGGGATGGGACAGGATCCACAGGGATGGGCTGGGCAGGACCCACAGGGATGGGGCAGGATCCACAGGGATGGGGCAGGATCACAGGGATGGGCTGGGCAGGATCCCAGGGATGGAGCAGGACCCACAGGGATGGGCTGGGCAGGATCCCAGGGATGGGACAGGATCCACAGGGATGGGCTGGGCAGGATCCCAGGGATGGGGCAGGATCCACAGGGATGGGGCAGGACCCACAGGGAGGGGCTGGGCAGCAGCAGCAGGGCTGGCTCAGGATCACAGGGAGGAGCTGGGGCAGAGCAGGACCCTGCCCATGCCGGGAGGGGGGACTGGGGCTCCCCCAGCACAGAGCCCAAGGAGCAGCCTGCAGTGCAGCTGGGACACGAGGCTGTGGCACAGGCTCCTGCAGGAACCTGCCCTGCCCAGGTCACCCCCAGCCCCTTCCCCTGCCCAGGGCACTTCCAGGGCACTGACATTGCCTGTGCTCCCCTCTCTGGCAGCAGCAGCTCCTGGGGAGCAGCAGAACCTTGGTGTGAAGGCACCCCAGTGAAGTGCCAGGGTAAGGGCAGGGACAGCCCCCAGCACTGGCACCCCAGAGGTGGCTCCGGGGGTGCTGCTGGCACAGGGCAGCACCTTGGGCAGTGGGGGCACATTTGGAAATGCACAGAGCTCAGGGTTGGTGCCCTGGCTCTGTCCTGTCCTTTCTGACTCCACCCTTGATCCAGCTCCCAGCAAGCACCAGCCAGGAGAGGTGCAGGACAAGAGGGGGGACAGCCCTCAGGTCCCCACCCTCACAGCCCAGGGTGAACCTGCCTGCTCTGCCAGGGCCAGATCTCCCTGTGCTGGTGTCCCTGGTGTCCCTGGTGTCGCTGGTGCCACTGGTGTCCCTGGTGTCACAGGTGTCACTGGTGTCTCTGGTGTCCCTGGTGTCACTGGTGTCACTGGTGTCACTGGTGTCCCTGGTGCCACTGGTGTCCCTGGTGTGTGTCAGTGACTGCTCAGAGCCAAGCCTGGCTCCTCACTGTGCAGCATCACCCCAGACCTGTTATTCACTGGCTCCATCCTTTTCATTGCTTCACCTCCTGATGGTTCCCAAAGCTCTGTGGTGTCTCTGCTGGCTGCCTTTGGATGAAAAGGCCTCAGTGGAGCCCCTGGGCTCTGCCCTGCTCTCCTGAATGCTCCACTTCACGTGAAGCCCCTCAGGGCTCTCCCCCCTCCCAGTCAGCTCCCATCCATCACCGTGTCTGCAGCCCTGCAGCCCCATGTGCTGCTCTTTGCAAAACTTGTGTCCTTCCCTGGCACAAACAGAGCCTCTGCCAGGTCAAGAGCATCAGGGCAGCTCATGCTCCATGAGCCAGTCTTTGTGTTTACCTTTGGGGACTGAATCCTGATCGTTTTGAGTTCATTCTGTGTCCTTCTGGTGGCTGTCTGAGCTTTTCCTCATCTCTGAATTGCTGAAAGGCCTCATCTCCTCTGAGGAACCCATCAGCCCTGGCAGCGTTTCCTCTTCAGACTCACAAGAGCCACAAATTCTCTGTGCTGATTTCTGCACTCAGGCCAAGGTGCTGCTCAGCTCCTTGGGTTTTCTGAGGGGCACAGAGCTCCCCAATTTCCCACCATTCCCCATGATCATCATCTTCCTCTGCCTCCATTGAGGGAGAGCACCACAAACATCCTGGGCTCCATGTAGGAGGTGAGGAGCTCCTTCCTCATCCTTCCCTCACCTTCCCTCACCTTCCCTCATCCTTCCTCATCCTTCCCTCACCTTCCCTCACCTTCCCTCACCTTCCCCATCCTTCCCTCATACTTCCCTCACCTTCCCTCATCCTTCCCTCACCTTCCCTCACCTTCCCTCATCCTTCCCTCATCCTTCCCTCACCTTCCCTCACCTTCCCTAGCTGGCAGAGACCCAGATCCAGCTCCCCCTGCAGGGCTGTGCCCTGGCCAGCCCTGTGCAGCTCCCTGCTGGCCTCCTCCCCCTGGCACCCCTGCAGCCCCTGGGGGAGCCCTGGCAGCGGGCTGGGCACAGCCCTGCAGCCTGGCCCTGCTCAGTCCTGGGGGACAGCTCCCATTTGGGGACAGCTCCTGCTTTGGGGACAGAACCCATTTGGGGACAGCTCCTGATCTGGGGACAGCTCTGCTTTGGGGACAGCTCCTGATCTGGGGACAGCCCCTACTTTGTGGCTCAGCCCCCTCTTTGGGGTCAGCCCCTGCTTTATGGCTCAGCCCCTGCTTTGGGGTCAGCCCCCGATTTGGGGCTCAGCCCCCCGTTGGGGTCCCTGCAGTGCCCTGCAGGAGCACAGCAGGTTTGGGGTGGCTGAGGGGAGGCCCCCTGGGCTCTGCTGCACCGGGGGTGCCTTTGCAGAGCCCTGGAGCCCCACAGCAGGCAGTGGATGCCCTGTGGCAGCCAGGGTGGGGACAGGGCCAGCAAAGCCTTTGGCACGGGGTCCCTCCCTGCAGCCTCAGCCAGGGCTGCTCTGAGCTGCTCCATCCCCACGGCCCCAGAACAGCCCCTGAGCTCTGAGCACCAGGACAGCCCCCCTGAGCAGAGCAATGGCACAAATGGCCCATCCCACAGCACTCACTGGGGGCTCAGGTGGCCACTTGTCTTGGTTTGGAAAGACAGGAGTCTGCTAAGGAAGGCAGGAGCCTCCCCTGAAATGGAGAATGTAAACCCTCCCCACCCCTCCCAATTGCTATCAATTTTAAATTAAGGGGCTCTCAGGCAAAAATATGGGAGCAGGAAATAACAGTTCTTTGATAGGGAAAGGAGAAAAATAAAAGGATACAATAAACAATGCAGTACACGAGAACAACACTGCCAGAGCCAGAACCCAACCTGACACCCTGTGGGTCAGGGTGTTGGTGGCAGTCCCATTGGAAATGTGGCTGCAGCCCTCCTGAAGTATCAAGTATGGTTCTGTTGGAGCAAGGGGGTCCTGTAGAGAAGGATGTATTCTTCCTCTGAGGATCCAGTGGGAGAAGAGGCAGCTGCTGTTCCTCTGGGGAATCCCGTGGAGAAGCTGTGCTGGTGTCTCAGAACCTCTGGATTATATCTGGGTAGCAATGCTTGGCTCCTCCCTCTGGGCTCACATCTCCCAATGGGATGCTGTAGTTCTTATCAGCCATGCAGGGACATTCAATGGCTGTTATCAGCAGGTGTCCCCTCCCAGGGAGGTGTGAATGTGGTCACTCAGAGAGAGAGATCAGGCAAACTGCCCACTTGACACAGGTAATCTGCCCTACAGATGGGAATTGAAAACATCTTGCATTGCAATCTTCAGCACCACTTCACCCCTGGGATTGATGGGGCCTGTTCCAAACCTCCCTGTCCTTCACCAGCTGGCACTGACTGATGCCCATGCCCCAGAGCCAGCACGGGCACAGAGTGCCCAGCAGTGTGGGGTGGGGCTGATCTGGGTGCTTTGAGGACACAGGTCACCTGTCCCTGCCCTGCTGAGGGGCAGCTGCTGCCAGCGTGGCCAGGGCACATGGCACTCACTGTGCAGGGACAGGGCAGGAACTCTCAGAGCCATCACAGCCCCACAGTCCTGCCCTGCACTGGATCCCCCAGGGGACACAGCACCAGCTCCAGGCTGAGCCCTGGGACCCTCCTGTGCCCTCCTTCTGCAAGGTCACCCAAATCCCTGGAAATCACCAGATATTGGGAGTTGCTGTGATGAGTTGTCATGTTGCCCTGATTTTTTAAGATTTTCTAAGCCATCTGATGTTTACATTCTTGTAACAAACTTTCTCTCACACTTTATGTAAATAACTCATTGTTTTGCATTCTTTTATGGAGGAGAAATTTATAGACTGTTGGTTTGTCCAGAGTCATTGGAGAGGTGGCACTGTCACCCTCCAATTCACTGTCACTTTTGGAAATCTATAAATGTTGGAGTCAGAAATTTAAAAACTCTTTTACCTTGAAAAGAGCAGCATGTCCACATTGTGTTATCTCGTGTCCTATAGTGACATTGTCCATGATGCATCAAACCCCTGTCACCAGCAGTGTGCCACAGGCTCCCTTCCCTCCTGCTTCCCCCAGAACAGCCAGGGAGGGTACCCAGCCTGGAGCAGGCTTCCTCCTGCACCCCCTGTGCCTCCTCCTGCCCCTGCTGTGCCTCCTCCTCCTCACAGCACTGCTGAGGAAGGCAGGTGAGGTCCTGCCCAGCGCAGCTCTTGCCTCATTCTGCCAGGGAGCATCACGTCAGGGCAGCGGTGCCCTGCTGTTGGCACAGGCAGCACTGAGCACACGGGCACGAGGGCACCTCAGCCCCTGCCAGGAGCTGCAAAGGTCCCAGGTGGCCCCAGGAGCCAGAGCTGAGCTCTGCCCCAGCCCTGGCTGGCTGCAGAAGAGGCTGCTGGGCCCCAGAGGTGTCAGCCCTGCTTTCAGGCTCGGCTGGACAGCAACAGGAGCAGTGCTGGCAGCAGTGGTGGCAGCAGGGACAGTGGTGGCAGCAGGGACAGCAGTGCTGGCAGCAGTGCTGGCAGCAGGGACAGAAGTGGTGGCAGCAGGGACAGCAGCAGTGCTGCAGGGGACACCAGGGGGTCTCAGGGGGGAGCTGTGTCAGCTCTGAATGCCCAGTGTTGGGGAAGATGAAACAGGAAAGCCTTATAAATATGATTGTCTGGCAAAAGATTTTGAGAATATGGAAACTATAAGTGAGATTGAAATGAAAGCAAGCTTTGAGATCCCTCAGTTACTGAACAACTGGAAAACAATGGCATGGCCAGCTGAAGGTGATCCCCTTTTGATGGAACAACACCCTCTGCTTGCAGACAGGCCCAAGGGTCAGAGCAGACCCTGCCAGCTTGGCAGAGGGGCCCAAAGAGGAGTTTTTAGGGTTTAAAATGTAACACAGTGTGGTAATGTAGTGATTCTTACAGGCTGTATGGAAATGCTATAGGATTTGTACCTTGTACTAGATTGGTTAGGGAGAATCAGAATATTCAGCACAGAATTAGATTTATTGTATTGTAAAGGGAACTTTGCTCTCTTTCCCTCTTGCTTTCATTCTTCTCTCTCTCTCTCTCTCTCTCTCTCTCTCTCTCTCTCTCTTTCTCTCTCTCTCTTTTGGGCTCCTCTCAGTCCTGCTCTGAGCTGTGGCTGGCAGCTCCCAGCAGGGCCCTGTCCCCAGGCCCTTTGCAATAAACCCCCAGTTTCAGCCCTGGCTGCAGAGATCTCTGCTCTCCATCCATCCTGACCATCCTGCCCTCATCACTCCTACAGCCCAGCTCAGAGCAGCAGCCCCCAGAGCAGGGCTCTGGACAGGCTCTGGTGCTGCTGGGAGAAAAGCAGGGCTGAGACCCCTCTGCTGCAGCCCCCTGTGCTCAGAGCACCTGGGGGGCTGCACCTGCATCCCAGCCCTCACAGGAACTGAGGGAGCTGGCCAGAATTTATTCCCTTCTGACCTTTCCCTTCAGAGCAAGAGAGTCTTGAGCTAAATTGGAGCTTTGAGTCTCAGAGTTTGGTTGTTAATTGCAGCCCCAAGATGTGCAGGGTGTCTCTGTTTCAGCCCATGTCTCCAAAGAACGAGTCAGAGCTCTTCAGTTTTTGGTCTTGAGGTTGTTTATTAATTCTTATCTATAAAATTTTCTTCCTGCCCAGCCAAGATCTGCTCAGCAGGGCAGCCACAAGCACTCTGACCGCCTCTGAGGTGGGGTTGTCTTTTTATACTACAAACTACTTATAACATATTTACACTTAATTCCCAATACCTATCACCTATGTTAGATAGTGAAATTCTACTCTAAAACAATCCCAAAGTGCCAACATCACTACAGAAAATGGAGAACAAGAAGAAGAAGGAGAAAGGCTAGACAAAGGCCCAAGTTCCTCCATCTTGTCCCCATAACCCGCATACCAAAAACCCTAACATCTACATTTTCACCCTGTGATAATTTTATTATTACACTATTCAAACCTCTGTGACTTTCAGGTCCTCATACAAAGCTGGTAATTTCCTCCACGGGTCATAATCAAATCCCCAGGTGTTCTGGGCTGTGTGCCAGGGTCTCTGAGCCCCCCAGCGGGGTCCCAGCAACTCTGGACACCCAGAGGGATGCACTGAGTTCTGACACTTGAGGGGCTGAGCAATCTTTAACCTGTTTCTGCAAGCTTTTTCTTTTAAGACACCCAAGAAAGGGTCTGTGCAGTAGGAACAAACCCAACTCACTTGATTCCAGTGAGCTGTGTGCTCCTGCCCAGCAAACAGCCTGGGAAATCAAAAAGCCAGCAGGGATTGCTGAGGAGTGAGCCCAGGGATCAGAAAGGCCTGCAGGGGTCCCAGAGTGTCCCTGACCACGGGCACACAGCAGGGAGAGCATCCCTGTCCCTGCCAGAACAGGGATGGGGTGGGCTGGGACTCTGGGGGCTTTGGGGCCCTCCTTCCCCATTGCCCCTGGGAGGGAGAATGCTTTGAGCTGCAGCCACTTTTCTTCATCAGCCCTGGCTTTCTGTGCAGGATGTTTTGTGTCAGTCTGGCTCTGTGACAGTGCTGCTGCTGGGCCGTGCCTGCAGCCGTGGTGGCAGGTGGCTCCGTGTCACTGTGTCCTTGCCAGGGCCCTGCAGGGCTGTGGGGACAGTGCTGTGCCTCAGCTGTGCCTCTGCAGGGCCCAGCCTGGGCTCTCTGGCCCAAATGGAGCCCTTGTCCCCTGTCCTCCATCCCAGCAACCTGGGGCTGCCAGAGCAAAGGGAGGCTGGGGCAGGGCTGGGTGCTTGTCCCCAGGGCTGGGAGCATCCATGGCTGTGCCCCCTGCCAGCCCTGCCCCTCAAAGGGTGGGAGAGGCTGGAGCTTCCCACCAGGACAGGGACATCCCACCAGGACATCCCACCAGGTCAGGCACATCCCACCAGGACAGGCACATCCCACCAGGACATCCCAAGGACAGACTCGTGGGCTCTGCTACCCAGAGCAGTGTCCCCAGCCACCTTGCAGTGACCCTGCTGACCCCTCCCTCTCCCCCCATCCAGGGCAGAGCCCAGCTGCTCCTGCAGCATTCCCAGGCTCTGAAGGCCTGTGGGCCTGGACAAGGCTGCAGAGACAGGAATGAACCCTCCAGGGGCTCGTCCTGCTGCTGCCATGGCTGTGCTAGCCAAGGGAGAAGGGTGGGAGGTGCTGTGGCTCTGCAGGGATGGGCACACAGAACCATGGCCCCATGCCCTGCAGCCCAGGACTGGCACTGGTGGTGGCATCAGGGGACTGCAACCAGAGGGCTCAGGGAGGGCACTGAGCCTCCAAGGCAGCATCTGGGCAGATCTCCTGGATAAATCCAGGCCAGACTTGTAGACCAGGCAAACCCAGCCAGATCCAATTGGCAGATTGGGTTAGTGAGGAGAGATAAGCCAATCCACTTAGGGGCTTTGCTGGGCTGGATTGGCTAAACCAGATTAGGTACAGCTGCTTGGGGGGTGGAGGTGGCCCAGGGCTGGGACAGAGCACCAGGGACACGGCACCAGGGACACGGCACCAGGGCTTCCCTGCCAGTAATGTCTGCAGTCTCCAGGGGAAGAGCTGCCAAGTGGCATTAATACAGAGGGATGGATTACATGGCAGGCTTGGAGGCAGCATTAGGCACAAATTTCTGCTTTGGCTCACTCCAGACACCTCACCCCAGCCCTTTTCAGAGGCAGGGGATGCAGCAGTGCTCAGCTCCCCTGCCAGGTGCTGCCCCTGGCACTGGTGGATCTCTTTGGCCAGGGCACTCCAAGCCCTGTTTAGCCTGGCCTTGGTCACTGCCAGGGATCCAGGGGCAGCCACAGCTGCTCTGGGCACCCTGTGCCAGGGCCTCACCACCGTCCCAGTGAACAATCCCTTCCCAATATCCCATCCAACCCTGCCCTCTGGCAGTGTCCCTTGTCCTGTCCCTCCATCCCTTGTCCCCAGTCCCTCTCCAGCTCTCCTTGAGGCCCTGGGGCACCTCTCCCAGCCTTGCCTCCAAGGCTCAGAGAGCTGGGTCTGGAGAGGAGAAGGCTCCAGGGATACCTCAGAGCTCTCTTGGAACCAGGGGAGCTTTAAGATCCCTTCAAACGCAAACCACTCTGGGTTCCATGATCCATCCTCCCTCCTGTGTGTCCCTGTGGCTGTCCCTGTGTGTCCCTGCTCCTTCAGGGCCAGCTCCAGCGGTGGCAGTGGTGGGCAGGGCAGTCCCGAGCGGGGACAGGACGGGAGCAGCTCCCAGAGCAGGGAGGGCAGTTTGGCTCTCGGCTCTCGGGTTTCCTGTTGCTGAAATGGCTCCCGAGGTATTAAAGAGTTTTTTTCCCCAGCCCCGTGACCGAAGAAGAATTCAGGATTCCTTGGCTCTGGTTCTCAAGGTTGTTTATTTTCTCTTATCTATTCCATTCTTTCTCTGACCTGCTGAGATCTGTCCAGCAGGTTGGGTTGTGGCACAGTCCCTGCCCTTGGGGTGGTGTTGGCTTTTTATACTAAGAACTGTGTGTACTTTATTTACAATAGTTTTCCAATACCTATCACCTCTGTTAGACAGTCTATCTCTGCTCTAAACCAATCCAAAAGTGCCACCATCACAGCAGAAGATGGAGGACAAGAAGAAGAAGAAGGACAGGACATGCACAGATTCCTCCATTTTGCCTCTTGAACCCCCATTCTAAACCCCCAAAATTCTACTTTTTCACCCTGTGACACATTAACTATCATTCTACTCAAACTCTTGTGGCTTGTAACTCTTCACACAAAGTAAGGAATTGTTTCCATGGACTAAAACCAAAGGCACAGGTGTTTTTGACTCCATGCCGAGGTCTCTGAGCCCCTGCCAGGGTCTCTCATCACCCAGGGCAGCCAGAGCAATGTCCTGGGCCCGACACTCGGGCAGCACCTGGGGCAGCCCCGCCCGCTGCTCTGAATGAATGAGGCAGCTGATGAATATTCAGCATTGGCAAAGCAGATCGCTTTCAGCTAAATTTGATCACAATACAGGATAAATTAAGCCCCGGGATGAATGCATCTGAAATGAAGATTAAAAGAACTCACTGTACAAAGTCAGGAAAGTAGGTTTAGCCAAAATCTGACAATGTACACAAACAGATAAAAATAAAGTTCCTTTCACTGAGCAAATAATGAGGTCGGGATCAGCCTCTCTCCAAGTTCCTATGGAAACATGGCTTTTTTTCTTTTTAATTTAAAAATAAAGGGGGTGGGGGTAGAATGCCTGGGAAGCAAATGATGCTCAGAAGGTCCACGAATAGAGGGAGGTGCTCAGCACAAGTGAGATGTGGTGAGAAAACAGCCTCGCCTCAGGGGAGGGCCGGCAGGGGCCTTGGCCCCCACACCCAGGAGCTGCAGGAGCAGCACAGCACCAGCCCCAGCACGGATGAGGCCCAGCTCAGATCCCTTGCAGAGGTCCTGGATCAGGGCCCTGTGCTCTTCTGGCAGCTGCGAGAAGAGTGAAGAGGAGGAGGAGGAGGAAGCTTTTGGGTTTGCCATGGGAGCACAGAACTGGAGAGCTGGCAGGAGGCTGAGGAGAGGAATGGGGGCTCGCATCACATCTGCTCCCAGGTTTGGAAAATTCACATTATTGTGGGTCCCTAAAGCAAAGCCAGGGATGGCACAACTGGGGAAACTGAGGCAGGGAGGCTGCCAGGGAGCTGGGCACCCCCTTCCAGGCACAGGCAGGGTTTCCATCACCTCTCACTGGCGGTATTGGCATTGCTGTCACCTCCAAGGGACCTCTTCCCTCACCTCACATGTCCCCGGCTGTGTGCTGGGCAGGCAGGACAGTGGCAGCCCCACTCCTGGGTGAGGAGCATCCTTTGGGGTGGGATCCCCCTCTGCCAGCAGGTGCAGGAGGGCAGAGCTGCTGCAGGGATACAGGACCTTTCTGAGCCCGCTGTCACCTGGCCCTGGTGTCCCTGCCAGCAGTGGGGACAGCCCTGCCCGTGGCTGGGCACAGTGGCACAGGGCAGAGGCTGCGTGTCCAGCCCAGGCAATGCCTCCCTGGGCACAGTGCCCCCCTGGAAATGCCTGCCCCCGGGCACAGTGCCCCCCTGGCAGTGCCTTCCCTGGGCACAGTGCTCCCCTGGCAGTGCCTGCCCCTGCACAGTGCCCCCCTGGCAGTGTCCCCCTGGCAGTGCCTGCCTGGGCACAGGCTGCAGGAGCCAGGGCAGGGCTGGCAGTGGCTGGCACCGCCTGTGAGCAGCCCCTGGCAGGTGAGGGGAGCAGCAGCCCCCGAGGCCGGGGAGGAAGGGGAGGCAGAGGCAGCAGCGTGTCCGTGTCTGGGGCTGTTGTGGCTGAGCAGGCAGGAGGAGCCGGGGGGTTCTGAGCCCCCCCCAGCCCAGCCGTGCTCCTGTGGGGGCTCCAGGCACCGGGGCTGCCCTGGGCTGGGGGTGCCGGGTCCCAGGGAGGGGGACAGGGACAGGAGGTCCCCAAGGAACGCCCTGTGCTCACCCCTCAGCGTTGGGCCCTGTCCATCCCACTGGGCTCCAGCAGCACTGGAGGGTCTGATGGCTTCCCCTGCCACCCTCCAGTCCTGGGCTCAGGAACCTGATGGATCCCCAGGGGCACCGTGGGTCCCTCCCTGTGTCCCTCTGAGGGGCAGTTCCTGAACCTGCTCTGCAGAGGACATGAAAAGCCACCAGTGCTGGAGCCAGGGTACGAGGGACCCCAGGGGACAAGGGGGAGGCAAGTGGCAGCAGGAACAGGCCAGGGCCAGGATTTCCAAATGCCTGGAATGGAGGGCATTCCAGCCAGGGAAGTACAGGAGGAGATGGGCCCTGGCATGGCAGCCCCCAGGAGGGCACAGGGCCAGGCAGGTGCCACCCCACCATGGGCAGGGAGGAAGCTGATGGCCACAGCAAGGGGTGCAGAGAGCTGGGGGCTCACAGCCCTCAGCCCCTCCTTGGGGTGCCCTCCTTGGAGCTTTCCTCCTTCCCATCTCCCCCAGCCCCGGAGCTGTGCCCACCCCAGTGCCAGCCTGAGAGGAGCAGAGGGCTGGGGGCACAGCAAGGTCCTGCTCAGGCCAAGGGCTGTTAACAGCCATGTGCAGCTTTGGCCTGGAAGAAACGGGGATCTGAGCTCAGCCAGAGGGGCAAGGACACTGGAGGCAGTGCAGGATCCTGCCCTCCACGCATCCCCACCCCATGGCAGGGCCTCAGGAACTGTGTGCTGCCTTTGTTGGAAACAACTGCTGCACCAGGAATATTTATTTAACTATTTGTTTAGAGCTCAAGCTGGAAAAACCAAAAAATGGTGATTTTCACCTTCTGGAGAGCTTTCCACAGGCCAGGAGGAGCATCCAGGTAGGGGTCAGAGGGAGTGAAAGGAAGGCACATCTGTAAGAGGCTCTCCTCTTGTTCCCAGGCTTCTCCCTGCTCCTCTGGGTTCTTTAGTGGTCCCACTGTGCTCAGAGGGTCTCACCCCTATTTCCTGTGCCCTAAAGGGGAACTTGTTTCTGTCCCTGAAATGCCAGAACCTGCTCTGCCCCCCATGTGGGGGCATTTGTGCCACACCTGGGGATTGTGGCCCAGGAGGGGGAGGACCCCAGAGAGCCCCAAAAAGGAATCAGGGCCAGGGCTGAGTAACAAGTGACACAGACTCCATATATTTCATATTTCAGAAAGCTAATAATAACTTTATTAAGAAACCCATGCTTTTATACCCTACTTCACTGCAGGTGGACTTGATTGGTCCTTTACTAAAACACCATCACCATTGGTTAATTAAGAAACCACCCTTTGGTAAACAAATCTCCATAACACATTCCACATGTGCACAATACCAGGTGCAACAAGTGAAGATAAGAATTGTTTCTCATTCTTTTCGCTGATTTTCTCTCAGCCTGTCCCAGAATGATGCCTGGGAATGTTGTGTTTCTCTCTGTGGCCAGAGAGCTGCTGCCACAAGGGGCATGGAGAGGCCAAATGTGCTTGCAGAGATCAGCACCAGCTGCTCCAGCAGTGTGGGACCCTCTGTGTGACAGGGCAGTGTCACCAGTGCCACCTGGGGAGCCTGGGTCACTGCAGGGCTGCAGTGACACACGGGGGCTGAGCTGCTGCAATTAGGGGCACTCATTAAAGGAAGTGCTGCATTAATTATTGACAGGTGGCAGCTCAACCCCCATCTCTGGCACTCAGCAGAACTTCCACTGGAGTTGGCTCCCAGCCCAGGAACTCCCCTGGAATCACCCCAGGACGTTCCCAGAGCTCCCTGGGGATGTGTGGCAGGGTGGGCCCTGTCCCCTCCTCCTCCCTGGGCTCTGCAGGACCTGTGCAGCCTGAGGGCACTGAACACTGGGGCCATTTGCCACAGGCCACCAGGACCAGGCAGCTTCTCTTTTCCTTCCACTTCCCTCCCTGTGCCGAGCCCTGGGGAGAGCCCAGCACGTGCCAGCCCTGGAGGAGATGAGGCCACACAGGCTGGGGGAACTGTCCCCACAGAGGGGACCTGGGCCAGCACGAGCAGACCCAAAGCAGCAGGTCCTCCCAAACTGAGGAGGCCTTGGAGTGATGAGGAGGGGTCAGGATGGAGCAGCTGCTTTGGCTGAGGCTGCCAGAGCCAAGGGGATCCTGGGCATGGCCTGGGCCATGCTCCTGTCACAGCCACAGGGCCCTGGCTGGGTAAAAACTGATAGAGACTCCATGTATTACAGAAGGCTGATCAATAATAATCTTTATTAAGGAACCCATTGTTATTTTATAGACAGTTATGGCACAGGTGGACTAATTGGTCCTCCAATCCAAACCCAATCACCATTGCTTAATTAAGAAACCACCCTTTGGTAAACAAATCTCCATAACACATTCCACATGTGCACAATAGCAGGTGCAGCAAGAAAAGATAGGAATTGTTTCTAATGATTTTTTCTGCTCTTCTCACAGACTTTTCCCAGAATGATGCCTGGGAAAGCCAGAGAGCTGCTGCCACAGTTCCCACTGTGCTGCTGTGAGTGAGCCCCCCATGGCTTCCCCTCCCCCTGCAGCCCTGCCTGGCTGTGAGCCCCTCCTGCCCTGAGCTCAGCTGTTTTACCTGGGCTTGGCCCCTCTGAGGGATGGCAGCTTTGGGCTCTTTCTCCAGTAAAGGCTCAGGGCTGACAATGCCAGTGGGAGCTGCAAAACCAGAGGAGGAGTCTGGGCAAATCCCTTCCAGCCCTGGAGCTCTCACAGAAGGCAGAACAGAGCTCATGCTGAGTGACAGGAGCTCTGCTGCTCTGCTCTGAGGTTTGGTCTGTCCCATTCCATGGAGTCAACAGCCAGTGACACAGGATGGAGAGGGACCAGGGCCTTCACCTGCCCACAGGGACAGAACTCCCTCTGCAATGGACTGGCTCCTGTTCCTGTCAGCAGCACTTGGACCAGGACAAGAAGTGTCCTTTAAACCCTTTACATTCATTCCCCACCTTACAGGTACAGGAACAAAAGGATCTTCTTGAGTCAGAGATTCCAAGATCACAGAATCATTGGACCACGGCATAGTTTGGGCTGGAAGGGAATATAAACCTCATCCAGTGCCCCCTCTGCCATGGCAGGGACACCTCCCACTGTCCCAGGTGTTCCCAGCCCCATCCAGCCTGGCCTTGGGCATTGCCAGGGATCCAGGGGCAGCCACAGCTGCTCTGGGCCCCCTGTGCCAGGGCCTGCCCACCCTCACAGGGAACAATTCCCTCCCAATATCCCATCCATCCCTGTCCTCTGGCACTGGGAGCCATTCCCTGTGTTCTGTCCCTCCGTCCCTTGTCCCCAGTCCCTCTCCTGGTCTCCTGGAGCCCCTTCAGGCACTGGCAGGGGCTCTGAACTCTTCCTGGAGCCTCCTCCAGGGGAGCACCCCCAGCTCTCCCAGCCTGTCCCAGAGCAGAGGGGCTCCAGCCCTGGGAGCATCTTTGTGATCTCCTCTGGACTCACTCCAAGGCAAAGAGATCTGCATCAAGAGATCAGCAACAAGAGACCTGCAACAAGAGATCTGCAACAGGAGATCAGCAACAAGAGATCAGCTGCTGCCTCCAACCCCTGCCCCAAAATCAGGCAGTGCTGAAGAGAGGAGCTGGTTTTGGTTGAGCCATGGGCAGTGCCCTGCAGCTCCCCTCCCACCCTGAGCTCCTCCTGCTGCATTCCAGGGGGGTCCTTCCCCAGACCCCAGCCTGGCACTGATTTCTTCCTCATTGTTCCCCAGATGCTGATGTTTAAAGAGCTCCACCCAGCCTTACTTAAAAGCCACATGAAATTTTCATGTTGTCAGTCTGCAGGGACAACTTTAATGCTGTTTAATAAAGGCTGATGGTGCCTGAACTTCACAGCAGAGTTCCTTGGCAGACTCCCTGGTGGAGGCTGCTCTGGTCCCCACTGCCTCTTCCACTCGATCTGTCAGCATGAGGAGCAAGGCCTGGTGAGCCACGTGGCTGCTGTGCTCCTGAGACAGCAGAGGAAACCCTGGGCACTCCTGGGTATTTTGTGCAAATGAGTCAGCATGGTGAAAAGCTGTGCTCTGGGTTTTACAGTCAGGTTTTGCTCTGAACCGAGCTGCTCTGGGTTAGAGAGCCAGGGAAATGCTGTCCCTACACCCCAGGAGGAGTCTGGTGGGGAGAGCCAACAGAGCTGGACAGGAGCCCAGTGTGGTCCTGCCCAGCTGTGCCAGTGCTCCCCTGGGAGCCCAACCTGCTGCACCCAGGGCAGGTGTCAGCACCTGGCACTGCCCAGCAGAGCCCCAGCACAGGGACCCTGCCCCGAGCTGGCTCCAGGCTCAGCTGCAAACCTGCCCAGCCTGGAGCTGTAAACCCCATCCTGGAGCTGTAAACCCCATCCTGGAGCTGCAAACCCCAGCCTGGAGCTGTAAACCCCATCCTGGAGCTGCAAACCCCAGCCTGGAGCTGTAAACCTGCCCAGCCTGGAGCTGCAAACCTGCCCAGCCTGGAGCCCCTTAGGGGCTCAGGAGCCCCCTCCCAGCAGCTGTGGCTCAGGCTCCAGCCCATCCATGGGCACACACCCCAGGGCTGCTCCCAGCACACCCAGAGTGGGACCAGAGCCTGTCCCACCACGGCTGGGGCTCTCACTGGGGCATGGCAGACCCCCAGGCTGATGGCATCTGAGGAGGAGAAGCTCCCTGGGCACCTCATGGCTGAGATCTGAGAGCCCCCAGGAAGGTCTGGGAGCCAGAGGGGCTCTCAGTCTGTTCAGGAGATTGGAAGGTACTGAGGTGACAAACCCCACCCAGGGCTCAGATGTGGCACCAGCCTGGTCCCTTCCAAGCTGAGATGGATCAAGCCAGGTGGCAGGAGGGAGGGGAAGAGCAAGGCAATGGTTTCCCTTCCCCAGCTGGGGGACACAGCAGGAGCACTGCTCTACCTCTCTGTGCAATGCCAGGGCACAGAACAGACCCACAGTTCCTTAGGGACACGTTTCCCCACGGGTTCATCTCCTGAGAGGAAAGGAGCAAGGCTGCAAACAGAACATCCCACTGGAGTTACAGGTCTGGAATTCAGAGCTCTTGGCTTTGAGAGGTGTCCATGGCAAATGCCTCTGGGCTGCAGGACCAAAGGCATCCTGAGAATGGCATGAGGCAAAGAACCAGGTAGACACCTCGTAGACATGGGCAGTCACCCAGGACTGTGCCAGCATCTCCCAGATGGACTGGGAGCATCTGCCAGTGCCAGCCAGAGCCAGAGGCAGGGGGTCCTTGCTGAGGAGTGATCAGCCAGGGCCTCACTGGCTCCCCTGGAGGGTGCAGGTCTGTGACGGGGACACCCACATGGGTGTCACAGCTCACCTGGCACGGGCAGGAGGGAGCTGCCCACAGCTTGGCAGTGCCACCAGCACTCACAGCCCGTGGTGCCCACCTTCCCTGTCTCCCCAGGCTCTGGGATGTGAGGGCATGGATGCAGCTCTATCCCTCAGAAATCAGAGTGGAAATGATCCCAGCCCAGAGCAAAGCCATCCCTGCTGTTCTCTGTGCTGGAGCAGCTCCTTGGTGCTGGCTGAGCTCAGCCCTGGGGCTGCACCGGTGTCCCCAGCGTGGCTGTGGGTCCCTGTGCTCCCCTGGATCCTCTCTGGAGCACCAGGCCAGCTCCTGCACTTCTGTTCAGATCTCTGAGCCCTTCAGACACTGCCCAAGAGCAGAGGGAGCCACAGGTGCCCCTGTCCTACATTCAGAGGCCCAGCACCATCTGGTTATTTTGGGTTGAGCACCTGCCTCCTCTCTCCAGCGACAGCAGTGCTGTGCCAGGAGGTTGGCATGGAAGGGCTGCAGGTAGGAGGGAGCTGCCAGCCCCCTGGCAAGGGCTGCCCTTGGCCTCCTGCCCCCTCACCTCTGGCTCAGCCCCCCCTGCTCGCTGGGGCACCCCTGAGAACAGGATGATCCCCAGGCCTGGGGGGGCACTTTGTCCTCTCCTGGGGCACCAGGGGCTGCAGCCAGGGAGCAGATCCTGGCAGGACACAGCAGCCAAAGGAACAGAACAGTCATCAGCAGCTTGGACAGCCCTGGGCACTGCACAGACACAGTGCTGGCCAGGACATCAGGATTATCTTTCTCCATTAGCAAAAAGCACTATGGGAGTGCTGGCATCCACCTGGAAAGCCATCAGGGACGGCCAGGAGGACGTTTCTCAGCAAGAAGGGCTGCTGCTGCTCAGCATTTGCTCCTGGGAGGCTTTGCCTTAGACCCCTGGGTCCCCTTGAACTAATAAACCTTTTATATTCCATATCTTGATGCTTGGAAGGAGGGCACAGGACTCTGGAGCTTCCCCAGGAAGTTCATTTGCACATTTGGCCTTGGCTGGCTCTTGGACCAGGAGGGTTTAGGTGGTCAGACCACAGCGTCTGTGGCAGGGCAAGGAGCAGGGGGTGCAATAAAATGGACTCAGGGCACCCTGATGCAGGTGACAGCACCCTCGAGTGCCCCTCTGGCACTGCACTGCTCCAGCAGCCCCGCTGGGCTCCTGCTGTGCCACAGCTCACACCAGGGAAGGAAAGCCTGGCAGCAGCAGCAGGAGGAACATCTCCTGCTCATGTGAGAACAAACTCTGCTCTGCAGCTGCTCAGGCTGGGCCGGGGGTGCTGCAGAGCCACTGCCCCAGTGCCATGGCTCTGGGGGCATCCTGGGGGGAGCTGGCACCCCTTGGAGCCCCTCCCAGGGCTAAGGGGCTCATTAGAAAGAGACACAGGGATTTTACAAGGGCAATGGCTTCAGATGGAAAGAGAGTAGGTTTAGATAAGATACTGGGGGGGAATTGTTCCCTGTGAGGGTGGGCAGGCCCTGGCACAGGGTGCCCAGAGCAGCTGGGGCTGCCCCTGGATCCCTGGCAGTGTCCCAGGCCAGGCTGGATGGGGCTGGGAGCAGCCTGGGTCAGGGGGCAGGAGTCCCTGCCATGGCAGGGTGACCTGGGATGGTCTCCAGGGTCCCTGGCAGGCCAAGCCCAGCTGCTCCGGGGCCGTGTCCGTGTGTCCGTGCCCAGCCCGGCGCCCCCGGGCAGCGGCTGCAGCGCTGTGTGGGCTCCAGGCTCTGTGCAGGGGCTGCCGCCCGCCCGGGGAGGGCAGGGTGACCTTGTCCTAGATTTTAGAGGCCACTTTTCATCTCCAGCACGCAGCCAAACGAGGGCAGCAGCAGGGAGGAGAGGATGAGCGATGCAGCGAGGCACGGGCGGTGCCTGGCACGGCCGCCCCAGCCCCGCTCCCCTCCTGCCCTGAGCACAGCCCTGGGGACAGGGGGTGCCCAGGGGTGCCCGGGGGTGGGACAGCCCTGGGTGGGTGTGACCGTGTTCACAGGGGTCCGAGGATGAGGGGAGAGACGAGGATCTGACTCCATGGTTCAGAAGGCTTGATTTATTATTTTATGATATATATTATATTAAAACTATACTAAAAGAATAGAAGAAAGGATTTCATCAGAAGGCTGGCTAAGAATAGAAAAAGAAAGAATCAATAACAAAAGCTTGTGTCTTGGACAGAGAGTCCGAGCCAGCTGACTGTGATTGGCCATTAATTAGAAACAACCACACGAGACCAATCCCAGATGCACCTGTTGCATTCCACAGCAGCAGATAACCATTGGTTACATTTTGTTCCTGAGGCTTCTCAGCTTCTCAGGAGAAAAAATCCTAAGGAGAGGATTTTTCCGAAAATATCATGGCTACAGGTGGGGGCCCCTGAGCTGCTCCCACCAGGGTTGGTGCAGCCCCCCCAGCACAGCAGCCACAGCCTCTGGCCCAGCCCTGTTCTGGCTCTCGAGCCCCAGGGAGCTCCAAACCCGCCAGGAATGTGAGGCAGGAGCCCAACACATCCTACAGACATCCTGCACAGTGACCATCCTTATTTCCTCAGGGAAAGGTAAGAATTCTCTGCAAGGGACCCCAGCAGCACCATCACACTCCAGACATGTCCCCCAGCCTGGTTCAGAACTTCAGGACATCAATGGAGAAGCCCAAGTCGGCTTTGGCAGGGCAGCACAAACTGATGGTGGCACACAGACACCTCCCCAGGCGGTGCCAAGGGCCCTCCAGGGACTGTCCTGTCCCTGTGAGCAGCCCTGGCCCCCGGGGAAGCAGGCACTGTCCTTGTCCCTGTCTGTCCAGGGCCTGCCTGTCCCATCTGCTGGGGACGGGAGCTCCTCCAGGCATCTTGTGCTGCAGCTGTGAGCTCTCACTCCCCCTCTGGAAAGCACCTCAGAGATATTCTTCAGCATTTTGCTGCTTCAGGGCTTTAATGACAAGTGCAGGGCTTGGCTGGCAGGAGCTGGAGCTCCCCTCCTCCCTGGGAAGCATTAGCAGAGGACAGGAAAGCTGCATTAGGGGCTGATGGCCTCCATCCAGTCTCCCAGGTTCTGGGAGGAAGGATTGCTCAAGTGCAGCCGTTAGGGAGGAAAGCAGGCCCTGCCTCCCAGCCCTAAAATTGGAAGGTTTGCCCTGGTTAAACAATTCAAGAATTCCTAGGAAAAAAGGCTGAGGTGTCTGCAGAGGAAAGGACAGGGAAGGTCAGAGCAGGGGTGCCGAGGGGACACAATTGTGCACCTGGAATCCAGAGGCAAAGCCTTGCTCTGCTCACAGGGCCCTGCCACAGCCCAGCCTGGGGCTCTGCAGGGCCCTGCCTGCCCCATGTGCAGGTCTGACAAAACCTGGCACTGCCAGCCTGGGATGGGCTCCTGCCCTCATCCCCCAGTCCCTCCGTGCCAGCCCCTCCCGGAGCCCAGGGTGCCACAGTGGGTGCCACAGTGGGTGCCACAGTGGGTGCCACCTGTCCCTGCAGGGAGCCCCCAGCCCTGGGGATGAGGGTGTGAAAAACGCCAATCACTTGTTTTTAATATTTTTAAAGTTTAATGATAATAAAATGGTTATAAAAATAGCAACATAATTAGAGTAATAAAAATTTGGACAAGTAGGATTAGGACAATACAAGACAATAAAAACAAAGAGTCATGGACAGTCCGGGTACCTTTTCTGGGCAACACAAGCCCGAAAAAGGACCCCCATTAACAGAGAATTAACCCTTAAAAGCAACAGCCTGTTGCATATTCATACATTTCATACATGATGCATAAATTCCATTCAAACACAGGATTCTGTCTGGGCAGTGTCAGATTCTTCCTCTGAACCCTGATGGCACCTTCATGGCCGAGTGAGGCAGGAAGAAGTTAATTTCTTCTCATAAGAGAGCAATAAATCCTCTTTCTCTGAAAGATTGAGGTGTCCTGTGGCTGCTATCTCACTGCAAGTCCTCTCTTTAAAAAAGTATCCTACATAGCATCGTTTCCATGTTAACATTTTGTTATAACCCAAAACTATATTTAACACACTACTTAAGAAAATTAATCCAGCGTAACTTTCTAACATAACACATATAATATTCATTTTAATATTTGTGAAAAGCCAATCATAAAATACGCATTTTTCACAAGGGGGATGTTTGGGAATGTTTCCCACAGTCCTGGCTGCTGCTCTCAGGTGCAGCAGGGGCTCAGCCCCTGAGGCTGTGGCTGCTCAGAGTTCCAGGCTCCCTGGAGATGCTCTCAGATGTTTTTGCCTCCAACAGTGGGCACAATTTGAAGTAAAAAAGGGAGGTTTTAGACAGATGGGGCTCGGGGCTCTCCCAGTAACGAGTGAGAGGACAAGAGAAACAGCCTCAATTTGCAGCAGGGGAAATCTAGGCTGGAAATTCGGGCCAAGTTCTTCCCAGAAAGGGTGGTCAGGCACTGGCACAGCTGCCCAGGGCACGGTGGAGTCACCATCCTTGGGGGGTGGCTGTGGCACTGGGGGACAGGGGTCAGTGGTGCCCTTGGCAGTGCTGGGGGAACAGCTGAACTCCAGGATCTTAAAGGCTTTTCCAACCAAAAGGAGGGCACTGTGCCCTTGGTGGCACAGCTCTGGGGTCAGACCCGGGCTCCATGGCCAGGGTTCAGCTCCTCTGGGGTGAGCTCAGGGCTGCAGTCCATGGATGGTGCCAAACCTGGGCACGGAGCCTCCTGCAGGAGCCACCCAGCCCCGCTGGTGCTGCTGTGCCAGCCCAGCCTGCACAGTGCAGGAGCCACAGGGGTGCCCACACCACGGGGGGAAAGGGGCACCAGGAGCAGCTGGGACTACAGAGAAAAGAGAAAATACAGTCCCAAAGGCACTGCTGTGAAAATCCCCCCCAGTGCCAGGAGGAGAGGCAGGGCAGGGAGTCCAGGGGCTGTGCTGAGCTCCTGCAGCCCTGGGGAGCAGCCAGGGGCTGAACAGAGGTGCCTTCATCCCTCACACGGGATGCGACCACTTATGGGGGTTTTTTTGTTTGTTTGTTTTGTTAATTTTGGGATTAAATTGTGAGATGGTATTTTTGTTTGCATTTAGATGTTTATTAGTTTTTATTTATATTATTTTATAGTAGAAATATTTTTATTTATGCTATTATTATATTATAATTTTATTTACATTATATTTTATTTATTTATATTTGTATATTTATATTAATTTTAAATTTTTATTTATGTTATATTATATTAATTATATTAATGATATTTTATTATATATTAGTCATACATTATATATTATATTATTTTAGTATATAATAGATGGGCTCCTGCCCATAATTTATATTATCATATTATAATATTATGTATCACTATATATAATATTATAATATAATATATTACATTATATTATAATATTATAATATAATATATTACATTATATTATAATATTACAATATAATATATTATATTATAATATTATATATAGTGATATATATAATATTATACTATATTATAATTTTGAAGTTGTGAGTTTCATGGTATTTTATTCTAATAAGGTAAAAAGGGAGACATATCTTTTTTATAAGGTTTTTTAAGGGTAAATTGTTTAATTAAGAAATGATATTTAAATTATTTTTATTTTTAACTTAATAACTAATTATTTGTGTTCTGTCATGTGGATTTTTTTATTTAATTATATAATACTACTTAAACTTATGAAGAAGAAGGTTAAGAAGAAGGATTAGTTTTTATCTTAAAACTTCTATTTTGTTTTTTATATATTGCTATATTTAAAACTTTAAACTTAAGTTTTCTATTATGTGATATACACTTTTAATTAAAAAAAAAAAATTAAAAAGTGACGCAGTGATGCCTGGAAGGAAACAAGGGGAGGAAAGGAGGGGAGGAAAGGAGCCTGCAGCAGCCCCAGGGGCACTCCTGGTGCTCATTGTCTGCCTGGGTCAGTTCTGCACCCTGGGCATTTGTGTGTGGCATCCCCAGCCCTGCTGCTCCTGCCAGCCAACATCCCCGGGCACCGGGGGCACCAGGGGCACCAGTAACCTGCTGGCAGAGCCAGGGCTGCACACCTAAGGGTTTATTCTACTGAAAGCACAAAACTCACAGCAGCCATGGAAACAGTCTGGCCTGGGGAGCCAAGCCGTGCTGGCAGTGGTGAGCAGGGTGTGACAGGAGGGACAGCAGCACTGTCCCCTCCGTGCCGTGGGACAGAGGAGCCAAAGGGAGGGGCCCGCAGCCGTGGGAACACAGAATGCTCTGGGCTGGAGAGACCTCAAGGGTCACTCGTCCCACCCCTGCCATGGCAGGGACACCTGGCACTGTCCCAGGCCGCTCCCAGCCCCGTCCAGCCTGGCCTGGGGCACTGCCAGGGCTGGGGCAGCCCCATGGGCACCCTGTGCCCGGGCCCAGAGCCGGTGCAGAGCTCCAGGTGTGCCCGGCTGAGGCAGGCGAAAGGAGGAGCCTCCTGCCCCCCCTCCTCTCCCCGGGCTGGATCAGTCCCTGGCCCTGACCTGGAGACACCAATCCCACCACAGCCACATCCAGCCCTCCCTGTTCCCTCCCCACATCTCCCTCTCGATTTTTTCTCCTCATGGGACGCTCTGCTCCTCGAATGCTGCCGTGTCTGTCACTGCTGCTAGGAGCCCAGAGCACGTCCTGCTGCCATTACCCATTCCTGTATTCCTGTCTGCCCCTCCCCGTGCTCCCAGCGCCCTGCCCTGCACAGGGGGAAGGGCTGCGTGCCCTGGGGCTCCCTGGGGCTCCCCTGCCCGCCCGCATCGGGCATTTCCCTGGGCAGGGCTCTGGGCACTGCTGCTCTGCTCCATGGCCGTGCCAGGGCTCTGCTGCCCAGCAGCAGGAGCAGCAAAGGGAATTCTGCCCCTTCCCCTTCCTGCCATCCCTGGGACTGTATCCCTGAGGGGCACCTGGGAGGTGCCACTGAATTGTTCAGGCTGGAAAAGCCCTCCAGGATCATGGAATCCAACAGTTCCAGCAGCACTGCCAGTGCCACCACTCAGCTGTGTCCCCAGGTGCCACATCCACACCTTTCTTCAACACTTCCAGGGATGGTGACTCCACCACTGCCCTGGGCAGTCTGTTCCAGTGCCTGACCACCTTTTCCACAGAGAAATTTCCCCTGCTGTCCAATCTAAACCTCCCCTGGTGTAACTGGAGGCTGCCAGAACCAGGACTTGTCACACATGGAGCAGAGCACCCCTGGGATGTCCCAGTGCCCCCCAGCCCCTGGAGCCCCTGCCCGGCCTGCCAGGGCCAGGTGGCACAGCAGGGCTCTGCAGCTCGCTCCTCTCCTGACCTGGGCTGAGCCAGAAGGGATGCAGGGCTGGGGAGCTGCAGGGTGCCAGTTCTGAGCAGGGACAGGCCATGGCAGGAGCCTCAGCCCAAATGCCCAGGGCATTGCCAGGGGCCACACTGGGAGCACAAGCCCTTTAGCCAAGGAACAGTTCCCAGCCTGAATATCCAGGGAGGGAAGAGAGGAGCCTTGTGTGGGACAGAGAAGGCACCTTCCAGGCTGCCCTCCTGGTGCTGCAGCTGCCCGAGCACAGAGCAGGGGGCACAAGGACTCACCAGGGCCATCTCCAGAGCCACAGACCCCTCAGCAGCAGAGCAAGGCAGATGTTGCTCTCTCCCCAGCCAGCCACATCTGGGGGTTCCCTCAGCCACAGATGTTTGCCCAAAGCTCTTGGAGGTTTTCTCTCCCATAGCTTAGGTCTGTACCCCACCCTGTGAGGAGCTTCCCAGGCACACCTGGGGCTGCTGGAGGGAGGCTCTGAGGCCATCAGGTGCTGCCAGCAGCTCAATGGAAGCTGTCCTGGATCCCACCCCTCCTCCACAGCTCTCTCGTTTCCATGATATTTTCTAGAAAATCCCTTCACCAGGATTTCTTCTCCTGGGAAGCTGGGAAGCTTCAGCTTCTCCATGTTTTGCTCCTCTGGAATGTGATTTGGAGAATTGTTTACCCAGCATGTGAATTGCTTTTAATTAATGACCAATCACAGCCAGCTGTGTCGGATTCTCTGAGTGTGTCACGGGTTTGTTTTTATTATCATTCCTTTCTAGCTTTCTGATGTATCCTTTCTATTTCTTTAGTATAGTTTTAGTATAGCATTTTCATATGAGATGATATATGATATGATATGGTATGATAATTAATATAATATAATATAATATAATATAATGTAATGTAATGTAATGTAATGTAATATAATATATATACTAAAATAATAAATCAGCCTTCTGAGAACATGTAGTCAATTCTCATCTCTCACCTTGTCCTGGGACCCTCACAACACCACAACACTCTCTGCTTTCTCAGTCTCAGCAGTGCCTGTGGTGCCTGGGACACAGGCACACCCCCTGCATCCCCAAAATCCCCCTGTCCCCCCACAGACCCACAGTCACTGCAGAGCAGCAGGGACACTGGCACACACAGGACACTGGCACACACAGGACAGTGGCACACACAGGACACTGGCACACACGGGATATTGGCACACATGGAGTACCCAAGGGGACACAGACAGGCTGACAGCACTGAGGGCACTGTCCAGGCCAGCTGGGTTACCTGGCCAGGTGTGGCCATGGCAGCTCCTGGAGGGCCACAGTCCCCCTGCAGGCCCCACGGGTGCCCTGCTGTCCCTGCAGCCCGGGGACACAGGGACACAGAGCCCTGGTGGCGGCCGTGCTGCCCCCAGCCCTGCCCACGGTCCCCAGAGGAGGAATGAGTCAGTGCTCCAAGGCCACTCATGCACGGTGTGGGCGGAGCAGAGCTGCAATTTCTTCCCCAGGAGATGACACTCCTTGCAAAGGCTCTTTATTTATTTCTCCTTTTGGAACACAGCAATTGCTGACTCGCCAGCTCCCCCGCAGCCGGGGCTGCCGCACGTGGGCAGGGGACACTCCCAGCCTGCAGAGTGCCAGGCTGGCAGCACAGCTCAGCCAGGGCCACAGGCTCCTCTGGGACCCGTGTGACACTGAGGGGTCGGGAAGCGAGCAGCAGCCTCACTGCTGGGCCACAGGACACCTGCAGCACCATGGCCACCCCTACCCTGAGTGGGGCACTCGGGTGTGGCACCCAGAGGGTGCCAGAGGCGCCCAGCAGTCAGACACAGCCTGCCTGGGGCAGTGCTGGGAGAGAGGCAGGAGGAGCTGGGAGGATGCTGGAAGGAGCCTCAGGGCTCCTCCTGGCTCTGTGGCACTCTGTGCAAGCTGAGATGGTGTCACCCCATGTCCCCAGAGAAATGCAGGTGTAACTCACTGCCAGCTGCAGACAAACAGAGCCTTTAGTGCAGGGGACACTCCACCACATTTCCCAGGTGTAAGAGCTGAAATGAGAGATGTGACACTCCAGGAGCTCTCCAAAATGCAGTTTATTGTATCCAAAATGCAGTTTATTGTATCCAAGAGGTTACAGCAGTCCAGGGTCATGGGTGACAGAGCTGTGCCCACAGCTGTCAGCTCCAGCTGCAGGCAGGCCTGGAGACCCTTTGGTTTTGGTTACATTGCATTATTTACTTTTCTTTGCTTAGCATCTTAATACAGTAGAACCAATCTATACCTTAACTATTATCTACAGTCTATCATAACTACTATAATTACCATATTCATGTTACTGTTCTCCAATCACTAACAGTCAGTACATTACAGTTTAAGCTAGAAGTTGTTATCCAGTTTTCTTGCAGTGGAAAATTCTGAGACCTTTTTTCTACTTGCAACTTTGCTGCCTTGTTTGCCTGTGCTCTCTTCCTGCTTGGTAAAAACATCTTCTTGTTTGGGGTGGGTTTATCCTTTGCTCTAAGCCATAAAACCCCTTCTAACTAACACACCCTTTGCCTCCTTGGTTATCCAGTAAGACTGGCTCAGCAATTCTTTTCTTCTATATCAAAACTTGCTTCCATCTCTATTCCTTCATCAGACTCTATATTCAAAAATCTTTCTGCTAAGCATACATATCTGTGACACTTTCTTGTCAAACTTTCATCCTTCCCAACAGGCAGGGACAGCTGCAAGGTCCCTGCTCTGAGCAGAGCCCTGGGGCCGCTGGTGGCCCTGCAGGAGCCCAGTCCCAGCCCCACAGGAGCCCTGTCCCATCCCTGTCCCACCCCTGTCCCACCCCTGTCCCATCCCTATCCCATCCCTGTCCCATCCCTGTCCCAGCCCTATCCCAGCCCTGTCCCATCCCTGTCCCATCCCTGTCCCATCCCTGTCCCACCCCTGTCCCATCCCTATCCCATCCCTGTCCCATCCCTGTCCCACCCCTGTCCCACCCCTGTCCCATCCCTATCCCATCCCTGTCCCATCCCTATCCCAGCCCTGTCCCATCCCTGTCCCAGCCCTGTCCCACCCCTGTCCCAGCCCAGTCCAATCCCTATCCCACCCCTATCCCACCCCTGTCCCACCCCTGTCCCATCCCTGTCCCATCCCTATCCCAGCCCTGTCCCATCCCTATCCCAGCCCTGTCCCATCCCTGTCCCATCCCTATCCCACCCCTGTCCCATCCCTGTCCCATACCTATCCCACCCCTGTCCCAGCCCTATCCCATCCCTGTCCCATCCCTATCCCAGCCCTATCCCACCCCTGTCCCACCCCTCTCCCAGCCCGGCTGTGGTGGCCCCACCTCCCCCAGCTCAGCAGCGCTGGGTCCTGCCCTGCCAGGCCCCGGGGCTCAGGGAAATAAGGGAACTGATGAAGGGCTGTGAATGGGGAAGCATTCCTTTAATCTTCATTCCTTTAATAGTTTCATTGCTTTAATTTTCTCTATTACAGCTCTTAGATTAGTCCGTGGTTCAGCCTCCAGGTGATGATCCTGTATCCAGAATCAGATGCTTGTTCTCAGCAAAGGAGTTGATTTATCCATGCTGATTTGTGCTCCTGGTTCTTGAAGGAAATTGCACAGAGTGGTTAATTGTGTTAAGGTGAGGAGTGTTTGGGTGACAGAGGAGGAGCTCATCCATATCAGCAAAAGTCCCACCATGAAAGAGGCTGCAGCTGATTTCAGCTGCAAGGGCAGGAGAGAAGGGATGGAGGAGAAAAGGACTGGGAGAGACTCCCATTGCAGCTTTCCTAAAATAGTAGAGGCATTCTCTGTCAGAGATAGCAAGCCTGCTCCCACTAGCTGGGTTAATAAGACCATGATAAAAAGCCTGAGATAAGTCCAAAGAAATCCTGGGCATCCCTGTGGGCAATATCCCACAAAGTGTGGTGAGATTTGGGGCCCAATATTTTGGAAACAGCTTAGAATTCTTTCCTCTGGAGAGCTGACAGAAATCCACCTCAGGGCTGGGCACGAGCCAGGCTGTACTTTGGGGAGGGCTCAGGGCTGAGGACAGCACCCAGCACAGCTCACATTCAAACATCAGGGCTGCCTTCAGTCAGCATCACCAGAGCTCAGAACTCTCTGGGAGCAGCTTCAGGCACTGCTGGGAGAGACAGAAAATCCACCAGATGTTGTCCAGGCAGGATGGAAGGAAAGCAGAAGCACTCCAGGAAAGGTCACCTCAAGGAAAAGCTCCTCCTGTTGTCCTCTCCAGGAGCTCTCCTTGCTGAAGGGCTGGAGTCTTCCCAGCACATGGACTGCACTGCCTGAGGCCTCTGCCCCCACAGGGGGGCACAGGGAAGCAGCAATGCCCCCATGTCCTGCCAGGAGGGACCCCCAGACCCAGCCCAGCCTGTGGCACTGCTGGGCTGCCCCTGCTCTGCACCCAATTCCTGCCCAGCACAGAGTCCAGGGCAGCAGGAGGTGTCCCCTAGTGCTGAAGATTGCAATGCAAGATGTTTTCAATTCCCATCTGTAGGGCAGATTGCCTTTGTCAAGTGGGCAGTTTGCCTGATCTCTCTCTCTGAGTGACCACATTCACACCTCCCTGGGGAGGGGACACCTGCTGATAACAGCCATTGAATGTCCCTGCATGGCTGATAAGAACTACAGCATCCCATTGGGAGATGTGAGCCCAGAGGGAGGAGCCAAGCATTCCTACCCAGATATAATCCAGAGGTTTGGAGACACCAGCACAGCTTCTCCACGGGATTTCCAGAGGAACAGCAGCTGCCTCTCCTTCCACTGGATCCTCAGAGGAAGAATACATCCTTCTCTACAGGACCCCCTTGCTCCAACAGAACCACGCCTGACACTGCAGGAGGGCTGCAGCCACATTTCCAATGGGACTGCCACCAACACCCTGACCCACAGGGTGTCAGGTTGGGTTCTGACTCTGGCAGTGTTGTTCTCGTGTATTGCATCGTTTATTGTATCCTTTTAGTTTTCTCCTTTCCCTATTAAAGAACTGTTATTTCCTGCTCCCATATTTTTGCCTGAGAGCCCCTTAATTTAAAATTGATAGCAATTGGGAGGGTTGGGGAGGGTTTACATTCTCCATTTCAGGGGAGGCTCCTGCCCTCCTTAGCAGACTCCTGTCTTTCCAAACCAAGACACATGGGCAGGGTCACTCCTTACACACGTGTCACTCCAGCTCCCAGCACACCCAGCTGGCAGAGGGATGTCCCTGTGGCTCTGCCCCAGCCCTGGCACGGGCTCCCACCCCCCCTCACCCTGTGTGCCTCTCCCCACCATCTCCCCACCAGCACATTTCTCATCCCCAGTGTGGGGCTGGGGCCTCCCCTGGCTACTGGCCCTGCTGCAGAGACCTTTCCCTGCTGCTCCCAGCCCTGGTGCTGAGCTTGTCCCAGCACATCCTGGGGAGGAAGAGCTGTGGAGTTGGAGGCAGAGATCCCCTTGTTCAGCCCGGTCAGGTTTTGCTGTCCTTTCTCATTCCAGACACCCCTGTCTGACCTCCCCCAGATCCCACTGCCCACACAGGTCCCCATCCCACCTCACCCTCTCAGACATGCCCCAAAACTGCCTTCCTCATGTCCTCTTGCTAAATCCAGGCATCTGAATTCCTCAAACCTCCTCCAGCCTGCTCCTGCCCCATGTCCTGGTGCCACTATCCCCATCTGGGAAGGTCTCCAGAGACCGCTCTGCTCCCCAGACCTGCAGGGGCTCTGCTCTCCTGGAGATCCCACTGGGTGTTTTCTTGGGCTACTGGTGCCACACAGGGTCGGGAGGGAGCAAAACGCCTCCAGCACCTCCTCAGGCCAGCCCTGGTGCCTCTGGTGCTCAGCACTCCCCACACTGATCCCACAGTGAGCCAGCTCTGATGTGTGCCCCCATCTCTGCCTTGGCCTCTGCAGGTTCTCCAGGGCAAAGGGCCCTTCCAGGGATGCTGTGGCACCATCCTGGTCACACATCTGTGTCCCATCTCACAGGACAGGCTCCTGGCACCAGGAGTGTGCTGGGGCCAGGTCTCTGCAGCCACCATGTCACTGTCATATTTTCTGGAAAAATCCCATTGCCCAGGATTCTTCTCCGGGGAAGCTGAGAAGCCTCAGAGAAAAAGGAAAGCAATTCTAATCTCATTTGCTTCTCCTGTGTTTTGCTGCTTTGGAATGTGGTTGGAGATTGTTTACCCACAGGTGATTGTTTCATTGGTTTCATGTGAGTTGTTTTCACTCTTTGGCCAGTCAGGGCCAAGCTGTGTCAGGACTCTGGAAAGAGTCAGGAGTTTTCATTATTATCTTTTTAGCATTGTGTAAGTATCCTTTCTGTATTCTTTAGTATAGTTTAGGATATTATTCTTTTACATTATATAGTATCTTAAAATAATAAACTAACCTTCTAAGAACATGGAGACAGATTCATCATTCCACACTTTGGGAACCCCACAAATCCAAGAGCACCACACCAGCAGGGCCAGTGGACGAGGGCAGGAACCTTGGGCAGCCTCCACTCTCATTCCCATTCCCCTGGGGAGGCAGCCAGGCCAGTGGGAGAAAAATGATCCTCACTTCCAAGAATTTAAAAGGTTTATTCAAACCTAATCAAAAATCACAACAGAAGACTGAATAGAGACAATATTACAGTGCCAGGAGCAGAGGATCTTTCTCACCATGTGCTCACCCACACAATGGAGGTTTCACCTTTTAACCCTTTAGCTCCTTCTAAAGTTCTGTCCATCAACTCCTTCTTCACTGTCCAGTGGTGGAGATCTCTTCCTTAAATCCTGATTGGAACTCAGGTGCTGCCATAGTAACAATCCCAGCCTCCCAAATGTCCCAAACCCAGGGCACCCCTGATAACAACACAAGGGGGTAAAGCATAACTATAAATCTACAAAACATAACATACATACAGGACATTTGCCCTTTAATTGTGAGAGTCAGCCATGGCATTGCTCACCTGTCACACCAGGGGCAGGAGGGCACACAGAGCTCCCCAGCCCTGCATCTCCCATGGGGACAGAGCAGCAGAGGCCAGGATGAGCAGCAGAGAGAGAAGCCAGGGCTGTGGGGAGGAGGAGGAGCAGCTTTGGAAGCGGGGCAGCCCCAGGGGATGGGGGCACAGCAGTGTTGCAGTGTGATGTATTAGCCTGTCTCAGTACCCTGGTTCTTTCCCCAGGTGTGCCAACAACCTCTCCCTTCCCCTCCCTTGCCCCTGCTGAGTGCTGCTCGTCAATCTTGGCATTCCAGCAAGGCCGTATGTGATTGGCAAAGTTCAAAAGCTGCCTCTCAGCCCTGGGGGACATTGGGCCATCCATCCAGGTGTCATTGTCCCCTGAGACTTCCCCCCCTTACTTGGTTGGTGGGATCCCTACCCCTTCCCTGCCCTCTCCCTGGGGTTAAAAGACACAGCAGCCACGCTGTGGTTCTGTTGGAGCTGGTGCTGCATTCAGAGGCCTGTGGGCCAGGAATAAAGCTCTGGGTCTAAACCCTCCAGCAGAACCTGAGTCCTTTTTCCTTCAGCTCACCTAAAGCCTTTCCTCCAGAGGTAAACCTGAGCTCCTGCATGCCTGGGCTTGTCCCAAGTGCCAGCTGCAGCATCCAGCCAGCCAAAGGTGTCTGTGAGGTGAAACCACCACAGCTGCCACCCTTGGTCAAGCAGCAAGGGCCAGATGAGCCCAGGCACGTTCCATCCGGTTATATTGGTATTTAATTCTAGTACAGGAGGAACAGGGAGGTTCTGAGGGCACTGGGCAGAACCAGGGGCAGAAGCTGAGCCCAAACCCCACTGCCTGCCCAAGCCCTCAGCTGAGTGATGCACACACAGGAGCTGCCCTTCCTGATGACAGGAATGACAGGTTTGTCTTTACAATCAATCTGTGGGTCTGCTGGTAGATAAAACTGCACTGGGAGATAAAAGAAACAATGGGAAGGATTGCACTGATTGATGAATGGAAAAAGATATTTGCCTTTACAAACAAACTGTAGGTTTACTGATAAATGAAATTGGATATGAAAGATGAAAGAAACAATGGGGAAAACCCCTAAATTCCATAAGAATTAAAAGGGAGGTTATACATTAGAGGAAAATCTTTGGTATCAGGCATATCAGGGAGTCTGAACCTCCCAAGTACCTCAGCCAATGGGAAAAGAGAGAAGGGAAATGTGGCTGGGAAATTGGGATAAAAAGGAGGCTGGGTCCTCCAAAAGTTTGAGAGATCCCAGGGAAATGCCCCATGGCCTCTCCCTTTATTTGAATAAAGTAAAAGGACTCCTCTGTCTCTGTTTTGGACATAAACCTCTGATGTTTGTGGATTAATTTTCCTGGCAATGAGCACCTTGGGCTTCAGCTCTGAGGGACCCTCCTGGCTGCACACCAAAAGATGCTTTCACTGTTTTGGAAAATATACCAAGTTTAAATTGTTTTATTTTATAGCTTTAGTCAGTTTTGTTTGCCCTTGGTATGGGGGAAGGGAATTTCTTTTCAGGGGATTGGTCCAGCAAGGTCTGATGAGCTTAAAACTCAACAGACTGGGAGTGGCACAGAAGGTACCCATAAGATAATGACCTTTAACAGCCATTAATGACCATTAACAGCCATTAATGACCATCAACACCAAACATCCCCCCTGGCTTGGTCAGAGATACCTGGTTTGGGAAAAGAGATAAAAAAGAGAACCTAGTTAACATTGAAAGTGAAGAGATTGATAAGCAATAGGAAACCAAATACTGAGAACTGAGCAACGTGGGACCAATGAACATTGAACCAATGAATTTCTATGGGTTGTGACAGTGTATGTAAAAATTCTGGTAAAGTTTATATGTGATGGAATGATATCCTCTGCACACCTGGGCAATGTGTGGATGCAATGATTTCTGTTGCACATCCTGGCCAGAATGAAGTAATGCCTTGATTCTCTTACACTGAAAATGTTGGAGAGATTTTGTTTTTCCTGCAGTTTTGGTGACAACTGGGTGGTGACCATGGGGAAAAAAAATGGTTTACTGCTGGTGCACGACAAAACCTTCCATCTCCTTCCATGTCCTTCCATGTCCTCCCACTCCTCAGGTGTGGGGAGGCTGATGATTGAGCCTCACTAGGGCTGGGTGAGGACCCCAGCCACAATCAGAGGAGTTGTCTCATCCTTTGAAGCAGCAATAAATGTTTTGCCACTGAAGAAGGGAGAGGAAGAAAAAAAAATGTAAATCAAAGGTGGCTTTTCCCTTGGAAGTTTAAAAGAATCTTTGCAGGGAACAGTGGATAATAAGGAAGGTGGAACATCTTTTGCTGATGCAGGAGAGCTCTTGACCTCCCCGATTCTGCTGAGGAATGAAACGAGTGAGAGCCCCGGAAGGAACATTAGGTACACTGGTTATGGGGCTTGTTAAGAAATTCAGTGCATTAAATGAACACTCCTGGGCAGTGAGGAGTTTCAGCAGTGCTGAGCATGCAGAGCCCTCCCCAGTGAGCTGGTGCTCATGAAATAAAGCCATTAGAGCCCCCAAGTGACCAGCAGCACAGCTGGGTGACATGTTTAACTGCTCCCTGCTGCACTGACTGCCTGCCAAGGTCTCTCAGAGTCTGTGGAGCTCAGCAGACTCTCAAGTGATGCTTTTTACATCCTGAAGTGGCTGTCTGACAAACAAAACAAAAATACCCCCAGACAGGAGGCTGTGCTTCACACAAAGGGAAAATGGAGCCCAAGGGGGCGTCCAGCAATTCTGCCTGACCCCTCTCCCCTCCTCTGCCAGCTCATCCTGCTCCAGCCCCTGCTGCCCAGGTGCCAGGAATTCACCCCAGGGCCATTTGTGTCTCTCCCAGGGGTGCTCAGGCAGTCCCTGTGGCACTGCCCTGCCCTGGAGCTGCTGGCCACAGGTGGCAGAGCAGGGCTCCCATCCCATGGATGTGTGTGAGCAGCTCACACCACTCTGAAGGGCCTGAGAACCTTCCCAGAGAAGGATTTCAGCACTGAGTGAATACATATTAATGTGGCCCCATAAAATCCTCCATCAAACCTTATTAAAGGATAATTCACTTCTGTCACTGGGAGCAGTTGGGCTCTGCCTGGAGGGAGCAGCTGACCCAAAATCAGGCTCTGCCAGGGCTGTGGTGCAAAGCCTGCCCTGCTGATGGATTATACTCTTTGCTGACCCAGAGATGAGAGGTCTAAAAACTGAGGGGTGTCTAAAAATTTTTATTCCATTTTTAGTCTCATGAGAAGGATGAGATTGTTTGTATTTTTCTGTTGAAATTTCCAATCCAGCATTTTGAGCTCCATTGATGACACTGTCTTATGATCTCAGGTGTGATCCAACACCCTGGTGCTCCATGGACCAGGCAGACCTGGTGGATTCCTTCCACACCAGCAGGAATTGGGGCATGTGGGAAGCACCAGCTCCCAGCTGGGATAGCTGGGATAGCCAGGACAGCCCAGGACAGCACTCCCAGAATTACCCTGGGATAACAATTCCTTGGAATGGCTGCAGTGAAACAGCAATCAGGCCCCTGGCTGGGCAATAATTGCTATAGACTCCATGTATTACAGAAGGCTGATCAATAATGATAACCTTTATTAAGAAACCCCATACTTTTATACCTTAGTTTGCTACAGGTGGACCTGATTGGTCCTTTAATTAAAACACCATCACCATTGGTTAATTAAGAAACCACCCTTTGGTAAACAAATCTCCATAACACATTCCACCACATGTTCACAATAGCAGGTGCAGCAGGTTAAGATAAGAATTGTTTCTCATTCTTTTCTCTGATCTTCTCCCAGCCCCTCCCTGGCACGGTTCTGGGAATGTTTTCTGTTTGTCTCTGTGGCCAGAGAGCTGCTGCCACCCTGCAGAGGGGCTGTGTCCTGCCAGCCGTGCTGGGCAGCACCAGATTCCCTGCTGAACACGGGGACAGGGACAGACCAGGAGCACGGAGACGTTCCTGCAGCACAGATTCACAAATCCCAACATCCAAACCTGTGAGGATGGAGCCACCCAGAGGTCGCTCTCCTGCTCTGCCACAGCAGCTCGGCCTCTCTGCAGCCCAATTTTAGCAGCCAAGTTGGATCTGAAGCCCCTGAGGATGCTGCTCATGCGAACCCTCCCAGAAAGGCAGCACAGGCTGCCCCTCCCTCCCTCCCAGCACACATGGAAAGGAATTTTTTGGGAAGGAAGAGGAACTCCCCCCACTGACAGCACTGCTCCTGGGACATTTGAGCTTCTAGCCAGGGAGGGGATGAGCAAATGGCACAAGAAGGGCAGAATCCCAGGGGAATTCCTGTCCTGGCTGGCCTGGGGCACCCAACACTGACTCCTGAGAAACAATCTCTGGGAATTCCCACTGTTTAGAATCCCAGAATGGTTTGGGTTGGAGGAACCTTAAAGATCAAACCTGCCATGGCAGGGACACCTCCCACTGTCCCAGGCTGCTCCAGCCCCACCCAGCCTGGCCTTGGGCACTGCCAGGGATCCAGGGGCAGCCCCAGCTGCTCTGGGCACCCTGTGCCAGGGCCTGCCCACCCTCATGGGGAACAATTCCTGCCCAGTATCCCATCCATCCCTGCCCTCTGGCAGTGGGAAATGATTCCCCCTTGTCCTGTCACTTCATGCCTTTGTTTAACCAAAGATAATTTCATTAAAAAAAACCAATCTTGTCAGGATGGAACAGGTCAGATTCTCAAGGAAATTCCTGTGCCCCAGAGATCTTTCCCAACAGACATGGCCACCTTTTTGCTTGCTCAAATGCAGAAAGAATCCCCAATTCTGTCCAGCTCTTTGTGCATCATCTGAAACCTCCACAAATCCACGTCTGCTGGGAAGGGATGTCTCTTCCAAACCCAGCTTTTTCAATAATATCCATGACATAACACTTTTCCAAACCTCTTCAGCATCCTGTGTGCTCACAGCTACACCCAGGTTAAGCTTTCCTGGGTGCTCCAGGCTGTTCCTTGCACTTCCAGCTGCTCCTCAGCTGAGAGAGAAATCAGGGATTTTTGAATAAAAACCAAAGACAACTTCCTTTTATTTTATTTATTTATTTAGAAACTTGAAACCTGCTTTTGTATTTACTGTAATGTATAAAAATCACAGCAATCCTCTCTATGCTGCCCTCCCCCAAAAGTGTGCAGGCACAGCCATCACAGCTGGGGGGAGAAGCAGCTTTTGCTATTAAAAATCAACAAATGTGGCTAAACCTGCCCTTGGGGGGAGGAAAAAACACTAAAAAGTGCTAAAAATCCTTTCGCATAGGATAGAACTACACCCGTTCTGGGGAGCCCCACACCCCAACCTCCAGCCCAGGGGTTTGAGGGGCTCCAGGCCCCCTCCCTCATCTTCCCACTCTTCACTAACCCTGCTTTACAAGCACCAGCTGATTTCCTGAATTATTTGATGGCTGTGCTGGAAGGAGACATCATCTGTCCAGGCAGACACGTCAGCAAATGGCAGAGGGCACCGGAGCTGCGGGCACCTCCCTCCTGCCAGGGCAGCCTTGCCTGGCACTGGGAGAGCTGCAGCTCCCCCACCCAGGAGAACATTCCAGGCTGTGCCCTCAGGGCTCTGGGGCTGGGAGGGTTCCCAGCAGCGTGGGACACATTCCCAGCTTGTGCAGGACACCGGGGTGTGGTCACCAGTTGTTGTGGTGTTGATGTGAGGGTCCCCAGGACGAGGTGAGAGATGAGAATTGACTCCAAGTTCTCAGAAGACTGTATTATTATTATATTATATTATATTATATTATATTATATTATATTATATTATATTATATTATATTATATTATATTATATTATATTATATTCTAAAACTATACTAAAGAAAGAGAAAGGAGAAGGCTAGACAAGAATGAATAATAAAAAACCTGTGACTGACCAGAGTCCAACACAGCTGGGCTGGGATTGGTCATTAAGTTAAAACAATTCACATGGAACCAATCAAAGCTGCACCTGCTGGTGAGCAACCTCCAAACCACATTCCAAGCAATCAGATAATTATTGTTTATATTTCTTTTCTGAGGCTTCTCAGCTTCTCAGGAGGAAAATCCTGCTGAAGGGATTTTTTATCAAATATGGCAGTGATGGGGGGCAGTGCCCGGGATGGAGGCAGGGAAGGGAGCCTCCTTCCGTCCCCTGTCCCTTCCTGCCAGGCAGGGGCTGTGGCTCAGGGTTTGCTTCCCAGTCCATGGGAACAGTGGAGCTGCAGTGCCCAAGGCCAGCTGGGGCTCAGCTCCAGGGAAGGTGCCAGCCCTGCAGGATGCAGGGTGTGAAAAGTGCATATTATATGGCTCTATGCAGATATTTACTGTATCTATTGTGTTGTATTGATTAGTAGTGCCGTATTAACATTTTAATAGTATGGTAAATGCAGTTTTGTAGTTAAAAGGTAAGTTTTGTAGTTAAAATAGGGACTATGTAAGTGGGATTTTTTTTAAGAAAGGAATGAGGTACTGGCACCAGAGAGCAGCCACAGGACACCGAAATCTTTCAGAGAAAATTAATTTTGCTCCCTTATCAGAAGAAATGAATTTCTACCCACATTGCTCAGCCCTGAAGACACTGATAGGATTAAGGGGAAGAAGGTGACACTGCCCAGACAGAATCCTGTGTTTGAATGGAATTTATGCATCCTGTATGAAGTGTATGAATATGCAACAGGCTGTTGTTTTTAAGGGTTAATCCTCTGTTAACGGGGTCCTTTTTCGGGCTCGTGCTGCCCAGAAAAGGTACCCGGACATCCGTAACTCTTTGTTTCTGTTGTCTCGTATTGTCCTAATCCATATAGTCCAAAATTTTTATTGTCTCATATTGTCCTAATTCTAATTACATTGCTACTTTTATAACCATTTTATTACGATTAAACTTTTAAAATTTTACAAACAAGTGATTGGCGTTTTTCACCCTGGGCATTCGTGCTGCAGCTCCACTGGAGCTCCCCGGGCAGGGCAGGACCAGGGCACCCAGAGCAGCCCCAGGGATTTTTCCTGCCATTGATTGACCCACATGGGGCTCATTTGCATGGAGGCAGCCTTGCAGCTCATTAGCGCTGTCCTAATGAGGGCCCTGCAGTGAAGCCTCCTGGGCTCTGTGGAGCATCCCCAGCCGAGATTTGCTGAAGCAAACAAACTCCACCATTTGTGAAAGTTGTAAAGCCGCTGTGTTTATTCCAGCACTGGACACATGTGGGAATCGTTCTGCTAAAATGACATGGGTACCGCTGGGATCTCCAGATCTCCTTTTAGCTCCCTCTCAAACACAGATTCATGCAATTTCACAATAGGTTCACACATACTCATTCTGCTGACTTAGCGTGACATTTGCCGCTAATTCTTCTTTATCAGAAAGAATTCCTGGGTCATTTTGCCCTGCTCTCCATAGCAGTCTCTCTGTCTGCCCCCCCTTATTTCTGTCCTTCAGCTGAAGCAGTTTCTCCCAGCATAAGCTTTTTATGAGGACAGGCAGTCGGACTGAAGAGCTGTTTGCAAGCTACAGACTTAACTCAAAGATGTACATTTCATCTAAATCAAAATAGATTTTTACTCTGGATAATTTCTGCTCTGTCTTACCCCAGCCTGGCTGGTGCCCCCTTGTCCCCAGGGCAGCTCCCAGATCCAGCAGAGCAGGGCAGGAAGGAATGGCCAGAGCCAGCACATCCCTTCTGCAGGAGCAGGGCTGCCCATGGAGCACTGAGACTGTTGGACAATTCCAGCAGTACCAGAAGTAAATTATTTCCTTCTCAGAGAAAGGAGCTCCACTCCATCTTTTTCCATATTCCAGGAGCTCAGTGCCAGGCAGTCCATCTGCAGCAGCTGGGGCAGGCCCTGTCCAGCTGCCAAAGCACAGCAGATACAAACAGTGCTCCAAACAAAGGTGGTGTGTGTCTGAGAGACCCTGGAAAACCTCTCCCTCCTGGGAGCTGGTGGAGGCACAAATGGATTTCTATTGTGTTATTTCTGAAGAAAAATAAGGTTACAGTAACAACAAAAACCAGAAAAACTTAATAAAACCTGAAAAAGACTGGAACTGATGCAGAATGGACAGAGACAGGCAGGATTGCCACAGCAAAACACTGAGCAAAGAACAGAAATTCAACTTACCCTTAAGCCGGACAAGAGAATGCCCCAAGGAAGAATTGCTGGTTCAAAAAAAATTTAACCCTGAGCTAACTTCAGATTCCAAACCACAGCTCTGCCAAGCTTTCTGCACCTTCCCACCTGCTCCCTTCCCCTTCAGTTTGTTTTTAGAGAGCAGGAACCTCCCTGGCTCACACCTGACACCCACAAACCAGAGCTGCCACGGGGCTGCACAGACCCAGCCTGGGCTGCAGAACCACCCCGAGAGAGTCCCAGTGCCAGGGTGGAACCAGGGGCACCAACGCCCCCCAAAAGAGACCGAGGAGCCCTCCCTGGTGCCCTGGCAGGGGCAGGAGGGGGTGGCAGTAACAGGGAGTCACCATCGGAGTAACAATGGCCCCACGTACACAGCTCAAAAATCGGCCACATTTCTGATGGACTGGGGTGCTCACCACACTTTTGGAATTCTCTATTCCCCCACAAGTCAGGCAATGGTTGAAAGGACCCACCATGCTCTGAAACACATTCTGCATCAACAGAATGGGGGAGTGGCCCAAGCAACACCTCAGATGAGGTTGAGCAAAGCTTTATATGTCTTTAATTTTTTTTATTTCTCCCCAATGTGAGAAATTATTCAAATTTCAAAACTCACTTTCAAAACATTTAAAAGGTTTATTAAAACCTTATCAAAAATACAACAGAAGACTGAATGGAGAAAATATTACAGTGCCAGGAGCAGAGGATCTTTCCCACCATGTGCTCACCCACACAACAGAGGTTTCACCTTTTAACCCTTTAGCTCCTCTCAAAGCTCTGTCCATCGATTCCTTCACTGTCCAGTGGTGGAGTTCACTGCCTTAAATCCTGATTGGAAGTCAGCTGATGCCATAGTGACAAACTGACCCTCCCAAATGTCCCAAACCCAGGTCACCCCTGATAACAACACAAGGGGGTAAAACAACTATAAATCTACAAAACTTAACATATACACAGGATATTTGCCTTTTAATTGTGAGAGTCAGCCATGGCATTGCTCATCTGTCACACCAATAAAAAAGGGAGTTGTGCCACACTGTGACAGGAGGGCAGCACATTCCTCATGCCTGGATTTGCAGGTGGATGAGACAAGCAGCAGCAATCCATGGCCCCACACCAGGAAACTGTCCCTGAGACTGAAAACTCTGGTCTGTCCAACACCAGGGAGCCTGTGGAGCAGGGAGAAGGAATGAAGAGCAGTTTGGGGGTTGGATGCTGTCCAGGATTGTAAGATGTGTGTGTGTGCTCCATTTGCCATCTGGCAGAGCAGGGGCAGTTCTCCTCTGTCCATGGGGCAGTTTTATCCCCTCCACAACCAATCCTCCCTCCAGGAGATCTCTGCTGTCCATGGGCCATTAATTATTAATCATTAATTATCTGCTGTCCATGGCCACTGAGTGTCCCTGCAGGGCTGATCCAATTCCAGCATCCTACTGGGAGGAGCCAAGCATTCCTACCTGGATCCAATCTGAGGTTTGGGACACCACAGCAGCCTTTGCCCAGTGCATTGCCAGAGGAGCAGCTTCTGCTGCCCTGCATGGCCAGAGGGAGCCCAGGCCCATCTGCAGCAGCCCTGGAGCTGCAGAGGAAAACTCCCCCCTTGTGCAGGATCCCTGCTCCAGCAGAGCCACAGCTGGCACTGCAGGAGGGCTGAGCCCCCATGGGATGGGGCTGTGCCACCCCCTGACACACAGGGGACAGGGCCTGCTCTCACTCTGGCTGGGGTTTGTTTTCTTTATTTGTACTATTGCATTTGTATTTTTAATTTTCCTAATAAAGAACTGTTATTCCTGCTCCCATATCTTTGCCTGAGAGCCTTTTAATTTCAAAATTGTGACAATTCAGAGGGAGGGGGTTTACATTTTCCATTTCAGGGGAGGCTCCTGCCAAGACACAGCCCTAAAGCAGAGGTGCTCCCCAAGCAGGGCATCAGCTCCAGCCCAGCAGGAGAGGGGAGCAGGGATGAGAGCACAGCTGAGGGCAGGAGGATCGTGGCACTGTCAAGTTTAGGGTTGAACTCCATGATATCCAAAAGGTCTTTTGGAACTTGAATGATTCTGTGACTTTGTTTGTGGCTTGTGTTCTAGGAGACACTGCAGGAGGGCTGGGAGAACCCCAACGTGTCCAAAGCTGCCACTCAAACTCCTCCAACACCTCTGGGCTCCTCACAAAGCTCAGCATCCTCCTGGGTTTCCACATCTGCTTCTCCAGCAGAAAGAGGATCAGCTTCAGACACAGCCCTCAAGAAGCTGGCAGGCTTGGAGAAGAGAAGGAAAGGGACATTTTAGAAGCTGTTTGCTCCTAAGGGGGCCCTTGGCTCAGTCCACCTGCACACCCTCAGGCAGCTCGACCACCACAGGGGCACAGTCATCAGGCTCTGCCTCAAAGTCCCATCTGAATTTCTTTGTCAGGTGAGCCTTGAACTTCTCAGCCTTGTTCCTCAGAGCCTCATCCACAGCAGAGCTGCAGGTGCAGGAGAACAGCACCTGAAACAAAGAGCAGAGGTCAGGCAGAGCCCAGCCTGGCCCCAGCTGGGCACCTCCTCCCTGCAGGGACAGCAGGAGAGAGCCAGGCTGGGATCTGCACCCTGGGACTACTGCAGCTTTGGGGGGACCCAGCCAAAGCCCACACCTCTCACCTCACAGCCAAACCCATCCTGCCTTCACACCACTGAGCCAGCATCACACACATCTGCACTCAGATGAGAGCTTTGTCTGAAGCAGGAGGGTGTTTGTCACTGAATTTGCACTGTGCCATTCTGAAATAGGCCCAAGGGTGAGCTCAGGAAAACATCTTGACAGAAGGCATTTTAAAAACTTCAAATACGAGTAGGCAAACTTCCAGCACGTGTCCAAAAGGCCAGCAAATACTTGCACCCCCCATTTCCATGGGTAGAGATCTCCCAAAGTATTTTTGTAACAAGGTATTACCAGGACTTCAGGACACAGAGGAAATTGAAAGAAAATACCTTGGATGTCAGAAAGGAATGGGAGCTCTCTGGAAAAAGCTTGGTTATCCCCAGCACAGCATCCCCTTGTGCACAGGGTGCTGCAGTGTGGAGGAACCTCTGCCTTCCATCCCCACACACAAATGTATCGACACATCACCAACTCAGCCTCTGCTGGGCTCAGGGGAAAGCACCTGTGTGTGATGAACAGGGCACTGAGCCCAGAGCCCAGCCTGGCTCTGCTCCTCCTGAACTTCTGATCCAGAACTAATTGCCAAAAAAGAAATCTCCTCTGGGGAAAATGCAGCCTCTTATTTACTGGAAGCTGGATAAACCACTGACAATGAGAAGCAAAGTTCTCTGCTTTGTGGATGAACATTTGCCTTTTTCTTGCTCATTCTACTGGAAAACTGCCTCTTTCTAACAGAATTCTTACTTAGAAATGCTGCTGGTAGGGAAAAACATTATTAGAAGATTTTACTTCCCACTTCTCAATGAACTGCACGTTAAATTAGTTATTTCGCCAAGCTGTTTTGTTTTTTCTTTAAGCACTGGTAGGGCTGCAGAGACAATGCCCTCCAATGCTCTGCAGAGACAATGCCTCTCCTCCTCTCAGCACCTGCCCAGGGCCAGCTGAGGCAGAGAATTCTGCAGTCTGGGTGTGAAGTGGGCTAAGGCAAGGCCCAGAGCTTCCCTGGCTCCACTTGAGGAAATCCCACGGGAGCAGAGCATGGGGAACTCAGGGAGGAGGGGCTCAGCCTGCAAGGGGAATGTGGTGACTCCTGCCAGGGCTTAGGGGTGATCCTGACACCAGCACAGACTGAGGGAGCCCAGGGATGGACAAGACTCAGGCAGCCAGAATGGTTTCCCAAATTGCCCTGAGCAGGAGAGAATGGCTGGGGCCACATTCTGGGCACTGCTGGGAACTGAGGAACTGCTGCAAACACAGCTGGGCTGTCCTGTCCTGTCATGGGATGGAAAAAAATCTACCAACAGAAATAAAATGTAAATTCCTGAGACTTGTAAGAATCACAACTGAAAAATCTGAAAGCCACTTGATTAAAGCAATGCTTCCCAAAACATTTGACCCAGCAATTAAACCCAAACACCTTCACCTTCCCCAGAAGTACAGCAAGAACTTGGGGTCAGCAAGGAGAGGAATGGAACTGCACCTGCAGCAGAGCTTCCTGCTGGGCTGGTTCCCATTGCTCAGCTTTGCCAGTGTCTGATTTGGGCTCTTTTTTGTAAACTAAGCCAGTTTGCTGCACTGCCAGCATGGTCACCAGCAGTGGGTGTTGGGGAAGATAAAACAGGAAAGCCTTATAAGTATGATTGCCTGGCAAAAGATTTTGAGAATATAGAAACTATAAGTGAGATTGAAATGAAAGCAAGCTCTGAGATCCTTTAGTTACTGAACAACTGGAAAACAATGGTGTGGCCAGCTGAAGGTGATCCCCTTTTGATGGAACAACACCCTCTGCTTGCAGGCAGGCCCAAGGGGCAGAGCAGACCCTACAGCTTGGCAGAAGGGGCCCAAAGAGGAGTTTTTAGGGTTTAAAATGTAACACAGTATGGTAATGTAATGATTCTTACAGGCTGTATGGAAATGCTATAGGATTTGTACCTTGTATTAGATTGGTTAGGGAGAATCAGAATATTCAGCACAGAAGAAGATTTATTGTATTGTAATGGGAACTTTGCTCTCTTACTCCTCTCATGCCCTCTCATCTCTTTCCCTCTCTCAGTCCTGCTCTGAGCTGTGTCTGGCAGCTCCCAGCAGGGCCCTGCCCCCAGGCCCTTTGCAATAACCCCCAAGTTCCTGACCTGGCTGCAGAGATCTCTCCTGTCCGTCTGTCCTGACTGTCCTACCCCCTGCTGCTCCTGCAGTGGGGTAACTGCTTTCACTGGGGCTGAGGCACACACCTGCCCCACCTGTCCCAGCAGAGGCAGCACCTTTTGCATTTTGGAATAACCATAAATTCCCTCAGGACAAGAACTTGACTGCAGGAAATCCTCACATCCTCCTAAGCAGTGGAAAAGCTTCTTAAAGACCATCACTGCCCTTGTCTCAATAAAGCTTTGCTGCAGCTTCCCTGCACGCTGAGCAAACCATTCCAAAAAGCACCATCATCAGTCCTTCATGCCAAAGCTTTGTGTGTTGTTTTTTCTTTTGAAGAATGAAAGGCACTTTGGAAAAATTAAACAAACAGAAACCACGCTGCAGTTGCACAGCCCCTCTTGTAGCTGCTGAGCTGAATTTCTTGCTGAATAAAAGAGGGGAAAAGTCAAAGTAAAGCCCAGCTTCTCCCCAGATTTGATGATGCCCTCCCTCCCACTCCATTTCCCAGGAACAGCCCCAAACACACCTGTAAGGTGCTGGTTAAAAAGTTGTCCTGGGAGACAATGTCCACAAAAAAATCTGCTGGGATCTCGTTGAGCTGGTGATAGAGCACGGAAATGAGGTTGATGTAAAGGTCCTGGTACTTCCCCATGGCCTCCTCTGAGCGGCACAGGATGTTCAGGAGCCTCTTCCAGTGCTCAAAGGCATCATACACATTCCCAATCAGGAAACAGATGAAGGCAAACTGCAACTCAGCTGTGTGGGTTCAGAGAAGGGAAACAAAACAAAACAAAACATGTAAGACTAAACAGATATCCTGGGAATGTGTCCTCCCCAAAGCTCTGCAAATGGTTTCTAAACTCTGGCTTGGCTTTTGCAAAGGTCATTCATACCTGAAGCACTGACCCTGTGCTGCTCTTCAGCTGGAGCAAAGCAAAGCAGAATGGGGCAGGTCACCTGTAACTGTGGTTATCAGCACTGCAGGGGGACTCTACAGACAGCAAACAACACCAAACAACAAGGCAGACCCTGCTGCTACTCTGTGAGTGTTCAGCCGGCCTGTGCTGAGTGTCCAGCACCACATGGGACTGCAAACAGCACTGTCCTGGAATTCTGGGAGAGGCCAGCAGTGCCTCAATGAGTGTGTCTGCCTTGTTGAATTAAGAGCCAGGGCTCATCACACTGGATTCTTGGTAGCAGCTGCTTTGCCACCATTCCCTAAGGTAATTTGTTCTCTCTATATCCTTCAGTTGTCTTTGGTAATTTTGAAAATGAATAAATTGTATAACGTTAATGTAGAAAAAATGAAAGAAGGGACAAACAAAGGCTTATTCCAAACCTGGGTTCCAGCTGGCAGGGCTTCTCCCTCCATCCTGCAACACAACAAAACCCTGCTCCAGGACCTCCACAAACCCAGCATTTATTTGTATCACAGGTTGCAAAACAGGCTGGGGAGCAGTTGATCTCTGGGGTGTGTGGTGTCCCCACAGCGGGGCTGGCACAGCCTGGGCACTGCCACTGTCCCCAGCAGAACATGGAGCACATGGAGCTGGGTCAGGAGGGGCCGGGCCCTGCAGCAGGAACCAGGCCCACAGCCCCTACCCAACCTAACAGAGGAACAAGGGGTTTGGGGTGCCCATCTCCACTCAGTGCTCCCAGGAATCTGTAAGGTCCTGGGAGGTTCCTCAAGAGGTTCCCTGAACAGGGAAGGTGTCAGACACCAGGGCCACCTCTGATGGCTGCTTTTGACTTCATCTGGGGCAATCTGGGCTGCAGCACCATGTTCCCACACCAGAGTCACAGAACAGAATGACAGAATATCCTGAGTCAGGACCTACAGGATCACCCAGCCCAGCCCCATCCCTGCCCAGACCCCCCAACAGCCCCACCCTGGGCATCCCTGGCAGCGCTGTCCCAATGCTCCTCGAGCTCTGGCAGCCTCGGGGCCGTGCCCATTCCCTGGGGAGCCTGGGCAGTGCCAGCACCCTCTGGGGAAGAGCCTTTTCCTAATATCCAACCTAAATTTCCCCTGACAGCTCCAGCCGTTCCCTCGGGTGTTCTTCCTGGTCACACAGAAGGGAGATGGCAGCTGCCCCTGGGGAGGAGCTGCAGCTCTGGCCTCAGCCTCCTCCAGGTCATGGGAACGGCCCCTATGGCTGCTAAAAGCTCCACAAACTTCTGTCCCGCACTGAAGAGGCCCCTCGGTGCGCCAGGGAGCGGGCACAGGCTGCACCCCGAGCACAAAATGCCATTTCCCGGGCGGGGCTCACCGAGCAGGCCCAGCGGGCGGCCGGGGTAGCGCTGCTCCATCACCCGCTGCAGGGCGTAGCTCAGGTCCATGCTGTGCCGGGTGATCTCCTCGGGGCTGGCCCCGTCGGGGAAGGCCTGCCGGGGCAGCTCGGAGAAGCGGATCTGGGTGCCGGCCCGCGGCCGCATGCGGGGCAGCCGGGCCAGGCCCTCGGCGTAGCTGCGGCACTCGGCGCCCAGCGGCGGCCGGCGCTGCCCGGCGCGGTCCCGCGTGTGCCGCCCCGCCGCCTCGGGCAGCACCTCGGCGAAGGCGCAGATCTGGCCGGTCTCAGGCTGCAGCTCCTCGGCCGCCGCCTCGCTGATGAAGTTGCTCAGCGACACCCACTTCTTCAGCGTCTCGTAGGGGTAGGGCCCCAGGAAGGGGTCCAGCTCCCGCAGGCTGTCCCGCAGCGCCTCGCCCTGCTCGGGCGGCTCGGGCCGCACGGCCTCGCCCGCGGGGTCCCAGCGCAGCACCCGCACCTCCCGGGGCCGCAGGCTGAGGAAGCGGCCGGAGCGCGGCCCCGCGTCCCGCCCGCCGCCGCCGGCCGCGCTGCAGTGCACGAAGTGCAGCCCCGGCGGCACCATCTTCACACCGCGGAACCGCGGCCCCACGGCCCACGCGCTGTAGTCGATGCCGAATTCGGTGCCCTCGGGCACGTCCAGCACCACCACGGCCGCGCCCTCGAAGAAGAGCTGCCGGGCCAGCTCGGGGTCCGAGCGCAGGGCCGCCATCGCACCGAGCACCGAGCGGCCCTGCCCGGATATCCGGGCCCGGCGGTTCCGGGCACGGCAGCGGGAGGAGCCTCCGCCCGCCCGGCCCTGGGACCGCACCCGGGCGGGGCTGGGCTGGGCTGGGCTGCGCTGCTCGGGCTGCGCCGCGGCGGTGCCGGGAGAACAGCGGGAAGTGCCCCCCGATCGCCCCGGCTCGGTCCCTGTCCCCTCCACTCATCCCTGGCTCGCTCCGTGTCCCCTCCGCCCATCCCCGGCTCGGTCCCTGTCCCCTCCGCCCATCCCCGGCTCGCTCCCTGTCCCCTCCGCCCATCCCCGGCTCGGTCCCTGTCCCCTCCGCCCATCCCCGGCTCGCTCCCTGTCCCCTCCGCCCATCCCCGGCTCGGTCCCTGTCCCCTCCGCCCATCCCCGGCTCGCTCCCTGTCCCCTCCGCCTATCCCCGGCTCGGTCCCTGTCCCCTCTGTCCATCCCCGGCTCGGTCCCTGTCCCCACCGCCCATCCCCAGCCCCGGCCCGGCGCTGCTCCCCTCTGCCTCTCCGTGGCTGGCGGCTGCTCCCCGCTGACCCCTTGTCCCCAAATCCGACCTGCAGCCCCCCCAGCTGCCTCCTGCCGTTCCCCTGGGCCCCCGCGCTTCCAGCCCCCAGCGGGACAGACGGACAAGAGCCGTCCCTGGGACTAATGAACCGAGAGGCCCCCCCGGACAGACACACGGGGACCCTCACTGTGACACACAGACACTGTCCCAGCACCACGTCCTCCCTTCCAGGACAGCAGACAGGCTCGGGGTCCCCAGAGAGGGGCAGTTCCCAGCCCTCCCCGCATCCCGAGCATTCTCACAAGCACCTTCGCTGCCCCGCGCTGTGTCCCAGGCTCAGCACCTGCCACGAAGCCGCTCCCGGCTCCGGCAGCCGCGGTTCCCGACCTGGCAACATCTTCATCTGCCTGAGAACTGCGTCCAGCTCTGGGCTCTGCAGCCCTAGAGGGGTGTGGAGATGTTGGAGTCCGGAGGCGGCCGTGGAGATGCTCCCAGGGCTGGAGCCCTCTGCTCTGGGACAGGCTGGGAGAGCTGGGGGAGCTCACCTGGAGGAGGCTCCAGGGAGAGCTCAGAGCCCCTTGCAGTGCCTGGAGGGGCTCCAGGAGAGCTGGAGAGGGACTGGGGACCAGGGATGGAGGGACAGGACACAGGGAATGGCTTCCCAGTGCCAGAAGGTGGGGATGGATGGGATATTGGGAGGGAATTGTTCCCTGTGAGGGTGGGTAGGCCCTGGCACAGGGTGCCCAGAGCAGCTGTGGCTGCCCCTGGATCCCTGGCAGTGTCCAAGGCCAGGCTGGATGGGGCATCCTGGTCTAGTCAAAGGTGTCCCTGTCCATGGCAGGGGACGGAACAGGATGAGGTTTATATTCCCTTCCAGCCCAAGCCATTCTGGGATTCTGTGATTTCTATGATCTTCTCTTTAGACAAAGCCTGGCATTTCCATGTGCAGTGCTCCTGTTGCAAGGTTCACCCTTCCCTTCTCCATCTTCTCAGTAAGGAAACAGTCCACTGAGGCCCCTGGGTGATTTAGCATCAAACACATTTATTTCACTTTTATTGAATACAAGAACAGTGAGCACACACGCATACACCACCGAGCACTGAAAAGGAGTATGACCAAAGGGGGAGAGGGAGAACAAGGGAAGAGAAAAGGAGAGTTAGTGAAGGAACAACAGAGCGTTGCAGTTGGTTGGTAAGGTGCTTCTCAAATAAAAATAAATATTATTATTATTATTATTGTTACTGTTATTATTACTCATGCAATCGCAGGCCAGGTTCAGAATGAATTTGTGGGATTGGGTAAAAACAGGCACTCATGTCTCCCACCCCTTTCCACAGAAAAGGCCCCTGGAAGAAAACAAGCAGTGGCCAGCTATCCAAAACAGTGTGGTGATGGGCAGGCTGGGGCTGAGCAGCAGTAAGCCACACCTTGCCAAGAAAACAAGCAGTGAGCTTTTTTTCTTTCCTTTTTTTCTTTTTTTTTAAGAAAAAAAAAGGTTTTGACAGTGCCACCCATGAACACGCTGCGGGAGCCAGGGGCTGCTCACTGCAAACAGAACTCACGGCAGCCCAAGCACAGGGAGCCTCACTCTGTAAAGCTGCTCAATCCCAGGGCAGCCTTCGCTTTCCAGGCTGGGCACCACGCTGAAAGCATCTCTGCAGGCTCACAGCAGCCTCGGGTGGGCTGTGGAGCTGCCTCAGCCAGGTGGGCTCCAACCCTGAACTGTGCCATGGTGAACACCCTCCACCACCCCTGGCAGTGCCTCTGCTGGGCACGGCCAGCTTGGGTGCATTGGGAAAACAAACGAGACAAAAGGAGCCTCTTTGCAGCTGCCCTAAGTGCTGTGAGGCTGGGGCTGTGCTCTCTGGAGGTGCATGGCTGGCACCTGGGCATGGGCACTGGCACTGGCAGCAGCCCCTGTGCTCTTGCCTTCCAGGCCTCTCTGCCAGAGAACAGCCTCACTGGGGAGCAGCTGCCAGGGAGCAGCTCCCTGCTGGGCAGTGCAGGTGGGAGCAGGGGCTGCCCACGGCATCCTCAGGGCTCAGGAGCTCCTGCTCGGGCATCCTGTGGGGCCTGGCAGGGCCTGGCAGAGCACACCCAGTCCTGGGCACAGCTTGTGTCAGGGGTGGGAGACTAAAGGCAAAATGGTGCAGAATCATGGGCCCTTCTGTTTCTGCAGGAGCTAGAGACAATTCCAAGAAGGAAACCCATTTCTTTCCTTTCCTTTCTGGTTTTGGTTGGGAGCCTACCTGAACTGCCTGGTTCACAGTGTTCGGGGCCCTGGGCTTGGCCCACGATCCCCTTCCAAAGGCAGCCCTGGAGGAGCCTCGGCTGAAGGCTGAGCTGGGAGCAGCTCCACTGACACCTCCTGGGCTCTCCCATCCAGCCTGGGACGCTGGGGACACTGCAGGGATGGGCACAGCACACTCCCTGCACTGCCCATCCCATGGCAGACAGGGGAGCACTGCCACGGCCCTGCCAGCGCTGTCCCCAGCCCTTTGCCATCACACCCCTGGCAGTGTAGGCAGGGCACAAACAGCCCCTCTGCCTTTGACCCTACTACAAAACTCAAGTACCTCCATTATTGGGATCCAGAAACAAAGCAAACCCACCCCACCCAGGGGCAGGGCTCCTGAAGGGGAGCCCCGAGCCCTGTGGCTCCCACCTCGCTCCCAGCTGATCCCGTGGCTCTGGGGCTGGGAGCCCCTCCTGCCTACGGCTCTTGGAGCTGGAGCCTTCCCTGCCCCTCCAGGTGACACTGCCCCTCCAAACCTCACCACCACACACTGCACATCACCAGCAGGACACTCCTGTCCCTGTCCCTCTCCCCTTCCCCCTCAGCCAGCAGCAGCCAAAACCTTTCCCATTCCTTCCTGCAGGACTCAGAGTCCCCCAGGTGATCTAAGAGTCTCCAAGTACACCAACCACAGTCAATCCAAGAGTTAACCTTTAAAAATGTTGGCATTGTCTGTACCAGCACTGTTGAATTATTTCAGCATTGTTCCCTCCCTCCCCCTCTGTTATATAGAATAATATACAGAACTGAAATGCACATCCATATGAAACCCCACAGGCTGCTCATTAGAGATGAGAAACCATGTACATATCATTTGCTTTGTTTGAAATGAAACCCATTCCTAAATACCTTCAGAGAACAAGAGGTTGGACAAGTGCACAGAGAAGATAAGGAAGGGAAGGGGAAGAGTTAACAGAACCCCCAAAAAATCAGCATGGAATGAGGAGAAGGGCGAAACGACACTTGTGAATTGGAAAATAACTCTAAGGTCATAACTTGAATGTTTTTCTCTCTTCTTTCCAGAGGTGGGGAATGGTTTTGCTTCTGCTTGTGGTTTTTTACTTCAGTTTGCTTACTTGCTTTGTTGCAAAGCAGTTTTCCTTTCCATTCAGTGTGCAACAAATGAACTCATGATTGTGTGTCCTTTCATGTAACATGCAAGATGGTGGCTTATTGTATTGTTACCAAGATTATTGTTATTATTATGACTTTTTAAATCTGATTTGATCACCAATCCAGGAAATTCTTCAATTTATCTGCAGAGGGTTGGCTTTGTTTGTTGGTGGTGTTGTTTACTATTCATTTCCAGCATATAGCAGCAGTGCAAGGATGCATTTTGTTTCCTGTTTATATATATATATATATATATGTATGTATGTATATATATATATAATATATTTGCTATTCCTTTTTTAAAAATTTTTGTCTCTTGCCATGAACATTGCAGCCAGGATGTCTATGTCTTGCTGATAAATCCAGCATGAAGGCTCCTTCTCCCCTGTTCTCCAGGTTGGAATACAGATGTTGGCTTCCAGGAACATGTTGGTCAAGATTCCTGTGCAAGGCAGATGGAAAGGACCAAGTCATGGAATGCCAGTCCATGGAGGCTCCTCTTTGGATGAGGCCACTGGATAGAAACTTTGCAAACACTTTGGGCCACAGTTTGCATTTAATTAGCAGGAGCTCTGGTAATTAGCAGGAATTCAGGCACTGGCCTGGTGCTGGTACATGAAGGACATGAGGGGAGCTGTCGCTCCCTCACTTTAAGCCATTCAACTAAAACTGGCTGGATCCTATGGGATGCAGGAATGTCTGGACTCGTTTGTACTGTGGGACAGGGTGAGGCAGCTCCACCAGCCTCTCATGGCCTCCCCAGCTGCACTGCTGGTCACTTTTCCAGGCTTTAAAGCTGCCAATCAGAACTTTCATATGTTAAAGAAATGGGAAATCCCAGTTCCGAGGAGCCTCTCCAAAGGCACCTGCAGCCAAAACTGTTCCCTCTCCTCTCCACCTCTGTCCCCACTGCTCCCACACAGGGCTCTGGTGGCTGTGCCAACCCAGAGGAGCTGCATCTCCTGGCTGCCAGGGGGAATGGGGTCCAAGAGGGGGTTTAGGGTGGGGCAGGACTCCCCAAGCCCTAGAGAAGTGTCTGGGACTGTGACAGCTTTGGGGTGTCTGCAGGGAGGTGCAAACCTTGAGTGCTGCTGCCTACACCTGTGTGTGTACAAAAACTAAACCTGGGCATCTGAGTGGGACTGAAAGCTGTACAGCTTTTGGAAAGAAAATATAATTTCTGCCAACATTGTTCTGATACTTTGGCTTTGCATAACCTGTAGCCAAGTGCCTCAGCCTACCCAAAAACCCGAGATCCCTCATTCCCTTCCCACCCCAGGGGGATGAGCAGGTCCTTTTCTTTTTACATCAAATGCCTCTGAGCCCTGTGCTCGGGGCAGGGTGACATCCACAGCACTGCTTTCAGTGCCGTGGTAGTGGCTTCCTGACCACAACCAGGTGGCTGAGCCCAGAGCCACCATGCCACCATCTGTGGGGACCAGACACTGTGACCTGTTACAGTGCCATTACCAGCAGGTGTAAATCACACCTGGCAGCTTCTCCACCTACCTGAGGTTTCTTGTCCCTTTCCTCTGGAGAGGGCTCTGTTTCTCTGTACACCACAGCTTTGGTTACCAGCATGTCAGGGTGCTGGAGTTTTGCCTCTTTGATTGCTAAAGCCAGTGCCTGGAAAGCAGAAGGGTTAGAGAGAGCATTTATCCTCCCTCTCCTGCAATCAGGCATCCTGACTGCAGCCAGAAAGCAGCTGAGCAGCATTCCAGGGAGCAGAGTGGGATTCCAGGAGGATAGGAATGCAGGGGTTCAGAGCTGAACCCACAGCAGCCTGGCAGAAGAGGCTGAAGCCCAGCATGGGAATCCAGCATGATTGGGAATTCATCCATGATTCGGAGCCCCCACGAGCTGCCTTTCTCTGCTGTTTTTCTGTGCAGATGTGCTACTGAAACCTGGGCAGAGGAAAACACTAGAAAAATCTACAGGAATGATCAAGTTCATTATTATAATTCTAAAAATTATTTCAGAGCCTTTTGATTACTTTATCTCTTTATTTTTTTTTCTTAAGTAATGAATCCCTGTGAGGCCACAGGAGAGTGACCTTGTGGACCTAAAGACTTATGTCAGTCTGTTTTTTCATCCCAAAAATGTGTCACTTTTTGTCCTCTGACACTGAGGCACCGTCACCTGGAGAGGCTCAATCTGTAGTGAGATTGTGCTGGAAGAGAGAGGTGACCTGGGTCACTTTGGAGTATTTCAACAGAGAAAGGACACCTAGAATGTGTTTATGACCACAAAAAAGTGATGCCATCATTCTGTTCTGCACTGGGATGTGGCCTTTGCCACGGTTTCGTGGTGGGAGATGGCCTGAGGGTCACTGCACCCGTGGGAACCCGCCCTGCTGGACAGGTCTGGGGCCTCGGCGCTCAGTTTTTGGCCAAAAGCAGTAAACAGGTTCAGCCAGAAGCAGAAACATGCAGTGCTGCATCCAGGGACAGCCAGAATTGGCAAAGGCAGAGCATCCTGCTCCTACCTGGTCCTGGTCCACATCTTCATCTCCCGTGATGATGATGCGCTTCTCTATCCGGGTCTCGGAGAACCCTCCCTTCACAGTCTGCGTGAGGACAAGGAGAGCTCTCACCCCTGCCCCAGCAGCCAGCTCCAGGCAGGGGAGGGAACTCTGCCACAGGAGCAGGAACAGCACCAGCATCCCCTCAGAACTGCCCTGTAATCCAGCAGAGCTCCCACTGCCCTTGCTCAGGGAGAAGGGAGGCACACAGCAGCCCCAGGGGAAGGAGAGGGGCTGGGGCAGGTGCCAAGCACCCTCCTGCAGCTCAGCTCCCTCACAGAGCTGCTGCTGTCTTTACAGAACCACAGAATCACTGAGGCTGGCAAAGCTCTCTGAGATCGCCAAGCCCAACTGTTCCCCCAGCACTGCCAAGGCCACCACTGACCATGTCCCCAAGTGCCACAGCTACACATCTTTGAAACCCCTCCAGAGATGGGACTCCACCACTGTCACAGACATGTTTTATGAAAAATCCTTTCCTTAGGATTTTTCCTCCTGAGAAGCTGAGAAGCCTCAGGAACAAAATGTAACCAATGGTTATCTGCTGCTGTGGAATGCAACAGGTGCATCTGGGATTGGTCTCATGTGGTTGTTTCTCATTAATGGCCAATCACAGTCAGCTGGCTTCGACTCTGTCCAAGACACAAGCCTTTGTTATTGATTCTTTCTTTTTCTATTCTTAGCCAGCCTTCTGATGAAATCCTTTCTTCTATTCTTTTAGTATAGTTTTAATGTAATATATATCATAAAATAACAAAACAAGTCTTCTGAACCATGGAGTCAGATCCTCACTCATCTCTTCTTTCATCTTAGGATCCCTGTGAACATGGTCACACACCAGTGCCCTGGGCAGCCTGTGCCAGTGCCTGGCCACCCTTCCTGTGAGGAAATTTTCCCTTTAATCCAATCTAAACCTCCCCTGGTGCAACTTGAGGCCATTTCCTCCCATCCTGTCCCTTGTTCCCTGGAAGAAAAGCGTGTATTTAATCTGGGGATGCAACAGCCATGGGTGAGACCCTCTGCTGCAGCCTCATCTCCTTCATTTCCCACCCCTGGCCTGCCCCTGGCTGAATGCTCACCCCTGGCTGTGCCTGCCTGCTGTGGTCACAGCTGGCTGCATGGCACAGGCAGCACCCAGGGCACAGAGCACTCTGCGGGATTGCCATTCCATGGGACAGCACACAGCTTTTGGCTTGTTGCAAGGAGAGGGGCCCTTTCTGCTGTACCTAGCACAACATAAATCCACCCATCCCTTAATTCCAGTGGCCTTCAGGAAGCCCTGGAGCTGCTCTCACCTTGGTGACGTGGGTGGTGGTGGAGGTGGAGAGTGTCTCTGCAGTGGCACTGAATATGCTGGTGAGCACCTCCTTGCCAGCGGAGCCGCCCGAGATCTGCGGGACACGAGCAGGGGGACACGATGGTCAGGGGACATCCTGAGAGCTCAACCCAGCCCCCAGCCAGCCTGGACCTCCCTCTGGGATGTACCCCCTCAGCCCAGCAGGGAGGGGAGAGCACAGCAAGGGAAAAAGGCAATGAGTCGTGCTTCCAACTGCACCAAGGGCTTGGGGGGCCAGGGAGAGGTTTCCACAGGTATCCAGGCCCACAGCAGCTGCAGAGGGCAGAGGCTCTCATGGCTGCTTTTGGCTCTTCCCTACCCACCCTCAGAGCACAGAGTTCTCAGGCTGCCTCTGTCTCTGTCCATCCCACTTTGCATGCCAAGGGCTGGGAAGGCTGGGAAGGATGCACTGGTACCCCAGCCCCAGTGCTGCTCTCCCTGCAGAACAAAGGATGAGCCTGGGGCAGCACCTGGTGTTTGGCCAGACTGGACTCCATCAAAACAAAGGGGTGGAGTAAGAAATCCCTCTCCTGAGGAAGGGCTGTGTTGGGCAGGATGGTTGGTGGCACCACCTCCACTGGGAGTCAGGAGACTTTGTGGATGGCCTTGGGTGACCCCACAGGACACCCAGAGCTAAATGCATCTCAGTCCAATGCACCAGGGACTGGGGTATTTTTGGGAATTATCCTCCTCAGGCAGATGCTCAAGGTATGGATCTGGCATAGGAAAAAGCCCACAGGCTGGGGCCTCCTGACTTCTTGCTCCCCAACCTTCTGAGCATCCTTCTTCCCTTCCCAGTACCAACATATCAGCCAGGTGCCAGTGCTGGGAACACAGCAGGGGGCCCAGTGGGACCAATCCCACCCACTTCCAGCCCCACAGGGTTGCCTTCCCCAGCTTGGCCTTGCTGGTGGCAGCAGGTCCCCCCTCACCGGTGACAGGGAGCGAAGGTCTGCGGTGGGAGCGGCCCCTTTGCCAGCCTTGGTGCCGTGATCCTGAAAGAAGAGCAAATGGCACGTTGGCTCATGTTGGCATGGGGCAAACGTGGCAGGTGTCACCCTCCAAAGACACCCCCAGCAGGGCAGGGTCCCCCCAGCACAGCTGGCCCCGGTCACTCCCACAGGAGCAGAGGGACCGCAGGGGACAGTGGCTGCCCCTCCCTCGAGGGCCAGCCCCGCTTACTGAGGTCACCAGCGCTGTCTCTGTGGTGCCAGCCTGGGCAGTGGTGGTGGTGGTGGTGTCCCTGCTGCCCGGGGTGCCTCCGTCCACCTGCCAGGGCAAAGGAAACCAGGTGAGCCTGGAGGTGCCACCAGGGAGTGGGTGACGCTTGCAGGGACAATGTGGCCATATCCTGCTGCCAGAGGAAGCCATGGAGGGCAGTGAAGCTACAGCCAGCTGGTGGCTGTCACCCACTAGACATTCCTGTGTGCCAGCAGTGCCCAGCAGCATGGCAGGTGGGGCCAGGGACACTCAGACAATATCCCTGGCTGGGCTTGAGCTTGTGTTTTTTGAGGACTTCACCATGCCAAGGGTGAGCAGAGGCCCCCAGCCACCCCACAAAGCCATTGCCCTCCCAGAGGTGCTGCCAGGGACTGGCTCTGGTGGGCTGAGGCTTTGGGGAGCCTCAGGGCTCAGGCTCTCTGGGGAGCCACCGTGTCACCTGGGCCGTGTCTGTGGTGCTGACCCGATGGGGAGCGGAGCCTTCTGCTTCGGGCTTCTTCACAGTCACAGCGTCTGCCTTTGAGGCTGAGGGCTGCAGGAGGAACAGCAGAGAGTCAGCAGAGCCTGGGGCACAATGCCAACAGCCCTGAGTGCTCTGTCCATGGCATGGCACTGGAAAGAGATGACCTTTAAAGTCCTTTCCAGCCCAGCCACTCTAATTCTGTGCTCCTTGTGCAGCAGCCCCTGGCAAAGCATCCCTGCCCTGCTCCTTCACAGGTGCCACACACACAATGTTCTGTGAGTGTCACATTGAGTCCTACCTGGGCAAACAGCAGGGCTGGGCTGCTGCCCTGGGCAGACAGGCACCACCCACAGTGCCCTGTGACTCACACACCCCAAATCAGCCCTGCTGCTCTGTCCTGGATTTTTTGGATAGATTATACGCACCATGGATAAGGACAAACTGCTCTTCAAAAGCCAATTGAGAGCCACCAAACCAGTTTCATGCCTGTGCTGCAGTCATTTTGTGATCTGTACCAGCTTCTGGTGGCTCTGGGTACACCTGGGGTGTCAGAGCCTCGGGGGAATGGACACAGGCTGGCAGCACTGCCCTGCTGCAGGAAACTGGAGCTGCCAAGGGCTCCTGCATGGGGGATGCTTCACCAGTGCTCAGTATTCTCGAGCCAACAGCTCTGGAGTGGATCCCCCATGGTCACAGCCACACACCAGGGTTTCCAGGCTGGTTCAGAGACATCTCCCTCTTATTCTGCAGCTCTTTCCTGGCTTTAGGTCTGGACTAATCTCAGCAGCTCTGGCCAGCACTGGGGACTTACCTGCAGGGCTGGAGGCTGCCCTAGGTGGGTGGGCCAGAGAATGGCCCTGCCCAGCACAGAGACAAGGCCACCCAGAGCTGGGGCTGGTTCTGCTGTTCCGTCCCCATGAGTGCACTCAGCCCCACACACATGCACATGCAATTTTGTTAGCCCTGCTATGACCCCTCCCAGCACAGAGTGACCCTCCATGAGCTCCAGGGCGGTTCCACAAGGCCAATCCCTCCCAGCCCCAGCATGACCAGAGAGGTTAGTGGGCAGCACATGGCTCTGCACTACACAGACTGGTCACTGAATTCATGCAGGACACGAGGACAGCTCTGATGGTTAGTGCCACGTGCCCTCCCTGCGGCGCACATGCTGCTGTGGGTTGTGCTGGGGCAGCCACACGCAGGGACACAGGTGACAGTGATTTCTCCTGGTTAGCAGATGCACCAAGCACGTGACAGAGCCATGCAACACAGACACAGCGTGCACTGGGCAGGAACGGGGGGTGGCAGCCAGCATGCTCCCCAAAACCAGCTGGGAGCACAACCCGCCAGGCAACGCGGGCACGAGGGACACGGAGGCACGATGGCATCGGGCTGGTCTCAGTGAATGGTGTCCCTGTGTACCTCTGGCTGGGAGACATCTGGGCTGGGCTGGGAGACCTTATCCCTGCCTTTGACATCCTCTTCCAGTCCGGGAACTACTTTGTCAGTGTGCTGGAAGGAAACCAGGCCTTCATCTTCTGTTTCGCTCTTGTCCTTGTCCAGCTCGGGCAGGCTGCGGGAGATGTCCTCAAAGGCTGTGCCGTGGAAGTCCCCGATGACGGTGAAGTCCACCTCCGCCTCCAGGCTGGAGGTTGAGCTGACGGTGATGCTGGAGCACTTGCGCTCGATGGCCAGGTGGTTGTCCTTCAGGAACACCGAGTCCTTCTCCTGGTCGGGCTCCTCGTCGCCGGTGTCGCTCTCGGGGGCCCTGTGCCGGGGCGGTTTCACCCTCTCCTCGGGGCCCTCCCTCGCCCCCGCTCTCTGAAGGAGACACAATCGTGGAGAGACGGGGCCGTGAGCACCGCGGGGCAGCGCCGGCGCGGACACGGCAGCAGCACGAGGAGGAGGAGGAGGAGGAGGAAGGCTGCAGCAAACATCACAGAGTAGAGTCAAACACAACTCAAGCATGGAGACCGAAACCTGACAGCAGTGGCTTTGCCGGGGGAGAGAAGGCGACTCCATTGGATTGTGCCAAAAGTTTGTTGGCAATGAATCATCTCAAAAAGGCTCGGTCAGACAAAAAAAAAAGCTCGGCCAGCTTGGAGGCACTTCAGTGCACCGGTGAAAGCAGATGGATGCAAAACAATGGGTCTGACAGGAGACATTCAGAAAGAGCTCAGACGAAAGGCTATCGGATGTCAGTGGCTCAAAAAAAACAAACAAGGGAAAGAAAGAGAGAAGAGTTTGAAAGGAAAGGGCCCATCAGCCAGGCACGGTGAGGGAGAAGCAAAGGAAGGTGCCAATTCCACTGAGGAGGAGTGAGCCAATTCCACTGAGAATCCTGTGAAGCATCACCCTGGGGGGAGGTCCAGCCCAACAGCTGCCCCGGGGTGAGTCTGCCCCACTGACATCACCTGCCCCTCCCGAGGCCTCAGGTGAGTCTCAGGGTGACCTGGTCAGTGTAATTGACAGCACGGCCAGAGCCAAGGGATGACCTCCGTCCATCCACTCTTCTCCAGACACGGACATACCTCTCAACTCTGCCATCGGAGGGGACGTGTCCCATTGCCACACTTTGCCATGAAGCCATGGGAAATCTACACCCAGTTGTCCCTTAGGAACAGCTCTAAGCTCACCGATGCCAGAGGAAACCCCACCTCCTGGCCTCTGCTCCAGCCATTACAGCCAGGGGCATCCCCCACGGGCCGGGCCGTGCCGGCACATCCCTCCCCCGGCACTGTGGGAGGTTGAGAGGTATGGGCGAAACACAGGGTGTCCAGCAGCACCGGGGAACACGCCTGCAGACACGTGTGGGGGATGTGTCTGACCAATACATACAGAGAGCCCTGCAAGGGGAGCGGAGGGGCAGCACAGCCCTGGCCGCGGGGCGAGCGCTCACACTGCCGGGAGAAGCACTTAGCAAAACAGCACTGAGACCTGCGAGACCACTGGAACAGCAGCCTTTACATTCTCTTCTTTCAGGCTGGATTTTACTGATGGGTCACATAAATCCTTTTCTTCCCCACTTGGTTGCTGAGATTTGCTCTGGATTAGAGAAAAGGGTTAGTCGGAAGGAAATGAACTCTGCGGGAGCTGCTCTAGTGCTCACGAGAGCCAGGAAAGCTGCTCCCTCAGCCGGCCACCAGCTTGCTGAAGGCAGGGCAGGGTGGCAGCTAAGCAAGAAGGGGTAATCAACCAACGTAGGAAATGCAGGGGTGAAGCTGGAAGCGTGGGCACGCCGCTGCTGGGGCCGCGTGTCCGTGACAGTCCCAGCTCCTCCAGCCACCCCCCGGCGCCCTCTCCTGCTCCCGGCCACGGAGCTCGGGTGCCCCTCCTGGGTTCAGCATTCTCCAGGGAGCCAAAATGTTGGGGGGGCGCAAAACAAAAGCTGATGAACCGACTGGGCAGCGGCTGCGCATGCAGCCAGTGAAGCCTGACCACACACACAGACAGAGAGGACAGGGATGCAAAGCGCCTGCTGCCAGTCAATGGATGTGTGAGGAGCCACTGGACACGGGCAGAGCCACAGAACATGCGCACGAATGGCCCGTCCGGACGGCTCGGTGCAGTTACCACGGCCTCGGCCAGGGTGAGCTCACAGCCGGAGTCGGGCGAGGCCAGGTCGGCACTGTCTTCTTCGTGCTCGGGCTCAGCAGAGACTCCTTCCTTCAGGGACTGAGGCTGGGAGGTGCCTCCTGAACCGGCCCCTTGCCCGAGGGCCAAGGAGCCCACGCTGGACACAGGTCCCACTGCAGAGGGTGAGGCGAGGCCGGTGCTCAAAGGCAGATCCTGTGCCAGATCTGCCTTCCCCATGGCTGTCACCAATGTCTCAGCTTCAGGCACACGCTCCTGTCCCTCCTGAGCCGCCCTTTGCTCCGCTTCGCCTTGCTCAAACATCTTGATCTTGGAGGCCACGGAAGTTTCCCTGTAGCTCTTGCTGTCCTCCTTGCTTCCTGGGGCCAGGGCAGCATCCCCGTGCTCCTGGGCCACAGCTCCTGCCAGCCCAGCCATGCACACCGACACCCCAGGCTCTGCTGGATGTGTCTCACCACCTGATTGCCCTGTCCTGCCTTCACTCACCAGGGCAGAGAGCTGGGATGCCTCGCTTCCTTGGCACAATCCTGCTGCAGGGGACTGGAAGGGTGGGACATCAGCAGCTGCTCTGGGAGGAGAGTCATCCTGTGGTGGCTGTCCCGGCGCCAGGTCACTGTCCCTGGTGCTTTCTGGGACTGTCCAGCTCCCACCCTGCAGATCTTGTCCAACACTGAACTCCGAGTCCTGCTGTGGCTCTTGTGCTTTGGGATCTGCAGTGTGGAGGGGCGAGACCCTCAGGATTGTCTCAGTCTGGTGTTCTGCTTCTTCTCCCTTGGGGGGCAGCTCAGCCATGCCAAGGCTTTTGCCATGGGACAGTTCTTCCATCCCAGAGCCTTCATCTCTGGTCAGCTTCCCTGACCCTGAGCCCTGGAAGAGCTCTTTGATCATGGGCTTCTCTTCCTGCACTGGCTCTTCAGTGGCAGGCATGTTGCTCTGTGCTGTGTCCATGTCCTGGGCCACCTCCCTGGTGGCCAGGTCTCTAACCTGGATCGACTCTGCTGCAGTGTCTTTGTTTTGGGGTGGTTCTCCTGGAACAGGACTTTTCACCTCATGGGGTTTCCATGAGGCAAATCCCACATTTTGGGATTGCTCTTCAGCTTCAGGATTAGTGCCCATGGGTGGTGCCATGTCCATGGAGGGGCTCCCATGCTCGGGCATGGCCACCTCTCTGGCAGGGCTGGTGCCCAGGGACAGGTCTGTGCCCTGAGGCTCTGTACCTGGAGATGGCTCCACAGGGACTGGGCTGGGTTTCTGGGGAAGGGGTGGAGGGACAGGAGCACTGGGTTTGTCCCCCTCCAGCCCCGTGGTGTGAGTGTGGCCCTGCCAAGACCCAGCTGATGATGGAGGTGACTTGGGCTCTATCTCTTCCATCTGAAGAACCACTCTGGTACTTTCCTCCCTGTCACTGTCTGCTCCAACCCTTCCTGAGAGCCCCTCCAGTGCTGGGCAGATGTCTGGGGACTGTTCTGGGCTCCCTCTGTGCTCCTCAGCCCTGGGGCCATCCCCTGCCAGGCCACATGGCTTCAAGCCTCCCACCGAGCTCTGCAGCTCCATCTCCTCTGGTCCCACCTCCTGGGAACACAGCAGGGCTTCACTTCCCATGGGTGCTCCTCCAGGCACCCCAGCACCAGGTGCCTTCTCTGGCTCTTCCCACCCTGAGAGGGGATGTCCCTCCAGGCTGGTCCCAGCACAGCTCATCCCAGGTGGCTCTGGTGCTCCAGTGGGTTTTTCAGACACTGTCCTGTGCTGGTGACTTGCTGAGGAGAGGGCTTGGAGCCCTTCTGCCACAGGTGCAACATGCTGGGATCCCTCCCCAGATGTATTTACTGGGGCTTCTGGTCTCTCCTCTGAGCCAAGCCATCCACCAGTGTCCAAGACCAGGTGTGCTTTACTGTCCTTCTCCTCCCCCTCTGGATCTCCTAAGTAGATGATCCTCTGGGTTGCAGAAGTCTCTGAACTGTCGTCACCAGCCTTCACTTTAATTTTCAGGAGCTCTGGGGCCGTGGCTGCCACTCTGGCCTCCTGCTTCCTGAAGGCTGCACGGTCCTTGGAGAGCACCTCACCTTCTCCCTGGGGAAGCTCTGGCTCCAAAATCTTGGTTCTTTGCCTCTCTTCAGGCTGCTGACAGGGCTTGGGCAGCCCTGGCTCCCTGGTGGCTGCGCCTTTGCCCGGCTCTTGGGGCTCCCCCTCTGCACTCTCGGCGGGTGGATGTGCCTCCCCTGGGCTGGACTCACCCCTGCTTTCCTTCTCATAGAGCTCATCCTCCCACACAGACTCAAAATCCTCGGGACTAGCAATCATTTTGGCTCTCTTCCTCGTCTCCAAGGCTGCAGCTGCCGGCTCTTCCTGGCCTGCCACGTCCTTGGCTTTCCCTACCGTCACCACCACTTTGGTCAGGCTCCCCCTCGTGCTCCCCTCCGAGGTCCCTGCACGTGCTTCTTCCGTCTTGGCTCTCAGAGTTTTCCTCAGAGCTACAGCTTCCAGCCTAGGGGCTTCTCTCTCTATAAATACCCAGTGCTCCGAGCCCTGCATTGCAATTGGAGCAAGAAGAGTTAAACGCATCAGAACCCGGCCCCGAGTGCTGCTGGCACGACTGGCACAGCTGGTCAGCCTGGCACGGGGCTGGCTACATCATCATCATCATCATCATCACTGCCATTATTATTATTATTATTATTATTATTATTATTATTATTGTTATTATTATTATTACTATTGTTCTTATCAAGGCCAGAGTTGAGGCTCTGTACAGAGCCCAGCCACCCACTGATGGGGAGAGGGGCTGGAAATTAGGGGCTGATGCCACACTGGGGACCAAGCCAGTGTCCTCTCTGGGGACAGTACTCTGCTCTGGGTGGTGGCTCCCTGACACACCTGCAATACCTGGGGCTCTGCTGGTGGCACAGAGTGGGAGTGGAGCTCCCAGCAGACATGAGAACATCACCAGGGTCTCTCTGGAAACAGAGGAACACAGCTGGCTGCTCCCTTGTTTTCAGCTGACTCTGGCAACTCCCAGGGGTGAGATTTCATTGGAAACAAGGCCCTGGGTTCAGGGTAGCTTCACTCTCAGCGTCATCCATGTGCCCTAAGAATTTGTCAGACTGCCAAGAGCACAAGCAGGGAAAGAAACCATTGCAAGCCAGCAGCAAGGCCCTGTCCCTTTCCTAGCAGATGCTGCAGCTCAGATTCCCAAAAAGGACATCCCTACTTTCCAGCTCACCAGGGACATCTCCTCAGAATCCAGCCATGCTGAAAACAAGTGTTCAGCAAGTGTCACCTGTGAAAGGCTCCCTGGGAAGTGTAAAAGACCACGGGCTCAGCAGCAGGACCAAGCAAAGGCCATGGAGCATCCTGCAGCACGGCCACAGCAGGAATGTCACCGTGCTGCTGGCAGGGGACACCAGGTCACTGCTGCCAGGGACACCTTGTACGTCCATGTGCTCATCCTGCACGTCAGCTGAAGGCCTCATGAGGGCCAAGAACAAAGCATTGCTAAAATCCAGCCACTTTTGGAACAGCATGTAGGAAATAACTCATGGGAAGAGAGTTTCAGGAGAACATCTGCACCACGGGACAGCTCAGCCACCCCTGGCAGCACATGAGGGAGGGCAGTGCTGGGGCTCCCCGTGGGGCTGGCACTGCCCATGGCACAGCCTGCCTGGGCACAGCCTGCAGCAGGGGCAGGGATGGCCCTCGAGGGCACCAGGAGGTACTCCAGGCCCAGGGAGGGGCTGCCTGTCCGTGCCCCCTCCAGCCAGGAACAGTTGGAAACGTGAACCTCACCCCATGCAGGGCACTGGGGGAATGTCTGGAGCAGTTGCACCCAAAATGCAAACCTAGTGACTGATACTGGAGAAGGGGAAACGGGGGGCAGGGGGGAGCAGAGCCAGAGAGAGGGAAGGGAAGATAATATTAGAGAGAAAGAAAGGAGGAAAACCAGTTACTAGTGGAAGAGCTCCCACAAGGAAATGAGCAGTCAGTGAAAGCCCCCAGCAGAAGAATGCCATTCCCAGCTGCTGCTTTCTCTGCCAGGTGTCAAAGGAAGCAGAGCTCCCTCAGCAACAGTGATACAGGCCCTGCCCCTGCCCTCACTGCAGCCCCCCACCTGCCCCTGCCCCAGGCTCTGCCAAGATTCCCTCTGCTCCCAGAAGGGCAGGAAAGTACCAGCTCCTCACAGTGCCAGGACCTCCACAGGGATGGGATCAAGGGCACCCTCCTCCTCTGGTGCCAGAGGGATCCTTGGCAAGGACTCTGCCCTGGCCAGGCAGCCCCAGTGAGCAGCAGGGGCTGCAGGAGACCTGACCCCCAGCCCTCTCCAGCAGGAGCCTCTCCCACAGCCCCTGACCCTGGACCAGCTGCTCTCCAGCTCCCTTCCTCCACTCCTGCCTCCAGTGCAGCTTTTGTTCCTTCCCAGTCCATGGGAACAGAGCCCACCAGTGCCTGCCCTGGGGCTGTTCCCAGGTGGGTGTGACCCGTGGCAGCACCATCCCCCTGCCAGGAGGCTCCCTGGGCAGCCCTCAGTCCCTCTGCCCTCCCTCCTGTCCAGCAGCCACGCTCAGCCAGGACACTGCTCACTTTCCTGAGGGTGCAGCAGCTTCTCTCCTGCTCCTGCCCTGCTGTCCCACTGCTGAAACCATTCTCAGCCAGGACAAGGATGGACAGCTTGTGGGAACATGTACAAATCTCCTCAGCAAAGCCCTCTCATCCCTCTTCTCTGGCTGCAAACCAGAGTTCTTCAGAGGAGATCTTCCCTGGGCAAAGGGGATGATTTTCTTCAGGCTCCTCTTCTGAGTTAAGGTCCAAGATAAATGTAGATCAAAAAGTCTGACCCCTGGAACATCTTCATCCATGACAGGACCTCTTCACCAGTCAGGAAAACCCCAAAGTTTCAGATTTATTCCCAAACCAGCTTCTTCCTTCTCCTCAGACTCTTGAGATGAGCACAGCCCAGCTGAAGGGACATCCAGCTCCTCCTTGGTGTGATGTGAACTCTGCTCTGGAGGGCTCTGGCCACAGCTCACAGCTCAGGGCAGCCCTTTTGAGTCCAGAGCCTGAGGGCTCTGGGGGATGCTTGGAGCAAATCTCTGAATCCTGGGGCACATCTCCCAGGGAAGCAGGAGCTCATGAGCTTTGGAGGTCAGTGGGCTGGAGGATGGAGCCACAGCAAAGCTGCCTCCGATGGGATGATGCTGGGGAGGCTCTGTCCAGAGAGCAGCCCTGACCTCCCAAGGGATAAGTGACTTTCACACTTCCTGCCCTCCCTCCCTCCCCATGCACCTGCTCTAGGGACAGGAGCAACTGGGAAGGCCATTCCCACTGTGGCCTAGGCAGTACAAGAGACAGAGAGGGAAGAGGAGAGCAGGGAGCAGAGACAGCCTCTGCCACAGCCTTGAAGAGCCCTAGGCACGTGGGGGGCTTCTCCCCTGGGCATCCTTCAGTGCCCCTGCTGCCCTTCTCTGCTCTGAGGGAGACCCAGCTCACCTGAGAGGAAAGCACAGCCTCAGGCAAGGATAATGGGGGAATCAGATGTTGGGACAGAACAACCCCAGATGTTGGGACAGAACAGGGGGCTGGAGAGGCCCCTGGCACTGCCCAGTCCAGCGTTCCTGTCCTCCAGCAGAGGGCTGGAAGTGACAGACCACCCACCCCAGTGGGCCTGCAGCCCATGGACACCAGGGGACCTTCTGGCAGTGATGAGAGCTCCAGGCTCTGCAGATGTGCTGTCCTTGTGCCAGCACCCCCTTGGGGCCATGACACTCTCAGGGAGACCCCAGGCTCTGGCCTCTGAGGATACATGGGGACATATCAGGGTTGAGTCTCAGTCACAGATGCCTGGAGAGAAACCACTGGTGAGGCACCTCAGCACCTGCACCCCAGCTCAGGCTGGGCACACCGAGGGCAAGACTGACTCAGGAGATGTGCGTGAACCTCACACCTGCTGTTTCTGTCCTCCAGCTCCCAAATACTGGAATGGGGAAGGTGCCAACATGGACCAGGAGATGCTGCTGCTCTGTTGAAGGTGCCATATCCTTGCTGAAGCCCACGCTGTGCCCAAGCCCTCCCTGACCCCCATCCTGCCTCCTGGGGATTGCTTCAGCCAGCCCAGGTCCAGGCTCCTGCCCATGCTAGTGACTTCTGCATGGTCTAAGGGCCATCCACATGGAGCAAGAGTGTGCCCAGCCTGTCCCCCACCCCTCTGCCTCTCCCTGGGGTGCTCAGGCAGGACAAGTGTCCCAGCACCGCATGTCCCTGGGGCCAACCATGCCAGAACCAAGGCTCAAACCCCAGCCTGCTTTTGCTCAGTGAAGGCACCACTCCTGGCTGTCCCTCCCCTCCCTTGAGCTAAACCCACACACAGGGGGTGCTGGGAGCTCACACCCCTCACACTGATGGAGCATGATGTGCACAGGCATGGCTCCAAGGATGCCCTTTGTCAGGGTGCCTGGGCCTAGGGAACTCCAGCTGCAGCCAGGACAGCCTGAGGCTGCTGGAGCAGCCACCCAGGTGTCCAGGCCATCGGGTCACCCCTGCCTTGGCACTGGGCTCCAGCACGGCCCCACACCAGCACTGGGAACTCTCTCCAGGAACACAGAGTCCTGCAGGAAGAGCCAGGGGAGAGGTCTCACCAACAGCACTGTCCTGGGAGGGGTCCTGCCTATCACCAGAAAGGGCACCCACCCATGGGCAGCTCTGCTCAGAGGGCACAAAACCCCTCAGCAGGCTGGGGACCCCCATGGTGGGAGTGAGAGGTGGGGGAGAAAGGGGATGGTGACAACCTCAGGAGAGGAGACAAGGCTTTTCTGTGTGAAAGACTCCATGCTTAGGGAAGCTCCATGCCCAGATGCAAAATCCTCTAAGGTGTCCTCTTCCATCGTCTGTGCCAGCACGGAAACCCCAGCACCCACGGGGAGAGAGAGAGGGAGACAGAGACAGAGAGACAGAGACAAAGAGAGAGAGAGAGAAAGAGAGAGAGAGAAAGGGAGAATTTGAGAAGGAATGAAGGAACAAAGGGTGGGCAGGTGGGTGAGCAGATGAATGAATGGATGGAAGGATGGATAGATAGATGGACAGAGGTCACAGCTGTGCCAGCTCTAGATGCTCCATTCACATCTCTGCACATATTCCATGGTAAAAGCAATGTGGGGGAAAGCCCCCCCTTCCTTTTCCCAGCTGAGTGCTTTGTGAGGGGCCACAGCCCCCCCTGCAGCCCCCATCTCCAGGCAGTGCTGGGGCCCACTGGGACCACAGGCACACCCCAAACTCCCCACAGAGCCCGTGCCCTCTCCATGACAGGGGGCAGCCAGGGCAGAGCAGCCCCAGGTGTGGCACCACCCACCCTCCTGGAGCCACTGCAGGCACTCCCCTGCTGTGGGCACAGCAGTGGCTCAGAGCCCCACCGAGGGACAGCAGGCAGGGAAGGTCCCTGGCAGGGACAGGGCATCCAGGCTGGCAGGGGGACACTCCTGTCACATGCTGCCTGCACTGAGCCCAGCAGGGACCCAGGCCACAGAGCCCAGCTGTGCCACATCCACACCCCTCCAGCACGGGGGGCTCTGTCCTGGCACCCCACTCTGGCGCTCTCCTGTTGCCCCCGTGGTCCCAGTGCAAAGCCAGTGTGCAGAATGCCCAGAAGGGAGGATGTGGCTGTGGGATGCCAGCGTGGCACCACTCATCTTCCACCTCCTCCCACTACCCAGGTTCCACTGCTGAGAGCACCACGGGGCACCCCTGCACAGGAGCCTGGTCCTGCTCTGCCTGGGACACCCCCGGGCAGGAGCTGCACTGGCCCTGCCCCACAGGCTGCTCCTGAAAAGAGCGAGCAAAACCCCACCCCATGGGCTACCAGAGCCACAGCCCATCTCTCTGGTAGCCCCAAAACCCCTCCAGACAAGGGCTGCTCAGTCTCCTGCAGTGCCCAGGGAGAAGCCCCCACCAGCAGTAAAAATGGTCCAAAAACATAGAAACAACACCCCTGTCCCCAGCACGTCACTCCCACTAAGCTCCCTCAGGGTGGCACAGGAGCTGAAGGACTCCTCCCCAACGGATCCTGATCCTCTCTGGAAGAGAAGCAGCAGAACAAACCTCAGTGGCCTTTTCAGGGGTTCCCTTTGGTGTTTCATCCTCGTGCTTGGGTGAGGAAGAGGCTGGTGAGGAAGGCAGCCTCCTGTCCCGGTCCCTGTGAACCAGTTTGCTGTTGGGCTCCTTCAGGGTCCGCTTCAGCTCATTGATGCTGGCCTGGTGCTTCAGCAAAACGTCCTCTGGCTTGTCTAAAAACTTGGGAAGGAGAGAGGAAGAGAGCAATGGTTAAAGCAGCAGCCCAGTCCAAAGGGATGAGCAGGGGCATCAGGAGGGTTGGTGTCACACTGGGCTGGAATTGAGGGGCTCAGGAACCAAATGAGGAGCAGAATGGAGCACCATGGTCTGCAGGTCTCACTGTAGGACAGGGAGCAGCTCTTTCACTGCAGGTCGCAGCAGAATGTGGGTAGCAGGTGAAGGGCACAGCATGGCCTGGTGGCATCTCCAGGGCTCTGTGTCCTCCTGTCTGGGGACATGCTAAAGCTTCCTGGAGGGGAGAGCTGGCTCTCCCTTGGGACCAGCAAGGAATGGGGCCCTGCTGGAAACACCAGCAGCCTCTGCTGTTGGCTGGTGCCAGGCACAAAGGGAGCCCAGGCTCTGTCTCAGAAAGGCATTTCCAGCAGAGCTCCCCCAGAGCAGGCTCTGACAAAGGGCTGGAGGTCCAGGGCTGGGCAGGGATGTCCAGCATGGATCCAAGACTGGATCCCTGTGCATCAGCCCAGGGTGGGGTGGCTCTGATCTGCTGTGGAGAGAGGACAGCTCAGAGTGCTCAGGGAGAGGGGTCAGTGTCAGAGCGTGGCTCGGGGAGGGCATGGCGCCGGGGTGCCCCCTCGTCCTGCCGCAGAGGTGGGCAAACCAGGAGGAACCCGGCTTCTGCCTCCAACCCAAACCCAAAGCTCTCCTGAGCTTCAAAAGGAGGGCCCCAAACACCTCCCCAGCACCTCCTCGGCAACAGAGCAGAGACCCGTGAGAGTCCCAGGAAAAGCCCCACTGAATTTTCCAGACCAGAGGGCTCAGCAGAGCTCAGGAAAAGTCCCGCCCTGGCCCCGCATGCCCGAGCTGAGGGGGGCTCAGGTGTGCCCACCTCTGGGCTGGGCGCAGCACATGCACATGCAGTGGGCAAGCGATGAGGCGGGCGGGGTCGGGGCCGGTGCCCACCCCCGCTGGGGCTGCACGGGGAGCGTGGGCGTGCCGCCGGCGTGGCCAGCCCCATCCCCTGGCAGTGCTTGCTCCCATTGGCAGCTCCAGCTGGGATCTCTGCTTACAGAGGGGAACCCCCGGGGAGCCCCCCTGGATTTGAGGCCAGGATGAATCGTTCCTGATGGGGCCATCACAGGCACAATTTGTGCAGGGAGGGTTCAGCCTCTCTCTCTGCTCAGCCTCCCTCAGGGTGGGCAGGCACAGGGCTGGTGTGAGTGCTGGCCCCCCCAGGCAGCTCAGAGCCTCTTGGCCCCTGTGGGGTGGGATGGCAGCCACAGTGCTTGGGGAGCCCCAGCCCAGCTCTCCGGGGGCTGCAGGAGAGCTGGGCAGGGGGGATGAGGCAGTTTGGGTCAGGCAGGAGCAGAGCATGGGTCGGGTGCCAGCAGGAGGATGGGACCAGCTCCACAGGAGAGGAGACACAAGGTGAGGACATGGCAGGGTCAGGAACACGAGCAGAAGCCAAGTCATCCCAATGGGCCAGGGCCTCTCCTGCCCTTGGGAGGGCTCTTGCTCACAGGCACGATCAGGACCACCTTACTTAGTGGGATAGAAGATGCCACAGCTGATGCCCAGCTGTCTGTTCCTCGGGCTCCTCCAGCACCCAACCCCCGGCCCGGTGCATCTTGTATTCCAGTAAATAGGGTGACAGACGGACTTGTTTTGGGAAGGATGGACAATATGATGCACCAATGAGGACTAAGATACTCCAGAGAGAGAATACCTCCTGCTTGTGCCTGGGGGTTGTTTCGTGCTCCGGCTGGCAGCAAAGAGAGGGTTAAAAGTAACCAGCAGGGTCAGTTGAGGGCACTTCTCACAAACACCACAGTTAAGTTGATAGGCTGGTAGGGACCCCCCCTTCCCTCCCAGCATGGGGCTGAAATGGCTGGGACAGCCCAGGGACCAGGCCAGGACGGGGTGGGCTGTGCCCAGGCAGGTGCTCAGCCTGTCCCCATCCCTGTCCCAGAACTGGGCTGCTCCCAGGTCCAGCCCTGCCTGGACATGAGCCTTGAGACCACCTGGAAGGCTCTGGGGAATCCAAGTTAATCTGAACCCCTGTGACAGCTCCGCTTCCACTGGTGGGGCCAAGAGCCACATCCCCAGGGCCCCACCAGCCTGGGGCACAGCTGACACCCACAGGGCTGCAGGGACCCTGCCCTGAGGTGACCCTTCCTGCCTGCAGCCCAGCCCTGCTGCCTGTGCCCAGTCCCTGCCTGCCTACCCCTCCACCCCCACCCTCTTCTGCCCACCTCGGCTGTACCTTCAGCTCCTTGATCTTCGTCGGGGTGGTCACCTCCTCATCCTCCGTCTCAGAGCGTCTCCTGCTGCCAAACTCACCGTCCTCATCCTGCTTCTCCCCCTCAGGCCCGGCGTCGTGGTTCTCACTGACAGAGGCTGGGCGCGAGAACTCTGCCCACGGGGGACAGACGGGTCACCCCAGCCCTGCCGCCCTGCTCCTGCCCCAGCCCCCTGCCCCTGCCAGCTCTGCCAGCTGGGTCACTGCAGCCCTGCCACCCTGCTCCTGCCCCAGCCCTGCCACCCTGCTCCTGCCCCAGCCCTGCTGCCCTGCTCCTACCCCAGCCCTGCCACCCTGCTCCTGCCCTAGCCCTGCTCCTGCCCCAGCCCTGCCACCCTGCTCCTGCCCCTGCCAGCTCTGCCAGCTGGGTCACTGCAGCCCTACCACCCTGCCCCAGCCCCAGCCCTGCCAGCTCACACCTGGGTCAGGTGATTCCAGGGGTCCCAGGGCACAGGGGAGGGAGTGATGTGTCCCTGAGCTGCCCGACCCCAGCCCTGCCGTGTCCCCCTGTTCATGCACAGACTGTGCTACCCCTAGGGGTGGGGACAGCCCCTGTGCCACACGGATGAGGCTGGGGACAGCCTCCAGAAGGAAGCCTGATGCTGCTGTGAGCCAGCCCAGCGAGGCGGGGCAGCGTCCCCTGTTGGTGCCAGAGCAGCAGTGTCCCCGTGTCCCCTGTACCTCCGTCCAGGCTGCGGGACATGGTGTAGCGTTTGCTGGAGGAGCGCTCGAAGAAGGGCGCGGGGCGGTCGATGAGGGCGCTGGCCTGGCGCGTCTGCGCCTGCGTGCGCCCGCTGTACCGAAACTTGGAGCCCATCACCAGGAAACCCTTGGGGGGTGGCTCTGGGGACACCAGCCTGGGGGTCAAAGGGGTGGGACAGCGTCAGCGAGCCCCAGCCAGGCCCCCTGGCACTGCTTCCCACGTGCACCCACTGCAGCAGAAGCAGGAATGTGTCTGCCTCGGGAAAAGAGGCCTGGAGAAGGTCTAGGGAAGGTGCCTCACCTGAAGAAGGTGTGATGCTCTATGCAGACCTTCCAGAGCCTCTTGGCTGAGCGGTGGTTGGGCAGCTTGAAGCCAATGGTGCTCTCAAACTGTTCGTACTTGGGGGAGACAGAGACAGGCTGTTACAGGCACATCCTGCCCTGGGGGACACGCCAGGACCTTGCCAAGCTCCTCAGGTTCCCCTGGCAGGAGCTGTGACTGTGCAAAAGACCCTCAAAAATCTTATTCAAATTCATGCTGAGATGGTCCATGCCCAGCACCATACCCAGCAGAGTGATACACCCCACAGCTCTGCCCTAAGCACCTTCCTCAACTGTAAATGGCTTTTCGGTGCAAGAGAAATTCCCTCAAGAAACAAAAAGCTTTTACAGCTGTTTTGGTCTGAGGGCATCACTCCCAGGTGTGCTGTCCTTGCCCTCCAGCCTGCTGGAACACGTGGGTAGAAATGCATTTTCCTACCATAAATGAGTGGAAATAAAGTCTGAAAATGAATGAAAAAACCTTGTGAAGGTGTGACAAAAATGGCCCTTAACCCCCATTCCTGGGCAAGCTCCCTATAGCAGCAGGGTCATGATGTCTGTCAGGAATGGAATCCTGGGGTCCCTCAGCTGTTAGAAGTCACAAGATAACACGAAAGAAAATCCATGCCACAGGAAATGTGCTCTCTTGGCCAGTATGGTCATAAATGTGGGATCCTTGGAGCAGAGGCCAGAGCCAGGTGAGGAAATCCTCACCATCAGCTCCAATCCCTCAGGACAGGTACCCAGGGGCTGCACCAGCACCTGGCACCCACCTCCCCCGGGCGGATCTTGATGTAGAAGTTGCTTCTCTTGTAGGAAATCTTGAGGATCTTGGGCCAGGCGAAGCGGTTGATGCGCAGCCGGTCCCTGTAGATGAGGAGGCCGTTGGCACAGACGCCCAGCATGATGTCGATGCCCTCTGAGTCCTGGAGGAGACAAGGGGATAGGAGGGGACAGAAGGGGACAGGTCAGCAGCTCGGCAAGAGCCAGCCTGGCCAGCAGTGCCACATCCCTCCTGCAGAGTGCTGCAGGCCTGGCTGGCAGGGTGAACAGTGAACCCCAGGCTGGCGGAGTCTGATCTCTGGAGCTTCTCTGGTGCCACCCAAAGCCATGCCAGGAGCCTTCCCTGCAGGAGGAAGGTGGGCAGGAGCAGGCTGGGAAGGGGCAGCGCTCTGGCAGCCCCCAGCCCCGTACCTTAGCGTGGTGCAGGTCCACCCCATACATGGAGAGCTTCTTGGCATTCTCCAGGAAATGGATCTCTGCTTCCCCGGGGGTCATTCCCCTGCAGGGAGACACAGAGGGGGACACGTGGCTGGGCAGCCCAGGGCCGTGGGGCAGCTGTCCTGTCCGTGCTGTCCCCTGCCGGGGCTCACCGGTAGGTCTTGTGCAGCTCCATGATGCGCTCCTCCAGCTCCCGTGTCTGGTTGGGGGCGAAGCGCAGCTCGCTGACGTAGTTGCCCACGTGCTCCTCGGTGTCGTGGTCCCCCAGCTCGGCCTGCACGGCGTAGGAGCCCAGCAGGGCGTGGGTGACAAAGGAGCAGGGCAGGCGGCCCGTGATGATGTCGGCACGGAGCTGCAGGCACAGGTAGTATCTGCAGGAGGGGCAGGCGGTCAGAGCGGGCCAGGGCACCCAGGAACCAATCTGGTGCCCCCCAGGGCAGGCTGGGGCTCTCCAGGAAGGAGACTTGTGCACCCCACAGCAGGCTGGGACTCCCTGGGAAGGAGGTCCATTGTCCTCACCTGGTGATGTCCTCTGTGAGCTGGGCAGGGTCTGGAGGGTAGAACTTCACAGTGAAGGCAAAGTTCCAGGGCCCGCCTGGGGAGGGGAGAGAGCAGTTCAGGACAGCACCCAAGGGGCTGCACACAGGGCACAGGAGCATCCGTGTGTCCACTGAGGATCCTGCTGCTCCCTCCAAGCCTTGCACAGGGCAGGGAAAAGGGGGCTCTAGAGGCTGCCAGGGGCACAGCCCTTGGGACTCCAGCACAGCTTTTGGGGAAAACAGATACTACCTGCTTTTGGGGAAACCTCCCCAGAGAGCTGGGGACAGCAAAGCATCACAACTGCAGGAGCCACAAGCTCAGTGTCCCAGCAAAAGCCTCCTGTGTCCCAGAAGGTGACACCTTGGGCAACAGCTCTTCTGCCATCCCAAGGTAATACCATGGCAAATGCACCCCAGGACCTGTCCCAGCAAGGCTTGGGACCCCCACTCTCCCCACCATCCCTGTCCCCTCTGCACGGGGCAGGTGGTGCCCAGAGTGGCACCAAGTGTCAGACAGCTCTCCATGGCACAGAGTCCTTTGTCCCCTCACCTCTCAATAGTAGAAAAGAGGTGGATAACAAACAGCTGAATGAGCAACAGTGTCCCTGATACCCAGGCCAGCTGCCAAAGGTCCCCTCCAGGGCAGGAGGGGGGGTGACCTGCCACAGGACAGCCACACTGAGCCATCCAGGAGCCCCATGGGACACCCCAGGGCTGAGGAGGATGGACCCTCCCCGGGCACTTACTGCGGATCTGCTTCTTGATCTCCTTGGAGGGGTCCAGCCAGTTCTGCAATGAGGAGACAGCAGGTCAGGGGGGTCGCCACCTTGGATGGGGGGGCTGCAGAGGGACCTCCCATGCTCACCTTCTGGCTGTCTGAATCGCAGAAGGTGAGGCCAAAGTAGTCCTTCTCCAGGAGGTTGAGGTGCTCACACACCATGTCAAAGAGCACCTGGCCTCGGGCGTGTTTCTGTCAGAGACATGGACAGGCTGATGTCAGCTGGTCCCTTGGACTCCTGGACACCCTCCAGGTGACCATCAGAACATCCCCTCACCCAGCATGGGCTCCAGCACATCCCAGCCTCGCAGCCCCAGGATCACCTGTGTGTCCCTAAAGCGGTGCCAAAGGCTGCAGAGATGGGGCACCACTGTGGGGACATCCCAGGGCTGCAGGGATGGGCTCCTGGTGGCAGTGGTGGCTGGATCCCCAAGCTCTGCATAACAAGAGCCACCAGGAGCCAGGAGCATGTGGAGTGATGGAGAGCACCCTTGGTGCAGCCACTGCCAGGTGTGTGTCCCCCCTGTCCCATCCTGCAGCCACTGTCAGGTGTGTGTCCCTGCTGTCCCATCCTGCAGCCACTGCCAGATGTGTGTCCCCCCTGTCCCATCCTGCAGCCACTGCCAGGTGCCTGAACTGCCAGGCAGAGCTCTATCCCCAGCCATTAAGCTTCTGACTTAGACACTGTTTTCTCTTATGAGTAGCTACCAAATTTGGTTTCACTGGGCTGATATCCCCTGCAAGGGTCTTTCTTTCCAGACTTTTAACTAATTTTGAAATTTCAACTTAAATGGCTATTTCTGTATGTGTTTTTCCCTAGGATAGAGGTACTACAAAGCTGTCCTAGGAAGAGTCCTGTCCTTCAGGACTCTCTGGACTGGGCAGGGTCCCAGCAGTGTCCCCTCCTTGGTGCCCACACAGGCCCCCAAATCTGGGACTCACCTCCACCTCGCACTCATATTCGGATGCATCGAGCAGGGTCACCCTGCACAGGGCACTCTTCACTTTCTTGGTGGTTTTCTGGGGTGACTTCTGGGTCTTGCTGGGAGTTGTTTTGTCAGAGAGCCCGTCGGTCTCGCTGTAGTCCTTGTCCTCCATGTCTGTGCCCTGGAGCAGGGATACACAGAGGGTGACTTGGCAGCCCTGCCGAGGGACACACGGGCAGAGGGGGAAGGCTCTGCACAGCAGAGTGAGGCAGCTGCTGATGGACAGTGCCCAGCCAAGGCCAGTTCCACCAACCCACACTGCCAGCATAGCCCAGCTCCTGGAAAACGGACACTGGGGGTCAGTTCGGCACCCAAATCTCCCTGGCCAACCACCAGGGCAGCAGCTCCGCTCCCCACAGCCCCACAGCCAACAGCGGCTGCAGCCGGGGTCCCAGCCGGGCCCGGGGAGCTCAGTGGGGACACGGCACCGCTGCCCACAGCCATGGCGGGCCAGCAGGGCCGTTCCCAGCGCTGGCACACCATCGGCCTCACCATCATCCGCGGCCCGTCCTGCCTGCAGGAGCCGTGCGGGCAGCGGGGGCAGCGGCACAGCCCGGCGGGCCCCGCCTCAGGGGCTCCTCTGGGGCTGCCCCCGAGGGCCGGGCCCGCCTCACGGCACCACGGCCAGCAGCGAGCGGCGCCACGGCCTCTCCCGTGCTGCTCCTGCCCGTCCCTTCTCACGTTCCCCGGCCGACACCCACTCACCGGCTCCATGTTTCGGGTGTCCGGCTGTGCCCCGAGCTTCTCATTGGCGTCGGTGTCGCGGCCGGCGGGGCTGGGCGCGGCCGTGGGGCCCTGGGCGGCCGCCTCCAGCTGCTGCTGCGGAGCGTCCTCCTGCGCGTTCCTCACCTCAGAGCCCGGGCCTGTCTCCGTTGTCATGACCGCCGGTCACCGCGCTGTCACCGCCACCGGAGAGAGACAGTAGGTGTCACCGGGGGCTGGGGGATGCTGCCCGGGCAGCCGGCTGGGATGCCCTGGCTGCTCGGGGGAGGCTGGGACAGGCTTGGGATGTGCCCATCTCTGCCTCACACGGATCCGCTGCCAGAGCCCAATAATCCCTGTCCCTGCACAGATCCACTGCCAGAGCCCAATAATCCCTGTCCCTGCACAGATCCACTGCCAGACCACTGTCCCTGTCCCTGCACAGATCCACAGCCAGATCCCAGATCCCTGTCCCTGCACAGATCCACTGCCAGATCCCAGATCCCTGTCCCTGCACAGATCCACTGCCAGATCCCAGATCCCTGTCCATGCACAGATCCACTGCCAGAGCCCAATCCCTGTCCACTCAGATCCACTGCCAGAGCCCAATCAATCCCTGTCCATGCACAGATCCACTGCCAGACCCCAATCCCTGTCCATGCACAGATCCACTGCCAGATCCCAGATCCCTGTCCTTGCACAAATCCACTGCCAGATCCCAGATCCCTGTCCTTGCACAGATCCACTGCCAGAGCCCAGATCCCTGTCTGTGCCAAGTGCTGGCTTTCCAAAGGGCTGGTGGCAGCAGCACAGGACACCAGGATTTCAAACTCTGAGCTGGAGGACAAGAGCCAGCAGTGGGGAGGGACATCAGTGACAGGGATCCACCATGGACAGGGATGCACCTGGTCATGCAGAGCTGCTCTGACCCCCTGCTCCCACACCCCTGCACCGGCTGGAACCTTCCCTCGCTGTTTTCTAGGAGTGGGAGGCAAAGGCAGGCTGTGAGTCAGGGAAGGGCTGCAGTGACACAGGAAATGGCAGACACGGACAGTGCACAGCTCGCATCCGGGCTGGCTGCTTTGCTCCCCACCGGCCACCCCAGCAGCAGCAGCAGCACGCTGGGTTCCCACGGCCAGCCTGGGACCCTGTGGATTCCTGCCTCCAACCCCAGCTGCCTGAAAAACAAACCCAGGGCCAGGAACAGGGAGGGGAAGGCACTTTCCATGCCAGGATGCTCAGCAGTGTGTTTTTGGAACCTTTATGGTTTTGAAACATTTTATGCCAACAGAGCATGGGCTAGCAAGGTGTCCTGGGAGGGTCCACACTCCACAGGTCATTGAGCACCCTTTGGACTATCACCCACTCTCCACTCAGGCTGCTCAGGCCCTGCCAGCTCCCCACCAGGCCATGTCCAGCTGTGCAGCACCTGCTGGGATCATCCCCACCTGAGTCCAAGGGCTGTGGCTGCACAAGGTGGCTCAGTTGGAGCATCTGTGACCCAGTGGTCACATCACCCCCCCTGCCCACGGAGCAGCCACACCAGCAGCCCTGAGTAATGCCTGCAGATCCTGTTCCAATTCCAAACCCTGCCCAACCTGGCCTTGGACACTTCCAGAGATCCAGGGGCAGCCACAGCTGCTCTGGGCACCCTGTGCCAGGGCCTCGGCACCCTCACAGGGAAAATCTTCTCCCCAGTATCCCACCTAACTCTGCCCTCTGGCAGTGGGAAGCCATTCCCCCTTATCCTGTCCCTCCATCCCATGTCCCCAGTCCCTCTCCAGCTCTCCTGGAGCCCCTTTAGGCACTGGAAGGAGCTCCAAGGTTGCCCTGGAGCCTCCTCTCCTCCATGTGAACACCCTCAGCTCTTCCAGCCTGTCCCAGAGCAGAGGGGCTCCAGCCCTTGGAGCATCTCTGTGGCCTCTCCTGGACTCACTGCAGCAGCTCCACATCCTGCTGATGTTGGGTCCCCAGGGCTGGGGCAGCTCTGCAGGTGGGGTCTCACCTGGGTGGGCAGAGGGGCAGAATCCCCCCCTCACCTCTGCCCACGCTGTGGGATCAGCCCAGGGCAGGGTTGGTTTCTGGGCTGCCAGTGCCCATGGCCAGGTCACATCCAGTTTGTCACCAGCAGCACCCCCAAGTCCTTCTCCCAGGGCTGCTCCCCACCCAGCCAGCCCCAGCCTGTGCTGGTGCTGCCCTGACCCAGGTGCAGGACCTTGCCCTTGGCCTGGCTGAGCTCCATGAGGTTCACCTGAGCTCCTCCAGCCTGCCCAGGACCCTCTGGGTGCCCCATCCCTGGTAGATCTGGATCCACTGCACAGCTCAGGCTCAGCTCAGTGTCACTGAGACTCACAAAGAAACCCATCCCACACCACAGCTCCTGTCCCACTGCTGCCCTTCAGGTGTCCTCAGCCGTGGGAAGATGTGAAACCTTCCCAGGAAAATGACTAAAACTGGCTCTGGGGGTGGAGGGAACGGAGAGGAGGTGATGGAGAAGACAGGGAGTCAAGCCTACGCCTTCCGCCGGATTCGCAGCCAGGAGATCCCGGGAACGTTCCCCTCCCGTGCCTGCGCTGCTGGGTGCTCACCAAGGGGCCTCAGCTCACAGCCAGATCCCAGGATGTCACCCCCTTGTGCCACAGCCATGTTCTCCTGGCCATGACAGGCCAGACAGCCTGCCCTGAGCAGCATCAGCTCCTCCTGACAGACCCCACCGCTCGGCCAAGGCCACCAGGAGCTTCCAGAGGTCACTGCTGGTTTGTTTTTTTCACAGAGGAAACAGAGCTGCTTTTTTCCACTGCAAATTCAAGCAGTTGCTCGCTCCAAGCCCTGGTCCCTGTGTGGATCATGCCCAAACACTTCTGCTTGGATCTCAGTGTGTGAATTTTTAATCAACACAAATCTCTAAAATGACAACGCATCACTTTGGGCCAAATACATGCTGAGTTTTTCACTTGACGTTTCTAAACTTTCTTCCAAACTACTTTTCCCCTGCAGTGATCCCTGGAGGAAATGAGGGGTTTTTTAAGTGTAGTAAGCTTTGAATTCATCCCATCTCACTTCTGCACCTTGAGCTCCAGTTCCCATCTTCTGATGGTGCACCAGGAACCTGATCCCAGGGACTGCCTTCCAGCTGAAGCCAGTGAGAGCATGGCACAGCAGTGCCAGGGAGCTCTGCTAAGGGAGCCTTGCAAATCCCCAGGGACCATGTCCTTGCTCCCAGGCAGGGAATCCCTCAGTCTCTGGCCTTGCAGCCGTGCTGGGGAGGCTCTGCTCCTACACAGAGTCATTGCTGGGGGCCTGGAGCTGTTGGAGGGAGCCAGGGCTGGCAGGGGCAGTGGCTGCAGGCACGGCCCCACTGCAGCTGAGCCCTGCAGCTGCACAGCCCTGACGGAGGGACCATGCTGGCACTGCCACGCTCCCGGGCACAGCCACAAGGGCTGCATTCAGGAGCTGTTCCCAGCCCACCCTGGGGCTGAGTGGGAAGGCTGGGGCTCCTCCAGCACTGCCACTCACCCCAGTGCTGCTGCAGCCCAGGGTCAGCCCCAGCCTGGCAGCACCAAGCCCCTGGGGACAGTGGCACCTGCTGGGGGACACTGCCACCCTCCATGGCAGCCTGGGCACCTGCACTCACCTGCACCCAGGGCTGTGGGAGAGGGACACCAAGGCTCACATGAGCAGCAGCACCCTCTGTGCCCATCTGGGGGTGCTCAGCACCCTGGGGGCACCTGCAGGCTCTGCAGGGACCTGAGCACACTCATGGTGAAACCTGTCCCAGCCCCCTGTCCCTCTTTTATCCCATGGCCTCCCCACGGCCCTCGAGAACTGCAGAGGGAGATGTTGCCCTGGGAGCAACTCTGTGCCATGGGCAGGAGCTGTCCCTGATGGGAGAGGGCAGCACAGCACAGACAGGGAGCAGCAGCCATGGAGCCCTGCCCATCCCAAGCACCTTCCCTGTGCAAACTCAGCTCCTGCTGTCCCAGCAGAGACCCCAGAGTGGAGGCCATGGGTTCAGAAAGGACACAGGTCCCAGAGTGGTGCCAAAGGGACAATTCCACTGAAATATCTGCTGTTACTAACCTGTAAAAGAGGTTACACAACTACAGTGAACTCGATGGAGTTCTAAAGTTATTTCTTCCTAAATACTTCCTACAGCAGAAGCAGGGCCTCACCCCTGTGGGCACCAGCCCTCCCAGCACTCAGCCTTGCCCATGCCGGTCCCACTGGAGCAAATGCCGTGCTGAGGCTGTTGGAGGCAGTGGGCACAAACCCCCAGAGCCTGCCCTGTGCAGGCAGTGGCCAAAGGGCTCCTCCTGGCACCCACAGGCCCTGGTGCACCATGCCTGGTTTTCAGCAAGGGCGAGTTTTCAGCACAAAGCCAGTTTCCATCAAGGGCTGGCTCGATGCAGCTGCAGCTGGAGCCCAGGGCCGGGGGATGCTCCCTCAGGGGACAGGGCTGGAGCCGGATGGAGCTCCAGGCTACCGGAACAGGCACGTGGGAACGGTGACTGCAAAGGAAGCCTCAGCAGGATCACAGGCAGACCTGCTTGTCATGCCTGGAATCTCCTCCCATCATCTCCCTGCCTGCTCCTCCTCCCCTTGGTGTTTTCCTCCTCCTTCCCCTTCAAGCTGGAGTGTGGATTTCCCAGCTGCTTTGCCCCAGCACTTTCCCAGCATCTCCCAGCTCCAGCCGCTGCAGCGCTCCTCTGGCAGAGCCTTCCCTTCCCCTCCCTGCAGGCTGCTCCCCCTCCCTGCCCAGTCACTCCCAGCTCCCGCGCTGCTCTCCAGGGCTGAGCATCCCCCTTTGCTCCCGGGCTGCCCCTAACGCCCCTCGCTCCCTGCGGAGGCTCTGCCCATCCGCGAGGCTTCACCTCCGGAGCCCCTCAGTCCCAGGCAGGCAGCAGCCCCTGCTGAGTGCCCAAACGGGGCTCCAGCTCGGGTGGGGAGCACAGGGGTGGGTGACAACCCAGTGACCTCCTCCCCCACCCCTGCCGAGTGGGGCTGATGGTGGCAGCAAAGCCCCATCACATTGTGGGGTCACACTGGGGACAGATGCTGCCACAGAGACACACGGACATGGGGGTACCCTGCGGGGGTGGCAGTGGCTGCAGGGCACGGGGCAGGGGCCAGGCACCTGCCAGCCCCAGGCAGAACAGAGATGCTCCCCGGGGCTGTGGCACCCAGCACCCTAACCGGGCAGGGCTGAGCTGGGCACAGGGGCACAGGGGCACAGGCAGTGCCTTGCAGCCATCCTGCAAACCTGAGGGAGCCCGGCGGGGAGTCCTGGGAATCCTCCATGGAAACAGCAAACAAGGAAAGCAGCCCCAAAGCCCCGACAGCACACAGCACCCTGAGCCCCAGTGCCACCCCCAGGCCCTAGTGCTACCCCTGGGACCTCACCCCCCTGGCACGGGACTCGCAAATCCCCAAACAACTCTGCAGTGCAGCCTGAGAGTTCTCCTGTGCTGCTCTGCAGCAGGGCCAGAGGATCATATGAGCTGTTTGTGGTGAAGGGGGGGATCAGAAACACTGGGGATCCCCTGCTCCTGGAGACTGAACCCTGATCTCCTCACGGGGGACTGGCAGGGGCAGAGATCTGCAGTGTCCCGAGCTTTAAAGGTGCCCCGTCATAGAATCCTAGAACCAAGTTTGGGAAAGACCTCTAAGATCAAGTCAAAGCGCCCCCACCGCCCCCGGGCTCCAGGAGCCGCATCCTCCCCATCCTCCCCAGCGCTCCCCAGGCAGCCGCCGCTGGCTGAACCCGGGGCGGCAGCGGCAGCAGCAGCGGGGCCGAGCATCGCGCAGTGCCCCGGGGGGCCCTACCTGGGTGCCAGCTGCCCATGGCTCCGGCGCGGCTCAGCCCGCCTCGGCTCAGCCCGCCGGGCTGGCGCTGCGGCCGAGGCAGCGCCTTCTGCAGAGCCGCCTCTTCCCACGCCCCGCGCGGTGACGGATGGAAGGAAGGATGGAAGGATGGAGGGATGTGCACTGCTGCCGCAGCCGGCACGGGATGGGATGGGATGGGATGGGATGGGATGGGATGGGAGCTGGGAGCGGGGCTGCCCTCCCGGGCGTGTCCCCCGGGTGCCGGTGCCGCCCCCATCGCCCCCGGCCCCGCAAACCCCTGACTCATCCCGGGCCGGGCACTCCCGCCGGGATCTTCCCTGCGCACGCCCGACGGGGCAGGAGAGCTCGGCTGCTCATCTCCATGCCAAGGTAACCTGGCACGGTCCTGCCCTCCCCAGCCCTGCCATGGGGCCCGGGGCAGCAAACCCTGCGCTGCCATCCACAGCCAGGCGGGGCCGAGCCTGGCCCAGCAGCGGCGGCTGGACAGAGGCTCTTTCACCGGCCCTGCGCAGGGTGAAGGGCCGAGCGTGACAGCCGGCACATCCCTGTGCCCAGGGCACGCGTCCCTGCCCCTCCCTGCAGGGACAGCCCCGCGGAGCAAACACGGCACGGACCCTCTGCAGGGGCTCCCTGCAGCCCAGCACCGACCCCGGCGGGCAGAGGGACAGCTCCTGCTGGCAGCGGGGACAGCCAGAGCACAGGCAGGGACACGGCAGGGTCCCGGGGGGCAGGCAGGGGCTGGGGGCCCCTGGCCAGGTGTGGGCATCCTGCTGGGAGCAGCGGTGCCCGGGCAGGACCCGTCAGTTTGGGCACACGCTGAGGGGAGCCCTGGGCATGCTGAGCCAGCAGGAACACAAGGGGACAAAGCACAAGTCTGGGGACTTGCTAGGAGACCCCTGGTCTGGCTCTGGCTGTGGGGGCACAGGCACTCACTGTGTGGGTGACCACGCTGGATGCAGAAGGAGAACCCCAGACTGCCCAGCTGCTCACCAGCACCAGCTCCCCAAGTGGCACCCGTGGGCTGGGATGCTCATGGACTGTTCCCCCAGTCAAGAACATCAGCCCTGGGGGAAGCAGACGGGCAGGGAAGGGTCCCAGCCCCCACAGCCCTCCCTGAGCCCTCCCTGAGGCTGGGCACCTTCACAGGGACTCCTGAGCCACTGAACTGGGACAGCCCAGGGGTCCCATTCTCAAACACAGCTGCCTGCAGCCAGGGAGAGCCAGGAATCCCACAGTTCCCAGCAAACTCATACTCCAGAATCCTTGCCTGGTCTGCACTCTAATCCAAACCTCAGCAGTGCAATCCCCACAATTCAGGCAGGCCTGCAGTGGGGCTTGCAGCTCCCCCAGACCCTGCAGCCCCCCTGGGAGCACCCACTGTGCCAAGGCAGCCTCAGCACCCCTGATGGCACTGCCAGCCCTGAACCTCCCCTTCCCAACTCTCCAGGAGGGTGCAGCCACTGGGCTTGGGGCTGGGGTGACCAGTTCTTGGCTGCTCAGCACTGGTCAGGGCTGGTGTCACCCACAACTGAACAGAGTCCCTGGTGGCTCCATCAGGTATCCTGGGGAAAACAGGGACAGGAAGGACCTTCCCTCCATCCCTGGCAGGAAGCAATGATGGACCCAGAGAAAGGGGCTCAGGCCAGGCTGGAAGGGACCCACTGCATCCACTACCCAGTAACTGCAGAGGGGCCTGTGGAAACTCCTCTGGGCTCCAAAGAATCTTGGAAAGGGTGGTCTGGCACTGGCACAGGCTTCCCAGGGCAGTGGTGGAGTCACCGTCCCTGGGGGAATTTAAAGGACATTCAGATTTGGGGACATATGTGAGGGGTGGCCTTGACAGTGCAGGGATGAGGGTTGGACTCGACACACAGAATTCCTTTCCAGCCTCAGTGGTTCCATGACTGGTGAGACCCCCAGGGTGCACAAGGACTGGGGAGACCTGAACACCTACAGGTTCCAAAGGGGTCCTGCTGGCACTTGGACCTTGTGGCATCAGCACCGTCACTGTGCCCAGGGAGGAGCAATGTGCCACTGTGCCACTTGCCCTGCTGAGCCCCTGCACACTGCCCAGGTGCTCTAGATGTGGATGTGGGGCTGGGGGAGGCTGGAGGCACCTCTGGAGGTCACCTGGCCCAGCCCCTGCTCCATCAGGGCCACCCAGAACCGGCTGCCCAGGATGTGTCCAGGTGGCTTTTGAGTCTCTGCAGGGATGGAGACTCCCCCAGCTCCCCGGGCACCTGCGGCAGTGCTCGGCCACCCTCCCAGTGCAGAAGTGTCTCCTGAGCTCGGAGGGCCCCTCCTGTGGGTCACTTTGTGCCCGAGGCCCCCGGGACTGTCCCTGGGCACCGCTGAGCAGAGCCTGGCCCCAAGAAGGTGCCAAGAGGGCACTGCCTGCATCCCCTCTTGGCACCCCATGGACAAGCTCCCACATTTCCACTCTAAGGAGAGGCAAGTGAACCCCTTGGGCTGGCACAGGCCAACTCAGGCAGCACTTTGGAGGGGGATGCACAGCCCAGAGACCTTCATGCTTGTTTCAGCACAGGGATGAGGCCAGCAGAAGGACATCAGCCATGGTGCCACCACCAAAGAACACCCCAAACTGCCATGGTGACAACAGGCCCAGCAAGGACCCGACTAATTCCTGAGTCATCCCATGGGGATGGGCCTGGGCCTGATCCTGCACCTCCTCACCCACCAAGAAACTACACCAAGGTGCCTCCTGGGGGAAGGAGCAGTTTGGGGGCCTCAGAAGTGCCCCCCAAGCAAGCACTGAGCTGAGCTCCTGCACAGGCAGTGCTGCTGCAGAGTCCTCCTTTGCTCCTCTGACCCATGGCACCGTTTCCTCACATCCCTGTGATGCCACATGGCACAGCAGGGCATTGCTGCATCCCCCACTGCCACCTGGAGCACGATTTGGTGGCTCAGGCAGAAGCAGAGCCAGCTCCCTCAGACCACAGTGGGACACAGCTCAAGTCCTGCAAGAGGTCAAGGCTGAGCTGGGCTTTGGTTTCAGTTCAGAGGCCCAGAAGCCCTTAGATCCCAGCAGAAGATGCTGTGGGGGCGGAGGGCGCCGGTGCCAGCCCTGCACCCTCACCCTGGCAGAGCTGCCAGCCCTGCACCCTCACCCTGGCAGAGCTGCCAGCCCTGCACCCTCACCCTGGCAGAGCTGCCAGCCATCCTTTGGAGGCGTTTGGGAAGCTGGGGGAAGGCAGAGAGCTGTGATAGAGCCTCTGACTTCAAGCACCAACATGTTCCTCATTAATTTGGTAGCAATAAAGCTGGGGTGGAGGGAGAGGAGGGATGGCCAAGCTGTGCTGGAAAGGCTGAAAAATCAGCTGAAAAACCTGCCCTGAATCAGCCCTGGGCACATCCCTCCCTGGACACTGTGGCATGCCCTCAGGGAAGGAGGGAAGTGTGGGGGCACTGTGGAAGGGGCTGCCCCACTGCCCTGCACCCCAGCAGAGAAGGGCTGGCACAGCCCAGGGCCCAGCCCCTGCTCCCCCTGCTCCTGGCCCCCCTTCCCTGGCCCTGGGCAGGTTAAGGTTAGGGTTAGGTTAGGGCAAGGGTTAGGGTTGGGGTTAGGGTTGGGGTTGGGGTTAAGGCTTAGGGTTAGGGTTAGGGTTGGGGTTAGGGTTAGGTTAGGGCTAGGGTTAGAGTTAGGGTTAGGGTTAGAGTTAGGGTTAGGGATAGGGCTAGGGTTAGGGCTTAGGGTTAGGGGTTAGGGTTAGGTTCAGGGTCAGGTTTAGGTTTAGGCTTAGGGGTTAGGGTTTGGGTTAGGGTTAGGGTCAGGGTCAAGTTTAGGTTTAGGCTTAGGGGTTAGTGTTTGGGTTAGGGTTATGTTTGGGTTAGGGTTAGGGTTGGGTTAGGGTTGGGTTAGGGTTAGCCCCCCCTGCTCAGGGCTGGCCATTGTGCCCAGGGGCACCATGGCTCTCCCTGTGGGTCCCAGTCTGGCCAAGGTCTGCTGCACTGGCCTCGTGCTGGGGGAAAGGACTGTCCTGCCTGTGTCCCCTCCCTGAGCTCACCCAGCCCTGACATGTGGGGCTCAGTCACAGCAAGGCACCCCCTGCCCCTCACCCAGCTGGGGATGGGCATTTGGGAGCAGCCTCATCCCATACCCAGCTTCCATCTCAGGCCCCATCAGCCCTTGAAGGCTTAAATCCAGGTGAGGGCTCATCATTCCCTGTAACCTCCAGCCAGCAGAGGCACCCTCAGGCACCCCAGTCCCAGCCAGCCACAGGCAGCCACTGTCCCCTCCACTTTCCCACACGTGTCCTGCTGCCCTCCATCAGGACCAGGAGGAGAAGGGAGGGTTAAAAGGAGAAGGAGGGTTTGGGAGGCCAGGAGCTCTGGCATGGTACAGCTGACCCACACCCACAGCAGTCTTTTCCCAAAACACCCCACTTGGACCCTTGTCCCTGCTCAGCTCTGTCCTGGAGGGGCTGCTCTTTGAATATTTGTGGGGTTCAGCCCAGTTCCCCATTCTTGGGATGCCTGACTCACACTTTCTGAGCATCTGCAGCCACCAGGGCAGGCTTCCCTCTGGTTCCTCCCCTGCTGCCCCTCTCCCAGCCATGTTTGTCACACAGAGGGACCCTGTGGCTGCTCAGCCCCATTGCCACCATTGGCAGACTGGAACAGGACCAGGACCCTGAAAAACCCCAGAGTGTCCCCAAATTGGACTAAATAACACAAGCATGTGCAACACAGGCCCCCTGTCCATGGCAGGATTCCACCCCACACTGAGGAACAGGAGCAGGGCCAGTGACTCTGGGATGCAGCAGGACAGGAACAGCAGGGAGCAGCCTGTCCTTGGGCAGCACCCACAGCTCCAAGGAGAATCTGAAGGGCAGATGAGGAACCTCTGCTGTGCATGGAACCATCCCCTGGTGCCACGGCACAGGGAGCCCAGGAGCTGCAGGGAAGGACACAGCCCCTCTGTGGGAGCCCAGGCATGGGAAGAAAGAGGATTTTCAGCTTTTGCCAAGGCAAGGGCAGCTCAGAGGCCTCAAGGGTGCTCAGACCCCACAGGCAATTATCAAAGATAAGAGAGAAATGTTTTTAAGGGAAGGGATGCCAGAGGGATCAGAGTGGGGAGAAGGGAGAGAGAGTGAGCTCGGGGCTGCAGGGTGGGAAGCAGCACATGGGCTCCTTCAGCAGCTCTGACCTTCCTTGTAGGGACACCCTGGGACAGAGGGACACAGAGGGGATGTGGGTGCAGAGGAGGAGGCACCTCAGTGCTGCCCCAGGACTGGAACTGCCCTGCAGGGACCCCCCAGCCCATCCCAGCCCCCCAGTGCTGCCCACACCGGGCTCCTGTCACCTCCCCCTGCCCCAGAGGCAGTGCCAAGCCCCAGGTCCTGTGGGGCAGGGGTGTCCCCACTGCTCCAGGCAGCCTCCAGGGGCTCCCACACAGCCAGGCTCACTGATATCCATCCTTGTGTTTCCCAGTTTACCTTGGCCAGTGCTCCAGTGCCTGGGGTCCCCATGAGCCCCCATGAGCAAAGCTCCCAGGAGCTGAAACAGGATCAGCATCCAGGGCAGGACCATGGCCAGACATCCCCACTGGCAGAGATGGATGGCAAAAGGTCCAGCCTGCAACAACCTTTCTCACCTGGCTTGGGCTCTATTCTGCTAAGGAAACATTTCCCCAGTCTCACTTGTGTACAAAGGCACAGCAGCAGCATTTGTGTTCCCACAAAGCTGAGGTATCTCACAATCCTTTGGCATCCAAGCACTCAGACACCACAAACAGCCAGACTGGGAACCCCTCAGTGACTTGCAAAATGCAACCAAAACAGCAAAGCTCCCCAGGAGCTGTGCTGGACCCAGGACCCTGGCAGGTCCCTGTTTGGGGCAGAACCCCCTTCCCCAGCAGCTCCTTGTGGAGGGTAAACCCTGGGGGCACACAGGAGAGGTGCCCAGCCCTGCCCACCTCCATGGAAGGGACAGGGAGGGACAGGCCATGCCACCAAGCCTGGAGGAGCAGAGTGGAGCTGCCCCATGCCCACCTCCAGGAGCCCCACATGCTCCCAGCCCTCCACCCTCTCCCCCCATCCCCCAGGAGCTGGGACCCTCAGCCCCAGTGCTGCTGCAGGTGAGAAGTGCCCACACCCCATGGCTTTACTGCCATTCCCTCCTCCTTAAGGCCCTTTAACACCCTCCTGGCTGTGTCTGAGCAGTGACCAGCCCTGCCCAGGCTGCTTTCCCTGGCTGTTTGCAGCTCAGGGTGTATTTATAATGGGGGGATTATCCACATGAATGCAGTGTCACCACCACACCGTGACCCCTCCTGCACAAACCCCAAAGCACCAAAGTCCCCAGACCTGCCCAGAGCACCCACCCTAAACCTGAGGGTTTGAAACTCTGAGTCCTGCAGCACATGTGTGGCTTAGCTGCTTCCAGCTGCTGCAGGGAAACTGGAACTTGGAAATTTCCATCCTCTGAAGCATCTCACAGATACACAAAAGGACTGAAAGGGTGTCAAAGGAGATTGAACAAGAGCCAGGAATAGCAACCAGGGAAGGACCATGGCCAGACATCCCCCTTGAGCCGGCTCACAGCAGCCCTGGCAGAGATGGATGGCAAAAGGTCCAGCCTGGAACAACCTTTCTCACCTGGCTTGGGCTCTATTCTGCTCAGGAAACATTTCCCCAGTCTCACTTCTGTACAAAGGTACAGCAGCAGCATTTGAGTCCTCACAAAGCTGAGGAGAATCCTTTGGCATCCAAGCACTCAGACACCACAAAGAGCCAGACTGAGAACCCCTCAGTGACTTGCAAAATGCAACCAACCCCCCCCTACGACCAGGATTCAGCTTGGCACAGGGCACCTGCTCTGCAGAATCCTTCAGGAGGAAAGCAGAGGCTGGAAGCACCAGCCTGGCCATGCACTGGGGGTGCAGAACAGCCTCTGAGCCCACTGTGAGCTGCAGCACCGAGCTGGGGCCAAGGCCTGAGGGGTTTGTACCTATGGGCAGTTCCTGTGGCTCCAGGTGAGGGCATCTGAGCCCAGAAAGGATAGGGAAAGATGCTCAAGTAAGATTTTTGAAGTAAGTGCTTGGGTTGGTTGAGAACAGCTGAATGGAATTCAACCTGGAAAAAAGAAGGTTCTGGGCAGAGCATGGAGCCCTTTCCAGTGCCTGAAGGGGCTCCAGGAGAGCTGGAGAGGGATGGGGACAAGGGTCTGGAGTGGGAGGACAAGAGGGAGTGGCTTCCCACTGTCACAGACGTATTTTATGAAAATCCTTTTGCTCGGATTTTTTCTCCTGAGAAGCTGAGAGGCCTCAGAAATGAAACGTAAACAATAATTATCTGCTGCTGTAGAATGCAATAGGTGCATCTTTGATTGGCCTCATGTGGTTGGTTTTAATTAATGGCCAATCACAGTCCAGCTGTCTTGGATTCTGTGGTCAGTCACAAGATTTCATTATCATTCCATTCCTTTCTATTCCTTGCTAGCCTTCTGATGAAATAATTTCTTCTATTCTTTAGTGAAGCTATGTTAAATAATTTTCTTTTAATATAATATATATAATAAAATAATAAATCAGCCTTCTGAAACACGGAGTCAAGATTCTCATCTCTTCTCTCATCCTGGGACCCCTGTGAACACCACCACATCCCACTGCCAAAGGGCAGGGTTGGATGGGATACTGGGAAGAAATTCCTCCCTGGAGGGTGGGCAGGCCCTGGCACAGGGTGCCCAGAGCAGCTGTGGCTGCCCCTGCATCCCTGGCAGTGCCCAAGGCCAGGCTGGATGGGGCTGGGAGCAGCCTGGGACAGTGGGAGGTGTCCCTGCCATGGCAGGGGGTGGAACAGGATGGGCTTCAAGGTCCCTTCCAACCCAAACCAGTCTGGGTTTTACAGCTGTGCCAGATGTGCTAGAGCTCCCTTGGCAAGCAGAGCACACCTCCCAGCTCAGAGCTGCTGTACCTCAGCCAGGCTCAGGAACGCTGCTAAGATGAGGGAGGGAAAACATCTCCAGTGGCTCCTCCTGCTGCAGCAGGGGGGCTGACCCGAGCTGAATCACCAGAGCTGACTCACCGAGGGCACCGGGGCTCCCAGCCTGCCCTGGGCCCTGCAGCTTCCCCTGGGGCTCCCAGCCTGCCCTGGGCCCTGCAGCTTCCCCTGGGGCTCCCAGCCTGCCCTGGGCCCTGCAGCCCCACTGCAGCCCCACACAGTGCGCCCAGAGCTGCTTTAATCCAGCCAGCTCAGCACAGGGAGCACCTCCATCATCCATCCATCCATCCATCCATCCATCCATCCATCCATCCATCCATCCATCCATCCATCCATCCATCATCCATCCATCCCTCATCCATCCATCCATCCATCATCCATCCATCCCTCATCCATCCATCATCCATCCATCCATCTATCCATCATCCATCCATCCATCCATCCATCCATCCATCCATCCATCATCCATCCATCCATCCATCCACCATCCATCCATCCACCATCCATCCATCCATCCATCATCCATCCATCCATCCATCCATCCATCCATCCATCCATCCATCCATCCATCCATCCATCCATTATCCACATCCATCTGTCCATCCATCCATCCATCTATCCATCCATCCATCCATCTATCCATCCATCCATCCTCCATCCATCCATCATCCATCATCCATCCATCCATCATCCATCATCCATCCATCCATCCATCCATCCATCCATCCATCCATCCATCCATCCATCCATCCCAGCGAGCCCTGAGCACTCCTGTGCTGGAGAGGACAGTGGGACAAGGCTCCTTGCCCAGGGCCACAGGGCTGGAGCCCCTCTGCTCTGCAGCCAGGGCTGGGAGAGCTGGGAGTGTTCACCTGGACAGGAGAAGGCTCCAGGGAGAGCTCAGAGCCCCTTCCAGGGCCTAAGAGCACTGGAAATAGAGAGAGAGAGACTTTTTACATGGAGAGAGAATGACAGGACAAGAGGGAACCATTCCAATCTAAACCAAGAGAGATTTAGATCAGATGTTGGGAAGAAATTCTTCCTTGTGAGGGTGTGCAGGCCCTGGCACAGGGTGCCCAGAGCAGCTGTGGCTGCCCCTGGATCCCTGGCAGTGCCAAGGCCAGGCTGGACAGGGTGGGACAAGATGAGCTTTAGGGTCCCTTCCAACCCAAACCACTCTTGGATCCCATAACTCCTCTCGTGCACCTGCACCAGGGCTTTATCCTCCTCAGCTTAGAGAGTTGTTCTCCATCTCAGCAAACCTCCCTCCCTCCAGACCTGGGCTGTTGTCCCTGTCCCCAGCAGCCAGGACAAAGCTCCTTCTGCCTTTCCACTCTTGGAAGCTCTGCAGCTCCCCAGTGTCCCCAGGCCTCTGTGCCCACCATGGCCCAGCCCTGCAGAGACCCAGTGGCAGTGACAGCTCAGTCCTGGAGAAGCCAACAGCCCTGGGAGGGCATAAAAGCCCTCTACGGCCACCATCCAACTTCTACGGCTGCCATCCAACCTCTACAGCCCCCATCCAACCTCTACGGCCACCATCCAACATCTACAGCCACCATCCAACCTCTACAGCCCCCATCCAACCTCTACAGCCACCATCCAACCTCTACAGCCCCCATCCAACCTCTACAGCCCCCATCCAACCTCTACAGCCACCATCCAACCTCTACAGCCACCATCCAACCTCTACAGCCCCCATCCAACCTCTACAGCCACTATCCAACCTCTACGGCCACCATCCAACCTCTATAGCCACCATCCAACCTCTACAACCACCATCCAACCTCTGCAACCATCATCCAACCTCTACAGCCACCATCCAACATCTACAGCCACCATCCAACCTCTACAGCCACCATCCAACCTCTACGGCCACCATCCAACCTCTACGGCCACCATCCAACCTCTACAGCCCCCATCCAACCTCTACAACCATCATCCAACCTCTACAGCCCCCATCCAACCTCTACAACCATCATCCAACCTCTATAGCCGCCATCCAACCTCTATAGCCCCCATCCAACCTCTACGGCCACCATCCAACCTCTATAGCCCCCATCCAACCTCTATAGCACCATCCAACCTCTGCAACCATCATCCAACCTCTATAGCCACCATCCAACCTCTATGGCCACAATCCAACCTCTACAGCCGCCATCCAACCTCTATGGGCACCATCCAACCTCTACAGCCCCCATCCAACCTCTACAGCCGCCATCCAACCTCTGCAACCATCATCCAACCTCTACAGCCGCCATCCAACCTCTATAGCACCATCCAACCTCTGCAACCATCATCCAACCTCTATAGCCGCCATCCAACCTTTACAACCACCATCCAACCTCTACGGCCACCATCCAACCTCTACAGCCGCCATCCAACCTCTACAACCATCATCCAACCTCTACAGCCGCCATCCAACCTCTACAACCATCATCCAACCTCAACAGCCACCATCCAACCTCTACAGCCATCCTCCATCCAGCAGCACCCAACTCCAGCCCTGGGGGGAGGTGCCTGCCCAGGTCCATCAGGCTCCAGTCTCAGTCCTTGCCAGGGCTGCGCTGGAGGCTCTGAGAGCAGCAGGTCTGAAGAGCCCTATGGGGCTGCCCAGGGAGCTCCTCTGCCCACCTGGGCACCTGCTGGGGCCAACCCCACCCAGCCAGCTCCTCCTCCTGCCTGCAGCTGCATGGACCTTGGGGCTCCCTCCTCCTCCTCTGCCTGGCTCCTGCAGGTCCCCTCTAGTGGCACAGCACAGCTTGTGGTCACAGCACCAAAATCTGCCTCTGGTGCAAAACTTCCTCTGACCCTTCATCCCCATACACTTCTCTTGAGCCTCCTGTCCATGTTCCCTCCTCAGGTCCAGCTGTACCCTCAGTGCTCCTCAGGGCAGTCACAGATGGGGTTTTTTAGCCCATTTCAGTCTTTTCTCACACAACCACAATCTCTCCTGTGTTCTCTATTCACACTAAAGCAGTTCCTGCTGGCCTCACACCCCACCCCATGAGCACCTCAACTCCTGCAGGAGCAGAGGGACACTGGAGAGGCTGTGCTCCCCCCAGGAGGGGCTGTGCAATCCCAGGAGGGGCTGTGCAATCCCAGGAGGGGCTGTGCTCCTCCCTGCCAGCAGCACCCACCTCACCCCACCCTCCCTGGAGCCACCAGGTGCCCTGCTCCCCCCAGCCTCACCCCACAGCTCCATCCCTGTCCCCACAGCATGAGCAGGGGCAGGGCCACGCTGGCTTTTGACCTCAGGCTGTGGAGAAGGCTTCCAAAATGGAATGATAGAACTGGGATTGTGGGTGTGGAGTTTGAATAGAAGTGTGTGATACCACAGGGTGGAAAACTCAGAGTTGAAGGGTTTAGAATACAGTAATATATATAAAGCAAGATGGAGGTTTTGGGGCAGAGGCTGCTCCTTCTTCACCTTCTTCTCCATGGGTTTGGGTGGGATTTTGTAACTGGACAGAAAAGTCCACATTGCAGGACATGGGTGATTAGTTATTGGGTTAAAAGTAAAAATAATTTAGGTGCAATTTCTTAATTGGATAGTTTAGCTTTAAAAGACCTTGTAGAGAAAGACAGTTTGCCATTTTGTACCTTGTTAGTGAAATACTACAGAACCCATGCCTTGTAAGTCTGTGATACAGATAAGAAATAATAAACACCTGAGTCTGAACATGAAATACCATCCTGAGAGCTTCAGTCCTGACCTTGACAGAGGCAAAACCAGGCACTCCCCCTCCAGGGAGGAGCCCCCTCTGAGCCTGCTGCCCCCAAGGAGGTCAGAGAGGAGAGCACCTTGTTCTCCTGCCCAGCAGGGTGAGACTGAGCTCAAAAACATCACACTGGGAACATGAAGGGCAGCAGGAAAGGCAGGAATTGAGCATTCCCTCTTCACCTCAGCCTGTGACAGGTTTCACAGCAGCCCAGGTGAGCTCTGTCACCTTGTCCTGCCAGCCTGAGCTGAGCTGTCCCACCCCATGGCAGCACTGCACCAGGAAGCAGCAGCTCCTCATCTCCAGGGCTGTGTCCAGTTCTGGACCCCTCACAAGCGAGACCTTGAGGGGCTGGAGCGTGTCCAGGGAAGGGCACAGAGCTGGGGAAGGGGCTGGAGCAGCTGAGGGAGCTGGGAAAGGGGCTCAGGGGAGCCCCTCTGGCTCTGCACAGCTCCTGACAGGAGGGGACAGCCAGGATGGTCGGGCTGTGCTCCCAGGGAACAGGGACAGGATGAGAGGGAACGGCCTCAAGTTGAACCAACAGAGTTTTAGATTGGATATTTGAGAAAATCTCTTCACTGAAAGGGTTGGCAGGCGTTGGCAGGGCTGCCCAGGCAGATGGTGGAGTGCCCACCCCTAAAGGTGGTCAGGAAATGACTGGATGTGGCACTCAGTTTAGCTGACAAGGTGGTGATCAGTCACAGGTTGGAGTCAATGACCTTGGAGTTCTGTTCCAGCCTGAATGGTTCTGCAGCTCAGGAAGGGAAGAGCTGAGAGGTCTGAACCTGCTGGGGGAGGAGATCACCATGGACTGGCCACAGGAGGCTGCTCCCATGGAAACCACAGAGACACATCCACTCCTGTCCCTGTGGCACCAGAGCCAGCCTGAGCAAGGGGGCAGCAAGGGCCCCTCCAGGCTGGCTGCACCAGTCCCTTGCTGGGGACAGGCCCTGCAGGGCTCTGCTGGCCACTTCAGGCACCTCTGCCCAGCCAGGGGGTGCTGTCCTGCCCCAGGCAGGCTGGGGCTGGAGCTGCTGTGCCCAGCCCCACTGAGCTGAGCTGCAGCTGCCCAGGGACGCTGAGCCAAGGCCCTGCTGAGGCACCAGTGGAGCAGACAGAGCAGACAGCAGCTCCTCATCACAGTGTGACAGCCAGCCTGGAGCTGCCAAGGGAAGAACTGGGTCAAGTGGGGAAAAGCAGGAGAGCAGAGGCACAAGGGTGGGATGATCTCATGGGAACACACTCATGTAGAGGGCAGTGATCCCGGGGGACACCTCCACAAGCTTTGGGATCCACCACCCAAAAGGAGCTGGGTGTGGGGCTCTCCCAGCTCCCTGCTGTCCTGCAGGCAGCCCAGCCCTCAGTGCCACGTGTTGAGTGCGTGTTTGGGCAATTATGGATTTACATGATGTCAGCAGCTGCCGGGAGCCCAGACATCTGCTCGCTCATCATGCCCGAGCCAGGCAGCACAGACATCTGACCCTGCTGACAGGCAGCAAAGGGCCTCCCTCACATCCTCCCCTGGCATCAGGGCCTGCAGGGCATGGGCAGTGCCCTCCTGCCCCAGGGCCAGCCCCTGAGCCGGGGTTAATGGAGCAGCCTGAGCTTATTGCACAAAAGGACACCCTGGAACTGGAGATCAGCATCCCTGCGGCTCCAGAGCTTGTGCCACATGTCAAAAATGAATCATGAGAAACTTAGGGGGGGAAAAGAAGCCACCAAACTGACAGGGAGTGATCCCCTGAGCCAGGCTGGAGTCAGGCAGCCATGGCAGCTCACCCTGACAGCTGCCAGAGAGAGAGAGCAGCCAGGGCAGAGCCCATTCCCAGAGAGCAACCCTCCTTCAGCCTGCTCTGGCCACAGCCCTCCTGGCACCAGGAACGACCAGGGAAGAGGAGCCCAGCCTCTGCTGCACCCTGGGGGACGGGGCTGAGGCACCTCCTCCTCCTCTGGGCCCAGCAGGATGCAAAGGCAGCGTTCCCCCCCCCCCCCCTGCTCCCCTCACACAGCTGGGCCCTGCTGCCAGCCATGGGAGCTGGGGGGCACTTTCAGCAAGGTTCCACTCCCACCCTTCTGAGTGACACCTCCCAGCTGAGCAAACAAGTCCAGGAATGAGTTGCTGTGTCCCCCCAGAAGCCAAGAAACTCCTTCCACAGGCTCATTAACAGCCAAATGAAGATGTCCCATCTGGAGGGGGACAGCCCTGAGTCAGCCCCTGCGAGCATCCAGTGCCTCTCCAGATGGAAGCACAGCCCAGACTCCACAGAGCAGGGAGAGGGAAGAGCCAGCAGCCCCCAGTCCCCCCTGGTTCCTCCCCCTGCACCCAGCAGAGCAGGATGGGACCAGCAGCACCACCACGGCCCTGGTGCCACCCTCGGGGCAGGGCACATCCTGCTGCTCACAGCTCTGGGCACTTTCCTGCTTTCCTTGGCACCACGGGCCCCTCCCATCTCACCAAGCCCCACGGATGCCCTCAGCCATGCCAGGGCCTTGGCTGCACCTGCCCAGCAGCTCCACAGTGCCACAGCCCGTGGGGTGACACGGGGATGCTGCTATTGCAGAACTCCCCAGTTCCCTCACTCCCTCCCTGGGACAGCCACCCAGCAGCACAAGCAGAAGTTTTTCTGTGTCAGCAGCGATGGAAAACCATCCTCTGCTCCCAGGCAGAGCCTGGGCTCCCTGAGAGCCATGCCTGCTGCTCACCAGTGCCCTCCCTGCCTGGGGACAGCTGTCACACAGCACAGCCACACCCCTGCAGCTCCCAGGGACCCCAAACCTCAGCCCAGAGCACAGCAGGAATGTGGCACTTGGGAGCACGGGGTGCATCAAGGACAGATCCTCGTGGCAGGATCCACAGCAACCCCAGCCCACTGCCTGATTCCTGCCCCAGGGAAGGGCCCAGGGCTCTGGCAGTCCCTGGGGCTTCCTGCACAGCCAAAGGCTGCCCAGCCTGTCCCTTCCATCACTGCAGGCAACCCCATAAAGGCAGGAATGTGCCTCTTCCAGGGAAACACTGACCTTTCAAAATGCACAGCTTGCACAGTCAGCAGAGTGGGGAACACACCAGGAGTGGAGAGAGGGGAAATTCATGATCTGATGGCACAGCTGGGGCTTCCAGCTCCTCCAGCAAAGTCCAGCAAGGAGCACTGGCTGGGCAGGAGAAGGCTGGGGAGAAAGCAAGTGCTCCACACTCAGCACACAACATCCACCAGTGCCATGGCACATGGTGCACCAGCCCTGGGGAGGCACTGAAGGGCTAAAGGCACCCCCAGAACATCCTCCCCATCCTCCAGGCAGTCAGGGAAGGCCCCTTCCACCTGCAGGATGTCACCTGAGCCAAACACCCTCCCAGTGCCTTACCAGCCCCCAGCCCTGCCAAGGGCACAAAGGAACAGGAGCCAAGGGCACAGCGTGGCCAGGCAGGGCTGGGGTCACCCTGAGGGACCTCCTGTGCCAGCCTGGCTGTCCCTGTCACAAACAGCCACAGCCTGAGGAGGACCCAAGGCACCCAGGCTCCCTGGGCACACCTGTCCCACAGGGGAAAGCTGCTCCTGCAGCATTGCACAGCCAGGGCTGCAGGGAGTCTCAGGCTGCAGGAGCCTTGGGGTTCCCCTCTTTGGGCCCTGCTTCCCAGCAGGGCAGTGCTGGGGTGGGAATCCCAAGCAAAAGGGTAAAGAGAGCTTCAAGACATCTTCCTTTCTCAGGGAAAAGTTTGGGTGATTTTAGGCAGAGAAACCCCAAATCAGAGTTTGGTGATGCTTTTGTGCCCCAGGACAGGGGGTGTGGGCAGCAGGAGCTCCCACTGAGCTGCCTGGGAGGATGTGGGGATGCCAGAGCAGGCAGGGCTCAGGCAGGGATGCAGGGATCAGGCAGGGGTGCAGAGATGCAGGAATCAGGCAGGGATGCAGGCAGGGATACAGGCAGGGATGCAGGCAGGGATGCAGGAATCAGGCAGGGATGCAGGCAGGGATGCAGGAATCAGGCAGGGATGCAGGCAGGGATGCAGGCATCAGGCAGGGATGCAGGGATGCAGGCAGGGATGCAGGTAGGGATGCAGGGATGCAGGCAGGGATGCAGGCAGGGATGCAGGCAGGGATGCAGGCAGGGATGCAGGCAGGGATGCAGAGATGCAGGCAGAGATGCAGGCAGAGATGCAGGCAGGGATGCAGGCAGGGATGCAGGAAGGGATGCAGGCAGGGATGCAGGCAGGGATGCAGGGATGCAGGCAGAGATGCAGGCAGGGATGCAGGCAGGGATGCAGGCAGGGATGCAGGCAGGGATGCAGGAACCTGGCAGGGAGCAGCCCTGGTGCCTGGCAGGCTCCCCCTCCCCTCAGGAGCAGCAGGATGGCTCCATTGGGATGTGCTGCTCTGCACTGAGCTGCACCCACAGCTCAGCCCCACCCAAAGGCCCCCAGGAAAGGCAGCAGCACTTCCAGATGGGACCTTCCCAGCCCAGGTGCAGCTGCTGCCCCAGGAACTGATAAATGCCAGGTAGGGAAGGGGAAGGACACATGGGAACACCTTCATCCCATCTGAGCCCATGTCAAGAGCCAATCCAGCTGACTGGGACCCCAGAATGGTTTGGGTTGGGAGGGACATTAAAGCCTATCCAGTGCCACCCCTGCCATGGCAGGGACACCTTCCACTGTCCCAGGTGCTCCAAAACCTGTCCAGCCTGGCCTTGGGCACTGCCAGGGATCCAGGGGCAGCCACAGCTGCTCTGGGCACCTGTGCCAGGGCCTGCCCACCCTCACAGGGAACAATTCCCAATTCCCAATATCCCATCCATCCCTGCCCTCTGGCAGTGGGAGCCATTCCCTGTGTCCTGTCCCTCCATCCCTTGTCCCCAGCCCTTCTCCAGCTCTCCTGGAGCCCCTTCAGGCACTGGAAGGGGCTCTGAGTCCTCTCTGGAGGCTTCTCTTCTCCAGGCTGAACACCCTCAGCCAACAGAGGCCAACATCCCTCCAAACACCTCAAAATTCATTTGTATGGAAGAAAATGCTACAAGTTCACAGGAGAAAAGCAGCACATCTGTAAGTGAAACAGGCAGGAGCTCAGGGAAGAGAATTGCTCTTGGAAATGTCTTTTTGGGCCCTGCCTGCAATTTATGCTGCTGTTCATTTCCCTTCTGAGGGAAGACAGATTACCTGGCTGGAAAGAGGAGCAGGAAACTGCTGTATTAACCATGGAACAGCACAGCTGGAAAATGGATCTTTGGGGCTTTCCTTATAACTATCCCCAGCACTGGTGCTTGTAGCAGAGCTCTGACCTCTCACAGGTCAGAGGCAGGGGGTAAATCCAAGCTTTCCCTTTGACTTGGCACCTGAAAATCTGACTGATCACTGAGCTGCAGGAAATCAATGCACCCACCAGCACAGGGAGGCTTCCATGAGCTTCCCACGCTGGCACTGCCCCCTGGGCACTGCAGGAGCCCCAGAGAGCTGCAGTTGGCTGCTCCCCAAAGTGCCCAGCTCCCCTCAGCCCAGCAGGGCATCCATCCCTGCTGGCATATGGATGTGCTGGGGCACAGCATCCCACACTGGCTCACCCACCAGCAGCATCAATCCCTGAGGTTTTTCAGGGAAGTGGAGGAGAACATCTTAGGTGGGTTATTTTGGGGTTTTTTTTGAAGATATGTTAAGGAGATATTTTCTGCAACAAAATGCCTGTTGCCATAAGGGTTTTAAACCAAAAGAAACATCCCCAAAATCCATTTTTCCCTGAGTGCAGGTTCACCAAGGCTCAGGGGACTGGTCACAGGCCCTGCCAGGGCCAGGGCAGCCCCAGGAGCCCAAAGGCTGCTCTGGGAGGTGCAGCTGGCACTGGTTCCTGCCAGAGCCCGGGGTGCTGACACCTCTGCAAGCACTGCCTCCATCCAGCCCTGGCGCCACAAACTGCCACTGCTTGGGATTGATCCCATTTGCTTTGTATCACTCCCAAGGACAAAGCTGAAAACTCCTTTTTTGCCCCTCTGAGCTGCAGCTGGAGTCTGGCTCAGCCCAATGCAGGCAGCAGCTCCACTGCCAGGCTGGGCCCCCCTGTGCCCCAGGGTGGCACCAGCTCTGCCACCCTGGGAAGCTGGCACTGCTCCCTGCCCCCTGCTGCATCCAGCCAGCACAGGGAGCTGAGTCACTGAGCAGGGCCAGCCCCAATCCATCCCAGCTCCAGCTGCACAAACCCACCCCAGGGGCTCTGGGATCCATCCCAGCCCACAGAGCCACCCCAGGGGCTCTGGGATCCATCCCAGCCCACAGAGCCACCCCAGGGGCTCTGGGATCCATCCCAGCCCACGGAGCCACCCCAGGGGCTCTGGGATCCATCCCAGCCCACGGAGCCACCCCAGGGGCTCTGGGATCCATCCCAGCCCACGGAGCCACCCCAGGGGCTCTGGGATCCATCCTCAGCTCCTGCAGCAGGGCTGCTCCAGCCCCTGTTCCCACTCAGCTCCCCCAAGGCCTCAGCACCCAGAGGGACCCCCAGGCCAGCCCAGGCAGGCACAGGGCAGACATTTTCTGCAGAGCCAATATTGCTGCTTCCCCCAGCCCTTCCATTTTCCCTCCTGGCCAAACCTGAGCACAGCAGCTGGTTTGTTTTTTTGGTTTTTTTTTTTTTTCCCTTGCTGTTTAATCTCTCCCCAGCTCCCAGAGGATGTTCTCAGCTACCTTTGATGTGTCTCAAATTCTACCCCCAGGCAGGTGACAAGTATTCAGGGAACTTGGACAATTAAATGACAAGAGAAGGAAGGGCTGCAGGAAAAGCATAAAAACATAATAAATAAATAAAAGGGAAACAGAAAGCAAACCTGAGCAAAGCCTCCCCACCACACCCAAGGGCAGAGCCCGAGGGAGGCAGAGCCTGAGAGAATCACCAGAACCTGCTCTGAGAGGAGGCTCCCAACCCAGGCACCCTGAGCCAACCCTGGGGGCAGGGATCCCACTGTCACAGCTGCTCTGGCCCCAGCACAGCAATTCGTGTCCAGGAGGTCCTCCTGGGCACCTGAAGGGGCTCTGTGACCCTTCTAGAAGAGAACTCTGGGCTTTCCAAGAGTTGGGGGTGCCCATCTTGGTCAGCAGGGGAATGAGATGAGTCCTGGCAAGGCCACCTGCCCCCCAGACAGCATCACCCTGCTTGGGCTGGCACAGGGGACACACCTGGGCCCTGCTCCGTGCCTGGAGCACCCACAGCCACCCACCCTCCCAGCCTGCCCTGAGCCCAGGGCACCACCCAGGGCAGCCACAGCCACCAGGAGCTACCAGGAGTGGGCTCAGCAGCACCAGGGCCTCACATAGCTCAGCACTGTGTGCCCTGCAGCAGCCTCAGGGACTGGCACTGGCCCTGGTGGCAGCACAGGGTGACAATGCAGGCAGGGGCTGTCACTGGCCCTGGTGGCAGCACAGGGTGCCAATGCAGGCAGGGGCTGTCACTGGCCCTGGTGGCAGCACAGGGTGCCAATGCAGGCAGGGGCTGTCACTGGCCCTGGTGGCAGCACAGGGTGACACAATCTCCACATCCTCCACATCCTGGCTCTGTCTCCCCGGCAACCCGAGCACCTTCTCCCTGGCAGCTGAGAGCCTTGTGCACAAAGCCCAGCTGAATCCAGAGCAGGATTAGGGCAGCCTCTCCTTCCCTCAGCCTCCCAAACCCACCCAGCCCCAGTTTCCACCCAAAGCCCACCACAAAACACCAGCTCACAGTGAGGAATGGAGGTGCAGCTCCCTCTGCCCCCTCACCAGGGGGCCACCCTGGGGATTTTGGCTGCAGGAAGGTTGGGCTGGAGCAGGTGCAGTGACAGCACTGTCCCAATGGCAGCATGCACATGGTGACAGCACAGGTGGCACCAGTGGCCACGACCCCCAGCCTCCCACTGCACCCAGCAGGCCCAGTGGCCCTGGCAGCTCCTCCACAGTGCAGAGCTCCCTGCACTGTCCCACCAAGTGTCCTGCCTGCTGCACAGGGGGGCCACAATGAAGGAAAGAACAGCAAGGGCTGTGGGAAATGGGCTGGAAGGAGCCAGAGAGGTGCTGTGGGAAGATGATGCCCCAGAGCACACCCACACTGGGGCAGGTGCTCTCCTGAACATGGCCCAGCCTCTGTTGTTCCCCTGGGAGCAAGTCCTGCACATCCCCAGCCCACACTGGGCCTGCTCAGATGCTGCCCACAGCTCCACATCCCCTGGGCTCTGCTGTGCCAGAAAAGCTGTAGAAACACCAGACCCAGGTGGCAAATCCTCCTCTGCAGGGATGTGAGAGCAGACAGCTCCTCCCCTGCAGCCAGCCCCACAGGGATCCCTGTGCAGCAGGGCTGAGGCCAGTCCAGTCCAGCCCGGCCCGGCCCAACCCAGTCCAGTCCAGCCCGGCCCAGCCCAGTCCAGCCCAGCCCAGCCCAGTCCAGCCCAGCCCGGCCCAGTCCAGTCCAGCCCGGCCCAGCCCAGTCCGGCCCGGCCCAGCCCGGTCCGGCCCAGCCCAGCCCGGTCCGGCCCAGCCCAGCCCAGCCCGGCCCAGTCCAGCCCAGCCCGGCCCAGTCCAGCCCAGCCCGGCCCAGTCCAGCCCAAATTCCTGGCCAGGAGGGGTGGGCAGGGTGGGACCAGAGCTCCCCATCACCTGCAAGGCCTTGGCTGAGCACGGGGCCATCAGAGCAGCAAAGCTGCCTCTCCCCAGAGCCCCAGCTCCTGCAGCCTGGGCACACAGCCCTGCAGGCACAGCAGGGGCAGCACCCAGCGTGGCTCTGGGCAAGGGAGGCTCCAGCAGCTGGGCATAGGGCTCAGACAGGGCTGGCACCCCAGGCTGCCCTGCATGGCCCAGCTCCCGAGTGCTGTGAGGCACAAGAGGTGAAGGCTCAGCCAAGGCAAGCAGGGGTCTGGCCCTCAGCCAGCCTTTCCCAAGAGTTTGAGGGAGCTGGCAGCTCCCCCAGCCTCCAGGGCCCACATTGCCACATCCCACAAACCTGTTTGCTCAGCCCCAGCTGGGCTTTGCTCAGCCCCAGCAGCTGGGATGGCACAGAGCAGGGCTCGCTGACCAAGGCATGTCTTGCAGGCAGGATGGGCCCCAAATCAAGAGGAAAGTGCAGGAGCAGCCCTGGGGCAGGGCAGGGCTCTGCCCTGGTGCCCACAGGCGGCGCTGCCAGCTCCCAGTGCCTGTGCCAGGGCTGCCAGGGCCCTGCTGCAGCACGGGGTGCAAGGCAGGGAGCACAGAGCAGCCTCAGCCCCAGCTGCTCCATGAAACACCCAGCAGCTCCTCTCAGGCCAGAGGGGATCTGTGCAGTGCCCTGGGCCAACTCCTCTTACAGGGACCTGATCCTGCCCAGGCTGTTCAGGGGGCACCTGGGCAGGGGCTCCCTGCTCACCTGAGCTCTGCAGGCACCAAAACCTGCCTGTGAGCAGAGCTGTGGGACTGACCCCAGGGACCATCCCAGAGCCCGGGGCTCTGCCTGGGGGTGGTGCTGGGACCTGGCCCTGCCCTGCCCAGGCCTGACCCTGCCCTGCTGACCCCCCCTGCTTTTTGGGACGGGCAGTGACTGTCCTAAAGGTGCCAGAGCCAAGTCAGGCCGGGCAGGGAGCAGGACCAGCAGCCTGCAGCCATCCCTGCCCTCCTCCTCCATGCCTCACCCAGGGATGGCACCAGAGCACAGCCCTGCAATGCTGTGGTGCAGCAGGGCAGGGAGGCTGGGCCCAAGGCTGTGATGGCAGAGGTGCCCTGGGAACCCAGTTCAGACACCACTGCCCACTGTGGAGCACCTGGGCTGCACTCCAGGAGCAGGCAGGGCTGCTGCAGCCCTGGTGGAACAGCCCTCACCCTGCAGGGACAGGCACAGAGCTGCCCCCATCCTCCCTGCCTGCAGAGGAAGGCACAGAGCAGGGGTTCAGCTGCCTTGTGCTGGGATGGGGGCAGCCAGGGCAGAGCAGCTGCTCCCTGGGCAACAAGAACACAGGGCCAGGCATCCTGGGAAGCAGTGAGCTGGAGGAGGAGAGGAGCTCGAGGAGGGGAACTGCACCCAGAGCAAGGGAGGGCACCAAAAGGAGCCCAGTCCTGGCACAGGCTCAGCCCTGCCTTCCCCATCTTCTCCCATCCAAAGGAAGGGCCAAGCACTCTCCCCACCATCATCATCCTCTGCTCTGAGCCCCACAAGGCCCTGTCAGGGTCTGAAGTGGTGCCCAAGTGTCATTTTCCCCAAGGGAAGGAGACACCTTGTGCAGCATTGGGGTAGCTCAGTTGGAAGGAGCTGCAGTGAGCAGCTGCTGATGTCCATGTCCTGTGAGCAAACTCCCCCAGGATCTGCCCCCAGCAGGCAGGACCAGCCCCAGGGAGAGGGAGCTGCTGGAACCCAGGTTCATTGCCAGCATGATCCCTGTGCCATGACCAAAGTGTCACCAACCTCCCAAAGCAGGGGACACCCTCTGGGCACAGAGCTGCAGCTCCCCAAGCCCCAGCACCCAGGAGATAAAGGGGCAACTGTGAAACCAAAGACACCCAGACCTGGGCCAGGGCCCCCAGCTGCACCTGAGCCACCAAAGCCACCAGCAGGGGCCAGGGGCTGGCAGGGTCACCATGGGACTGGCACATGTCCTCCTTCCTGCCCCTCATGCCACCCCAGCATGGGGGACCCCAAGAGGGATTTGTACCCATGCAGGGGCAGAGCTTCCTGGTGGCCTTGCCCAGGAGCAGAACACTCCCCATGGGTACCCACCCCAGGCACAGAGCCCAGGGCACCCTGTCCCACCCGTGGGGGACACTGTGGCCATGCAGGAGCACCTGGGACCCACCTGGAACCCACCACTGACATTGGGCCTGCAGCTCTGCCTGGACCAAGTGCAGACCGCTCACACCACACCCAAACCCCTGCACACAGGGGCAGGACAAGGATCCCTGCCACTCCTGGCTCTCCCTGCACCCCCGGGCATGGGTGGAGTTGGCATCTTGCAAAATGCCTGGAGGAGGAGAGCTGGTGAGAAACTGCTCATAAACCACAGCAGAGACCTGCCCTGCTGTGAGCCAGAGGCAGCACCAGCCCTGGGAGCCCATCCCAGCCCTCAGCAGGGACCCAGATCCCACACCCACAGACCATGGAGCATCCTGAGCAGGAAGGGACCCACAAGGACCATCCAGCCCCACCCCCAGCCCTGCAGACACCCCAACAATCCCACCCTGTGCCTGGGAGGGTTTCCAAATGCTGCTGGAGCTCTGGCAGCCTCGGGGCTCTGACCATTCCCTGGGCAGCCCAGGCAGTGCCAGCACCCTCTGGGTGTGGAACCTTGGATAAAGAACCTGCAGCCATTGCCTGTGGGGCAGGAGCCCCGTGGGCAGCAGGGTCTGAGCCCTGTGGTGCACATTGTCACACACTGCTGTCACTTGGGGCAGAGCCAGGACAGGGGGTGCAGCTCTGGGGCTCCTCACCCCAGCTTTCAGATAAGGACATAAGGGTTGTGCTGCAGCTCTGCCCAGGCTCACCTCACTCTGCAGCTCAGAGAGCCCCAGCAGGAGCAGGACCTTGTCCCCCCAGCCCGGCCCAGCCCTCAGGGCTGCTGGAAGCTGCTCACATCTGATTCCCATGGCTGTCACTGTGCTGGGCAGTGGGGCTCTGCAATGGAGGAGTCCAGCAGCTGGAGGGACCCTGGTGTCCCTGAAGGGCTGGGCCACAGGCCCTGCACTCTTCCAAGCATCACAGCAACTGAATTCTGCAGCTCAGCCTCTCCTCCCAGCCTGCCCAGGCTCCACCTGAGGCCAGCTGTGAGCCCAGGGATCCACAGCCAGCAAAACCCCAGAGCTGCTTTGCAAACACACTGGTTTGCCTTCCTCAGACCTTCCTCACAACAGAGACCACAGAAACCCAGAGTGGGCAAACCCAACACTGAGACCCCAAACCCCTCTGGCAGTGGACAGGGACGAGGCAGCTGGGGGATTTCTGTGGACACAGGGGCTGCTGCCCCAGTCCCAGCTAAAGCAGGAAGCAATCCCAACACAAAGAGAGCCACACAAGCCCAAGCCCAGCAGTGTTTGGTGTTTTGGTGGGAGCAGGCCAGATTCCCAGGGGCTCCTGGCAGACAAGCCTCTCCCTGCAGCACCTCTCCGTGCTGAGCAACCTTTTCTGTGCTGTAAAACCCACTCAGCCTCATGTGGGATGTGGAAAGGAGAACAAAAGCTTTCAGGATAAACTCACGCTGCTTCCAGGGGCTGCTCTCAGCACTCAGCTCGGGCACGATTTACAACCTGCAAAGAAGAAAGCAGATTTGGTTAAAAGGAAGGGCAAAGTCCTGCCCAGAGATGATGGCAAGCACTCAGAAGGACAGCTCCAGCTGTCACCAGAGGGTGCCTGCCCAGCTCCAGTGCTGTGTTTGGATTCCATACCAATCTCCCTGCTGGAAATGGGAGCTGTGCATTGCTTCACACTCCTGCTCTCCTGATGTGCAGCCAGCCCCGCTCCCTCCTGGAGAACAGCAAATATTTACTACAGCAGAGCCCACACACCTCTGAGTGCCACCAGATCCCCGGGGCATGCCCAGGCTCTCCTTTCAGGCCACCTGTGCCACCTCTTTGTCCCCGTGGCTCCAGGGCCAGCAGGGCTTTGCCTGGGGGGCAGCGGGGCAGGAGCCTGAGCCAGCCCCACTCCCGGCCATGGCAGCCCCAGCAGGGCCAGCCCAGTCTGCAGCAGCCTTGCAGAGCCTCTTTTACCTGACAACTGCAGCCAGCCAGGGAGAAGGATCTGCCCAGCAGCACCACAGGGCCACAGGAGGAGGAAGCACGGTCTGGCACAGCAGGGACAGCTCCCACTTCTCCAAGGGTTAATTTTCAAACATCCTTAGACAGGAAAGGCCCAGCCTCCCCCCAGGCAGAAGCAAAGCAGGCCTATGCAAAGCTCCCTCCTCTCCCATGGATTCAGCAAAATCCTTTCACTCTCCACAAGCAAACATCAGCTGTGTGCAGCCCAGAGCCCGCCCTGAGCAGCACAAAGGCTGCTCCCAGCCAGAAATCCTGATGTGATAAAGCTGTGAGCTTCAGCTCCTCCGAGGAGACAAACCCACCTTTGAGCAGGAGAGCTGCAGGAGAGATGAGGTGAGAGGAGGGGGTGGCAGCTGCCACCTGCATGGCCCTGCCCTGTGCCTGTCACCCCGGGCTGGCTTTGGGCACAGATCCCTGCCCAGCCTGGCTGAGCTGTCCTGGCTGTGGGAGCAGGGCTGGGTGGCCATGCAGGCCAAGCCTGTGCCCAGCTCCAGCGCTGGTGGCACCAGAGCCCCACAGGCACCACTGCCATGGAGCTGGGGGTGTGACCCAGTGTCACTCAGGGATGTCACTGGTGTCTGGGGGCTGCTGTCCCATGCCTGTACCCTCATGTCCACACTGCTCCATCCCAGAGCCCAGACAAACCTCCCTCCTTCACCTGCCTGCTCTGCTCAGGAGCTGCTGCTGCTCGGAGGCTCAGGGGCCAGAGCAGAGCAAGCCCCTGTGGGAAGGGCTCTGTCTCTCCATGGGTGCCACCAGGCTGAGCTGATCCACGGGCTGGGCTCCAGCAGCACAGGGCACACAGGGAATCTGTGGGATTCTCTCCCACTCCCTGCTCCAGCACAGCTTCCGTGGCCTTGCTCATTCTCTGTGGGCCCAATGATTTCTGTGGGTACTCCACGCTGCTGCCAGGTTTGTGTGCTTGGATTTCTCTCATCCCAGCTCAAGGGGGTCCATAGATGCCCAGCAGAGATGGGCAGGCAGGTGCAAGAGCAGCCAGCTTTCCACAGACCCCCAAGGAGGAGGATGGCACCAGGGCTGCTCCCTGCTCCTGAGGCAGGAGGGAGGATGCAGCTACCAGGGCAGGGCAGTGGCACTCAGCACTGCCCAGTCTGCCTGTGCTGACACTGCCACACAAAGCCCTTGCCCTCCCCATCCCCTCCAGCCCTGTGAGAGGCCACCGTGGCTGCTGTGCCAGCTCTGAGCCCATGGCCATGCTGGGGTGTGAGGCACTGCACCAATTAGGATCCCATTAATGAAATGTTCTGGGAATCCTGGCAGTGGCAGCAAGGCCTCCCCCAGCCCTGCTCGCTTCTGCCCACGAGCAGCAGCTCCCAGAGCAGAAACCCACACCAGCCTGAGCCCTGAGCTCCTGCCACTGCTGCTCCCAGAGCAAAACCCACACCAGCCTGAGCCCTGAGCTCCTGCCACTGCTGCTCCCAGAGCAAAACCCACACCAGCCTGAGCCCTGAGCTCCTGCCACTGCTGCTCCCAGAGCAAAACCCACACCAGCCTGAGCCCTGAGCTCCTGCCACTGCTGCTCCCAGAGCAAAACCCACACCAGCCTGAGCCCTGAGCTCCTGCCACTGCTGCTCCCAGAGCAAAACCCACACCAGCCTGAGCCCTGAGCTCCTGCCACTGCTGCTCCCAGAGCAAAACCCACACCAGCCTGAGCCCTGAGCTCCTGCCACTGCTGCTCCCAGAGCAAAACCCACACCAGCCTGAGCCCTGAGCTCCTGCCACTGCTGCTCCCAGAGCAAAACCCACACCAGCCTGAGCCCTGAGCTCCTGCCACGCATCCCTGCTGGTGCCAGGCTGTGTGCACGGCCACAGCCACTGCCCGGGGCTCACAAACACCCACATTGTCACCACATTGTCACCACTTGTCAGCTCAGCCAGCCCGGCCCTGACAGGTCAGGGTGACGCTGCCTGGGGGCAGACACAGGGACAGGGTGGCACACGGATGGAGGCACTGCTGGCCCGGCTCAGGAAGGAGCCCTGCACTGCCCCGGCTCACCCAGATTTAAACCAGCACCTGGCACAGCTGCTGATGGTCACACCGAGGGACAGGGACTCACAGTGTCCCCTCCAGCAGGGCAGGGAGTGCAGCTGGAGAGGAGCCCAGGAGACACAGGGGAGCCCATGGACCATCCCAGGGACCATGGAGCACCTCAGGGACCACGGACCACACCACCATGGCCTTCCCAGGCCTGCCTGGGCTGAGACTGAGCTCCAAAGCTCCATCAGCAGTGTGGAGGTGTCCAGGAGGGCTGAGAGTGCCCCTGTCCCCAAAACACAGCATGGGCAGCTGCACCTTCTCTACATCCTGTGGCCCTTGGTCACCTCAAGTCAGACAGGTCTTACACCAGACCAAGGAATTTACTCATCCCATAGAATCCCAGAATGGTTTGGGCTGGAAGAGACCCCAAAGCCCATCTCATTCCATCCCCTGCCATGGGCAGGGACACCTTCCACTAGACCAGGATGCTCCAAGTCCCACCTAGGCTGGCCTTGGGCACTTCCAGGCATGCTGTGCTACCATGGCCACCATGCCCTACCAGCAGGAAGCATCCCTTGGTTCCCTGAAGAACAGTCCCAGGGGATTGGCAGAGGTAACAGCCCCTGCCCCACGAAGGGATGTGCAGACCCAAGCCAGATCAGCCCTCCCAGGAGGCTTCTCTTGTTCTGGCCACTTCACTCCACAGGACCTTCATCTATCAGAACTTGAGTAAATCTGCTATAGGGAAATACCACTGAGAATTTGGGCTGGAATTTTCCCCTGCCAAAGTTCACCATCACCATGTAAAATCAGTCTGTATCCCTGTCAAAACCTTCACACAGTGGGCAGCAGCCCCACTGTCCAACCACCCCTCTCCCACCTCGAGCCCTTTGCCACATCCCTCTCAGCATCCCCAGAGCCCCAAAGCTGTGCCAGTGCCCTGATCCCCTGTGCTCCTGCCAGCACAGACACTGCCAGACCCAGAGTGCACCTCATTACAGCATCCAGCTGTTCCCCAGGGGAGAAAGACCCACAGGACCCCTGAGCCCTTCCCAAGATGGGCCGGGGGAGATGCTCCAGGAAGATGGAGGGAATGGGCCAGGGGAGATGCTCGGGGTGGATGGAGGGGACGGGGAGGATGGAAGGGATGGGGAGGATGGAAGGGATGGGGAGGATGAAGGGGATGCCCCGGGAGGATGGAGGGGATGGGCCGGGGGAAATGCCCCGGGAGGATGGAGGGGATGGGGAGGATGGAGGGGATGGGGAGGATGGAGGGGATGCTCCAGGAGGATGGAGGGGATGGGGAGGATGGAGGGGATGGGCCAGGGGAGATGCTCCAGGAGGATGGAGGGGATGGGGAGGATGGAGGGGATCGGCCAGTGCAGATGCTCCGGGAGGATGGAGGGGATTGGGAGGATGGAGGGGATGGGGAGGATGGAGGGGCCGGGCCGGTGCAGATGCCCCGGCAGGATGGAGGGGATGGGGAGGATGGAGGGGCCGGGCCGGTGCAGATGCCCCGGGAGGATGGAGGGGATGGGCCGGGGGAGATGCCCCGGGAGGATGGAGGGGATGGGGAGGATGGAGGGGCCGGGCCGGGCCATCCCCGCCCCCGGCCGGCCAGGACGCCTCGCTCGCTGCTGGCATGGCCCCAGCCGGGCCGATGGGCTGATTACAAAGGGGAATGTGTCATTTCAAACACACAATCAGATTTCCCGGCCCTTCTGCCCATAACAAAATGTCTCGTGAAATGGCTCGTTCTGTTCTCCCATAGAAACGTGTTTCCCTTCTAAAGCCTGATACGAGGAGCGGAGGGGAAAAAAAAAAGGAAAAGGCAAAGCTAAAAATATCATCCGAAAGATACCATGACAGCAACAGATTCACAGGAAAATGAGGTGGGAAGGGGGCTGTGAATGTGTTAAGATCCTGTTTAATCTCTCCCCAGCCACCTAAAAAACGCACTGAAGGCAGAAACGATACCTCAACATTTCCTTTGTGCGGAGCTGACTCCACCCTGTGTTTTCCTCTCCATCTGATGCTCGGGAAGGATAGCAGCAGACATCTCTGCTGCCAGGCAGCCAGGGGCCCGGCAGTGGGTTAGTAGGAGCAGAGGGAGGAAGGAGCCGGTGGGAGGAACCTGGCAGCAGGGCTGGGCTGTGAATCCCCATTCAGCATCGCCTCAGCCGCTTTACTCTGGCACAGCACCTGCTCCTGCTCCCCCCAGCGCCTCCCCGGGGCTCCAGGGGGCTCGGGGACAGCCCGGCCCAGCCAGGAGCTCCCAGGGTCCATCACAGCCTGGGGGAGAGGGCTGGGCACTGAGAGGGATGGAGCAGATCCTGACCTGCGGCCACATTTCAGTGCCACAAAGAGGCCAAGTGGCCGAGTGAAACTGCTGACCTGCTGGCAGGCACAGATCTGCAGCTTCAGCCTCATTTGTCTCGTGTTCTGAGCACAATGGGGTCAGCCCAGCATCCCCTGGCTGTGATCCTGCAGCCCGGGCTCTGGGCAGCTCCTGCAGGAGGATCCTGGGCACTGCTGAGCCCCCAGGAGCCTGCACAGGGCAGGACACAGAACATCAGCAGGAGGTGGAAAGAAAATCCTCTTCCAGAGAGTTATCATCCAGATTTAAAGGCTCTGTCTGCTGCTTCCATTCCTGGGGAGGGGGCACGGGTGGGCTCAGGGGTGTGCACACACCATCAGGACACTGACAACTCTGAGCTGCATCCAGAGCCCCCTCAGCTGTGTACTGGGACAAGCAGACAGGAATTTACATCAAATGACCCATCCAGGGCTCTGGAATGTCTGTCCCATTCCACACAGTCCCATCACTCCCTGTCCGGTGCAAAGAGAGCAAACCTTGACTCCTGTCCCAGTTGTACCAAACTTGAGCCCAACAGCTCTCCTTAGGATTGGATATCAGGGAGAAATCCTTCCCTGTGAGGGTGGGGAGGCCCTGGCACAGGCTGTCCAGAGAAGCTGTGGCTGGACATGTCCAAGGCCAGGTTGGACAGGGTTCGGAGCAACCTGGAATAGCCGAAGGTGTCCCTGCCCATGGTAGGTGGGTTGGACTGAGATGAACTTTAGGGTCCTTTCCAAGCCAAACCCATGATTCTATGGCTCCAACATCCCCTTGGAGCAAGGCAGGACAGAGGGAGCAGCTGCCATCCAAGACAAGGGACATCCATGGGACCTGGGCCCAGCACCTGCTTTGCACCAGGGACACACTGTGTGCAAAGGAGCGCTGCTGCAGGAAGCAGCACTGCTTCCACACTGGAAAACGTGGCTGCCCAGACTTCCTCCTCTTCATCTGAAGACACACTTAGGTCCTGGACAACCCACAAGGTTCCCCTCAAGGGCTGGAAGGAGAGGAAGGCTGGATCTGCAGCCACAGGAAGCCTTGCAGCATGTCCCCATCAGTGACAGTCTCCTCCCACCATGCTTTCCCCCTCCTGTAATCCAGACAAGAGCATCATGAAGGACCAGCCTGGCCAGCAGCAGTGATGATGCTTAGCTTTCCAGCCCTGAGTGGCACAGGGCAGGGCCTGGAAGGGGTTCCCAAGGGAGGCTGGAGCTTCCTGCAGCTCGCACAGACCCAGCTCCTTCCAGGCTCAAGGGACAGCACGAGCTCCCAGTGCCTCTGAGTCCAGGCTCTCACATTGCCCTGCAGCAGGGTCAAGGCCCAGCACCACAGACCTGCACAGGCTGTGACAAACCCAAAGCTGCTGACTCAGAGGCCCCGAGTGCTCTGAGGAGAACAATGAGCCCCGCAGCCATGGCTGTCACCGCCCCAGCACGCTTTTAGGTGCTGCCAGAGAGTCAGGTGTCCATGGATGCACAAGTTTCCCTGTGCAGGAGCTCCCAGCACCCAGGGACTGCCACTGTTTTGTGTTTCTCCTTTGGCAGAGGGAGCTCAGCTCAGACCTCCAAGTGACAGGCACCGCATGCAAGTCTACTACAGGCAGGCCTGGCAGCCGCCCACGCCGCTCCGGCGGAGCTCAGCCCTTCTCCTCGCGCTCCCATCGCGTCCCAGCTGCCACTCAGCACCACAGCTCCGTGCCCAGGCAGCAGGGAAATGGCCCAAGTGCACAGCCAAAGAGAATTGAGGCAAAGGACACTCCAGTGGTGTCTGTGAGCCTGAGCAGGAAGCTCTGAGCGAGGCTGGGAAGAGCCAAGCCCAACCCCTGCCCTTTAACCGACAGGTCATTGTCAGCAGCTTCCCAATTTAGAAACCCTAATTAGTTATGGGAAAGATTTCTTCTGTTAGGGACAGAATTAGTCAGGCACCTGAGTGGTCTGTGTGTGTCTGGAAGGTTCCTGTAGGAAAGCAGAAGTCCCCAGCAGTGCTGGAGCGAGGGGAAGGCAGGCAGGACGCCCGGAGTGACGGCGGAACCCCGCGGGACGAGGGCTCGGAGCTGCCAGCAGAAATCCTTCAGAAATCCTTCATGTAATTCCAGAAACCAGGGAGGGATCCAACTCCTCACCAGGACCAAGGTCATCACCCAGAGCTTAACAGGGAACTCAGCTGCCTGGGGGAAGAAAATGATTTTCCCCATTCTGTGCTGCAGTGACTTCTTCAGCCGAGCCAGCCACCCCTCCTGGCCACAAAGACATCACACATCAGCCTGGAAGGTTGTGGTGGGGGTGGCAGCCTGGGGAAGGGGGCCCAGCACACTCTGTGTCTGCACAGGGAAGGCACCAAAACCTTCCCCTTCTGCACACTAGGAACACTCATACCTCTAGCTCAGAAATCCCATGCTGGACTCCAAAAACCATTTCTAGATGCTTCCTCCTGACCAAAACATCTCCCCTAAGAGTTCTGGAGAAAGCTCATATCTCAAAAATTGGTAAAAATCAAAAATTCTAGGGAGTCCTAGGCACAACATCCACAGGCAGCCAAAGCAGCAGGGGAAGAATCCATCTGCCAAAGGCAGCCAAACACAGGCTCTGCACCCCACAGCCCTGCCCAGGGCTCTGCTGGGAACGACATGGAGAAGAGCAATCCCCATGGCACAGGGATGGTGGGAAGAGGAGAGGAGATGGGAATCCTCCCCTCCCAGAGGGGCTCACAGCCCACACGAGACAGCTGCACCCTGCTCCTGGACTCCAAACACAGAGGCCATCCCTGGGTAAGGAGGGGAGCTCTGGACCTGCCACAGCTTCCAGAAGATGCCCTGTGTCCCTGCAGGCAGCAGACAGGTCCTGATGGAGAGACCCAGCACCCCGGGGAGCCCTGCAGACGGGCGCCGTGCCTGCCGAGCCAGACTCTGAACCAACATCATTAAAGAATAATTAATGAATTCCCTTCCTGCAAGGACCATCACCCAAAGCCAGGCAGCCTCCCCTCAGCTCCAAACTTGCCCCATGGCAACAAGGACATGCAGCTGAAGCCACCAGAGCCGCTCCCCAGCCGTGTCCGAGGGGCCTGGCACAGCCAGAGGATGTGCAGACCCCCAAGGAGCAGAGCAGAGGAACAACGTGCCTCCCCACACCCCGAGTTTTTCTGGAGTAAAAATCCCTTTGGGCAAGTGCAGCAGGAGAAAGCTGGAGGGAAAGTGCCAGCTAAAGGCGGGAAGGAGATGGAGGCATGGGCTGGTCTCGCTGGGGATGCTGGAGAAGCCACACCTCATGCACAGCAATGGAGAAGGGGCTGATCAGGAGTCACCTCACAGCATCCACAGCTGAATGAAGCACAGCTTTGCCATCGCCTGCAGCACACTGAGACTGCCCAGCCGCACACCCAGACCATTGTTTGCCCACAGGAGGGTCCCCACCGACACGGGCTGAGGGCCGGGCAGCCGGAGGGAACAATACAGAGAAACAGCGATGGGAAATACAGAAACCACTGATGGGGAAAGGGCCACGCAGGTCCTCTAGTACAATCTCCCGGGTAACCAGCCTATGGAGAAAATGCTGAGCTCAAGGATACCTCCAGAGCCCACCTCCTGCCATATGACGGTACTCCAAAAATAACCACAGAAATATGCGAGGACCCATTCCAAGTTGTTCCTGGCTCTCTCCACATTCTCCCTCTAATGTAAATCGTCTCCCTCAAATCACAGCCCGGCGGTTCAATGTGCTGCCGCAGCTCGGGGCTACGGATCCCCGGGGCTCGGGATGCCGGGGGTGGCCCGGTCGCTCCCGCAGGACGGGGCTGGCGCTGCCGCCTGCCCGCGCTGCCTGCCCGGATCCCCCGGGACCGGCCGGCCCCGCCCGCAGCATCCCGGCGGTTCGCGGAGCGGGATGCACCGCTGCCGCTGAGGGCAGGCCCGGCTCGGGGCAGCTCTCCCGGCCCGGGGCTGAGCCCTGCCCGCCTCTCTCCTCACAGGCACCGCGCAGCACCTGGGGCTGCCCGGCCCCGCACCCCCGGCCGCTCACCTCGGCTCTGCCCGCTGGGCTCGGCTCGGCTCGGCTCCGTTCCGCCGCCGTGTGCGGGGCGCGGCCGCCGCCGCTGCCCGTCCGTGCCCGCTCCTGCCCCGCCGTGCGGCGGGCGCGGCGCAGCGCGGGGCGGGCCGGGCGCGGTGCGGCGCTGCGGAGGGGCGGGCCCGGGGCTCCCGCACGGCCCCGCCCCCGCCCGGGGCTCCCGCACGGCCCCGCACCGCCCCCGCCCGGAGCCGCTCCCGCACCTCCCGCACCGCCCCCGCCCGGAGCCGCTCCCGCACCGCCCGCACCGCCCCCGCCCGGACCCGGGGCTCCCGCACCGCCCCCGCCCGGAGCCGCTCCCGCACCTCCCGCACGGCCCCGCACCGCCCCCGCCCGGACCCGGGGCTCCCGCACGGTCCCGCACCGCCCCCGCCCGGAACCGCTCCGGGCCCGCGGGGCTGCGGGGGCTGCGGGGCTCCCTCCGCCCCCGGGGCACCGAGGGCCCCCCGGGTCCCCACGCACGTCCCGCGGGACGCGCTCTCGGCCACGGGCGGGGTCTCCGGTACCTTCAGTCTCCTCCCCCCGGGCCGCGTCCCTGCTGAGCCTCCTCTGCCATCCCGTGCGGGACACGCGGCGGGTCCTGCAGCTCCTGGGGCTGCCCGGCCCTTCGTGGAGCACCCCGGGCTGTCCAGCAGCGACGTTTGGGGGCACACCCGTGAGCCGGCCCCGGGAGATCTCCGCATCAGCAGCTGGCCAGACCTGTGCATTTTGTGGGTGTCAGGGGAAGCAGCCCCCCCAGGAGATGCAAACAGAAAGGGGAGTCTATTGCTCTTCAAAATCTGCACGCACCCACAGCACGGACACGTAGGATGCATGGGCACACTTGGATGCACAGCAGGGTTACAGTGGGGGCACAGGGATGCACTGGGGGCACAGGGATTCAGTGGGGGCACAGGGATGCACTGAGGGCACGGGGATGCAGTGGATGCAGAGGGATTTGCTGGATGCACAGCAGGGATGCACTGGGGGCACAGCAGGGATGCAGTGGCCACTCTGCTCCCAGTGTAAGTCCTCAGGATGGGGCTAGCTCTCAGACAGGGAGGTGCACACTCAGCCCTGTCTGCCCCCCTGTGTGGCAGACCCTGGGCAGTGAGGGCTGCAGGGAGGTGCCAGCCCAGCACTGGGGCCTGGGTTTCCGGTTCCCAGAGCTGTGGTGGCTCCCAGCTCAGTTCCTGGTGCCCTCTGCTCACCTGCACTGAGCAGGACTCCCAATAGCACCCGGTGCCCTGAGTGCCCTGCAGGGCCTGCCTCTGCTCCCTTACCTGGTGCCACAGCTGCCCTGGGTGTCTCTCCCGTGTGAGGGACAGAAAAGGCCTCCAGTGGTGTGAGGGAGGCCGAGGGACCCTTCCCAGAGGCAGGGAAGCTCCAGCCTGGAGCCTGTGCCCATCCTGTGCAGCCAGGCAGTCACAGTGTGTCAGCACATGGTCACCTGCTGGCAGCCCTGGGTGCCAGGGCTCTGTGCCAGCTGCCTCTGGGTGCTCTCCTCAGCTTCCTCCCCCCAGCCCCAGGGAATCCTGCGGTTCCCAGTCCCACAGGGAGCCTGACCCCCAGCACCAGGGCTGGGCTGGGGTGCTGGGATGAGGCAGGCTTTGTGTGAATGCTTTAGAAAGTGTCTCCTTTATGAGCCACGCTGAGGCTTTTTCCCTGACAAACCACATACCAGCAGAGAGTACCAGGAACAAAATGAGGCTGCATGGTCCAGTGGTTCGAGCCAAGGCAGCGATGCCAGCGGGATTGTGGGCTCTAATCCCCTGCTGAGCTGTTGACTCACTGTACAAACTCAGGCAGGTCCTGCCCTTTGTGCAGTGGAGAAGCCCAGCTGGAAAGTTGGGTAAATAGCAGGAACCTCTTGGAAAAAAAAGAAACACCCCCCTGCATGGGAGCTTGAGGGAGGGCATTCATTTACAAATAAATATTCCAGCTGGCTGCTGAGATCCCCTGTGCAGACACAGCTTTCCCTCCCAACCTTCCATTGCTGCACATCCTCAAGGGACAGTGCTGAAGAGGTGCTGTGCCTGCTGCTGGGTGGCTGCCCTGCAAGGGACAGCATTTGCTGCAAGGGACACAACTGGTGTGAATTTGTAGGGAATTTATACAGGAGAAAAGCTGCACTGTGTTGTTGAAAAAAAAATAATTGCAGTTGTGTGCAAGCTGCTGTGACTGTCTGCATTCATCTTGCAGGCCTTCAAAGGGAAAACAGTGATGGCTGCTCAGGGGGTTCTGTCACACTCCAAAGGAAAGTCTGGGAAATGTAAATGTTAATTCACCCTTTTGAGTGAATTTGGGTCAGATAAGTCAGTGGGTGACTGCACACATATCCTTAATGACACTGTCCCCTTGGGATGCAGGATCCCCTCTGGGAGCCAAGGAGCTGGAAGAAGAACTTACAGAACAGATTGCCCCAGTGAATCCTTCACTCCTCGTCTCACACTGCTGCAAACAACCCAGCCTCTCTTCCCCTGACCACCAAGCTCAAGCCTGAATCTCTCCCACAGCCCTGAAGGCATGGAAAATGCACCTCTGCCTGCTGAGGAGAGGGAAGGAGCTTCCCTGGCAAAATAATCCCCTGGGAGCTCTCGATGGCACAGCTGTGCTGGGCTCTCCTGGCTGTTCAATAACTGATAAATGAGCTTTCCTGCATCCCTGCCCAATTCCTGCTGCAGTGATGGGAGCAAATGGAAACACCACACATGGCAGATGGCTGGGCAGGGAGGGGACAGCAAGACTTCTCTATTCCCCCAGAAAACACTAAGGAAGTGTAAATTTTTCAAGGTTTTCAGGAACTTAACTGAAAATTAAAAGGTATTTCAAGAAATGTAAAGACATTTAAGGGAACTGCCATTTGTTCAGGTATTTTTTTTTTTTTCAGATGAATTGAACACATTTCCAGAAAACACAGCTGTTTTAAACCCCAAATTCAGGCACTCTCAGCTGGTGGAGCTGCCCTTCTGCCTGTCCATTGTCCAGTGTCCAGCCTGCTTTCCATGGGTGCACAAGGGAAACCTTGGAGCTTCCTGCAACCTCAGTGTGAACAGAGGGACCTGGAGCCCTGGGAGCTCCATGGGAAAATCTCCCTCTTTTGAGAGTGAGGTAATCCCAAGTGAGGATGTCCTGACGAGATTCCCACTGTCCAGCAGAATGAACACAAAAATCACACAAATAAATGAGGACTGGCACAAACTGCAAAGGGCTGGCAGATGTTTCACAGTTCAGTGTTAGGACAGATTTGGGCATCAGGCTTTTCCCAGATTTTCAGCAGCCCAGGAAGACATCCTGGGCTGCATCAAAAGGGGAGTGGGCAGAGATGAGGGGGGAATTCTGCCCCTCTGCCCACCCAGGTGAGACCCCACCTGCAGAGCTGCCCCAGCCCTGGGGACCCAACATCAGCAGGATGTGGAGCTGCTGCAGTGAGTCCAGAGAGGCCACAGAGATGCTCCAAGGGCTGGAGCCCCTCTGCTCTGGAACAGGCTGGGAGAGCTGAGGGTGCTCAGCCTAGAGAAGAAAAGGTTTCAGGGAGGCCTCAGAGCCTCTTGCAGTGATTTAGGCTTATAAAAATGAGGGAAAGCAGCTTTTTACACAGGCAGATGGTGACATGACAAGGGGAAATGGTTTTAAACTAAGAGACCAGATATTTAGATTGGTTGTTAGGAAGAAAATGTTCTCTGTGAAGGTGGGCAGGCCCTGGCACAGGGGGCCCAGAGCAGCTGTGGCTGTGCCTGGATCCCTGGGAGTGCCCAAGGCCAGGCTGGAGCACCTGGGACAGTGGAAGTTGTCCCTGCCCAGGGCAGGGGATGGAGCTGTATGGTCTTCAAGGTCCCTTCCAACCCAAACCAGTCTGGATCTATGGCTCTATCTCCTTGGGAGCTTCCAAGCTCTTTCGTTCCAGCAAGTTTTCCCCTCTCAATTTACCTTCGCAGTGACTCTGGCCTGGCTTTATGGGAAGGAAAGCCAAGAGGAGCAGCACATCCTCCAGCAGTGCCTCTGGAATGCATTTCTGCATGGAAACCTGCTCTTCTCTGAAGGAGACAGATCAGAGGGATGCAGCTTGGGGCCCAGCTCCAGGGTGCAGCCATGGAAACAAATCTCCTGCAAGGAAGAGCACCTTGGAGCTCTTGGAGCTCCACCTTTCAGGCACAGCAAACATTCAGCCAGCCCTCACAGCCCCAGTGCTGGGAAGGGCCACATGCAGCCATCACCAGCCCTGCTGAGGGTGCTCCATGAATGCTCCAGTGTCTCAGGTCAGAATATGTATTCAACCAATGGCAATGTATTCAACCCCCATCTGGCAGAGCTGGGGCAGTTCTCTGCTGTTCATGGGGCAGTTTTCTTTATCTCTCCCACAACCAATCCTCCCTCCAGGAGATCTCTGCTGTTCATGGGCCATTAATTATTAATTATTAATTATCTTCTGTCCATGGCCACTGAGTGTCCCTGCAGGGCTGATCCAATTCCAGCATCCCACTGGGAGGAGCCAAGCATTCCTACCTGGATCCAATCTGAGGTTTGGGACACCACAGCAGCCTTTGCCCAGTGCATTGCCAGAGGAGCAGCTCCTGCTGCCCTGCATGGCCAGAGGGAGCCCAGGCCCATCTGCAGCAGCCCTGGAGCTGCAGAGGAAAACTCCCCCCTTGTGCAGGATCCCTGCTCCAGCAGAGCCACAGCTGGCACTGCAGGAGGGCTGAGCCCCCATGGGATGGGGCTGTGCCACCCCCTGACACACAGGGGGACAGGGCCTGCTCTCACTCTGGCTGGGGTTTGTTTTCTTTATTTGTACTATTGCATTTGTATTTTTAATTTTCCTAATAAAGAACTGTTATTCCTATTCCCATATCTTTTCCTGAGAGCCCCTTAATTTCAAAATTATAACAATTTGGCGGGAGGGGGTTTACATTTTCCATTTCAAGGGAGGCTCCTGCCTTCCTCAGCAGACACCTGTCTGTTCAAACAAGCTCACAGTGACACAGGGATGCAGCAGGAGCTGGAGCAGGGCTGTGTTGAGCTGCAGGAGGCCCTGCCTGGCACAGGGGGACAGAGCTGGGGCTGCAGGGCTCTGCAGAGGGGCTGGGGGCACCCAAAGCCCTCATTCCCCAAATCCCAGAAGCAGGGAAAAGGGGGTGTGTGTGTGTCTGTGCCTTTTGGGAGCAGGTTATTTTGGGAATCCCTGCCTGAGCTGCTGCTGGTGCTGATGCTCTGAGATAACAACCTTTCATGGCTCTTGCTTGTTTATGCAGGGCATGAAAAGGCCCTTTGTGAGCGTGGGGAGCTGGCTGCCAGCTGGGATCAGTGAGACACTCCCTGTGTGCTCCTCTGCTCCAGCAAAACCCCCCACAGGAGGCTTGGGGTGCCCATGGGCAAGGGGTGGCACCCCACAGGAGAGGGGCCACAGCTGCTGCAGCTCCTGGGCACCTCCTGCCCTTCATCCTTTGGGTGGTGGGAATGCTGAGGAGCTCAGGCAAACGTTTCCAGCCAAAGAAAACATTTCCAGCTCTTGATGCCATCTTCCTCCAGGCTGTTTGAGTGGGATCCCAAGCTCAAAGAAGTCCCTGGGACAGATGTCATCAGGGACTGTCACCAGATCTGGCAATCCAGCCCTTATTATCCCCGCATGTCTGCAGCCCTGGAGTCTCAGGGGATGAGCAGACATCCCACTGCCTCCATCCCTTGCTTCCCAAGGGCTCCTAAGGACCTTCTCCCCAAATGCTCTCAGTGCCTGCCCTTCAGACAGTTGGGATACTGGAGGTAGTTATGCACATGGTGGAAAAACAGTAATAAATGGGCAGGAAATGCATTTTTTTAATTAATCAAAGAGATTAATGACCTGTGTCAGAGTTAGGACACATCCCACCTGCTGCCTTGCAGGTAGGAGGCCTGCAGTGGAAGCATTGCAGCACCCCTGGGACATGAGGAAGAAGAAATATTTGGCCCCAAGACTCAGGGCAGGGTGTGGGGTCCCTGGTGCCACCCAGCACAGCTGGAACCAGATGCAAAGAGAGCATTGGTGCTGCAGCAGAGCTGGAGAGAGTGGCAGTGTTGGCAAGGGATTCCTGCTGTGCTGTGGGGTGTGAGGGGCAGGGGGAAGGGCTGGGCAGGCCCTGCTCCAGCCCCAGCTGTGGGTCCTGAGCCCCTGGATCTGCTCCCTCCTTAGCCAGGCTCCCTGCAGGGACCAGCTGCATGCAATCCTGCACCATCCCTGCAGGGTGGCACTGCCATCCTGTGTGGGGATGCCAAGGCTCTGCCCCAGACTGAGCCCGGCAGAGCAGTGGATATCCTGTGGCTGCCCATCCTGAGGCTGCCAGGAAGGTGCAGTTCTCCTGACGGAGCCCCTGGCACAGGTCTGCCATGCTCTGCTTCAAGGGAAGGCTCTAACAGCTCAATTAACTGCCAGCTTGGAGGTGACAGGGGCAGAGCAAAGATGAGGGACAGCAGCCTGTCCCCCTGGGAGCAGCTGAGCCCCAGAGGGAGGGCAGGGATGGGTGGAGAGCAAGGTGTGAAGAGAAGAGTGGATGTGGAGACACGTGCTGCTTTAACCCACCCTGCCCACGTCACCCCTCTGGGTGACATCTCACCCTCCTGCCCAGCTCCTCGTCCCTGCTGGTGATGGTGAGGAGGATGGATGCTCCCTAACACTGCCTGTCCTGCCTCCCTCAGCTTTGGGGAGCCCTGTGGAACTCACATACTCTGAGAACAGAGAGAGACATCATTCTCTCTCCCAGGATTTTTCCTGGGGAAGGCAGTGAGAAAGCTCAGAGAGAGAAGAGGAAACAATTCTTATCTCTACTTACTGCGCCTGTTGTTTGGCACATGTGGAATGTGTTATGGAGATTGTATAATGAGAGTGATTTGTTAATTGGACACTGGTGATGGTTGTTTGGATGGATTGGCCAGTTGGGTCAAAGCTGTGTTATGACTGTCTGAAAGGGTCACGGGTTTTTCTTTATGTTCCAGATTGCAATGCAAGATGTTTTCAATTCCCATCTGTAGGGCAGATTACCTGTGTCAAGTGGGCAGTTTGCCTTATCTCTCTCTCTGAGTGACCACATTCACACCTCCCTCAGGAGGGGACACCTGCTGATAACAGCCATTGAGTGTCCCTGCATGGCTGATAAGAACTACAGCATCCCATTGGGAGATGTGAGCCCAGAGGGAGGAGCCAAGCATTCCTACTGGGATATAATCCAGAGGTTTTGAGACACCAGCACAGCTTCTCCACGGGATTCCCCAGAGGAACAGCAGCTGCCTCTCCTTCCACTGGATCCTCAGAGGAAGAATACATCCTTCTCTACAGGACCCCCTTGCTCCAACAGAACCATACTTGATACTTCAGGAGGGCTGCAGCCACATTTCCAATGGGACTGCCACCAACACCCTGACCCACAGGGTGTCAGGTTGGGTTCTGGCTCTGGCAGTGTTGTTCTCGTGTATTGCATCGTTTATTGTATCCTTTTATTATTTTCCTTTCCCTATCAAAGAACTGTTATTTCCTGCTCCCATATTTTTGCCTGAGAGCCCCTTAATTTAAAATTGATAGCAATTGGGAGGGTTGGGGAGGGTTTACATTCTCCATTTCAGGGGAGGCTCCTGCCTTCCTTAGCAGACTCCTGTCTTTCCAAACCAAGACATTTTAGTGTGATATAGTTTTAGTATAGTGTAAATAATACAGTATAGCTTAATAAAGCAATTGCTCAGCCTTCTGAATCAGGGAGTCATTGCAGCTATTCCCTGGCTGGGGGATGCCCTGCATGAATGAAGCCCCAGAGGAGGCTGCAGTGCCAATCCCAGCAGGAGCCCCAGGCCCCCCCTGACCAGCTGAAAGTGACATTTCTGCCCAAGAACCTGACTTTGTCCTGCATAACCTTTTCTGCTGCCCAGGCTCTTCCTTCCCACTGCAAACATCCTGAGACTGTATGGATTTTTCTATTAAGAGTCACAGTCATGAAGGGAATGCCCGAAAAAAAAGAAAAAGAAAGAAGCAGCCATTTGTTGTGGGTTTTAGATACCTGAGATGAGCAGCCCCTGGTGTCCCAGCACATGGAGCAGGTGACTGTGTGAAAATCTTGGCTTCTAACACTGCTGGGCACAGCACCAGAGGTGCCCTCCCTGCAAGGGTTCAAAAGGTGTGGGAATGGGGCACCTGGGGACATGGCTTAGTGGTGACCACAGTGGTGCTGGTCAGTGGTTGGACTTGATGATTTTGGAGTCTTTTCCAACCTCAGTGGTTCAATGAAAAGCAGGAAAATTGGAAAGCTAAAAGCTGGAATGGCAGAAGAGAGGGTCAATGTTGCTTTGATTCTTTAAGATTTTTTAAGCCTTCTGATGTTTACATTTTTGTAATGAACTTTTTAACATACTTTTTGTAAATAACTTATTGCTTTGCATTCTTTTATAAAAGAAGAGAAATTTGATGGACTGTTAGTTTGTCCGGTGTCATTGGAGAGGTGGCACTTTTGCCCTCCAATCCACTCTCACTTTCAGAGATCTATAAATGTTAAAGTCAGAAAATGAACTTCCCCTTTTACCTTGAGAACAGCAGTGTGTGCGTGCCGTGTTATTTCGTGTCCTAAAATAACAGGTCAGGAATGATCTAAGGATCTGCTTAGGTGGGAAAGTCACCAAGCCATGTGGAACTCCTGCCTCCTGCACAGCCCAGCCTGGAGAAAGTCCCCCAGGGTCCCAGGGGGCTGAGCTGGCTGTGGGGGACACTCAGCTGAGGGGCGGTGGTCACCTGGCCACAGCCTACGGGAGTCAATGACCTCCACTCCAGGAGCAGCATCCCAGCCATCATTTAGCTCTAATTACCAGCCTAATTAGCAGCTCTGGCTGCAGGTGTCAGGTTACAGAGTGCTCACAGCAGCCTCTTCCCACGCTGCATCCGTGGCTCGCACACCTCTGTGGCATTCTCCTGGGGATACCCGGGGTGCTGGGCTTCACTCAGCCGCTGCCAGGCGGGTTCCCCTGCCCAGGCTGGGCTGGCAGCTCTCAAGGACCTCTCTCAGCTTCATACCTGATGACTTAAATGTGGCTTTATGACACGCTTGAGAGTCAGTTTCATACAGGGAGGATTTGGGATCACTGTAGGAAATCAATACTTCCTTTCCCAAGGGTCCCCAGCAGTTTGTGCTTCCTACCTGTGTTCCATACCTGGGAAGGAGGTGGGGACCCCTCCCTTCTCTTCTGAGGCAGAGGCAGAGAAGTTGTAGGGATGTGGATCACAACAAGCAGGGGCTCCCTCCAGCATCTCCAGAGCAATCAGTGGATATTGTGGTTCAATGTGGTTCCAATCCTTCCTGGGGTGCCTGCTGAATGAAGGGAACCCAGGAAAAGCTTCCCCCTGGATACAACAACAAAACCAGCAGGGCTGAGTGAGGCTGCAAGGCTTTGCCAGGTACAAGAAAGAAGACTGTGGTGTGGGATCAGCAAATAGGGAGGGCTCAATAGCTTACAAAAACATCTGCTAAAGCCACATTTGGTGCTAAACACTCTGGACTGAGGTCTGGATGTTGCCATGGTGCTCCTGGGTTTGGATGCAGGATTCACATGGTTTGCATCTCTCACCAAGCATCCCAGAGAACATCAGAAACTCACCCAGAGACTGGGCAGAAACAGATCAGTGTGCCAAGTGCAGCTTTAGGGTGGGCCAGCCTTCCCTGAAGGCAAAACCCTGGTCTTGGAGAAGGTGTCCTGTGTGCTCTCAAGAGCCACAGTGCCACTGCTGGCATCAGAGGGCAGGGCAGGCAGTCTCCCTCCTCCATGGGCACCCACCTCACTCCCCTCTCAGTGCCAGGTACTCTCCAGATGCTCCCTCCTGCTCTGTGCCAGCCCTGTGGAGTGCCAGCCTTGGCCCCTGTCTGATGGGAACTGGAGCTCTGCAGCTCCCAGGACAGCAGAGCCTGTCCCTGACCCACCCACCAGGAAAGCCCTGGGTCAGCCAGAGCCAAACCCAGCTGGGTCAGTCCTGTCCCTGTCCCTGTCAGGGCCCTGCTGGTGCCAGAGCAGGAGCAGCTCCTGCTCTCTCCATCCCTGCTCCTCCAGGGCAGGCAGGGCAGATGCTGAGGGCTGGCAGCACTGCCCAGCCCTGCCCTCCAGCCAGTCCCTCCCCAGCTGCCCCCCAGCCCTGGGAGCAGCCTGGCCCTGGCCTCTCCAAGGCACTTGTGTCCCCCAGGCTGACAGGATACTCATCCTGCCCTGGGACACGGGGCTCCTTCCCAAATGCCATAACCCTGATGGGGTTGGGGGCTCTGGGGCTGAGCCCTGGGAAGTTCATCCCAGCCTGCTGCTCCCAGTGCCTGGGAGGGGTGGCAGGACAGTCCCTCACTGCTGCCCAGCAGCACCTGGCAGCCTGGGGAGGATAGCAGGAAAAGCCTGAGCCAGTGTAGCTGAATTCCAGCCACCTCTCCCAGAGAGGATCTACAGCCACACTCCCAGGGACAGGCTCAGGCTGGGCTCATTGCTGGCTCTGCCCCACTGCTGGCTGTGCCCATGGGCAGCATAGAGATGGGGCACCAGGACCATGGGATCAGTGGGATCCACGGGCAGGATGCAGCAGGGAGCTCTGCACCCTCAGGGGGTACCTACTGCACCTGGGGCTGGTACAGTGCTGTGCCAATGCCTCCCCACTGCTGTCTCCATGCCAGGCACCCCTGAGCCCAGCCTGGAGGTGGCCCCTCGGTGTGCTGAACCTGGAAAAGCCCTGCTCCCCCTGTCCTGAGCCCAGCCTGGAGGTGGCCCCTTGGTGTGCTGAACCTGGAAAAGCTCTGCTCCTCCTGTCCTGAGCCCAGCCTGGAGGTGGCCCCTTGGTGTGCTGAACCTGGAAAAGCCCTGCTCCCCCTGTCCTGAGCCCAGCCTGGAGGTGGCCCCTTGGTGTGCTGAACCTGGAAAAGCTCTGCTCCTCCTGTCCTGAGCCCAGCCAGCCCCTGGCAGGCTGCTCCTGGTGCTCCAGGGCTGTGCTGAGCCTCCCTCTCCTGCAGCCTTGGCCTGTGCTGTGTCTCCCTATGAGGCCCAGCCCCACAGAGGGGGGGTCAGGACCTCAGTGAGGTTCCAGTGAGGACACAGGGCCCCACAGCTGCCATGGGACAGGAGCAGCATCCGCCCCGGGCTGCACCCCACTGAGGCAGGGAACACAAGCCCGGGGCTGAGCTGAGGAGAGAAGTCAGGCCTGGGGAAGCAAACCCTGTTTGTGCCAGACTCCTGCTGCCCTGGACTCCGAGCAACATCCACTGCAGCCTCTGGCATGAGGCAGCCCCGAGCCCGAGGGCAGGGAGGGCCCTGAGGGCACTGAGGGCACCAAGGGCTCAGCCCCCCCTGCTCTCAGAGCACTTCCAATGCTCCACAGCCAATTTCCCTGGCCCAGTCACCCTGGCAGCAGCACTCAGCGAGATCCCAGCCTTGTTGCTGCTCATCACACACAGGGTCATGAATAATATTTGGAAAATAAAGATCTGTGCAGAGCCAGCCCCTGCCAGGCATGTCCAACACCCAGCTGGAGCCTCTCCCAGCAGCACAGCACCAGGATTGGCAGTGGAGGCCTCTTTTCAGGGTGTTTATTTGTGATGCTGAGACCTCCAGCCCCCTGCCAGCTTCAGCTGCTGGATGAGTCCAGAAGTGAGGAGGAGGGAAGGGGCTGGCCAGGCTCCTGTGGTCACTGTGCTCTCATGTGAGCCCTTGCAGGCAGTGCAGGGCTCACCAAAGCTCCCCCAGCCGCAGGGGATGGCAGCTGAGCCCAGGACAGCAGACACAGGACACAGGATCTGGGGGAGCCACGGGGTCACTGGGCAGGGCACTGAGCCTCTGCTGAGCCCAGGCCTGCCCCAGTGCCCTGGGGTGGGTAAGGCTGGCCAAGGGAATGTTGTAGAATGGGTTTGCATGTGTTGGGTGTTTTGGTGGTGGTACTGGCAGTGACACCTTGCATACTCCAGTGTGTGTGACAAATGTTGGACAAAATTATCAAAGCAGTTTTTATTGTACAAGAGAGAGATGCAGGAAATGGAATCACAGAGAGTTCTCAAAATCTCACAGAGGCAGTGCATGAAGGTACAGACATGGAGGAAGGCTTTGAATTAAGGCCTTGGAATGGATGAGACTTGTTGGAACAGTAAACAGCAACCACCACCAGATCTGGCTTTTATCCTTTGGACAGAGCAGATCTTTTACAGCATTAAAATTGCTGTGGTGTAAAATAGCAATGCTTAAAGAGGTGCCTCAAGCAAGCAAAGAGAAATACCAATCATAGCAGAGCTGTGCAGTGCAAGGCAGTCAGTGAGTGACCAAGTTAAGGGAGTTTCTCTGTGGTTGTACCGAGAGGGGGTGGCCACAGAGCCCCGGGCTCAGGGACACTGCAGGCAGTGACACAGAGTCACTCTGGGCAGGGATGTGGGTCAGACCCGCTCTGCTGACAGCTCTGGAGAGGAGCCCTGAGGGCTCTGCTGCACTGGGGGCACAGGGACCAGCAGCCAGTGCTGATGGAGGCTGGGTGCCTTGGGGACATGCTCTGTCTGCCACAGTGGCACAGCTGGAGATCCCCAGTGCCAGTGGCCAGCTGGGGCAGAGGAAAACACTCCATTCTGTGCATAATCCTCAGCAAAGGCAGGGTTTGAGGGATGTCCATCCCCACCTTGTCCCCTGGGATGTCCCCTGTGGGTGACTCAGCTTGGAGGGGCCCTGGCTTGGCATCAGGGAGCTGCTGGCCAATGCTCACCAGGAGTGGGTAGCACTGCAGACTGGCTGTTGGATTATGCCCTTTTCTGTCCCAGAGATGGGGCAACTGAGAGGCATTTTAAAAGCTTTTATTCTATTTTCAGTCTCATGAGTAGGGTGAGACAATGCAGATGTTATAATTCACACCATCACCATCAGAAGCCATCTATTTCCTAACACCCTATTAGGAAATATTTCCATCTATTTCCAATGCACTATTACGTGTTTCTTGGCCTATCAGGTTTTTGCCATGCCATGCTGTAGATGCCTTAAAGCCAATCATCTAAAAGTACCCCTTGTGGGTCCCACTACAATGCATCTTTCCACTTCTATTTCTCCAAATTATCCAGTCTTATTTGCAAGGCCATCCTTTGAACTTTGCTTCTAGCTCCATTTCTCTCTCAGCAATGTCTGTCCTATTCCATGGCATTTCTAAGTCAGCATTTCTTATCTCAAGGTTTACATACAGATGCACACTGTGTGAGCCTTCTGTCAGCTCTGGAGAATTCCCTACAGATCCATTTCCCACACTGGCACTGGAGGTGCTCACATGGGCAGCTCCAGATGAGTCCTGGAGCAGACATGAGCACCAGCACAGCTCCCCCAAGGCTTCCCCCTGGCACAGAGATTGTAAATCAAAGGTGGCAGAGAGAGTGATGCATCTGACTCCATGGCTATCAGAAGGCTAATTAATTACTTTATTATACTATATTATTCTATACATCTAAAACTGATCTGCCAAGCACTCAATCCTGCACACACTGCTCTGAATCTCATGGCTGTCACCCAACAGTCCCAACACACACCTGGCCCTGACAGGCCAAGGAAACAAAACATCCTCACTGTGGGTAAACAATCTCCATATTGCTTTCTACTTTGGCACAACACAGACACAGCAAGTGATAAGAATTGTGTTTTCCCTTTCTCTGAGGTTCAGAGAATGTGAATCTCAGAAATCCTTGGAAGAATTGTGCCTTGCTTTTCTCTGTGAAGGGAAATGTGGCAACAACAGAGCCCTTGGCCTGCCTGGAGGGAGCCCTGGGGATCTCATCCTGCCCCTCGGCTCTGGGGCTCTGCCATGAGGCACAGTGCCAGGCAGTGCTGTGGGCACAGGGGCAGTGGCACAGGGGTCACCCAGAGAGAGCAGCCTGGGCTGGTGCCCCCCTGCAGCCCCATCTGCTCCCTGTGCCCATGGCCGGCCCTGCTCCCACCCGCAGGCCCTGCAGGCCTGGCATGGCCTGGGCATGGCCTGGGCATGGTTTGGGCACAGCAGGAAGGGCAGTGCCTGCTGTGGGGAAAGCAGCTGTGCTGGGGCAATGGCTGTGCTGTGCTCCAGGCTGGAAATGCTCCTTCCTGCTGGGAAATGTGTCTGCAAGCACCGGGCACACCCTGGGACAGTGCGGGGACACCCAGCAGGTCACACTGCCCTCAGCTGCACCAGGATCCAGGGATCAGCCCTGCCTGGGATGCAGGGCCCACCTGCACTGACACCCCAGAAGGGACATTTTCTGGCAAAAGCTCATTGCAGGCATCCTCAGAAATACCCCAGGGAATGCCAGACCTTGGACACCAGCCCCAGCTGGCACTGGAGCAGAGCCAGGTCCTGCCACCTGCCCCTGCTGGCACGAAAGGCAGAGGGGTCAGAGGGACTGCTGAGACACCCAGCCCTGAGGCAGATGTGGGCCAGGCTGTCCTGGCATCCCTCAGAGCCCTCCCAATGCCTGGAGGAACCTGGAGAGGGACTGGGGACAAGGGATGGAGGGACAGCACAAGGGGAATGGCTCCCACTGCCAGAGGGCAGGGCTGGATGGGAGATTGGGAATTGGGAATTGTTCCCTGGCAGGGTGGGCAGGCCCTGGCACAGGGTGCCCAGAGCATCTGGGGCTGCCCCTGGATCCCTGGCAGTGCCCAAGACCAGGCTGGGCAGGGCTGGGAGCACCTGGGACAGTGGGAGGTGTCCCTGCCATGGCAGGGGTGGGATGCTCAGTGCCCTGCCATGGCACTGGAAGGGCTTCAAGGTCCCTTCCCACCCAAACCATTCCATGACTCTGTGATTCCAGGGGAGAGCAGGGCCCAATTTCTGACAGCTGATGAATTTCTGATTTCTCCTCCAAAGGCAGAATTTCGTCCATGGAGCTCTGTCAGGATTAGCAGCCATGATCCAGGGAGCCTCTGCTGTCTCTCAGCTCAGAAGTGGATGTTCCCTGACTGTGAGAGCCTTTTGTGGCTGTAATTGCTGGGATCAATACAAGCCCCTTATTTCTATTACAGAAAGGTTTTAGGACCAGAATTAGCATTATCATCTCTTATCAAACACTGCTAGCACCCTTTCCCAGGCCAGCCTTTTTCCTTGACAAGGCTCTGAGCAGCACAGCAGCAGCTCCCTGCTGTCACATTTGCAGCCCAGGCCCTGCAGCCCAGGAGCAGCTCAAAGGAACTGAAATCAGCTGGAAAATGACTCTCAACCAGCCTTGCTAAATCGCCATGAAAATTTAACAACCCGAGCGAGAACTCCTTTGCCTGTTTGCTTTCCCCATCGTGGCAGAGAGGATGGGAATCAAGGGCTGTTGGACAGCCCAGCCTGAAGGGACACAGCTCTGGGCCCTGCTGCTGTCCCCAAGGGCAGCACCAGCCCCTCTGCTCATGGTCCCAGGGTCACCATGTGTCCATGGCTTGGCACAGAGTCCTGGAATGGTTTGGGTGGGAAGGGTCCTTAAAGAGCCTCTGGTTCCAGCCCCACAACAGGAGCCACCAGTGGCCCCCACTGAAACACTCCCAAGGCCACAGTGTCCTTCCCCTTGGCTCTGTTACAGCACAACCTGAACTCCAGGGCAGCAGCTCTGCCTCTGGAGACACCAAGTGCAGCTTGGCTCCCCCCCCAGCCCAGCTGCCTGCACACTGAGCGTGAGTTTGATCCATGGAAAAGGGCTTGAGGCTCCCTGAGTACATCAGAGTGCCAGCCCTGCTCCCACTCCCTCTGCCCCTGGAGAAGGACACAGCTGGAATTCTGATTCCCAGCCCAATGGGGTCCCTTTCCCCAGGAGGTCCCTGCAGGACCCCCATCCTCAGCTACTCCTGAACTCCATCCACCCCAGCTTCTCCATCTTGGTTGCTGGAATTTGAGAGGCTTCATTTAAAGTCCAGTGTTTTGGAAATGCACTCCCATAGATCCTAAAGGAAATATTTTCCAAAGGAGTTGTGGATGTTCTGTTTGATTTGATCTCACTGAAAATTCATTTTTGGGTCTGAGCTGCTGTGTGAGGGATGGGCAGCCTGGGACCAAAGGTGTCCTTGCCCATGGCAGGGGTGGAATGAGATGGTCTTTAAGGTCCTTTCCAGCCCAAATCACCCTGTTATTCCATGATTCTGTCCTCTAAGTGAACCTGGCCCCTCTCCTGCCCCGTGCCACAGCTGTGGCTGGAGCTGCTCCTGCTCTGGCTGGGCATCCGCAAAGTGGGCACTGCTTCCACCTAGTACAGAGAGAAGGTGCCCAGATTCCAACTGGCCCTCTTGGTTTTCTTTAACCAGGAGGTGAAGGAGAATGTTGAAGGGCTCCCTGTTTGCCAGGGGAAAGCTCCTGGAGGTTAACCATTAACTGGGACCTGCAGAGGGGGAGAGGAGCAGCCTGGGAGGCTGGAGGCTCTTGGCAGTGTGAAAATCCCATTGAGCCTGCTCAGGCTGCAACACTGGGAGGGAGACAGGCAGATCTGGTGGGGCTGAGCCTCAGAGCAGGCAGGAGGAGCTGGGGAGGGGAGCAGCCCCTGCTCATAGGTCCCCACCCCAGAGCAGGGAGTGCACCAGGGAATGGTTCTGCTCTTGGGGACTTTCACACCAGGGCCTCCCATATCCATGGATATCACAGGGTGGGATTTCCCAGCTCTCCATTCTCCTGTGATGCAGCTGAGGAGCCCCAGCTGCATCCCCAGCAGGGCCAGGGCAGCACTGGAGCTGTCCCAGCAGGTGCCAGGCCAGCTCAGTGGTCTCTGATGGATGTTCACATGTGCTGATGTGCAAGAAGGGAATTCAGGGATATGGGAGAGGGCATTTGGACTACACAAAAGCTCTCAGGCCAAGAGCCTGGCCCTGGGAGGGCTGGGGCCAGGGCCAGGGCATGGCTGGCCTCTGCTTGGGCAGGGTCTGGTGAGACTGGGCACACTGGTGAAGAGGAAGAGCAAACCCAACCCACATGGTTGCCTGTGTGTTATGCAAATGGATAAAGATGGCAGAATCTGGCCAAAAGATTGTCCAGTGCAAAGTTCAAATATTCAGGCTGAAACAGGGTAAAACTTCCTGACAGGTCATGGCCCAGGCGCTCCAGCAGGGATGGGGCCACCAGGCCTTGGTGCCCAGCTGGTGCCTCTGGTGGAAAACCTGTGGCTGTGGTGGTGCCTGCAGGGCAGAGAGGCTCTGCTGGGAGAGCAGGACATGCCCAGGTGCCCTGGGGGGCACACAGCAGCCTGGGCAGCCAGCAGAGATGCTGATGCTTTGCACAGACCAGGGCATCGTGCTCACAAGGCCTTGTGAAATTGCAGGAAAGAGGGACTTTGCCCCAAAACTGCAGCCCCCAAAACACAACAAAACAATCACAACAAAACATAAACAAAACAATCCAAGATGAGCAGGAGGATTTGGAGATGGCCCCTGGGAAGGAGCAGACTCTGCCAGACCCTGTGGCTGCCCTGAGGGTGTGTGCAGAGCTGGGCAGGTCCCTGCACTGGGAGAGCCTCAGAGCCCAGGGGTGCCCTGGGTGCGCGGGTGCGCAGAGCCCTGAGGAGAGCAGAGCCCTGATAGGAGCAGAGCCCTGAGGAGGGCACAGCCCCGATGAGGGCACATCCCTGATGAGGGCACAGCCCTGAGGAGAGCAGAGCCCTGAGGAGAGCAGAGCCCTGAGGAGGGCACAGCCCTGATCCCAGAGCCACCTGGAAACCCTCTGGATGCTCCCACAGCCAGCAGCCCTTGGGGAGTCTCCCTCACCAGAGCTCCCTCCTCACCTGTGCCTTTGCCATAGGGTCCCCAGTTTGCCGGGGGGATCCATGAGGATGGGTGGGCACAGGTGGCACAGAGCTGTGTGCCTGGCAGATCCTGCAGGCCTGGCAGATGCCTTGGGAATGGTGGTGAGGCCATGGGGATGCCCCTGGGGAGCACTGGATGCTCTCAGTCACTGCCTCTCCAGCCAGGGAATGGGGCTGGGCTGGGGACAGCCAGGGGACAGCCAGGGGACAGCCTGGGGACAGCCTGCCATGGCCAGGGAATGGAAATGGGACTGGGGACAGCAGCACCGACCCTGTGCCAGCCCCGGGCGGGGCTCGGGCTGGAGGCAGCCCCTGGCTCCGCTCCTGTCCGGGATGGAGGCAGGAAAGCGATTGAAATGGAAATGCCGAGCTGCTGAATTAAAGAGCTGCTGTGAGACAGAACGGGGATGAAGAGGGAGAGACTGGAAAGGAGGAGGAGCACAGCTGGAGGGATGGGGAAGATGAAAGATGCGGGAGGGGTGCAGCAGAAAAGGGATGACGCAGGAGATGCAAATCAGGAGTGGAGAGACGGGAGGGGAGAGGCTGGAGAGGCAGAGGGATGCAGCACAAAGGGGACAAGTGGAGCTCATGGAAATTATTTCCCCGTTCAGCGGCACAGCTCACAGAAAGCTTCCAGCCTCTGGCACAGGGAGAGAGCTCCCTCTGCCAGGGCAGGGGCAGCAGGAGCTGGGGAGGGGGACATGAAGGACAGGAGCCCCCACTGCCTCCCCAGCTCCTGCCCCTGCCCCGGGGTGGCTCTGCCCAGCCCTGCCCAGCGCTCCCTGCCCATCCCTGCCCATCCCTGCCCATCCCTGCCCATCCCTGCCCATCCCTGCCCAGCGCTCCCTGCCCAGCGCTCCCTGCCCATCCCTGCCCATCCCTGCCCATCCCTGCCCATCCCTGCCCAGCCCTGCCCAGCCCTGCCCATCCCTGCCCATCCCTGCCCATCCCTGCCCATCCCTGCCCAGCCCTGCCCATCCCTGCCCATCCCTGCCCATCCCTGCCCATCCCTGCCCATCCCTGCCCAGCCCTGCCCAGCCCTGCCCAGCGCTCCCTGCCCATCCCTGCCCAGCCCTGCCCATCCCTGCCCAGCCCTGCCCAGCCCTGCCCATCCCTGCCCAGCCCTGGCCCACCGGCGATGTCTCCCCAGCACAGGGGGGTCCCTCCAGGCAGCCCCAGAGCTGCTGGGACTGCAGAGAGCTTTGCAGCACCTCCATCCCAGGCAGCCTTTGAGGCACCATTATGTGGCACAAGGAAAATCTCCTTGCAATATCAAAATCCACCCTGAATCTCTTTGGATGCAAATTAAACCAATTACTGGAAAAAACATCCTTGGTAGACCTGAGAATAAGTGATCACTAATCTCTTTCTAGTGGTTCTTTGCATTTTAGAAGGCTGTTCTCACATCCCTGCCCAGGCTTCACCCTGCCAGACCCATATTTTATTTGTTCTTCCCCTTCTTGAAGCTCAAGTCTTTCAAACTTCTAACTAAGCTTGTCAGCATCTCCATCTCCTCTGGACTTTCACCTGTTGGCTTCCTGCTCCTTGAGATGATCAGCAGAAATCTCTGGCTGTGTAGGAAATGGATTTGTAAAGAATTTAAAAATTTAATAGAAAGCTTTAATAGTTTTGTAAGCTTTTTTTTTGTTTTGTTTTCTTTTGTAAGTTTGTTTTGTATATCTGTAAAAACTAAAAAAAGCAACATGGCTGAAATTCCCCCCAGGCCAAGCAGAGCAGCACTGGGGCTGTCCAGAGCAGCAGTGGCTGCCCCTGGATCCCTGGCAGTGCCCAAGGCCAGGCTGGACAGGGCTGGGAGCAGCCTGGGATGGTGGAGGGTGTCCCTGCCATGGCAGGGGTGGAACAGGATGAGCTTTGTGGTTCCTCCCAACCCAAACCATCCCATTGTTCCATCCCTGGGCTCACCTCTCTGGCCATGCCCAGCCTGTGCTGGCCCTGCCCTGGCAGCAGAAGGTGCCCAGGCAGAGCAGGCACCCCAGAGTGCCCAGCAGTGCCTCTGGTCCCCAGCCAGAATCTCTGCACGAGGGTGGTGCATTGCAGGTCGCCTGCTTTGCATTTGTCTTTACTGAACTGCTGTTACCAATTCCCAGTCATTTCTCAGCAGCTGAGTTTTATTTTACATTCTGCTCATGTCCTTTGAAGCAGTTGCAGCCCTTTGTGATCTGTTCTTAATTCAGCATTTTATAAGCATGATCACTGCTCCATGCACCTTGTGGTTAATGAAAATGCTGCCCAGGACCTGTCCCAGGACAGAGCTGACAGTGAGCACAGCTGAGCTGCCCAGGCTGGGCAGAGCCCTCAGTGCTGGGCCCAGCTGGGATTGTGCCCCTCAGCTCTGAGGAGCATTCCCATGGCACATCCCAAAACCCCATGGAAGCCAAGGCACACCATGGAACATCCACTGCTCCTGTTTCCATCTGGGCTGAATCTGATGGACAGTGCATTGGTTCAGTATTTTGTATGATTGGCAAATCCCTGCTGCCTGTTCCTCACCATGCATTACCCTTGAGAGGTTTAGCATATCCCCTAGAACAATTCCTTCTGAATCTCTTCAGGATCAAAGCCAGGCTGCCCAGTGGATTTCCCTTTTAATACCACAGGCTCTGCTTCCCCCTGCTCCCCTCCACGAGGACCTCACTTGTGCCTGTGCTTTCTGAGGTCAGAGATGGCTGTGACTGGTTTCTCATGTATGTCAAGGTAAACTTGATGAGATTTTGACAATTTGAATATTCCCATGCTCTATTCCTCCCCATTATTCAGTTCTTTCTCCTCTTGTTGCCAGCTGTAATCTGGGTAGAGCGAGCACCTCTGTACATATTTAAAGCACAAAGGTTCAGCCATCTCTTGTGTCACCTGGCACTCCCTTCTCTGTCCCACTGCCTTAACCAAGACTTTCCTGGACAGACAGATTTATATTTTCATAGACTTATCCCTCTAGGCAGAACTCATTTCTTCCTTGGTCTGCCTGATTTTCCTCTCTGCATTTGTGCTTTGCTCTACTTTCATCTTCACACATCCATCTTTGATGTAGAGAAATTCTGCTCCACTCCCATTTTCCAGGCTCTCCCTTTTTCCATGGCATACCTGGCTCAGCGAGCCCCTGGGATGTTCTGCTCCCAGGGGACCTTCCCAGCTCCTCACTGCTGTCCCCATGGCTGCTGCTGCTGGTCTGTGCCCTGCTCAGGAGTCTTCACCACACTCCCTCCTTCAGCCCTGTTTGGGCTCCACTGCACCCTCCCATTCTTCCTGAAGGCTTTTATAAAATTTTCTTATTTCTCCCTCTTGGTTTTTTGCCATCAGTCCTTTCAAATGGACACAAACTTCTCCTCACTGGGCAAGGGCACTGGATCCTTGGATGCACTTTCATTCTTCATCAAGAAATCCTGTTCTGCTGGGAGGGAACTGAGCCTGAGCCTCCCTCCTGCATCTCTTCCACTCCTGGATGGATTTATAGAACCCCAGACTGCTTGGGCTGGAAGGGACCAACACCACCCCCTGCCATGGCAGGGACACCTCCCACTGTCCCAGGTGCTCCAAGCCCCAATGTCCAGCCTGGTCTTGGGCACTGCCAGGGATCCAGGGGCAGCCCCAGCTGCTCTGGGCACCCTGTGCCAGAGCCTGCCCATGCTCCCAGGGAACAATTCCTAATTCCCAGTATCCCATCCATCCCTGCCCTCTGGCAGTGGGAGCCATTCCCCTTGTTCTGGCATTCCAGGTCCTTGTCCCCAGTCCCTCTGCAGCTCTCCTGGAGCCCCTTTGGGCACTGGCAGGAGCTCTGAGCTCTCCCTGGAGCCTCCTGTTCCCCAGGTGAGCACCCCCAGCTCCCCCAGCCTTTCATTTGCGGCAGCAGGGACGTGCCTGGAGCTCAGGGATGGCCACACAGAAGTGCCCAGAACCTTCTGGAGCACAGAATCTCCCCCAGGGCGTGGGGCAGGGCATGGGGGGCAGCTGGGGCTGTGCAGGAGCAGCAAAGGCTCAAGCTGAGCAGAAGCACCTTCTCCTTCCCACAAAGAGCTTCCTGCACTCAGTGCATCCTCCTGCCAACAAGGGAGACACCAGATCTTCCCATGGAGTGCAGCAGTGCAAGGAACCAAACAGAGCAGTCCCCTCTAGAAAAGGAGAGCAGGAGGGGGCTTGGGTGTGCACCCAGCACCTTCTGCCAGCATGGAAGAGCTGCTGGGGCTCGACAAGCAGATCCCAAATGTTTGATATGGGTCAGCTCAAAGTGACTCTTGTGTGTCCCTGGTGCTCCAGCAGTGCCAGGAATCCCCAGCTCCCTCCTGAAGGCACCTCCTGCCCGTGGGTGTGCCAAGGGGAGTGTCAGGGTGCCAGGCTGAGCTGTGCCCGTCAGGAATGTGGCAGAGCAGAGGGAGGAGCCCCCAGGCCCTGGCAGGTGACAGTAGGGTCAGGGAAGCACCGGGGCAGAGCCTCCCTGGGGCAATGAGCAGCTTGGCAGGAGCTGCTCCTCGGGCCATGCCAGCTGCTGCTTCTGCTCAGGGACTGAGAGCCCTTGGGCTTTGTGGATGAGCACACATTGCTCCCGGGCTGCCAGGCCAGGTTTGAGGTGATGTTGTACAGGAGGTTGGAAATCTGCCTGGCACAGGGGAAGGGAAGTGTCCTGGGATGCTCCTGGCTGCTGGCACCTGCTGCTGGCACACCCTGCCCACCTGGCAGGGACCCTGAGCACCCCCAGACTGGGGGGCACTGCAGGATGAGGAGGGAGCACTGATGAGGAGCCCCCACATGCCAACATGCTGCCTGCAGCCAGCTTGGCTCACTGTCAGCACTGGGGAAAGGCAGACAGGGAGCAAGTCTGCCTTCCCCTGGGCATCAGGTGAGGCCCTGGCACAGGGCTGGCACTGCTCAGTGACGTTCTGGTTTCCCAGAGGCAGCACAGGAGCTGGCAGGGAGCAGCAGGCAGGGGTGGGCAGCAGCCAGCAGTGGTTGATGCTCTCCAGACACAGCTGGCACCTCCAGAACGCTGCCCCGGGCTGCAGCCCTGCTCCCCCCGGCTCTGGGGCCACACTGAGGGCTCAGGGGACACTGGGGCAGTGCCTGGCCCAGGAGGCACAGCCGATGGGCAAGGAGAGGAGCCCCTGTTCCCCTGGCTGTGCGGGGCTGGGAGCGCCCGAGGGGACCGTGCCCGGTCACAGCCAGGGCTCAGGGCTCAGGCTGGGTGTGCCCAGCCCCGGGGCACGGCAGGAGCCCCGCGCCATCCCTGGCAGGGCTGGAGCCTCGCTGGGGCTGGCACAGGCAGCTCCTGCTCTTTCTTTTGCTCTTTTGCAGGTGGCGCTGCCTTTTTGTGTTCCTGACATGATTGCACCGATGTAACAACACTGACGAGGCTTTTTCTGACAGCGCTTCCTGCCTGTGCTGATGGCTCTCCACCCCCTCACTGCAGATGGGCTGGGGCTGCTCGGATCCGGGCACGATGCTTGGGAGGAATCCCTGGAAGGGAAGGAAGGGCTGCACTCTGCTTGCCAGCCCAGCCCTGCCCTTGCTGGGCTCCCTGCTGCCAGCACAGGTTTCCACAGCCCCTTTGTCCTTGGCAGCCAGAGAGTGACCCTATTGCTGCCCCAACCCTTTCTGTCCCTGCCTCCCCTCGCTGCCCCAGCCCTGGTGCTGCTCAGCTCTGCCATGTCCTTGTGCTGGGGCTGTGCTGCCCTCCATGTGCCTGCTGGGCTGCAGTCACCCAGCACAGAGGTTTCCCCAGGGCTGCTGAAGTTCCCCTCAGGATACCAGGACATTCCCTGCTCCCTGATGCACCCCAGAGGTCGAGCAGCTGGGAAGAGGGGCTGTGAGCAAAGTGCTCGTGGCACCAGCCCAGGGATGCAGCACTGGCCTCCCCTGGGCAGAACCTCTGGCCCCAAACACACTGGGACGTGTTTTCTGCTCCCCAGTAGATGACTGGGGATGTGGGGCAGTAGCAAACCCTCTCCTCACTGCTCAGCCAGGCTCCTGCAGGCTGCAAAACCCCTGGCTGATCCTCAGCTTTGTGCCATGGATGCTGATGGAGCCTCCAGCAGAGGGGCAGAGGGGCAGAGGGGCAGAGGGAGGGTCTGCCCTGAGTGGGGCAGGGGAAGGTGCTGCTCCTTCAGGGCTCAGAAAGGCAGGGCAGTGATGGCAGAGAGCTGCTCCCAGCTCCAGCCTGGGCTGCACAGGCAGGTCTTGGAGGTCTGGGCACACTCAAGCTCCAGCCTGCTTCCAGGTGAGGGGCTCAGGAGCTGGGATGGCAGATGGGTCACAGCTCCTCCCCAGAGCCACCCCGGAGCAGGGACAGCCTCAGGGCAGCTGAGACATCTGGAGAGAGGGGACACTGTGAGCATGGGCAGGGTGCCAGGAGCTTGTCAGCCCTCCCCAGCTCATCTCTGTGCTGCCATCCCTGATCCTGCACTGCCCCAGGCTGGGTCCCCACACTGACTCTGCAGCCACTCCCCTGCACAGAGCTCCTGCGAGGATGTGACAGCCTGCTCAGGATGGTGGCACAACATCTGCTGCACACCACATCTGGCTCAGCAGAGCCTGGAACAGGGGCTGTGCCCCAACAGAGCCTTGCCAAGGAGCTGGGCCAGCTGCTGGGCTGGGCAGGGCTATGGAAATGGGTTATGAGAGTGGGGGAAGCAGAATCTGGCCAAAAACTTGTCTGCTGCAAAGTTCAAAAGCTCAGGCTAAAATCATAGAATCAAAGAGTATCCTGAGCTGGAACAGACCCCCAGGGATCATTGAATCCAACTCCTGGTCCTGCCCAGGGCATCCCAACAATCCCACCCTGAGCCTGGGAGTGCTGATCCTCATCTCATGAGGAAATGAAGAGCTTGGGTGGAGTAGTGAGCAGCAAATATTGGGGGTTCCACTTCGCACCCAGCAAATGACAAAACTCTGAACTTTTAAGCCTGGAAGAAGCAGAAAGCTGTTCCCAGCTCCAACTGAAATCTGTAAATGGGATGCAGAGCCAGAATTGAGGTTGTGTGAGTGCTGGCACCTTCACACATCTCTGGGCATGTAGGACTCTGCTTCCAGGAACCTGAACCTGCTTTTCTCCAGACTCCTGCACCCACACAATGCTCTCCTTCCTGTCCCTCTCCCAGCTTTGCCAGGTTCCCCTTGATTCCTGCTGCTTCCTCTCTCACTGCTCCCTCCAATCCTGCCTGGAGCTCCTGGGGTTAACACAGAAATAACAAATGCACCATTTGCTTGTGATTTCTGTGGGTTTAATGTTTAAGCATTTGTTCTATGTGGTGTCTCTTAGTTTGGGTTGCACTTAGCAGTCTTGGTGATAAGATAAAAAAATCTTTATGTGGGATTTTCTAAGTTTAGAGAAACCCAAACACTACGAGACATGAAAGACAGGCTGAGAGAAGCGCTGGTGGCTTGGCTGGAGGCCTCGGTACCCAGATCCTCTTCTGCTTTCCTTCCTTACCATCCTCCAGCACATCCCTCCCCACTGCCTCTCCTGTTCCCACCTCAGCTCCCCATCCATCCTTTCCCTTCCTGGTTTTCTGCTCTCCCTGTCTCAGGTTTGGCCTGAGCTGACAGAGAAGGAAAGGTAAATATCAGCCTTGATATCAAAGAGGGGCTTCCTAAAGCTTCAGGGCAAACAAAAGCAGTTTCCTTGGAAGTCTGGTCCTCCCTCCTCGCTGCAATATCTCCAAGAAATGGTTCCTGGTGTCCCTCCTGAGGCACAGCCAGTGAGGGCCCCCTGTCCCCTGGCTCCTTCCCACTGCTGCTGCCAGTGAACCCTGTGAGACCCAGCAGCACCAGCCCCTCCTGGGACTCCATGGCTGGTACCCAGAAATCCCAGCAACCTCAGGGCCCTCTCTTCCTCTCTGTGTGTCCCATTCCCTCCCTCAGGTCCCTTCCCACAGCCAAGCACGGGATCCTCTCCAGGTGGAGGAACCTCCTCCTCCTCCTCACCTTCACCTTCCCTCCATACCCTGCTCCCTGCACCATTTCTTTTGGAAGCCCAGCTGTGCATCAGTGCTGGAGCCAACTTTTAAGGACTCAAAGCTTTCCCAAGTCACTGAGGTCATGGCATGTGATGGCAGAACCGTGCAGGAGCCCCTGGTGAAGTCCAGCAGAAACTGGGACAAATCCCTCCTGATCTGAGGAGTCAGGCAGGTTCTGCAGGGTGTGGTTGCTCTGCCGTGCTTGTTTGAGACACCCTGACCTGAAAGGAAGAGCAGCAAAAGTTGCTTTGCTGTCCTTTGGTGCTCTCAGCACCAGGATGAGCAGGACCAGGCCAGCAGGACAGCTCTGGGGGCTGAGGAACACCACGGAGCCTGTGGGAACCCCGAGCTTTGCAGCCCCCCAGGGTCAGGGCAGGGGGGACCAAAGGGGGGCCATGCATGGCAGGGTCCCCTGGGAGCTGCAGGCTGGGAGCACCCCCAGGCTCAGAGACCTGCTGGTGCCCAGTCTGGTGTCCAGCCCGCTCATCTGGTGTCCAGCCCGCTCATTAGCGCTCATTAACGCTCATTAACGCTCATTAAGGTGCATCCATCTCCTGGGAACCCGGCCCTGAGCACGCCCTGCTCCCCCAGGCTGTGCCCACAGCCCCTGCAGGATCTCTGTGGTGCTTTCCCTTTTCCCAGTGCCCTCCCTCCTCCATCAGCCCGGGCAGGGGCACAGGGAGCACAGATGGCACAGGGACAGCAGCAGCTCAGGGTGCCTGGAGGGCTGGGGGAGCAGAGCCCTGAGCAGCTCTGCCCCGGGCAGTGCCAGGGATGGTGCCCAGCTGGCAGCAGCTGTGCCCAGCACTCGTCTCTGACGTTGGTTCCCAGCTCCCAGCCCCTCCAAAGGGTCTGCCTGGGTGAGGGGTTTGTGTTCCAGCCAAGAGAATTTGTGCTGCAGCATCCACTGAGTGTAGAGCTGATGCTGAGCTCACTTCCCCATCTGTGCTTGGGGGTCTCCAGCAGGAAAAGAGGGCAAGAGACACAACTGTGCCTCCCTTTAAAATCCCCTCTGAGCTGGCAAACCCTGCCTGTTCACAGCCTGCATCCCGAAGGGAGCAGCACTGGGGAGCTCCTCTTCCCAGGGTGTGTGCCAGAGCAGGTGCTGGCCGTGCCTGGGGCCATGGCACTGGTGACATTCCCAGCTGGAATGCTGGGATGGAGCCTGCAGCACCCTCAGAGAAGGCAAACTGGCAGGAAATGACAGGAATTCCAGGAGCAGCCACGTTTGGAGCGTGGCCATGTCTGAGCAGCTCTCAAAGCTGTCAGGAAACAGGGAAGAGTTAAAGATGAGACATGAATGGGAGTCCAGAGGGAGAGGGAAAGCAGAGGGAGATGGGAGGGAGGCAGATGCCAGAAGGAGCTGCCAGAGGGGTTCTGTGCCCTGGCAGTGCAGTGCCAGGGCCAGACAGAGACTGAGGGGGTGGGAGGGTCCAGGCGGGAGACAGGAGGTGCCAGGCCAGGGCTGGCCAGGCCCTTTGTTCCTTTGGCACCCAGCCATGTCTCAGTGACATTTGCTGGGCTTTTTCCATGGATCCCTGCGTCATTCCAGGGATGGGGAGGATGCCCAGGAGAGGAAGCTGGGTGAGCTCTGCCCTGGGATGGACCATGAACCAGGGAGGTGAATCTGGGCTGGGAGGCAAAGGGATGGGGGACAGAGTCCTGTGTGTGCCCTGCAGAGCCCTGGTGGGGAGCAGAGCACGAAGCTCTCTTCAGACAGCTGGAGGGGGGTTCCTGTTTGCAGCCATGGCCTTTAACCCCTGTGGTACCAGCTGGAGGGCAGCACAGCAGGGCACAGCGACCCTGGGAGCTCCTGGAACACTCTGGAAACAATTTCCTAGCACAGATGGACAAGAACACAAAGAGGGGAAACGCTGTGATGGATCTGACACCTAAAATCTTGGAAGAGCTGGTGGGGAGTGTGAAGGATGAGGGGCAGCCTTGGCTGGAGAGAGCACAGCTGAGAGTCCTGAGAGAAAGGAAAGGAGCAAAAAGCAGGATCAAACCTGGGCTCAGGAGAGCAGATTTCAGCCTCCTGAGGGATCTGCTTGGAAGAGGGCCACAGGATGCAGTCCTGGGGAGAAAACGGGTCCAGGAGCCACAATTCATATTCAAGGATCAGCTCCTCCACTGCACCCTGCCAGGCAGGGAGTCCAGCAAGGGCAGCAGGGAATTGAACAAGGAATCCAAGGACACCGTGTGAATACAAATCCAGGTGTGCTGGGATGGGGTCAGGACAGCCAAAGTGCACCTAGAGCTGGCTCTGGCAGGGAACAAGAAAGGCAGCAAAAAGGGCAGCAAGAAAGGCAGCAAGAAGGGCAGCAAGAAGGGCAGCAAGAAAGGTTTCTGCAGCTCCACCAGTGGCTGTGAAGGACATGGAGGGACTGGAGCAGCTCTGCTGTGGGGAAAGCTGAGAGAGCTGGGAGTGCCCAGCCTGGATTGTGAGGGATCTTATTGATGGATATAAATAACTGAAGCTGGGTGCAAAGGAGACAGAGCCAGGTTCTTTCCAGTGGTGCCCAGCACGAGGACAAAAGGCAACAGAAACAAACTGAAATACAGAAAACCCTTCCTAAACATCAGAAAGAGCCATTTTACCATGAGGTGGCTGAACATGGTGGGCTGCTCAGAGGGGCTGCAGAATCTCCATCACTGGAGCTGCTCAAAGTCCAGCTGCAGATGGCCCTGACCAAATGTCTTGGTTTGAACAGACAGGTGTCTGCTGAGGAAGGCAGGAGCCTCCCCTGAAATGGAAAATGCAAACCCTCTCTCTCCAAATTATTGTAAGTTTGAAATTAAGAGGGTCTCAGGCAAAGATCTGGGAGCAGGAATAACAGCTTTTTTTTAAGGAAGAAAATAACAATAAAATAAGCAATGCAGTAATACAAACCAACACTGCCAGAGTCAGACCATGCCCTGTCCCCTGTGTGTCAGGGGGGTGGCACAGCCCCATCCCATGGGGGCTCAGCCCTCCTGCAGTGCCAGCTGTGGCTCTGCTGGAGCAGGGATCCTCCACAAGGGGGGAGTTTTCCTCTGCAGCTCCAGGGCTGCTGGAGATGGGCCTGGGCTCCCTCTGGCCATGCAGGGCAGCAGAAGCTGCTCCTCTGGCAATGCACTGGGCAAAGGCTGCTGGGCTGTGCCAGGCTCACATTGGATCCAGGTAGGAATGCTTGGCTCCTCCCAGTGGGATGCTGGAATTGGATCAGCCATGCAGGGACACTCAGTGGCCATGGACAGAAGATAATTAATAATTAATAATTAATGGCCCATGAACAGCAGAGATCTCCTGGAGGGAGGATTGGTTGTGGGAGAGATAAAGAAAACTGCCCCATGAACAGAGGATAACTGCCCCAGCTCTGCCAGATGGCAAATGGAACACCCAGCCCCAAACCACATTTCACAACCCAGGACACCAACCTGCTCCCTTGGCTGTGCTTTGGGCAGGAGTTTGGATCATGGAATCATTAAGGCTGGAAAAGCCCTTTGAGGTCATTGAGCCCAGCCAATACCACAGCACTGCCAAAGTTCCACTCACCCCTGTCCCCAGGTGCCACATCCACAGGGTTGAGAAATCCCTCTGGGAATGGTGACCCCACCACTGTCCTGGGCAGCTGTGCCAGTGCCTGGGCACTCTTTGAGGAAAGCTTTCATACTCGAGAGTTCCAGCATTGCCTCCCACCTCAGCAGTTCTGTGGATTTTTACAGAATGGAGAGATTGTTTAATATCAGACCCACAAAGAAAGGGCTGTGGATGCCCTGTGGAAGAGGCCACACTGCTGGAGGTGTTCCCAGCTGCTGGTCCATCCCTCCAGCTCTGCTGGTCCATGGCTGTGCTGTGCAAGATCCCAAGTCCAGCCTGCCCTGGAGAGATGGATCCGTGTCCTGCTGCCAGCACAGACCCAGCCCAGCTGTGCTGCCAGCTCCAGCTCCAGGCTGTGCCATTCCAGCCAGGACACTCCCCTGTCACATCTTTAGTGACACTAAAGGCTCCTTTTGAAGTTTCAGGCTGCAGTCAGCTGAGCAGCTCAGGAATTGTTTTCCCTTTCTCCTCCTGCTCCAAGGACCATTTTCAGGATTGGAAACGCCCCCAGAACACCCCAGTGAGGCTCAAGTGGTGTGGAGGGAGCCCAGCTCAGATCTATCATACAAGTATCTCATGTTGGATTGAAACAGTGGAAGTGTTGACCTGAGTGATGCTTAGAGCCCTGGTGTGGATGGACAGGGGTGCTCTCAGCTGAGGATCAGGGCTCAGAGCCAGCAAGGGGGGAGAGGCTCTGATGGTTCCTGCACTCCCAGCTGGAGAGATCAGCCCTGGAGAGCTGCTCTGAGGCTTGGCAGTGACCCTGGCTGGGCTAATGCTGCCCTGACACAGCAAAGACACCATGGATCAAGTGGAAAAAACCACAATCAGGCCTGGCCAGATGTGCCAGAGCTCCAGGCTGGGAGGAGAGGAAATGTAGAGGTAATTAAGGGCTATAAAAGAACATGGGAAAAGCCAGATCCATCTTAAATGAGGGCAGAGGGGGTTAACTGCAGTCATTAAGGGGGATACTGAAAAGAAAAACAGGGCACTTGGTCCTCTTTTGATCTCATTTCTGCTCATACCAGAGTTTAAATCAACAATGGGATCTGCTGCCCATCATGCCCTTGTGCCCCACCAGGGGGAAACTGAGGCACAGCAAGGGGCTGCTGCAAACGTTGCTCTCCAGCTCCTGTGAAGAAGGCTGCCAACAAGGCCAGGGGCTCAGGGCTCAGCAGAAGCAGCTCTGTTACAGTGAGGAGGATCCTAAATCCCTGCAGAGCTCTGCCCCTGCCAAGGCCCCTCTGTGCAGATGGAGGAGCTGCTCCCAGCCCAGGATGGGAACACCTCACTGTCCTGTAGCCCTGGGCACAGTGGTTGGGAGAGAGAAGTAAAACCAGCATCCAGAACATCCTGATAGCTAAAAACTTGGAAGAGCTGTTAAATCCATGATTCTAACAGCCCTACAGAGTTTTCTGAGCTGCTGCTTTCCCAGCTGGCTCTCCAAAGGCACTGCCTCAGGCCCTGGGCTGCAATCATGGTTTCCAACCTTCAAGAGTTCCCAAGTCAGAGCCCAGGCTCTCCAAACCACGAGTTATTTTGAACAGAGAAGGCTGAGGGCCTTTTTAATTCCTCTTCTCCTTTCTAAGAGTGCAATTTTCAATCACCCCAGAAGTTCAAGAGCACAAGCACTGGAGAGTTTTGCTAAGGAAAAGCCCTCAAGGTGGAGTTGAGTTCTCTGTTTCTGTGGAAAAACACAGACACCATCAGATGGGGACGTGGCTCTTGCTCCTCCTTGCCTGGAATTTCAGCTGTGTCGACAACAGACCCAGGGCTGGGGTTGAGAGGTGACAAATCCCCTCTCCTGGGCAAGGCAGCAGGAGCTGAGCTGGTGCCACCAGGATCCCTGCTCAGCTGCACTCCAAGGCTGGGCAGAGCAGTCCAGCAGGTCAGGTTGGAAGGATAAGAGCCTCTGACAGTGTCCCATCAGTCTGGGTCAGGGACCCCAGGCTGCCCTTCATGGGGAGGGCTGTGAACCCTCCCCAGGATGTGACTCTTGAGGGCAGGGTTTGCTGGTGGACCTGTCAGTGTGGGTTAGTGGCAGGGCTTGATCATCTTGGAGGGCTTTTCCAACTTGAATGATTCCATGATTTGATAGGGCTTGAGTTCCTTTCTGGCCCAGCTGCCCCAAAACACAACCCCTGGCACTCAGCATCAAAACCCCTGGAATTGTGATGTGCCAGAGGAGCACCTGCTGCTGCAATGTCTAAATCAGCACCCAACAGCCTGAATTTAGGAGTTTTGCATCCTTGGGTCTCTCAAGCTCAGGGAAAACCATGAAGAGAACCCCCTCCCATGAGGGCTGAGCAATTTGGGGTGCACTGAGAATAATCCATGGGCAGGGAAACTTTCATCTTTCATCCTAAGCCCAGGTGGGGAAGGGGCCCCCAAGGCCTGGCCATGCTGCAGGGTGAGGCCAGTGGTCCCACACAGAGGGCAGTGGCCCAGGCACAGGGTGACAATGCTAAGGGGCCATTTCAGCTCTGCAGAGCAGCTGAGCAGTGCAAACACTGCCCCTCTGCCTGCAGCCAGTGACAAAGAGGAAGGAAGGCCCACACCTGGTTTGCCTTTTTTTGGTTGAATTCTCTCCTAGATCAGAAGCTGGGTGTTACAGCAGAAGACTGGAATGTTCATTTTGCAGTGAAATGGGGTAAATTTTGCCATGTTGAAGGCAGTGCACAAAATCACAGTGCCAGGAAGTGCTCGTGGGGAGGGCTGGGTAAGGAGGTGTTGTGCATTAAAGGGTTTGGGAGGATGAGCTGCTCTGAAGAGCCAAGTGCTGCTTTTACTCCTTTTTCTTCCCCAGGCAGCAGGGTTGGCATCTGGAGCTGTGTTTGTGCCTGTGCTCCAGTGCCTGATCCCCGTGCTGCTCATGGCTCCAGGGCTGGATGCAGATTTCCCCCAGCAGCTCATGGGAGCTTCCCTTGGAGCAGCTGGCAATGGGCAGTGCCAGCATCCTGGCCCTGGGCTCTCCAGACCAGCACCCAGATCTGTGCTGGGGCTCTAGGGAGCTCGCTCAGGGTTCCTCTCCCAGCAGGAGCAGCTGGGCACAGCTGGCAGCTCCCCCTGCCCTGCCCAGGGGTGCCAGCCCCCCTCAGGCCCTGGACACCCTGGAGCTCCCATTCCCATGGGGAAGGGACAGGTGACAGCAGGGTTAAAGCCAGACTCCATTTCCTGCGCCCAGGCTGCTCTCCAGAGCTTTCCTGTGCCCTGCCTGGGTGCCAGGATTTTGCAGATGCATGAGCAGGGAACGCTGCCTCTGGAAAATGCAGGCACCTCCAGCCTGGCCCTGGCCCAGCAGGGCTGTGCAGGGATGCAGGTTTTGCTGTGCTGGCTTTGCCCTGTGCCCCAGAGCCAGCACTCCAGCCTGGCTCACTCCTGGGAAGCTCTGCTGGCTGTGCCTGAGCCCTCAGCCCCTGGGAAATTGGGAGATGCCTGCTGAGAGGTCATCCAGAGGGAAAGCTGGGCAGGAGTGGAGTGACCTGGCCAAGGGATGCCTTGAACCTCAAATCACTGCTCAGAATAATGTGTGGATGTGACTCTTGGGGGCAGGGCTTAGTGGTGGACCTGTCAGTGCTGGGTTAGTGGTAGCACTTGATCATCTTAGAGGGCTTTTCCAACTTGAATGATTCAATGATTTGATGGGGTTTGAGTTCCTTTCTGGCCCAGCTGCCCCAAAACACAAGCCCTGGCAGTCAGCATTAGCCACACTGTGCAGCAGAGCCCCCCTCAGTGTGGCTCTCCTCCCTGACAGGCCAGAGGAAAGGAATCCCTGGGAGCCCTGGGAGGGAGCAAACACCACAAGCAAGTCCTGGTTGTTAAGATGTGGGGTTTGCTGTGTTTCTCTCAGTGTGGAGGGATTAGCATCAGCCAGATGAGAGAGCAGCCCAGGCACTTCCAGCCAGGATGGCTTCAGACACACCAGCCCCTCTCTGCAGCACCCCCAAAAATAACAAGAAAGGAGGGGCAGGAAGAAGCTGCTGTCAAAGTGTTCATTGCACAAAGAGTGGCTGTCCTCTGACACTGCCAGACCCCCAGTGCTGTGTCCCCATGTCACCCGGGAGTGCTGCCAGCAGGATGGCACTGCCAGAGCTCCTCAGAGCTGCCAGGCACGCACAGAGCAGGGCCCTGCCCTGGCACCCCGGGCACACAGGGCAGGATGGCTCAGGACACAAAACAGCCTCAGCTCTGGCAAGGAGCTGCTTGGGGTCTGAACACTGCTCAGTTCTCAGCTGGGACAGGGCTCTTTTCCCAGGGATGCTGCTCCTATCTCCCAGGCTCTCAGCAGCCTTTCCAACCTGCCTCTGCCACAGCAAGGTTGGGGGGATATTTTGGGTGAAAGCCAAGCTGTTCAGCAGCCTCCAGGATCAGAATCTGGAATGGCTTGGGTGAGAAGGGATCTCACAGATCATCTTGTTTCACCCCTCTTGCCATGGCAGGGACCCCTTCCACTGTCCCACTGTGCTGGGATGTGGCTGAGGGTGTGGATTCTATTGCATCTGTTAAAGGTGGGGCAGTTATCTTCTGCAAATTGGGCCAGCTGTTAAAATCAGGTGGGGCAGTTTTCTTTATCTCTCCCACAACCAATCCTCCCTCCAGGAGATCTCTGCTGTTCATGGGCCATTAATTATTAATTATTAATTATCTTCTGTCCATGGCCACTGAGTGTCCCTGCAGGGCTGATCCAATTCCAGCATCCATTGGGAGGAGCCAAGCATTCCTACCTGGATCCAATGTGAGCCTGGCACAGCCCAGCAGCCTTTGCCCAGGGCATTGCCAGAGGAGCAGCTTCTGCTGCCCTGCATGGCCAGAGGGAGCCCAGGCCCATCTGCAGCAGCCCTGGAGCTGCAGAGGAAAACTCCCCCCTTGTGCAGGATCCCTGCTCCAGCAGAGCCACAGCTGGCACTGCAGGAGGGCTGAGCCCCCATGGGATGGGGCTGTGCCACCCCCTGACACACAGGGGACAGGGCCTGCTCTCACTCTGGCTGGGGTTTGTTTTTATGCTATTGCATCCATATTTTTAATTTCCTAGCGTAAAGAACTGTTATTCTTACTTTCATATCTTTGTCTGAGAACCCCGTAATTTCAAACTTACAATAATTCAGAGGGAGGGTTTTACATTCTCCATTTCAGGGGAGGCTCCTGCCTTCCTTAGCAGACACCTGTCTGTTCAAACCAAGACACCCAGGCTGCTCCCAGCCCTGTCCAGCCTGGCTTTGAGCACTCCCAGGGATCCAGGGGCAGCCACAGCTTCTCTGGGCACCCTGGGCCAGGGCCTGCCCACCCTCCCAGGGAAAGGTTTCTCTCCAGTGTCCAATCTGAGTCTGTTTGAGTTTAAAGCTGCTCCCCTGTGCCACCAAGCAGCTGCAGGTGGGGCAGGAGCCCTGCAGTGCCCGGTGCCAGCTGCCAGTGCTGACACCCACAACACCACAGACAGGAATTTGAAGGAATTTGCTGCTTGAACTGAACATCAAAAGCACCCAACGTCCACGTGGCTCTCTGAGAAGTGAAGAACCTGATGGGACAAGTCAAGCAATAATCCAAGGACTGGTTCAGCAGATTGTTCAAGGACTGGGGACTCTCAGGTTGGTGGGCTTCTATAATTAACACAATTCTGTTGTTTTTTGTTGTTCTTTTCCTAGTCATGTTAGCATTTGGGATTCTATGTCGCATACTTTTAAAGGCTATCAACGGTTTGGTCTCCAGTACATCAGATGTACCAACCACACAGAGTTTGTGGAGCTAAAGCAAACTGACAGGCCCATGAATCATGAGTGGTGGACAAATTCATAATCTGTGTCAGAAATAGGCTGATGATTTTCCTTTAATTTTTTTTTTAACAGAAAAGGGGGAGGTGTTGTATTGCACTAAGTAGTTTATTTAGTTTTTGTTTTGCACTGGGGGATTGGAGATTTGCACTGAATGGTCCTTATATTGCACTGAATAGTTGATGTTATATCACATGGTTTTCCCTCACACACCCCTGTCCCCAGTACCCCCTGGTGTTCTCTCCCCTGGGCAGTCCCTCCCTCTTGGGGAAGATGAAACAGGAAAGCCTTATAAATATGCTTGCCTGGCAAAAGATTCTGAGAATATGGAAACTATAAGTGAGATTGAAATGAAAGCAAGCTTTGAGATCCCTCAGTTACTGAACAACTGGAAAACAATGGCATGGCCAGCTGAAGGTGATCCTCTTTTGATGGAACAACACCCTCTGCTTGCAGACAAGCCCAAGGGTCAGAGCAGACCCTGCCAGCTTGGCAGAGGGGCCCAAAGAGGAGTTTTTAGGGTTTAAATGTAACACAGTGTGGTAATGTAATGATTCTTACAGGCTGTATGGAAATGCTGTAGGATTTGTACCTTGTACTAGATTGGTTAGGGAGAATGAGAATATTCAGCACAGAAGATGATTTATTGTATTGTAACAGGAACCTCACTCTCTTACCCCTTTTACTCTCTTACCCTCTCATCCTCTCTCCCCCTCTCTTCTCTCAGTCCTGCTCTGAGCTGTGTTTGGCAGCTCCCAGCAGGGCCCTGCCCCCAGGCCCTTTGCAATGAACCCCAAGTTCCTGACCTGGCTGCAGAGATCTCTGTCTCCATCCGTCCTGACCATGCTAACCCCGACACTCCTACACCTCCCCTCACCCCCCCTGGCTGTTGCCCCCTTCCTCCCCCCGCTTCCCCCCAGCTCAAAATCCCCCTGTGAGAAGGCAACACTCTCTTTTCCATCTGGGGGGTCGCCTGATCTGGTGTCTCCTATCAAGCCAATAAACAGGACATTTGTCCCCACGTGGAGAAGAGCACTTTCATCTCTTGCCTTTGTCCATGTGAGATCCTGTGGGTCCACAGCTGGCTGGGATTCCTGCAGGGATCAGGGTGAGAAAGTCGGAATTGCTCTGAGTGTACAGGGCAGGAGGAGCTGGGGTGATGTCCCTTCCCCAGGCTCCTCTCAGAGCTCCCTGGTGCTGGCCCAGCCCAGCCTGGGAGGCTCCTGCAGGAGCCACATCCCCACACACAGCACAGGCTGCCAGGGCTGTTCTGGGAAAGCTGAATTGGTCAGGATAGGGCACCAAAGACTCCTTTCCTATTTCTCCAGCTTGCAGCTGCTGCTGTGAAGAGCAGGACCATCCCTGGGATGGGGAGAGGCAGCCCCGGCTGTGCCAGGGCAGGCGGGAGGGAGGTGACACCAGGGACCATGAGCAGGGACAGAGGGGGGTTCCAGGGGCAGGGGCAGAGGTGGATGCCAGCTCTGCCCATGGCTGTGCCCCTGCAGCTGCAGGATACCAGGATAACCCTGGGCTGGGGTGCCCAGCCCAGAGCAAGGCCAGTGCCCCTTGTGCCCAGCTGTGGGGTTACCCAGGCACCTGCTGGGAAATGAGCACCCCCCAAGTGCCCAGAGCCTCTGAGCCCCTCTTGGGCTGTCTCTGCCCATCCTCAGTGCTGCAGGCTGCCAGGGGCTCGTGAATGCTGTGACAGAGGTTAATCCTGTCCTTTCCCTTCTTTCCTTTCTCCTGTCCCTTCCTTCAGCATCCTCCCTTTCTGGTGTCCTTACAGCCTAGGCAGCTGTGAGGTTTCCAGTGCAGACAATCCCCAGACAAACCCCAGCTGGGTCCCTGGGTTTGGCTCTGGGATTCTCCAGAGGCTTCCAGGGATTTCCCTGCTCTCACTGACTTTGCAGCCCCTTGGCTGCAAACAAAAGCAAGACTCATTGTCCCTGTTTTACAGGAAAGGAGCCTCATCTGAGTCCCTAAACTAAACCTGTCTGTATTTTCCCACTCTGCCTCTTCATCAGTGTCAGAAAAACCTGGCACAGCCCAGCTGGGATTTTGCCTGGCCAAAGCAAAGCAGAGACTGCAGATGCTCCAATCCATCATCCAGAGCCCATCCCTGCAGGGACCAGCTCCTCTGAGGGCCACAATAAATGCTGAGGGCTGAGGAGGGAGTTCAGGCAGGAATAAAAATCAATAAATTGTCATTTTAAAATTGTCATTTTGTCAAATGACAATAAATTGTCATTTTAAATTGTCATTTTAAAAGCAAGTCACAGTGGGAGAAGCTTCCTCATCATTTGGGCCCTGCAGGAAAAGAAAGACATTGAGGGGCTGGAGTGTGTCCAGAGAAGGGAACGGAGCTGGGGAAGGGGCTGGAGAACAGGGAGAGACTGAGGGAGCTGGGAAAGGGGCTCAGCCTGGAGAAAAGGAGGCTCAGGGGGCACCTTCTTGCTCTCTCCAAGTCCCTGTGACAGGAAGCTGCAGCCAGGTGAGGGTCAGGCTCTGCTCCCAGGGAACAAGGGACAGGAGAAGAGGAAACAGCCCCAAGCTGTGGCAGGGGAGATTCACACTGGACATAAGGAGGAATTTCTTCATGCAGAGGGTGGTCAGGCCCTGGCCAGTCACAGTCCCTAGAAGTGTTCAAAAGCTGTGTGGATGTGGCACCTGGGGACATGGTTTGGTGGTGGGCTTGGCAGTGCTGGGTTAATGGTTGGATTAATTGATCTTAGAGGGCTTTTCCAACCAAAATGATCCTGTGAGTTACTCAGGACTTGGTGCCTTAGGTGAGGTGCTCCCAGAGATTCAGATGGGTAGGTGGATGATGACCTCTCTCCAAGGAGCTGCACAGATCCTTCCCTTCCCTTCCCTTCCCTTCCCTTCCCTTCCCTTCCCTTCCCTTCCCTTCCCTTCCCTTCCCTTCCCTTCCCTTCCCTTCCCTTCCCTTCCCTTCCCTTCCCTTCCCTTCCCTTCCCTTCCCTTCCCTTCCCTTCCCTTCCCTTCCCTTCCCTTCCCTTCCCTTCCCTTCCCTTCCCTTCCCTTCCCTTGTTCCCATGGGGAAGCCGCTAATGAAGGCGTTAATGTGCATGTTGTTAATGAGGGCGTTAATGAAGGCGTTAATGTGCATGTTGTTAATGAGGGCGTTGATTGCCGTGTCGGGGGTCGGGAGCCGGGGTCCCTTTGCGGTGCCAATGTCCCCGCTCGGCGGAGGGCACGGGAGGGGACAAGGGGGCCGTGCGGGTCTGGGGTCAGCACTGGGAGCCTGCGGTGCTCCAGGGATGCTGTCCCGAGGGACAGAGACCCTCCCCACCCTGCCCCCGCTCCTGCCGCCTTTGGACACTGTGAAAAATGCATATTTTATGATTGACTTTCCACAAATATTAAACTGAATATTATATGTGTTGTGTTAGAAAGTTATGCTGGAATAATTTTCTTAAGTAGTGTGTTAAATATAGCTTTAGGTTATAACATAATGTTAAAATAGAAACTGTGCTATGCAAGATACTTTTTTAAAGAAAGAACTCGCACCAGATAGCAGCCACAGGCCACCTGAATCTTTCAGAGAAAGAGAATTTATTGCCCTCTTATCAGAAGAAATGAACTTCTTCCCACCTTGGTCAGCCATGAAGGTGCTGTTAGGATTCAGAGGAAGAAGCTGACACTACCCAGACAGAATCCTGTGTTTGAATGGAATTTATGCATCATCTATGAGGTGTATGAATATGCAACAAGCTGTTGTTTTTAAGGGTTAATCCTCTGTTAACGGGGGTACTTCTTCAGGCTTATTTTGCCCAGAAAAGGTACCTGGACTGTCCATAACTCTTTGATTTTATTGTCTCATATTGTCCTAATCCCAATTGTTCAAAATTTTATTACTCTAATTGCATTACTATTTTTATAACCATTTTATTACTATTAAACTTTTAAAATATTAAAAACAAGTGATTGGCATTTTTGACAGACACGATGGACACTGGAGGGGACAGAGGGGACACCTGCCACAAGGCCCAGGAGCTGCAGAGAACCTGCCAAGAGCTTTGTGGAGCTGCCCAAAGGAGGGGACTGTCACCCCAGCAGGATAAACACCATGTGAGAAACACCAATCACTTGGTTTGAAAATTTTAAAAGTTTAATAGTAATAAAATGGTTATAAAAATAGTGATATAATTAGAGCAATAAAATTTTGGACAATTAGGATTTAGGACAATATGAGACAATAGAAACAAAGAGTTATGGACAGTCTGGGTACCTTTTTCTGGGCAAAATAAGCCTGAAGAAGTACCCCCCGTTAACAGAGGATTAACCCTTAAAAACAACAGCCTGTTGCATATTCATACAGCTCATAGATGATGCATAAATTCCATTCAAACACAGGATTCTGTCTGGGCAGTGCCAGCTTCTTCCTCTGAACCCTGACGGCATCTTCAGGGCTGAGCAAGGTGGGAAGAACTTGATAAGACAGCAATAAATTCTTTTTCTCTGAAAGATTTAGGAGTCCTGTGGCTGCTATCTGATGTAACTCATTCCTTTCTCTAAAAAATATCTCACATACATAGTTTCTATTTTAACCTTATGTTATAACCTAAAGCTGTATTTAACACACTACTTAAAAAAATTAATACAGCATAACTTTCTAACATAACACATATAATATTCATTTTAATATTTTTGGAAAGCCAATCAGAAAGTACACAGTTTTCAGAACCACAACATCCAACCTGTGCACAGGGGTCAGTCACAGGCACCCCTGGAAACCACACAAGGAAAAGCCCAAGTATTTCCCACCCAGAGCCCCAGGAGGGAGGAAAGCAGGACCACCATTTTCCAGAAAATTCTGGCATTTTGAAATTCTTCCAAAGGCATATGGGTAAAAGGGGGAAAAAAAAAGGCACATTCATATTTTCATCCCAAAAAAATAATTTTGGAAGTGTGTATCCTAAAAAAGTTGGTACATTTTCTTCTGATACTTTAAAATGTTACACCTTTATATAAGTCACAATAAAAAATATGCTCTTGGAATAAAAATGTCTCTGAAAGGAAGGATTTTTAAAGAGCTTTTCTCCAAAGCAGAAGTCACTGACATGGACAATTCAAAAAGTGTGTTTTCAGTGAAGCAGGTGGCAGAGAAATGTCCTGGAGGAAGGAATTCACTCCCTGTGTGAGCTGGGCTGCCTCAGCCTGAGGGGGCTGGGGGTCTCCTGTGCCCTGGGAGCTGCCCTGTGCCCCCTGCAGCCGTGCCATTCCTTCATTTTCCATTCAGTTCTTCCCAAACCAAGCTCTTCTCTCTGCTCAGCACGGCAGGGGCCTTTGGTCTCACTGCAATGTGAGAAACACCAGGGAAAGGGGCTGCAGCTCAGGGAGGAGGTGCTGAGAGGAGATCACAGCCCATGGAATGTCCTGAGCTGGAGGCACCCACAGGGACCACCCAGTGCAGCTCCTGTCCCTGCCAACAGCCCCACCCTGGGCATCCCTGCAGCTCTGGCAGCCCTGGGGCCGTGCCCATTCCCTGGGGAGCCTGGGCAGTGCCAGCACCCTCTGGGGAGGAACCTTTTCCTAATATCCCACCCAAAGCCCCCTGACAGCTCCAGCCATTCCCTCCAGTCTGTCCCTGCTCATGTGGGAGGATGGCTTGAGGCAGAGGGACAACAGAGCCTGGGGTTGCCTGGCAGCAGCAGCAGTGACAGCGGTGGCAGTAGTGACAATGGTGGCAGTGGTGGCAGTCACAGCAGCTGCCACAGCTCATGGTCAGCAAAGCAGGTCTGGAAGGGATGTAATTACTGTCATTTCTTCCATGTCCTCATGCAAATAAGGAAGCAAATCTGGATTTTGTGACTCTAAATCTCCACCTGCCAGGGGAGGATGGGCAGAGGTTTGGGGGCTCTGTACAAGGGGTTGGGGGGCAGAGTTTCCATGAGGGGGTGCTGGGCATGGGGAGCAGCTGCCCTGGCACTCTGGGGCAGGCAGGGCTGGGTGGCCCTGCCTCGGGGCAAGGAGCAGCTCTGCCATGTCCCTGTCCCCAGCAGCAGTGGCACCCCCTGCCCCAGCACCCTGGGGAGAGAGGGGACCCCAGGACAGGAGAGTCCCAGCCTGTTTTCACCAGCACCAAGGAACAGGCAGGTTTGCTTCTCTTTGTTTTTCAGTAAAATGCTGAGGGCTCGTGGCTCTTTCAGGGAATGTGTCAGGAAACAGGGAATGAATGAGGGGTTCCTGCACAGCCCCAGCTGGATATCACAGCAGGAACAGCCCAGCTCCACTGGGCACAGCACCACCGTGGGCAGCCCAGCAGGTGAGCACTGGCCTGTTAAAACACAAAGGAACAGCAAAATCCTACAGCTCCACACCCCAAACCTCAGCTCCAGAGGGTCTTAAAGGCTTAGAGACAGCAGAAAGGAGAAAACCAGCCCGACACTGTGATCCTTTTCCAAACTGTATCATATCCCTGGGTGTTACAAAATGTTTTACCACCTCTGGAAGCATTCACCAAACCCTGGAAGTGGTCAAAAGGCGTGTGGAAGGGGATCTGGGGACATGGTTTAGTGGTGAACACAGCAGTGCTGGGGTAATGGTTGGACTTGATTGTCTTAGAGGTCTTTCCAAACTGAATTATTCCCTGATTCTATATTTGAGCCAATTACATTTTCACTCTCCTGATGTCTGACTCAGAATTTGAGAAAATGTAATGCTGGCACCACTGGAGAAGAAATATGATGTGAAGATAATTTTAGGTTCCAAAGGAGCTGCTTGGAATGGCTCTGATTTTGCTTTCAGCCAGTGCAAAGAGCCAGACTCAGAGCTTTTGTTAAAGAATGCATCTGGGATGAGCCTGGGCAGCAGGGAGAGGGCTGGCACACTGCCCTGCCCCCTTACACCCTGCTCAAGTGCCAGTGAGTGGCTTCCAGGGGATTACAAGCTGGGCCTGGGCTTTGTCCTGGCTCCTGCACAGCCCAAGATGTCATTATCCTCCAGGAGAGCAGCTCTGCAGATGGAGCTTTGTGTTATTCCATGCAAATCAGCTCCATCAGGAAGTACCTGCTGCTCCTAGCACTGAACGGTGATGGACTGATCTGAGACACCTGAAATACAGCAAGAAAGGCAAGAAATGGAAGAGCCAGAGGGCAGGGTGGTTTGGAAGCATCCCTGGCTGTCACCTCTCTCCTTCCACCCCTAAGCCCAGCGTTGATGGTGATTGTCACACCTCAGCAGGTGACAGCAGGAGTGCTGTGGCTGGGGGTCCTGCCCACCCTGACACCTGCCAGGCTCCCCCAGCAGGATTTAGCATGGCATTAACTCGTGTCTCCCCATGGAAATCAGCCCCCAAGCCACCCTGCTCAGAATTCAACATGAGGAAACAAATCAGGGTTGAGGTGACACCTGGGGCTTTGTGTGCCCCTAACAGAGCTGGCAGTGCTCCTGGAGGGGAACACTCAGCTCAGCTGCTGCCAGCAGCCCCGGGGGAGGGTGGGTTCAGCAGCAGGGTCATGCTGATGCTGGCAGGTGAAACAGCCCCCAGCATCCACCTGCCTTGGGAAAAACCAGAGCTGGCTCTCAGCATCAGCTGTGCCAGGAAAGTGGGGGCAGCCGTGGGCAGGGAGTGTGTGCCAGGGTGGGGACATCCCACTGGCACCCACTGCTGTCCCTCGGCAGGGTGCTGGGCACCTGCTCTGGTTTTTCCCCCAAACACTTTGAGATGCAGCTACAAAAGCCCTCTGTGGATGCCCACAGAGCACAAACACCCCCAGCTCTGCTGGGCCCCAAGGCAGCCCCAGCCCTGCCCTGCTGTGGGGACAGAGGCAGGGACACAGGCTGGGTGTGGGGCCCTGGGAGCTGGCCACAGCCAGGGCAGGGTGGCCACCTTCCTCCTGTATGCCACCCAGCCATGGCCACCTTCCTCCTGTATGCCACCCAACCATGGCCACCTTCCCTCTGTATGCCACCCAACCATGGCCACCTTCCTTCTGTATGCCATCCAGCCATGGCCACCTTCCTTCTGTATGCCACCCAGCCATGGCCACCTTCCCTCTGTATGCCACCCAACCATGGCCACCTTCCCTCTGTATGCCACCCAGCCATGGCCATCCTCCCCCTGGATGCCACCCAGCCATGGCCACCTTCCCTCTGTATGCCACCCAGCCATGGCCACCTTCCCCTGGCTGTCCCCCAGCCATGGCCACCTTCCCTCTGTATGCCACCCAGCCATGGCCACCTTCCCTCTGTATGCCACCCAACCATGGCCACCTTCCCTCTGTATGCCACCCAGCCATGGCCACCTTCCCCTGGCTGTCCCCCACTCCTGCTCCTCTCTGCATGGGCAGCACAGCCACTGTCCTCCATGAGGGGAGGGTGGTCTCCCCACAGAGCAGTTCCCAGGTGCTGGGAGCAGCCCAGGACCCAGCTCTGGGATGTGGAAGGAGCTCAGATTCCTGCTCCCTGTCACAGCATCCCCCTGGCACAGCCACCCAGGGGGCCACAGCTTCCCCTGCCATGGCACAGGACTGGTGGTGGCATGACCCCTGTGCCCAGTGCCCTGCTGGGTGAGCCCCTGTGCCCTCTGCCAGCACACCCACCCAGCCCTGCCCCTTCCATCAGCCCCTGTGCCCAATGCCAGCACACCCACCCAGCCCTGTCCCTTCCATCAGCTCTTCTCCAAAGGCTCCTCAGCCCCCTGGGCACTGCAGGAGCTGCAGAGCTCCTCCCCTGGGCAGGGCAGCAAACCCCAAAGAGCTGCAGAAAGGGCTGGAGGGCCAGGCTGGGATGCCATGGCCATTCCCAGGGATGCACAGCATGGGCTGAGCTGTCACAGGGGCCCCAGGGCTGCCTGGCCATGCAGTGATGGATGGGACATGGGGCTGTGTCTCAGTGCCCTTAGGAAGGCAGAGTTTAGGGGGAGGTGAAGGGTGCAATGAAGAAATTGAGGTCAACCTCATCAATTGCTGGGTATTGTGTATTAAAATGCATCCATTTCAATACATCAATTTCTGATGAGGGCTCTGGCCCCAGGGATGTTTCCAGTTTTTTAAGGAAAGCTGCTGAGCCACTTAAACCTTGGCCAGCTGGAAGGGCTCACACAGGGTGATCCCCTGGAGCACAGGTGTGACCAGGAGCAGCTGAGGGAGCTGGGGGGGCTCAGCCTGGAGAAAAGGAGGCTCAGGGGGCACCTTCTTGCTCTCTACAAGTCCCTGTGACAGGAAGCTGCAGCCAGGTGAGGGTCAGGCTCTGCTCCCAGGGAACAAGGGACAGGAGAAGAGGAAACAGCCCCAAGTGCTAGAGGGGCTGTTAGATTGGATATTAGGGAAAATTTCTTCATTGAAATGGTGATCAGGCATTGGAACAGACAATGGAATCACCATGGCTGGAAATGCTAAAAAAAATATCTGTATGTGGCCCTTGGAGAGATGGTTTAGTGGTGGGCTTGGCAGCGCTGGGTTGATGATCTGGGAGGGCTTTTCCAACGTAAACGATTCTGTGAGACAAAAAGGAGAGCACAACAAACCCCAGGGGCATCTCCCTGTGGGGCATCACAACAAGCACCGACCACCTGCAGCAACAACTGCACAGCGCTGCCAGGGTGGGATTGTTGGGGTGTCTGTGCAGGGCCAGGGGTTGGGGTTGATCCCTGTGGGTCCCTCCAGCCCAGGACACCCCATGATTGTCAGAGCTGCCTGACCCCAGCACGGTTCCTGCCCAGACCCCGGGACAGGAGCTCAGGGGCAGGGACGTGGCTGCTGGGACAGCCCTGGGCCACCTCCCCGGTCCTGCCACCTCCCCAGGCAGGCAGGGAGTCCCTCTCGCCCTGGGCAGCAGCTGCAGCCCATAAACCCCTCAACCCTTATTTTGTGTTGAGGACAAAAGCCATCAACAAAGTCCTAATTAAAAAACAACCACCAAGCAAAAAGCACAGCTAATTGCTTTTTGACTGCAGAACAAAAGCCGCTCATCTGCCTAATTACACTGTGAAAATGAGAAGAATTTAAACAGGAATTATAAGTAATCACAGAAGCAAAGAGAGGAGTGAATGCCTATGGAAACCTGGATGCAGGGCTGAGCACAAAGAAGGCAGCAGCTAGAAGAGGGGGATGACAAGGAAAGTATTTAAGGCTCATTATAGTGAGCTAATTGGCTGCTCCTCAAGTACCTCCCTGCTCAGGCACTCCAAGCACCCTGTGCTTCCTGGGGAATTGAAGCTTCCCGGTGTCCCAGAGGAGTCCTATGGGTCAGAACCATGGTCTCTGGCAGGTGGGGAAACACAGGGTTCACTCCACCAACCCTGGAGTGGGTTCACTCCACCAACCCTGGAGTGCTGTCCCCACTCGGGCACCATCACACTTCTCCACCTCCTGCTGGATGCTCTGCAGGGCAGGGGCCGTGCAGGTCTCCTGAGAGCAGAGCTCCCCAGGCTGGCTGAGGGCAGGTTCACAGAATATCCTGAGCTGCAAGGGACCCACAGCAAGTCCAGGTCCTGGCCCTGCACAGGACACCCTGACAACCCCACCAAGTGCCTGAGAGCATTTTCCAAATGCTCTTTGAGTTCTAGCAGGTTCCTGTCTGGGCAAGGGGATGGAGAGCCCTGAGGAGAGCCTGAGCCCTGCACTCAGCTCCACCCAGGGCTGTGCAGGGACCCGCTGGGGTGAGCTGGGCCTCTCTGAGAGAGGAGGGTGGGGAAAGGAAGAAGTCATTCTGTTCTGAGAATAGTCAGTGGGGCAGAAGCAGGAGGAGAAAATCAGGTCAGTGGAAAATCTCAGGGTCCTCACTGGAAAAGCAAGTCCTGTTCTCCCAAGGTCCACATGGGGACAGTGGTTAGGAAAGCTGGAAAAGGACAAATTAATGTTTCCTGAGAGGTAATTAACCTGCAGAGCTCCCGTGGGGGAGGGAGGTCCTTGCATCCAGTACCAGGATGGCTCCCTGTCATCCCAAGGCCCCACTGGGACAGAGGGGTGCCAGGAGAGCAGGGACACGAAGGACAGCTCAGGCAGGAGGTTTTGCTTCCTGGTGGTTGAAGCACTGGGATGTGACAGTGACAGCCCATGGCACAGGACAGATGCCACCCTGGCTCTGTCACCTCTGATGCAGCCCCAGAGCCCCCGAGGGACAGGCAGAGCCCACACAGGGGCTGGGCCAGGGGGGCTCAGGGGAACCCTCTGGGCTGAAGCCCTGCTCAGGCCCCAGGCAGACCCAGACCCAGCATTCACCGCAACATTGGATCCTGTCAGTCCCACCTGCAGGGCAGGCCAGGAGTGCTCTGCCCTGGAATGCTGTGTGGGGATCAATAGCTCATTTCTTACCGAGGGACTGGGGAGGGAGGAAGCAGCAGCAGGAGGAAATCAAAGCAAATGGGAATGACACAGGCACAGGCTGATGTCTGAGCCAGTCCCCAGCTGCAGCTGCAGGTCAGAGCAGCCCAGGCTCTGCCACAGCACTGCCACACTTGGAGGTGCAGGGGGATGTGAGACCAAAAGTCTTTGGTCACCAGGGTTGTCAGCACAGCTGTGTTCCAGCTGAGCAGCACAGTGGGATCTGGGCTTTCACCCACACTGAAGACACCACCTGAGGCCACCAACCTCCAGAGACACAGACACAGCCTGGCATTCTGCACCTGACAGAGGCATCATAGAATGTTTGGGTTGGAAGGACATTACAGAGTGCCAGTCCCAAGCCCTGCCCTGGGCAGGGACACCTTCCACTATCCTGGATTCCTTCAAGCCCTGTCCAGCCTGGCCTTGGGCACTTCCAAAGATGGGGCAGCCACAGCTTCTCTGGGCACCCTGTACCAGGGCCTCAGCACCCTCACAGGGAGGAATTTCTTCCTAACATCTCATCTAAATCTCTCCTTTTTTGCTTAAAAACCCTTCCTTCCTATCACTATCTGCCTGTGTAAAAAGTCTCCTTGGTGTAGACAGTGCATCCTCATGCTCATCCCCATTCCATTCCATCCCATCCCGATCCCATCCCTATCCCATCCCCATGCCATCCCATGCCCATCCCATGCCCATTCCATGCCATTCCATGTACTTCTCCATTCCAGAGCTCCAGCCCTACAGCTTAGACACGCCTGCAGCGCTGCCAAGGTGCCCTTTGTTCCAGGCAGTTCTTTTGCCACCTTTTGCAGATTAATTCCCACAGGTTTTTAAAAGAAAAGGAATTGCTTGAATATGTCCCAGACTCAAAAATAGTGAGAGGGAATTTACCAGCCTGCTATGAAACATTTTTCAGTGCTACCAGCAGCATCCCAAGAGCTGGGATGATGGCATTATCCTACCCTGAAATCCCTGGTGTGCCAGCTGCTGGCAGGCACAGGCAGCTGCAGCAGGGGATGCCCTCCCAAGGGCTGTGTCCAGCAGGGGCCCAGGGAGGTCCCTGTGCCCGTAGCACCCCCTGCCCCACTTGGGGGGGTCACTCCAGTGCCAGCAGTGGAGGGCCCAGCATCCAGCCTGTCCCAGCAGCAGGTGTGTTCCACTCCTGGAGGGAAGTTCTGACCACCAACTGCCCAGTGCAAGCAGCTACAAACTGCTTTGTGCACGGAATCACAGAATCATTGAGGCTGGAAAGGACCTTCAAGTCAGTGTCTTGGTTTGAACAGACAGGTGTCTGCTGAGGAAGGCAGGAGCCTCCCCTGAAATGGAAAATGCAAACCCCCTCCCTCTGAATTATTGTAAGTTTGAAATTAAGGGGCTCTCAGGCAAAGATCTGGGAGCAGGAATAACAGTTCTTTTTTAAGGAAGAAAATAACAATAAAATAAGCAATGCAGTAATACAAACCAACCCTGCCAGAGTGAGAGCAGGCCCTGTCCCCTGTGTGTCAGGGGGTGGCACAGCCCCATCCCATGGGGGCTCAGCCCTCCTGCAGTGCCAGCTGTGGCTCTGCTGGAGCAGGGATCCTGCACAAGGGGGGAGTTTTCCTCTGCAGCTCCAGGGCTGCTGCAGATGGGCCTGGGCTCCCTCTGGCCATGCAGGGCAGCAGAAGCTGCTCCTCTGGCAATGCA